>NW_024063022.1:3435416-4122500 GCF_006381635.1 Hibiscus syriacus | reverse complement strand
AATCATTTTTAAGACAAAAATTGGTCTACGTTTACCAAAAATCCGATTTAACGAGTCCATGAGTCGGTTACGCATGGGGAAGGGTAAGCACCCCCACAACGCCCAAAACTGGTACTGAATCGCTAACACGTTGTCGTAAATTGTGGAAATTACAAATAGAATGTAAAGTTAAAATATGATCGATTTATTAAATTTCTTCAAATTATTTATCAGAAAAATTCTTTAACTTGAAAAGAAAACTCGAGATTACCAATCCTCCGTCGGGAAAGCTAACTTGTCTATTTCTTATATTTAAAGAATATTATCAATTCATTTATTAAAAAACGCAAATCGAATATAAGTTGAAAATTGACATTTGCTTAAAATAATCAAATTGATGTTTAGAAACGTACATTGCATCATTTGAATAAGAACACATTAATTAGCAAAATAAACTTGATTTTATTTCAAGTTCCTATGTCGTTAAAATGCCATACTGGATCGCACCACTTCGACCAAGTGATGCTTTCCACGTTCATTCTACGCATACATGTTCTTGAAATTATTCGAATAATATACCAATAGATAATAGTACAATAAAATTGGAAATATACAAATAAAATATTTACAGTAAATAACAATCATATTACAAACACTAAAAATAAAATAACAAGTAAAATGGATTAAAACATAACAATAAAAACTTTAAAGAACTAAAAAATAATTAACAAAAACTTGAGGACCAAAATAGTAAAAAATAGAAACTTAAAGGACTAAAATAACACAAACCAAAACTTAAAGGACTAAAATAGAAAAAATAAAAACTTAAAGGAATAAAATAGCATAAACAAAAACTTAAAGGACTAAAATATCACAAATAAAAATTTAAAGGACTAAAATAGCACAAACATAAATTTAAAGGATTGAATCATAAATATACATAAATCATAGCCAAAAAAGAAAATATTAAACAATATAGGTACTATAAATGAAAATAACCCATAAATCATATTTAGGACTAAAATAATTAACTAGAAACATAAAGGACCAAACAATAATTAAACCAAATACCAAGCAATGACTAAAATAAAATATTTACAAATGACATGGACAAATTCGAATATCAACAAAAAAAATACACAGCATACTAACTTAGTGACTAAAATGAAATAATACCAAATATTATGACCAAAGTCCAATAATAACAAAAATAGCATAACATAGAAAATGGTGACTTTTATACAAACATTGAAAAATGAGAGCCCAAAATAGAATAATACCATACTTCTATTAATGGCAAAAAGTGAATATTACAAAGAAATAAGGACTAAAGTAGATGTCTACCCCTTACGCAAAATTACAGAACCCGTTCCCTTTAAAACGACGTTGTTTCACGTTTTGTATATAAACTTAAAATGGGTCCAAACCGACCCACCATCTTCATATTTTCCTTTCCTCATTTCTTTGAAAGAGAGAGAATAGAGATAAAGCTCAAGTGAGCTTCAAACAGAACTTCAAAGTTCCCAGAAATCGGCGAGCATAAGCTGTGTCGGCCGCCACTGATTGACATCGATCGTAGTCCACCGGTGGCGGAGGAGAGAGAAAAAGACACCACCTGATTCGTTTCTTCCTTCTAAACACGAATCCGGAGTCAAATTTTCAAGACGATGGCTATATCAGAGCTGATATAAAGAAAAATGTAACTATTTTTACATTTTTCTTCCTTTCTTTTTTCTTTTATTTTGATTTTGATTTTTTTCTCTCCATTTTTCTCTTTTCGAAAAGCCCTTTACTTTCTCTCCCTCTCTCCATTTTTCTTTTTTCCTCCATTGTCGAATGGTCCCTGAATCCCCCTATATATTTTTTTCTCTCTAATCTTTCTTTTCCTTTTCGTTTTTTCTCTTTCTCTCCCTAATTTTTCTTTCAATCCCCGAATGGTTCTTGATTCCTTTTTCTTATTTTCTTTTATGGTTGTATGTGTCTTTGTGATAGATATGTCTGATGGATTTGAGCTCCTCGGGTAGGGTTATAATATCCTAATTTATAGGATAAATTTTATTGTAGATTTGTTCTGACTTGGAGTGATTTGGTATAGAAATCAGTCACTGTGGATGACAACTATCGAGTAGTGGGATGTTCGACGGCGGCTCAGCTTGAGCGACGAGTTATAGAGATCATTAGGGTAAAACCCTAATCTTTGAGCGATCTGGACCGTTAGATGGGTTCAGATCCAACGGTGAGGATTGAGGTGGCTACTGATGTTAGGGCAAAACCCTAATTTATATGGGTTATTATCTCGGGTCGGGTCTCGTCTAGATCGGGTCGATTGCTGGATGTTGGGTCATTTGGTGCCAGTTGTTTGGGCTGCTGGTTGGCCTTTATTGAGCCCCAGGTTAAGCTTGTAATTGGGCTCGGGTTTAGGCCTGGAAAAATGTAATTTTGTTATTAATAATAAAATTAATAATAAAAGTAATAATAATAATAATAATAAAAAGTAATAATAATATTAATAATAATAATAATAATAATAATAAAATTTTTTGTAGACCGGACAAAAACAGGTGTCTACAGCTACCCCTTTTTGCACATTCTTATGTTAACAAGAATAGGGCAAAGACGAAAAAGACAACCATTTTTTGTTCGGTTCTCTTTTTTTGTTTTGAAAATTTAATAGGGTTTGATTTGGGGACAACACGACTCATACGAGATGAAGAGTTTTGGTCATCTAAAGGGATGACACGGTTCCTATGCAATGAGGAGATCTGGTCAGTGGATGACACGGCTCATACGTGATGAAGAGTTATGGTCATCTTTAGGAAGGGTGATAACATTGTTCCTACGCGATGAGGACGGCTGGTTATCTAGGGGTGACATGGTTCCCACATGTTGAGGAGGTCTGGTCAGTGGATGACACATTTCATACGTGATGAGGATGACATACCATATTTAGGGATGATAACACAGTTCCTACATGATGAGGACAGCTGGTTATCAGGGGTGACACGACTCCTACATGATGAGAAGGCCTGGTCGGGGGATAACACGATTCCTACGTGATGAGGACGACATGCCATCTTTAGGAAAGGTGATGACATGGTTTCTACGCGATGAGGACGACTGGTTATCTAAGGGTGACACGGCTCCTAGTTGATGAGGAGGTATGGTCGAAGGATGACACGATTCCTACGCGATGAGGATGGCTAGCCTTCTTTAGGGATTTATTTCAAGAGAAACTGTCTCAAGGGAGACAAAACTTTGTTTCAAGGGAAACAATCTCAAAGATTGATGTTTCAAGGGAAACAGACTCAAAGATTTTCCTTCAAAAGATATTGTCTCAAGAGATAAAACTTTGTTTCCAAAGAAACATACTCAAATATTTTTCTTTAAAAGATACCGTCTCAAGAGACAAAATTTTGTTTCCAAAGAAACATACTCAAAGATTTTTCTTCAAAAGAAACTGTCTCAAGAGATAAAATTTTGTTTCCAAAGAAACAGATTCAAAGATGGGTTATGTCTCAAGTGAGACGAAATTTGTTTTGAGAGAAAAATATCTCAAGCGAGACAACATTTTGTTTCGAGAGAAACAACATCAAAGGATATTGATAGTCTGTTTGTTCCTGCTAGTGGAGGAAATGCCTTCAGAAGATCTGATCATTAACATTAGAATGTTGAATCCCCAAATATGCCCCAACATTCGATGTTGAATCTCCAAAGATGCCCCATTATTCATTATTTCTTACTTTAGCACCGATTCTAAACATGATCTTTGTGTCTAAGAGTCACATGTCAGCTACCAAGATCCACTCCATAGAGATTGTCTTGTTTGAAAAACATTTTTCTTCTTTTATTTTAAAAGTCTAAAATATCAATTAAAAGAGTTTTGAAAAATGTTGAATCAAAAGTTTGAAAATATTGCTCTTTTCGAGGTTTCACAATTGACAAATCATAAAACAAGAGTTCATTGGATATCTAAGAATTAATTACACTGTTAATCCTTTAATAAATTATAGCTATTTGACAAGTGTCAAGATCAATGCTATCTTTGAGGTATGTTTAAATAAGGAAAGGATAAAAAAATCCCAGGTTATTATTTTTGTTCAAAGGTATGGTGTTCTTATTTCTTGGATGTTCACAGGTCTGATGAAGTATCTTCTGTGCTCATCTACTGGAAGTGTTCTCCGATTCCCAACACTCATGTTCTCATTCAGGTTGTGCGATGCCTTATCAAGAGATTTATGTGATCGCCTCCTATGCAACAGCTATGCATCTTTTATATTCGAGCCGTTTTTTTAGGTTTTCAACTCGAATTCTCCTTTGGTTTCAAGATGTTATTCAGAATTTACATCTTGAACCCCCTTTGATATTTTTCTCTATCATGCATTAAAGATTTTAAAAAACCTTTTGTAAAAAGATTAATCATGATGGGCGAGATGAAATCTGAAGATAGTCTCTTCTACTTAGAAATCCATGTATGATTAGAAAGGACTTTTTAGGCACGCAACGTAGGTCATGGTTCATGGTTATAAAAGAAAGTGATAAACATGCCTAAACAAGTATTTAAAGGTAATTGAACCAAAGATCAATTCATTCTGATGCATTCAATGTTGTCTTGCTCGATTTGAATATGCTCGTATGCATTCTTTATAATCTTTTGGTTAACCGATTCTGGAATGGTTATGCTTGATCCATCTCATGGTTTGAAACTTGATGCGCCATTTGACTCAAGAGACTTTGCATGTGCTTCTTATCCATTTTTCTTTGTTTTTCTTTTCTTTTCTTTTGTTTCTTTTTCTTTTTCTTTGTTTTTGTTTTTTCTTTTCTTTGCTTTTTTTCTCTTTGCTCTTTGTTTTTTCTTTGCTTCTTTTCTCTTTGTTTTGATTGGATCTTCGCACTTGGCATTTGGTTCACCTTTCGGTATCTCATCTAGATTGATGGTATTAACTCATGAGAGCAGACTTCCTCCGCCTTACCCCCCAATGTGGAGGGTGATCCTTGATTATGGTTCAATCAGAACAAAATATCATTCATGCTCAAATGGGGACACAATGGATATATTTTCTCCTTTTGCGAAGGGATAATGAAATAATGTTGTTCATCATTTCACACACGGAAGACTTTGCAGAAGAGATATCCCTAGGGGATAGATTTTCAGGATTAATTTTTATTCACTTGAAAACAATGTAATTAATGCATGATAGAATTATTTTGAATTAATTCTCCTTTTTTCTGCTTCTTGCTCTCAATATGTCTCAACTGTACAACCTCATCTTTAAAAAATTGATGTGATATGTCCCCACGTTGTCTTATTAGGAGAAGGTTTATGTTCAATTGAACATCTTGTACTCAATGCCTTAGGTTGTATTGGTAGAAAAAATGTCAGTTTTATGTCTAAGAAGATGATGGTGTGACTTTATCGGCTCAAAGAAAGGTATGTGTATGACTTTTAGGTCTCAAAAAAGATAAAAACAATACTTCAAAGTCTCAAAGAGATGAAATGTCAAAATTTGGTTCTTTGGTAGTGATCATGAATTATTTCGGGTAAAGAATTGAGAGATTTTATTTTGGGGATTTAGACAGGATAAGAAAGGTATAATCTTGTCATATGTCAAAAATCCATAATTCTTAAAGAATTAAGAGAATCTGTAATTCATTTGATATTCAAAGAACTAAAAATTAAAACTCCTTAAATTATTCAACCTTAGAAGGTAGCATAAGTTCAAACATTAAAAGATTAATCAAATATAAAAGACAAAACAAAAACGAGTTCAAACAAAACAATGCTCTCAATGCAAATGGTAGATGCAATGCCCCCATCCTTCTTCGATTGTTCATGCCCTTGAATCCATCAGATTCTGGATCTTGGTCTTCAGTGCCTTAATTTTTCAGTGGAATGTCTGGAGCTTCCTATACAACTTCAACATCATAACCCTCAAGATATGTGGGCTCTTTTCTCGAATCATCCTGGAAGGCACAAGCCTACAACCAGCCAAACAAGAGTCCATCGCACTGATTTCAACTTCTTCTTTTTTCGAATCTTGCTTTTATTCTTAAAGTGATTAGGACCACTTCATCGAATCCTCCATGAATTAATGCAAGTGGAAATGCATAAAAATAAAATACAGATGCAAAAATATTGATCCCAACGATGAATATCATAGAATAATTTTCACCAGCGATAAAAGCCTCCACATTACAAGACAATCCATTTTATAGACATGACTTTGCTTGGACGTTGAGTATGAATTGGATCGTCGCTTCATCTCGGATCTTCATCCTTGAAGATTCCCCTCAAGTGTTCTATAACCTAATTCTGTTACTGTCCCGACAGTGCTAAAATCAGTGTGTCGCTCTTTGATGACTAGCAATGAAATGGTCGTAAATAAGGATCGACTACTGGATCACTCCTCGGATCACTGGATCATCATTTCAATCTCGAATGCTGCACGATCTTCGAGCAAGTCTCAATTTTGTACTCTCTGAACTTCTTTTAGCCTTCGGTGTATGTCTGTATATGTAACCGTTTGATTGAAAACTTTTATCTCTTGTGAAAATTTTCTCTTAAATATCCCCTTGCAGATCAACACTTTCGCATTATGTCATGACGATGCAATACAATGCAAAAATGATGATAAACGATATAAACAAAAGAAAAGAAATAAATTAGTGTACACAAACAAAAGAAAAGAAATTAGTTAGTACAGGTGAGACAATCGATACAGATAAAAATGTTATTCAAAGATGAATATAACACCTACCCTGTCATGATATATACCCGAACATGATTTAATTAAATAACATTCCTACTCGAACATATTTTCTACCCAAAATGATTGTTTTACAAAAAATAAACAAAAGAAAAGAAATATTGTGTACACAAACAAAAGAAAAGAAATAGTTAGTACAGGTGAGACAATCGATACAGATAAAATGTTATTCAAAGATGAATATAACACCTACCCTGTCATGATATATACCCGAACATGATTTAATTAAATAACATTCCTACTCGAACATATTTTCTACCCAAAATGATTGTTTTACAAAAAATAATCATAACCGCATGGTATCTAGTTCGCATGATTTTATTCAAAAAGAAATAAATATATTATACGAACTTAAAGTAAAAGGTAAGGATTTAGAAACGCTCCTCCTTTTTGTACACTTATTTTGGGTACTTACTGACGAATAGAGGTTCGGTATGACTATACCTAGGGTGATCGTTCTACGGTTTACTATATGCATGGTTTTGGCTCTAACAGAAAAAGGGTACTCGAATTATCCTTGATGTCGATGCCCCTTGGGCTGCCAAACCCTTGATCCTTTCCCATTACAGGTTTCAAACGAAACAAGTTCAATTCGAGGGGATTCACTGCCTTATACCCATACAGGAGTAAATCCCTATGAAGGTACAAGGTGTGTATCGCATGGGTTATTTGCTAAAACTCATACGAAGAATAAATTCTTACGAGAGTAAAGCATTAACCCGACTTATTTGGATCGAAACTCGTGTCTTGAGCTCATGTTACGTAAATGCACGTGATGTGTGTGAGGAGGAACGTACCTACCTTTGGCTCAAAAGACGAACAAATAAAAATCTTAACAAAAACTTGGACAGAGCTAAAAGCAAAAATTAAAATGTTAATATGACAAATTAAAATGAAGAAATTAAAAACTTCAATAAATGGATCATAAGTTAACTAAAGACTCGAACTCATAATTTCCACCACAACGATAATGTGTAAGCGACTTACAACATGACTCTCTGAAAAAGTCCCCAGCGGAGTCGCCATGCTGTCATAACCATTTTTTAAAATAATTATTAATTTTAAAAATACAATTATGACTTTTATTTGAAAATTTTGGGATTTTGAATTTAATTTGAATTAAATTGAAAATGAGTCACCATTGACCTTTGAGCTAGGTAGGTCGAATACCTAAAAACGTCTTTTAAAACAATTTTAAGAAAAAATCATTTTTAAGACAAAAATTGGTCTACGTTTACCAAAAATCTGATTTAACTGGTCTGAAAGTCAGTTACACGTGGGGAAGGGTAAGCACCCCCATAACGTTCAAAATTGGCTTTGAATCGCTTACACATTGCCGAAAATTATGGAAATTACAAATCGAATATAAAGTTAAAATATGATTGATTTATTAAATTTCTTCGAATTATTTATCAGAGAAAATTCTTTAACTTGAAAAGAAAACTCGAGATTAGCAATCCTCCGTCGGGAAAGGTAACTCGTCTATTTCTTATCTTTAAAGAATATTCTCTCTTCATTTATTAAAAAACGCAAATCGAATATAAGTTGAAAATTTACATTTGCTTAAAATAATCAAATTGATGTTTAGAAACGTACATTGCATCATTTGAATAAGAACACATTAATTAGAAAAATAAACTTGATTTTATTTCAAGTTCCCATGCCGTACTGGATTGCACCACTTCGACCAAGTGATGCTTCCCAGACTCATTCTACGCATACGTGTTATTGAAATTATTCGAATAATATACCAATAGATAATAGTACGATAAAATTGGAAATATACAAATAAAATATTTACAGTAAATAACAATCATATTACAAACAATAAAAATAAAATAATAAACAAAAGGGATTAAAACAAAACAATAAAAAAATTTAAAGGACCAAAAAATAATTAATAGAAACTTGAGGACCAAAATAGCAAAAAAACTTAAAGGACTAAAATAGAAAATTAAAGGAAAAAAATAACATAAACAGAAACTTAAAGGACTAAAATAGCAAAAAAATAAACTTAAAGGACTAGAATAGCACAAACAGAAACTTAAAAGACTAAAATAAAAAATAGAAACTTAAAGGACTAAAATTGAACAAATAGAAATTTAAAGGACTAAAATAGGATAAATAAAAATTTAAAGGATTGAATCATAAATATACATAAATCAGAGCCAAAAAATGAAAATATTAAACAGTATAGGTACTATAAATGAAAATAACCCATAAATCATATTTAGGACTAAAATAAAATAACCATAAACATAAAGGACCAAACAATAATTAAACCAAATACTAAGCATTGACTAAAATAAAATATTTACAAATGACATGGCCAAATTCGAATATCAACAAAAAATACATAGCACACTAACTTAGTGACTAAAATGAAATAATAACAAATATTATGACCAAAGGCCAATAATAACAAAAATTGCATAACATATAAAATGGTGACTTTTATACAAACATCGAAAACAAGAGCCCAAAACAGAATAATACCATACTTCTATTAATGGCAAAAAGTGAATATTACAAAGAAATAAGGACTAAAGTAGATGTTTACCCCTTACGCAAAATTATAGAACTCATCCCCTCAAAACGACGTCGTTTCACTTGTTGTATATAAACTTAAAATGGGTCCAAACCGACCCACCTTCTTCATTTCTTTCTTTCCTCGTTTCTTTTAAAGAGAGAGAACGGAGAGGAAGCTCAAGAGAGCTTCAAACGGAACTTCAAAGTTCCCAGAAACTGGCGAGCATACGTCGTGTCGGTCGTCATTGATCGGCCCCAGTCGTCATCCGTCAATGGCGGAGGAGAGAGAAGAAGACAACACCCGACTCATTTATTCCTCCTCAACACAAATTTAGAGTCGGATTTTCAAGAGAGCAAATCTAAAGAAAAAGGTAAATATTTCTTACATTTTCCTTCCTCTCTTATTTTGATGTTTGTTTTTTTTTCTCTATATTTTTTTCTTTTCGAAAAGCCCTTTACTTTCTCTCCCTCTCTCCGTTTTTCTTTTTTTCCTCCTTTGTCGAATGGTCCCCGAATCACTCTCTCTGTATTTTTTTTCTCTCTGAACTTTCTCTTCCTATTCGTTTTTTTTCTTTCTCTCCCTGTTTTTTCTTCCCAATCCCTGAATAGTTCTCGATTCCTCTTTCTTCTTTTCTATTATGGTTGCATGTGTCTTTGTGATAGATCTGTCTGATGGATTTGAGCTCCTCGGGTTAGGTAACAATATCCTAATTTCTAGGATAAGATTTGTTGTAGATTTGTTCTGACTTGGTGTGATTTGGTGTAGAAATAAGTCACTGTGGATGATAACCATCAAACGGTGGGGTGTTTGACGGTGGCTGGTGGAGATCATTAGGATGAACCCTAATCCTTGAGCGATCTGGACCGTTGGATGGGTCCAAATCTAACGGTGAGTAGTGAGGCGGCTACTGATGTTAGGGCAGAACCCTAATTTGTTTGGGTTATTGTCTCGGGCCGGTTAAGGTCTCCTTCGGGTCGGATTTCGACTGGATCAGGTCGAGTGCTGGATGTTGAGTCATTTGGTTCCAGTTGTTTGGGCCGTTGGTTGGCCTTTGTTGGGCCCCGTGTTAAGCTTGTAATTGGCCTCGGGTTTAGGCCTGCAAAATGTAATTTAACTAATAATAATAATAATAATAATATTTTTTTTAGACCCGGACAAAAATAGGTGTCTACATACGATATACAGAAAAATATGGTTTCAATGATTTCAATGGTTTTTTTTCTGCTAGTGAAGAAAACTCGAGGAATGGGGATGAAATAGTGGGAGATATTCGACACATGTTCGGCGACAAAAGCATGTTTTCCTCAGCTTGAGATGTCAATGAAGAGGCAAGGGCAGACGGTATCCAGAGGGCACAAGAACTATGAACTCATGCTTAACCTGCAGCATGGTATCAGGTAGTGATCTCTTGTATTTCTGCTCGAGTTCTTATTAGTCTGAATGTAACTTGTTTTGGTATATGTATCGCCTTCTAGATTATGTTCATCAATCTTGTAAAGATTTCTTGGTTTCGAACTCGTTTCGGATTCAAGATATAATGATTAATGTTATAATCATGCATGAATTGGCAGACACTCTGTTGGAAGACAAGGTCCTGCCATAACCCTTGAATTGAAGTCTACAGCATTTGATCCTAAGGAAAAAGTATGGACAAAGATTCCGCCGGAAGGATCAAAGCACACTCCGTCTCATCAATCTTGCTAATTCAGATGGAAGGATTACTGTCCACTTGTATTCAGGTTCGAGACCGGATTATCGTCTTTTGTCACATTAGATGATCATTGTTTGAAGAACCACTGTGAGTTAACATTTGCTTCCGCCGGAAGGATCAAAGCACACTCCGTCTCATCAATCTTGCTAATTCAGATGGAAGGATTACTGTTCACTTGTATTCAGGTTCGAGACCGGATTATCGTCTTTTGTCACATTAGATGATCATTGTTTGAAGAACCACTGTGAGTTAACATTTGCAGGACCCTCAGGAAATTGTTCGATGTTGATGCAGTGGATTACATGCTTTCGTTATGCACGAGTGACACCCTTCGGGAACTTTCATCCCCGGTAAAAAGCGGAAGCGTTTTTTACTTGACCACTGATGACAAATACATGATAAAACAATGAAGAAGGCAGAAGCTAAAGTAAGTGTCCAATGTTTTCTCCATTGGAACCAACTTGGAAACCTGCAATTTCTAAATGATCATGGCATTTTGGACACTATTGCACTTGCAGGTCCTTATAAGAATTCTTCCTGCCTATTATTAACATGTTCAGTCCTTTAAGGACACTCTAGTTACCAAATTATTCGGTCTTCATTGCATGAAATTAACTGGTACGGTAAAGAGAAAGATAATGCCAATATCACACGGTTTCAACTCATAAAATTTCCGAAAATGATCTCATACTTTCTTCACTTGTGATCTCGATGATTCAGGTTCGATTCATTATAATCAGGAACCTGTTTTGCTCCGACTATGCCATTCACCAGCGCTTTGACTTGAAAGGTTCTTTCCAAGGTCGTACAACTGCTAAACCTGAATCCGAATTAGATCCGACAACAACCCTCAAGGACCTCGATCTCAATTATATATTCCGACTGCCGAAACTGTGGTTCCAAGAGTTCTGCAGGTGATTCTCTTGTCTAAATACCTCTTTATTTTTAAGGTTCATGGTTCGATTCTTTTCCTACGACTTTTGTGCAGGCAAGTCAACAGAGATTGCGACTTTCTTGAATGTGAGAGAATTATGGACTATAGTTTACTCGTCGCTTTGTACTTCAGTGAAGTTCCCACACGTACTGGTTATTTCTAGTCATCTATGGAAATTCATGCTTCATTTGAACTCGATGATTGCTTAATAGATTAACAAATGTTCCGGACTTAACTTGCAGGAAATGGAGATTGCGAAAACGGAGAAGCTCCTCAGATATCCCAATCCAACAATGATCATCTTGTTATCGACACCACACGGTAAAATCGATTGCCATTGCCATGAGAATTTATAGATCTAAAACATTGCATGGCGTCTAAATGAAGTGATACATTTCAATACGAAAAAATGCAGGCAGACATCTGATAGATTAGGTATAAAGATAGCCGCTCAATCCGAGAAAACGGAGAGAAAAACCGACTATCAACTGGTTGGAGAATCAACTGGTGTGACATATAATGTCATTCTCTTCTTTGGTATAATGGATATTATACAAGACTATGATATTAGCAAGAAGCTTGAGCATGTGTATAAATCAATGCAATATGATCCGACCTCGACCTCCGCCATTGATCCAAAGCTATATTCAAAACGCTTCCGAGATTTCATTTTCAAAACTTTTGTACATAACACTTGAAAATCTCATGATCTTTACAAGATTTTCTACTCGGAACCAGTGTCCATTTACAAACATTCGATCGTATTCCAGAATTATGATCAGTTAAAAGCAAATTATCCAACTTCATTGACATGGCCACGGAGGACGAATCGTGGCAGCTCTGGACACGCCCTTGTAATCGAGGATTAGTTTCTACTGTCGGATTTATGATATGCTACAGCCAGGGATCAGGCTAACATTGTAAGCATAGCTATTAAGGTTTGTTTCATCTGTATATGAAATTTTCAAATGGTGAAACATACAATATCTGAATCAACCTTGCAATGCCTTAAGATCCCTTGCATTACATTCGAACCAACTCTTCAAAATCGAGCAAAATATACTTCCAAAACAATGTTCCGTATGAATTGACAACTGAAATCGTTCTACGAAGACTTGTTATCGAGGACGGGGAGCAACTGACCTGGATTCAGAACAGCAAAAGCAAATTTGCAGTGCTTATGACTGACCAAAATTATGCTGAAGTACCACTGTCCTTCATTGCAAGGTCTGTAGCGCGGCAGCATCGAACAAGTCATGAGTTTAAATCTCGATAGATGCAACCTTTCTCTTAAAGATAAAATAAAGCATGAACTCTGTGAATGGTATATAATAAATGTGCATTCAACCAAACTTGGCTTGATTGAATCTTGTTCGTCACCTGGCACATACATACAGAGAAACTTGTGAAGATAAACACATGCAAATGATAGATCTGCATCTTTATTGAGGAAATTGCAACCATAAACAGGATGAAGTTTCATGCATCGGTCGGACCGGAAGTGTTTGTGAGGATGAATATCGGTAAAATGATGAACACAACAATATGGTACTGTGGAAATGTATCAGGCACTACAGTGGACATATATCTTAGCAAATGCAATCTTCTGCTTCTTTATCAAAGATGGATGGTGACAATCGAACGAGCACTGCTCAATCATGATGCTTCTCACCAACACCGACACCCCATCTTTGATTTCGAAGAAAGGCATAGGCAATTGGGGATAAGAACTGTATAATCCTATGACTTAAGGGGAATGAACTATGAAGTAGCCTTCAGACAATCAATTGTTAGTCCTATTTAGCACCTAGAGAAACATCATTTACATGTTGAATGCTAAAGATTTTACCTTAAACCGACCGTCGGTCACCAGACACCAAGAAGGTGTTTGGTGGATCGACGATTTGTGAAGAAGAATCCCTCTCCCCATCCCTTCCGTTGCTGCTGTTTTCGAAAATGACTTTTGAAATACAGGGAAACACATTTTTCACATCGACTCCATGATCATATAGGAACCCCTTGAACACATGGCCACTTATATTCACAGTAGCTTGGTAAGCAACCTCCGCCTTGCCGTCACTAATGGCCGTCACCTGAATACACCTGAAAACAGCCGGCGCTCGTACTTGACCCGGTAGCGATTCTTTAAATCTTGAATCTAAAGAACCGGTTTTAAATTAACATCAGAGAACAATTTAAGGAGATAATCAAAGTTGTTTACCATAAAAACAACATATTTTTGTGCATTATAACTCATCCAATTGTCCTCCGATGAGTATATTTTCAAAAAAAATTATTAATCAACATCGACACATTGCATACATTGCAGACGTAACTATTTGAACCCGATTGTTCTTCTTTTCTCTACCAAATCTCAGCTTATTTTAATTCTTGATTGAATAGAAATATTATGAAACGAAGATGAACATAAGAGAGTAAACAAACCCTGGTGAGAAGTGGCATCTTCAAAATTCAAAGACTTGGAAGCAGCATTTGAAGTGAAGTTCAAAACCCTTTGCCTTTTACCACTGCAAGTGGAGGACCCCGAAGACCCACCGCCGTCCTCCATCCCAACCAGCGCCACCTTCCTGTCTTTTTTCCGAGCAGCAGGCACCCACGTGCTCTTCACGTGAGTAGCGCAATCGTAGCCTCTACTCTTGCAACAAGTCCTACACCTGCTATATCGACACTCCTTCTTCGCCCTATTCCCACAGTCTCTACACACCTTAAAACAACCACCGCCGCCGCCGTCTTCTTCATCGTCTTCTTCGACAATAGTCAAGACTCCATCTGTCGTTGCCGTGCTCCTCTTTGAAGTCCAAATATTTGTGTTAGTCAAGTTGTAGTTATGGTAAAAGGCTTGTTGTGGTGGCGGCGGCGGCGGCGGGGGAGGCTGTTGTTGTTGGTGGTGGTGGTGGTGGTGGTTCTCCTGTGATGTTGTTGGTGGTTGTGGATCTATAAGGAAGACGTTATGGAGGCCTAACATGCCGCTGGTGGGGTGGTGGTGGTGATGATCATCATCATGCAGCGGCAGTGGCGGCGGCGGCCATGTTTTGGTTGGGGTGGCCACAATTGGAAAGGTTTTGAATGAAAATGTTATCAAAGATTGTGCTGAAAGGGTGAAAGTTGAAAGATAAAAATGGATGAATCAAAGAGAAAGAAGAATTTGTTTGATATGTGAAAAGCTGATGCTCATCTATCTGACAGTGGATGAAAAAACAGTCAGAGATCTTTCATCTTTGAGCAAACCTCTTCTTTTTACTACTAATATAAAATCAAACTGACAACTGCTCTACCCACTGACATCGGCAAAGATAATATATTTTTGAATAAATTAATTTACGAGATAATGCACTCTTCGAATTAATTATTTAAATAATGAGAAATTTATAGTGTTGGTTGTAGGTTGCTATGCCATCCGGACGACCTATTAGGTCGTCATTTCTTTTCGGTGAGCTACGAGAGCTTTTGCATGTGCCATGCACGTACCAACACGTTAGGCATCCGAGACCATCCGATCGAGGGCATCCGAACGCATCCAACCGAGGCCATCCGAGGGGTAGGTCGCCATGTACGCTGGGCTAAGAAACAAATATTACCTACATCGGTAATTCGGCTTTCATGCGATTACCTAAATTTTCTTAAATAACAACGATTACGTACATCGACAATTAGACTTTTTAACTACGTTGAAATGGATAGGTCGCCATATGATTCCGGCGATCAAACTGGCGAGATTGTTAGTTACTTTATGGTTTCGGGTAAAAGCCTAATTACCGATATAGGTAATGCAGCAGCTCACCACAGCTCGCAGGGACAGCATGACGACCTCATTGGTCGCCAGGAGCGCCTGGCGATATATGTTTGAACTGTAGATTTCACCTTATCTCAGCAATTAATTGTTGTAACGCATTATCTCGTGAAATTTTTTTTCTAACAATATTATATGTTAGATTGTATATTACAATTTTTATATAATGTACTTAGAATATAGTTTTAGTTTATTTTAATTTTTTATTTTTTTAAATCATATTTAAAATTTATATTTTATTTTAGTTTAGTACTATTCTATTAAAAACTTTTATATTTGATTTATTTTAATAACTCATTAGAAATTTAATATTAACTTTTAAAAAGACTAAAACGGATAAAAACTGATAATTCAAGTATTAAATGTGTTAAATTTTGAACGGCGTATACTATAATAAAATGAAAATTAAACTTTAGGCATGATTTTGATAAAATTGAAAGTTTACTATTAAAATAGACTAAAATTAATAGTTTAAATATTAAATGAGTAGTTTATCTATTTTTATATTGGTAAACTATATAGAATACCACTTAACTATGAAAATATTCTAATTTAATCATCAATCTTTTAATTATATCAATTAAATTACTTATCAAGCCAACTACAATTAACATTGGCTTACGAGATAGTTAATAAAACTAATATAAAGTATAATGCCAAAAAAATGTTCATAATGTTTGACTAAATCATTTTTACAAGAAAATCCATTTGTGGTTAGAGCACTCTTTGTTCTCCCCAAACGATCAAATTTATTAAATTAAATAAAAATTAAAAGTAAATTAATAAAATATATAATTAATGATGATCAAATATGTGATCATATCACTTTTATTAATTGTTATGTCAGTTCTTCCTTCAAATATTAACGATAAATTATTTGATTAGCATCATTTAAATAATTAAATAATATCAATATTTTCTTCATAGTTAATTGACCATCCATATAATTTACCCATTTACATTAATTAAATGTAAATTTAGGAAAATAAAATTAATTATACTATTTTATTATATATGATGAAATAATATTTTAATTGATATTAATTAACATTTATTTTTGATAAATTTTAAATATAATTATAGTTGTACTTGGAAGGAAGATGAATGTGACTTAAAAAGAAGAAAGGGAAGTGTAATTAATTTAAGAGAAAATCGCCTCAGTGACCAAAAAAAAGTTATAATATACGATTTTAACCAACTTTTTTTGGATTTGCCAAAATGACCAACAAAATCGCAACGCGAAATAAAAATCGCAACGCGATCCCCAGAATCGCAAATCAGTTTCCAAAATCGCAACGCGATTCTTGAAAATCGCAATGCGATAGTCAAATTCGCATTGCGATTTTCCAAAATCGCAACGCGAATATGAAAATCGCAACGCGAACACATAAATCGCAATGCGTATCCGTAAATCGCAACGTGTATCCGTAAATCGCAACGCGTATGGGTAAATCGCAATGCGTATCCGTATATCGCAACGCGTATCGGTAAATCGCAACGATAATACATAAAATCGCAACGCGTATCCGTAAATCGCAACGCGATATTTAAAGCGCCATTATAATCGCTACGCGTATTTTATTTTCAAATTACAAAAACGAATATTAAGACAAAATCCCGTAATCGCAACTCATAACCTAAAACCTAAAATCACAACTCAGTCTCTCTCATCTCCACTCTACGGCGAAGAAATCCGTCCCCATCTCCGAAGATTTCCGTCCCCATCTCCGGCGAAATCCCTCACAACCATTCACGGTCAGAAATCCCTCACAATATTCAGAAATGGAAAATCAACCTCCGAGGGTTAGTTTTTTTAATTATTTTTATTTTGAAATGTTTGCATTATTGTAGGTTTTTCATATTGAAACTGATGATAAGTTTACTGGTCATCTCAATAATAGATTAACCATTTCACTTAGATTTCATTTCGCGTTACGATTCTCTCGTTGCGATTTTCATTTCGCGTTGCTATTCTCTCGTTGCGATTTTCAAGTTAGTATTTGTTTGTCTTTGTTCTGTCTTTGGTTGAAGTAATGCAATCCATTCAAGTTTCAATTTGCAGAAGAGTCGCAACGAGATAAATGAAAATCGCAACGAGAGAATGACTGTCGCAACGCGAAATGACAATCGCAACGAGAGAATCGCAACGCGAAATGAAAATCGCAACGAGAGAATCGCAACGCGAAACCAAAATCGCATTGCGATTTTTATTTCGCGTTGCGATTCTCTCGTTGCGATTTTCATTTCGCGTTGCGATTCTCTCGTTGCGATTGTCATTTCGCGTTGCGATTCTCTCGTTGCGATTTTCATTTCAACCAAAGACAAAACAGTGTTGCAAATTTTAGTTTCAAGAATAAACTACTACTTTTATGTTTATTGTTTTTGGTATATCTTCACAGTGTAGTTTTTGGTATATCTAACTTGGTATGTTTATTGTTTTTGTAGAAATTTTTTTCGGCTCAATTGACCTTGAGAAATAAAGTCAGCCTGGCCACTACAATTGCTTCGAAGCTTTCACCTGCTCAAAGACAATTGTTTGAGGAAACCTGCTTCGGGCCATGGCTGAGAGTACAGCATCCGGGTGGAGATGCTAATTTGACCCATTTGTGGCTTCAGACCATGACATCAAATCTACCCGACAGTATACAACGTGGTGAGGAAGAGATATGGTTTCATTTTCCACCAGCGTATACTTGCTTTGGGCGGAAGGAGTTCTGCTTAATCACTGGTCTACGATTCGGACATGATGATGTAGGCCGGTACACTCGTCATATCGCCCGCCCATCATGGTTATCCCGGGTTTTTCCGGATGAGTCAATGGAGAGCCGAACCTACATGTCGACGACCTGAAGAAATTGTTTAATAAGAAAGCTGGTTTCACTCGGATGGATGACGTCGATGTTGTCCGAGTATGCCTTCTACTACTTGTGTATGCCGGCTTTTTAGGCAGAGAGGCCAGACAACCTATTCATCGGGAGCTAATAATATTGGTAGAGGACCTGAATGCATGGAATCTGTTTCCGTGGGGTTCGTATATATGGAAAGCTACCTGGACTAAGTTGTCGTCTGCCTTTGATGACCGCAAAAGTTTGCGGGGCGATGGGTCCAAAACACTTTGTCAGGCTTTGTTTGGGCCTTTAAGGTAAGAATTTCTATATAATGTTTCTAAAATTATAATTAATTATTTAACAATTACTAATTTTGTTATTATTGTTTGTAGATTGGATATTCGAGGCTTTCCCCAGCATGCGTACATATGCAATAAAAACGTCAAATGATATTCCCAGGGCTATTTCCTGGAAGAGGAAACTCTGTTGGATTGGGAAGACTTAATACCATATGCGACAATAAATAATGTAAGTTAACACAAATACTTTCATATAATATATAAACTAGTTATTAATAGTAGACGTTTAACTTTGTTTGAGTTTTTATATTTTAGGAGGCCAACATTCCATTACAAAGACTGACACCCACGGAGGAAGAGCTTGCCACTGATTGGTGGCAAGCTAGTCAGAGTTTTTTTGATGGCACGGATGATGAGCAGCATCCACTTCCTCCAATTCGAGAGCCATCACCTCACCTAGAGCCATCACCCGATAGACCCGACTATACACCTCTAGAACGAGAGCCATCACCTATCCCGTCACATCATCGAGCCTCTTCTCCACCATCACCTCATGATAGGCGACCGGCAAAGATGCCACGACTCCTATCTCCCTGTTCTCCACCTCCACCTCAACGGGATGAGTCAAGGGAGTTACGTGATGAGGTCAATGCCTTGCGTGAGGAGATCGGTACTCTACGCGATAACGATGGTGCATGGCGTGTGGAGGTGTCAACTTTACGTGGTGAGGTTGCCGCTCTACGTGAGATGATAGTATCGTTGCAGAATGAGGTTCATACTCTACGCAACGAGGTAAGTTTAAGATTTTCCATATTTAACTTAATGACAAATGTTTGGTTTCTGCAGGTTAATCTCAGAAGTGAACTGCGTGAAAATGATTTCGAGCTGCAAAAGTTGATTCAATAGTTTAATTGATTGTTTTTTGATTGTTTAATTGATTTGTAAAAGTTGATTCAATAGTAAATGATCGGAAATAAGAATTATTGCTTATTTTTTGATTGTTTAATTGATTTGTAAAAGATGATTTGTAAAAGTTGATTTGTGTAATTGATGCGAACATAATTCTTATTTGTGCTTGTTTAATTGATTGAAATGTAATGGTTGATTTTGTTGATTTCAATCTGCATTATGTTGAAGGCAAAAATGACTATCGCAATGCGAAATGAAAATCGCAATGCGAAATGAAAATCGCAACGAGAGAATCGCAATGCGAAATGAAAATCGCAATGCGGAAATGAAAATCGCAATGCGTTTATAATTTCGCATTGCGATTCTCTCGTTGCGATTTTCATTTCGCATTGCGATTTTCATTTCGCATTGCGATTCTTTCGTTGCGATTTTCATTTCGCATTGCGATTTTCATTTCGCATTGCGATTTTCATTTCGCATTGCGATTCTGTCGTTGCGATTTTCATTTCGCATTGCGATTTTCATTTCGCATTGCGATTCTGTCGTTGCGATTTTCATTTCGCATTGCGATTTTCATTTCGCATTGCGATTCTCTCGTTGCGATTTTCATTTCGCATTGCGATTTTCATTTCGCATTGCGATTTTCTCGTTGCGATTTTCATTTCCGCATTGCGATTTTCATGTTGGGATTTTCATTTCGCGTTGCGATTGTAATTTCCGTGTTGCGATAGTCAAATGCATGCCTAATAGTGATAACAACTGAATAACAAGAGTTGGTTAAGTCAAAATGGTTGGCCTGAGTCATTAATTCAACTGAAAATGTTAAAAGTTCACACATAAAATCCACATAATACAACGTTTGCATTTAAAAATCACCTAAGTTAACAGTCTCAAAAGGTGAAGCCAATTGTGATTGGGATTTTAAAGATGATTGCCTTTTGCTTAACAGTCTCAGTCCATGGTGTAACACGATGTTCCAATGTTCCTGTAAATTTAAATAAACAATACTTAGTAAAATATATAAATATGATAAGTTACGAATTCAAAGAAATAATACCTGCATGGTTTCTTTTCTTGTAGTACCACTGTTGAATAGAGGCTCGAAAAAACTCCATTAACATAGTAATGGGTAATTTCCGGGAATGACGACTTAGAGCGTTGATTGATTCTGCACTATTAGACGTCATGAAACCATATCTTGCTCCAAGTTGATGTACTCTTGACCATCTTTCAAACCCGACATCTTCTAGTGTTTGAGCACACTGAGGCAAAACACGTCTTAAACAATTTATATGCTTATTGAAATCCACTTCCCGATAAGCTTTTACAGCCTTCCAGTATGTCCATTTGTGCTTTTTTATACCAGCAGACCTTGATTTTAGATTTCTATACAAATGAACACCACAAAGTCCATGAAAAGCATCTGGGAAACACCTTCTAACAGCGTTGTCAATTGAGTTTGCCCTATCGGATATGATTGTCAGATTGCTAATAGGACCTATGCAATCCCTAAGATGCCCCATAAACCATGTCCATGAATCAGAGGTTTCAGATTTGCCAACCTCGTAAGCTATTGGCAATATCCCATTGTTAGCATCCATGGCTACTGCTAATAAGTTTACTCCAAGGTATCGACCTTTCAAATGTGCTCCGTCAACTATAATAACTGGGCGCATGCAAGTAATAAACGAACGAATCTACAAAATAATATACAGAAATATAATTTAAATGTGCATGTAACTAACAAAAATGAGTCAACAAAATTATATTGATTTACTAACCGTAGCACCAATGGCGATAAACAGCAACTCAAAGCGTCCATCTCTATCTGTTTTGATATGAGTTACCGACCCAGGATTTTTCAGCTTTAAATTGTGACAATAAGCCGGCAGTTGGGCAAACGATGCTTCTGGCGACCCCCTCAACAATTCCAAGGCATAACATTTGGCTCTCCAAGCTTGAGAATATGATATACTAATCTTGAACCGAGTATTCATGTCAGTCATAATTTCATGTCCCCGATATACCCTGCCATTCAAAAACATTAACTCAGCCAGAAAACCACCCAACACCTTTTTGTTTGCCTGTCTATGGTGAGGAAAAACTTGGGTTCTTGAACATGTATGTTATCAATAAAAGTCCTAACTTGAAACATTTTGCAATCTTATTCTCTTTGCAATCATACGCCACGTACAGTTTTGTCAATCATACACCTTGTTTCGAAACGATCTTTGCTTGATTTGTTAACTTTTAGTTGATAGCCATCTTCCACACATTTCGTATATAAAGCTATCTTCAAGTTCCTTTGTATCAAAACAATCATCTTTCTTGATACGAATAACTTTTGTGTAACAATCAACTGCTTTCTTTATCAACTCTTCTTCCGGTATCTGAAGTAATTCTGGCATATTCCAGTTATACGCCCGTGGCATTTTCTTTTCTTCGGGGACTTTCTTCTTCTTTTTCTTCTTCAGGATTATATGAATTACAGAATGGATTCACATGTTCATTCACAGTCGTAACTTCCTCTCATTATCATCAACATTACATTCTTCGGCAACGGCTGTTTCATCATCAAAATTCGGGTATTGACCAATATCAATATCATACACGCATGGTCTGTTTCTTCTTCTGAAAACATCAAAATCCGTGTATGACCAATATCAAAGTCCGGATATTGACCAAGACCAAATTTCGAATACTGACTAGTACTCACAATTTTTTCTGTTGGCTCATCATCGTCTAACTGGTCAATACGAAAACCGGAATTTGGTGAAAGTTGATTGGGATTTGGATTAGAGAAAGGTTGTGGGTTTTGAGAAAAACTTAGTTGATTACTACCCGCTACTGACCCAACAATACTACTTCTAGGTTCAACAACATACAATGTAACATCATCTTGTGAAACCCTAATGTAAGCAATGAATCGTTCAACATCTTCATTGTCGGTTAACAAATAAACTTTACCATTTCTCTGATAAGATAGCCTAAATCCACTTAGGGGCTCTAAATTCAATTTATTTGAAACGTAGCATTAGAGTTTCATAAGTTAACTTTTGTAAAGACAAAGTTGAAGATTCATGGGTAAAGGCATATATTGTAAAACCATGAACATTATCCCATGACCCTCCAAAACACAAATCTATCCAAACATGATCAACATTAGATGATTTCATGGTTGTAAATTAATTTACTAAACAGACGAGCTGCGAAACTAAAACCTGTTGCCGGATTGGGAAGGATGTCGTTGGATATAGGAACGGATGTCGCCGGAGAGAGTGATAGATGGAGATGGAATGAGTTGCGATTTAGGGATTTAGTTTATGATTTCAGTGTTATATACCCAAAATTTCAGTGTTGTGATTTACAGATTCTCGTTGCGATTTACGGATTATCGTTGCGATTTACAGATTCTCGTTGCGATTTACGGATTATCGTTGCGATTTACGGATACGCGTTGCGATATACGGAAACGCGTTGCGATTTACGGATACACGTTGCGATTTACGGATACGCATTGCGATTTATGTGTTCGCGTTGCGATTTTCATATTCGCGTTGCGATTTTGGTTAAAATCGTATATTATAACTTTTTTTTGGTCACTGAGGCGATTTTCTCTTAATTTAAAACTTATAATTTAAAAAATATAAAATAATAAAAATAAATCATTTGATCGACTAACTAAATGTGTCTACTTGATATTAATTAATATTTATAAACACTCATTAATCGAATTATTTATATGAAAAATATAAAAAGTAACATGAAATAATGATGACTAAAGGTCCGCCATAGATAATTTCTTTGAGTGGAAATATTTATATAGTCAAATGTCATTAATCTCATCATATTTATATAAGAAACGCCTTCCATTATAACAAATGATATATATCTTTAGTATTATTTTAAATCTTTAGTATTATTTTAAGGTACAAAGTTGGAAGTCACTTAGTAAAGTGATTTGCAAATTTGGTGAAGAAATGGACATAATTAGGGGTAAACTAGTCGAGTTAAGCTCGAGTATTCTACTAGACTCGAAAACTCGCGAGTTTAAAATTTTTATGCTCGATTCTAACTCGAAATCCTGAATTGAAGCTCGTAAGCAGCTTGAAAATGCTCGAAATGAAAAAAAAAATTCTTAAACTTAATAAAATTGAATCTTCAAACTCAAACTCGAACCTTAAATATATGAAAACCTTATTATATTTTTAAAAAAAATCAATACATAAATGTTAATATTATTAATAATTTATTTTAAAAAAATAAAATCTTAATATATTATATTTTTGAGCTGCTCACAAACTTTTCAAGTAGCTCTTTTCTACTAGTTAAAAATTCGATTCGAACTTGAGTTTAAGTCGAGTCTATTTAATTTGAGTATTTATCGAATCTTAACCGAATCAATCGAATAAATCTCGATCTATCTCGTCTTGTGAACACTGCATTTTTAATGGGGTCTGTGGACACTCTAAATTATAGGGTCAAGATTTAGCTGAAAATTCTATATGGCTATGTCCCTAATAGGGTAGGGGTAGGCATATTAGTGGACCATGTTGCTTTTCTTTTTCCTTTGATATTGATGTTGATGGTGTCAATTTTTGTTTTTTATGTTTACGTCTTACTCTCCCCCTTCTCAAGCAATTGTCACGCTCATTTCATCTAATTTTGTTAAGTTCTTTTCTATTTTGTTCTTTTAAAAATAATGTTTTTATTAAATTTTAAAAATTATTAAATAATCATTAAATTTATCAAAATATTATAAAATAGTCAATTATATTATTAATTATTATTAAATGAAATGATGTGAATGTTTAATCTTTTAATTATAATTCAAATTTATTTTTAATGATTATTAATATTTTTAAGTAATAATATAAAAACAAAAAAATTTTGGAAATTTCATTATTTTAAAAAAATGAAATTTTATATATTTTAATTTTTAAAATTTTTATTTTTTGATTTGTTGGAATTATTGATGACAAATATTAAAAATTATCAAAATAAAATATTAACTATAATCGGAGATCAAATTATAATGATAAATTAAAAATTAAGGATTGAAAAAATTTAAACACTGAACTAGTAAATATTGAACTTAATTTTAAAATTTGTTTAATGCTTTACTTAAGTATTGAATATAATTCGATTCTTTGATAATTGGAATATATAAAAGATATAATATATTGGACACTAATTTTCGTCCGACCATATATATATTTATTTTATTATTTTCATTATTATGGTATATTATATATATATTATGTTTATTCTATGTTTTTTATTTATTTACAGGCCCAACAGTCAAATATATCCATCACCCGTTACAAGCCCAGAAGACCAACAAGTGGCTCGAAGCAAACCCCAACTTGGAGCCTCGACCCGATCATTAACCCGAACCGGTTAAGATTTCAAAACACTAACCTTTTCCTTGGTTCCAACCGCCACATCATCACCGTTGGATCAAGATGAGATCCAACGGCCCAGAAGGGATTAGCTATGGTTTTTTCCCTTCCTTCCATCAACGTCGCATCTCCCTCACGCACCAATCGGCCATTTTCCTCGGTCAACCACCCGATTCTCCCGACGACGTGTACGTGTGGAACAAGGACAACCAACAAACAAACATTTTAGTCAAGATCAAACACTAAACCGAACCTAAAAATAGGGCTTTGTAAACACTATAAATAAATGAAAAAAACACACACACAAGAGGACACGAAATACAAAGGAAATAGGAAAGAAAAAGCAAGGAAATTATTGTAATTTTCGAAAGGAAAAAAGAATATAAAGGTATTTTCTTTTTACCTTGCTCGGTTTTGTATATGTTGTTTGTTTTGCTCATCGTTTTTTACTGAAAAAAAAAACCAAACTGCCGATGATCGAGGAAGGGCAACCGAGGAGTTTTCCTCAAATCTAGTCCTCCCTGAGGCTATCTTGAGGAAAGGGTTTTGATTTTTGGAATGGGGGTGAGGAGATCTTTCAAATGATATAAAAAAATTTGGCCACTGCCGATGAACGGCGGCCGATGAGGCGGTGACTGGTCGTTTTTTGGGTTTTGACGGCGGTGTTCTTCACTGATGAAGAACACCCGCGCGTGACCCAATCCAGGGCCTGGGATCCGCATGTTTTTGTTAAAAAGAGGGGAAATTCTCATTTCGGTCCCCCATGTTTTCTAAACACTTATTTTGGCCCCCGTTTAATTCAATTGTATCTCGAATTCCTCTTAAATTGACATTCAATTTTGTTTTTCTTTCAATTTAACCCCTTCACTTTTTAATTTCTTATTTTTATTTATCTAAATATTATATTTTATTATTATTATATATGTTTTTTCTTTCTTGCTTTATTTAATTAATTTATTTCATTTTACATTAATATTTATTTATATATATATATATATTCTTCCTTTACTTTATTTATTTTAATGTTAATATTTATTTTTATATTTTATTTTTATTTTACTTTTTGATTGTTTCTGTTTTCTATTTCTTTTCCTTCCTAACATTTTTAGGGATTGTCTCAGGAAAGTCGAGTTAATATATGGCGTTACCGGATACATTAAAAGATATTTAACAAATTCGGTTTAACGCTACTGGAAATGTTGAGTAATAATAATGGCGTTACCGGATACATTTTTTTTTCTTTTTTTGTTCTATTTAATTCAATTACCTTTTTTTTCTTTGTTCTTATTTTTGTTTTATTTAATTTAATTTAATTTTTTTCATTTCATTTCATTTTGTTTTATTTTTATTTATTTTACTGTTTTATTTTGTTTTGTTTTGTTTTATTTTTATTTTTATTCTATTTATTTTATTACTTTTTTCTTTTATCACTTTATTTTATTTATTTAGTCATTTTGTTAGGGTTTCTACATTTTTTTTCTTTATTGTAGTGGTTGTTTACATTTAGTTTTGCAATTAGTATTTTTCATATTTATACACTTTTTTGTCTTAATTCGATTCTACACTTTTTTACATCTAACGCTTTTCTAGATTTTTTAAGGGTACGTTTTAAATCTATTAAAGGTAAGTAGTCTGGATCAATTGTTACCTTTTAATTTAACTTTCAATTTTCTTAATTAAAGACAACTGGAAATTAATTAGTACCGAAAGGGTAATTCAAGAGTGCTAATCATTCCTTGATTGTAACCGAATCCCGAATCCGACACATCTTTGGTAAGACGCAAATCATGTAATATGGTGTTCGATCAGCCTAAATATTATTTTTAAAATGATCGGTAGCGACTCAAAATATTTCATTCAAGTCGAAATCCAATTCCGAACCCAACCGAAAGATGGTCGCGACAATATATAAAATAAAATAAAAAACATTAAATATTTTATCAATTGAGTGACAAGTAATTCTTTGTTTACTTATTATCATTTTTAATATTTTTCATAAAATTACTTTTTTCTCAAATTATCAAATAATTTTAAAAATAATCATTGAAAATTGGTATTCTATTAATATTATTTTCACAACAAATTTTCAAATAAAATTAAAGTAGAAAAATTTCAACTAATATATACAATACATGTCTCTTAATATGAAATTACCATAACACTTAAATTTAATGAGCAACCTTCGACCAGTTTATGAATGTTATGTTCGGCTACAAGAATCATTCATTTTTTTTTTTGAAAAAATATATGTCAAAATCACATGTTAAATAATTATACATAATTCAGAGCTCCTTTAATTTATAACATAATATTAAAAATAAGTACAAGTCGACTCAATACTAAAAATAACACTTACATGTTAGCCCAAGTATATATTCAGGGTAACATATGTAATTCTATTAAGATTCCTTTAATAATATCGTTATCTTATCACGATCTATGAAATTTGTAATTGTATATTGAAATAATTCGAATGGTGGGCTAACAAAACTCAATAATTTACATCTACTCTACTATATTTTATGAAATCTATGAACATAAGAATACAAATCAGATATAAACATAAAGGCATTGTGCATAATATAAATCCTCACTAATTAGTCATCAAGACATAACATATTTCCCCAATCCTATATGAGTATCATATGACATATCATCTTTTTATTAATATCATAATTATTAATATTTTCTATACTCTACTGAAGAGTGTTATCAGTAGTCTATTAATTTACGACTCTCCGTATTTGCTCATAAACACTTTATTATCAAAAAATTATCTCGTATCACCTAACGTCATACAATAATCGTCCATAGTATATGATCTACATTAGTGTCAAATACTATGTTAAGTCCATATACACAAGAAAATATCAAGGATAAGGTCAGTGCCACATAGCTCAAATTGTACATTTACACACACATGCATACACCATGATGTTGTTCATTATTATATAATCTTGAAGGCTCTTATTCCCTAACCTACTAAATTTGGTACTTTGAATGTGATCTGGGTCACACATCATCAAGAATATACATTCATTAGCTCCATATACACCAAGTATATCGAGTGAAACCTAAATTACACTGAATCAGATATATATACCTGAGTAACCTACTCCTTTAGAGTATCTTGAGTGATATCTACATAGTATTAGAACATGTATCCAACTAGCATACCTTAAATGTCACAAACATGACTTTTAAGAAATTTGAATGATCTACCATACAAGATAACAATCATCGCACACAAATAATTTAGTTGCCTTTGTTATTTTCTCAAATATCAAACAATGATATAAGCTTTATGAAATCATTCATCATGATGTTGAATATAAAATTCATAGATACATTTGTAGTTACCAATTTATTATTAATTATTATTATTAAATATTATAAAGTCCAAATAAAAATAATAATAACAATTAATAAATAAAGTCCAATTAATATCTAGGTCCATTTACAATACCCAAACATCAATCTAAACATGTTTTAAACCCCAAATACATTTCAGTCCCATGTTACAAATCCAATAGTTAAAAGAAAAAAATATAATTCAAAAGCCCAAATGAAGAAGTTCGCGTGTGCAAACCTCATCAGATTAGTGTTTTATGTTAACCTTAACGCCAACCAAAGTATGCAACCATTGGATCTAGACTTTCGATCTAAAGCAAATGACACTAGGGTTCTTTGGAAACCCTAGTAGAGACCTCTCACTGTCACTTCCGCTTCATCTACTCAGCTCCTGTGGGATACATGCGCGTTCATTCAGAGCCCCCTACGCTTGGTTCATGGTCCCAGCAGCGTCGATTCATGGCCTCCTCCCTTGATTATGCCTCTCGCCCTTTACTTTAGGAGATTTTTTTTATGTGGACATGTTCCAGTTTAATTATTCGATATAATAATTTGTTAAAAAACTTTGATTAGGTTAATGTTAAAGCATAAATTTTAGGTTTATCTCTTTAGGTCCTTTAAAAGTCATAATTTGACATTTTAGTTAGAGGAAAACCTTAATTAACTCACCTAGTATAATTAGGTTAAAAAATTGATTATTTGACTATATGATTAAATTTCAAAACAAGATAATTTTGTTTATTGGGGATTAATGATGTATCTTTCCCATTATGCCAGAGGGTGTTCACTATTGATTTTTGAAGTAAATCAACATCATTTTCAAAACCCGCATAATGATTTCTAAATTATTGAGGTTGTCGTAACCGTCTTTCGGGTGGGTCCAGATTGGGCTTCAACTTAAATAAAACATGCAAGAGTTGCCACCGATCATTTATATATTTTCAAACATAATTAGGTTAATTGGGCACCTCAATTGACCATCTTACATGATCTGCGTTTTATAAGAAATATGTCGGGTTCGGGAGTCGGTTACAGTCAAGGAAAGATTAACACTCTTGTACTTCCCTTTAACTACTAATTTAATTTTTCGGTTGTCTTAATTGTGAAAATTAAAAGTTAAATTGAAATTTAAAAATTCAATTTGAACTACTTACCATTAATCGATTAGAAGTACCCCTAAAAAATAAAAAATTATTAGATCGTGAAATAAAATATATAAACAATTCAAAAAAAGTTTAAAAAAATAAAAACGAAAGGATAAAATTGAAACAAATTAAAGTTGAGGGACCAAATTAATACTAAAGCCGTGCTGCAGTGAAAAAAAATAAGAGTTAGAGGGGTTAAATTGGAAAAAAAATATAAATAGGGACTGAATCGAATTAATTGAAAATTCAGAGGCAAAATTGAGGTAAGTGACCAAAATGAATTACACACAAAATATCAGGGACTGTGGAAATGATTTAACTATTTTATAATTACATAATTGCCAATATAAATACCCCAAAGCACAAAAAAAAATTAACAATCTCTCATTTCTCACCTTTTCCCCCAAACCGAACTCTCCCATCTCTTTAAATTCTCTCCCCCTTTCCTAATCGGTCTATGGCCGACCACCACTCCGGCGAAGCCCCGCCACGCCAACCACCGCTCCGGTGGAAAAAAAACAAAATGCCCTCTTTTGAATCTTTCTAACCCCTGAAGCTGAAATCGACCCCTAAATCCCCAAAACATGCCTTACTCAATGTAGATCTAATGAGCAAGGTTTGGGTTTTTATCTTTTCAAGGAAAACGTTTCGTTTTTCGGTGCTTTCCCTCCGATGTCGCTTCTTAACGATCCTTGCTCCTTTTGACGAGAAAAGGCCTTGGCTTTTTTCTGTATTTTTTATGGTATTTGGACTGGTTGTTTGGTTTGTTTATTTTACTATTTTTTGTTGTTTTGTTTTTTTTTGTTTCGGGTAGCTCTTGCTTTGTGACGTTGGTTGTTTTCAGTTTGGTGTTTGGCTGTTTTTTTCTTATGATTTTGGTTCCTTGGCCGCCTCTTGAGCGATTGCTCACCGTGTGTTCCTTGCTTGACCTCGCCGGAGGCTTTTATAGCCTTGATTTTGGCCGTTTTGATTCATGAACGAGAAGGGATTCGTGGGTTACTCGCTCTGACTTTCTCGTGCATGTTGTTTGGTCAGGATTTTAGGGATGGTTCAGTCCCAATCTCAGTCGGTTGTTGACACACGTCGTTGCTATTCTAATTTCACTTTCAAGGGACAAGAAATTTGGTCGGTTCTTGAACTGTTCGGGCGCGTGACTCCACACGCACTCCTCGTGCGGTGCCTTTGGCTTGATATGAAACCCTAACCCTCTATTGGGTCAAGCAAACAGGCTTGGGCCTTACTGAGCTGTTGGGTCAGGCTTGCTTCGGTTGGCCTTGTTTCGAACCCTTGAACTTGGACCTAGACCAATAATAATAATAATAATAATAATGAACTAAATAAAATAAATAAATAAATAAATAAATAAATAATAAAACTATATAATATTATATTACATGTTTTCAAAAATCATTTTTAAAAAAAAATATATATTATACGTTTTCAAAACGTTTTAAAACTATATATTATATATATTTTCAAAACGTTTTAAAACTATATATTATATATATTTTTGAAAAAGTTTTTAAAACTATATATTATATATATTTTCGAAAAATGTTTTCAAAACTATTTATTATATATATTTTCAAAATTGTTCTCAAAACTATATAATATATGTTTTTTTAAAACGTATTTTTGAAAACCATGCAATGTATTTTCAAAAACCTATTTTGTTTAAAAAACCATTTATTGTATGCTTTGAAAAAATGTTCTCTAAAAACTATGTATTATATATATATATATATATATAATATATATATATATGTATATATATATATATATATATATATGTATATATATATATATAATATTATATATATATATATATATATACACACTAAATAAACCCCGGAAAATACGTGTCTACAGTTGCCCCTTTTCACCCATTTATCGTATAACCAAAATAGGGCAAAGATACAAAGACATTGATTTTCGTTCAGTAAGAAGAGTGTCCAAAAGCGAATTTGTTCCTGTGAGTCTGATATTTTTTCCTGTGATTGAAACCCGACTCAATGTCTATTGACTTCTCTTATCGAATATCTTCCATTGCGGAATTGAAATATGACTCGAGAGTTCTTAATGGACCATGGCTTCCTGCTATTGTTGAATTACATGCGACTCATTCGTCATGAAGTTGAGTCGGTATGAGACGTTTCAAGCATGATATCTTTCGATGTGAAGTTGAAATCTAGCCCAAAATCTACACTGGATGGAAATTGGTTTCTTGTTGCCAAATTGTAGTCAACCTTGGTCTTCTTCTTGGCTTGAAGACCTTGGTTTAAAAATTCGACTGGAAAGTAGTTCCTTGCTACTACCATGCGATTGATACGCCCTCGAGTTGAATGGAATCGAAGTCAAAAGTTTTTGTTTACTGATAACCCTTCTCGCCTTGATCTAGGGTTGTTCATTCGGTTAAAACGAACCAAACCGAACCGAATTAACCGAACTTTGTTTTTCTTTAACCGTTAACCGAACCGAACTTTTTTTCGAAAATATTAACCGAACCGAATAAATTTCGGTTAATTCGGTTAATTTCGAATTAACCGATTTTTTTTTTAATTTTCTAATTTATATAAAACTTAAATGTTTTTTAATTCAAAAAAAGTTTATAATTAATTTAAATAATATATAATTATAAAATAAACATTCCATATATATTTTTTAATTAATTAATATTAATTTAGGTTTAAAAGTTATTGGATCTTAAATTATTAATTGGGTTTTAAATGGTTGGCTTAGCCCATATGTTATATATAATATATTTAATATTTTTTAATTAAAAACAATTTACAATTAATTTAAATAATATATAATTATAAAATAAAATTTTATATAATTTTTTTAATTAATATTGATTTAGGTTTAAAAGTTACTGGATCTTAAATTATTAATTGGGTTTTAAATTGTTTGGGATGAGCCCATATGTTATATATAATATATTTAAAATTTAATTTCGGTTAATTAACCGAATTCTAAAAATTTTCTTAACCGTTAATCGACCGAACTAATTCGGTAACCGAACCATTGGGTACAATATTCCTCGTCGTGAAGTTGAAATCTAATCTTGTGTAAGTTGTATCGTTTTGAGCTCAATATCTTTCGTTGGGAAGTTGAAATTGACTATGACAAAAAAAATTCTGCAAAACTATGCATATATGCAATGCTATGGATGTAGTCAGTCCTTATGACTCTAGATTCTGGAGTCTTGAATTTTTTATTCCCAATCTTGGATTCTTTTTTGGTCACTAAACTTTACTCTCTCTCCTATTTTGGTCACTCTGCTGTTAAAAGCAAAACTTTAACCAAAATGGTGTCATTTTGCATCTATATAACTGCTTATTTTAACGTCGTTAACTATTTAATGACCAAGTGACAAACAAATTCAATGCATTAAGTTTAGTGAGGAAATTGAAAAATTTAAAATACAATGAGTGAAATAGGAGAGAGAGTAAAGTTCAGTAACCAAATTTTTTATTTACCCTTGTTTTTAAAAAAGTCCCCACTGGAGTCAGTAATTTGTCGTAATAGACTTTTGGGGCCAATTCGATGTAGTTTTTGAAAAGGATTTAAAAAAAAAATAAGAGTCGTCGCCAATATTTTTAAGATGAAATTAGAATACTTAAAATTGAGTAATTTTAATAAAATATTTTTTTTATCAAAAATACCAATTTTTTGGTCTGCGAAATTAGAAAATCGAGTTCGGGAGCCAGTTACATGTAGGGAAGAATTAGCACCCCCATAGTGCCCAAAAAGTGGTACCTAATAGATGACCCTATGTTTTAAAATAGAAAATTTTGAGTTCAAAGTTTTATTTAATTTAAAACTCATTATGTATGCAAATTTAAAAGGGTAACAATTTATTAAGACCAATACCCCGAGCACAAGAGGAAGTTTTGTTATTAATTCCAATGAATAAACATTGCCTCTGTAGACACATATTTTCGTCCAGTGTTTATTTAGTATATATATATATAATACATAGTTTTTAGAGAACGTTTTTTTTTCAAAGCATACAATGTATGATTTTTTAAACAAAATAGGTTTTTGAAAATACATTGCATGGTTTCAAAAATGATCGGTGGCGACTCTTGCATGTTTTATTTAAGTCGAATCCTAATTTTGGGCCCACCCGAAAGATGGTTATGACAGCTTGGCGACTCTGCTGGGGACAAGTAAGTGAGTCAGGCTAAAATTAATTTTCAGTTATATTCTTAAGCGAAAATTATAAGTATAAATTTTAATTTATTTATTCGATCTATATTATTTATCTTTGATTATTTTTTTAAAATAAATAGTTGTACTGATGTTTTTTCAATGATTTCAGCTTTTTAAAATTCATCTCTGGCTCTATGCCCGAGCTTCAAACCCTTTTTATAAGTAGAGGTGAAAACGATGCTTTCGTGGGAATTTATTCTCTGTATAGGCCTAGAAAGTAACCATTGTGATTCATATACCTTATTTCTTCGTGAAAATTTATTCTCCGTATAAACATAAGGGAATGAGTCCTCTCGAGTTAAACTTGGTCCACATAAGCCTGTAATGGGCTTAGGACTGAGGGTTTGGCAAGCTCAAGGGGGTACCAACAAGGAGAACTCGGGTACCTTCTTTTTAGAACCTAAACCGAGAGACTATAGGGAATTAGAACCCACACCGAAACTCCATTCCGAAACCTATGATGCTTGAGTTATTTCCTACTTTATTTACTGTTCAGAGCATGCGAACTAGAAAATATGTGATTAGGACTTGCTCAAAATTAAGCCAACATGCAGCATAGAAATCATGTATGGGTAGGAATTAAAGCATGTTGGTTAGATATCATGTGGGGTAGGATTATTTTTTTTACTTTCAGTATTATTTTTATTATTATTTTACTGACTTATTTTCTTTTCATTTTTTGTTTTCTTTTATCTTATCATTTGCATCATAAAAAATAGGTGTTGCTCCGCAAAAAGTGTTTGTTAAACAAAAATATTCCTTATTAATGGACAAAAGGGTTGTAATGCAATAGGTGAAAAATGCAGAGGTCAGACTATGGTCAGACAAGACTCATACGGAAAAGAGAGACAGTTTGCAAGGCAGCTATGTGTCAGAACTAGTTGGTTATGCTTCTTTTAGCCTTAAGTAGAATGATTTTCAATAACTACGAGTCATTTGGGATAGCTGGAAAGGTGACCAGAAACAAAAATTCTATCAGTGATATGGTGATATTGTGCTTCTACTCTATGTCAAGATAGGCGAGCCCCTAATTCAAACCTTAGTGTAATTTTGGAATACGGGGTACAATTGTTTCACGTTTAACCAAGAAGACATGGTACCCACCATTAAAGAAAAGTGAATCGGGTCTACACCAAGTTCATCAAGAGTCATCCTTTCAATAATGAGTTAGCAAAGGTTGTAGGGGTAGATGAAAAGTGGGTAATTGATTGGACTCAACACAAAGGTAAAGGAGAAGGAATTGCTTGGACCCACATCAAGCAATTAATGAAGAATCATCCTGATGAATGAAAGGTGATTGATCTCTTCGCCTTGGGTATCTACGACTTAGTTATTTTCCCATAAACTTTGGGATACATCGAGGCGGCTTTGGTGGAATTGTTCGAACAACTTCCAAAGCGAGTGAACCCAACACCGACAATATTAGCTGAAACTTTCCGTTCACTCAATCATTGCGAAAAACCGACGGAGGAATATTTATAGGATGCACACAACTTCTTCAGGTTTGGATCCATAGTCACTTACGAGTCTGTAGAGCAGGACTTGACTTATGCAAATGAAATTGTTAATAGCATGAAATAATATGTAATAAAGATGGAAGGTAAAAACATCTTTTGGAGAAGACGAACTCTATCAATGATTGATGCTACGAAATCACGGATTCTGGAGATCGTAGAATCTACCTTACCGTTATCAAATCTTGATATTGTCGCCTCAGTTTTACTCAAGGGTGTATCATCCACCTCCTCACTTCCAGCCACTTCAAGGGTTCAAAATGATATACTTGGTCCTGTACTTACCGATGCACGAAACTTGCTTGGAGACTATGCAGCATGGTTGCAGTCGAATAATGCACGTGAAAGAAATATATACAAGGAATCGTTTGAGAAAAGATGGCCATCTGTTACCTTCTCAGACAAACATTATGCCTTGGAGACCAATAAACTGCTGAGAAAAATAGATCGGTTCAGCTTGAGAGTGATAGAGAACTTCAGTGCCAATGCTGCTTCCAAACTATTTGAGTGTGAAATTTGCGGAGCGTTCTTGGGAACTTTCGGTGGACTCGGAGCAGCTAGTTTTTCATCTTCACTTCTAACATCTATATTACCTACCACCTTAGAAGAAAGGGTGGTTGAATTCGCATTAAATAGTCCAAGGCTCCGATCTCTCACCAGCAAGCTCAAGGAAGTTCGTATGACCTGGTCACTTTTCGACACAACATGCTGGGCGCAAAATCTGGAGAAAGCATACTTCACAATGATTATTGAGGGCATGATAGGATATGTTCATCTTCCAACTATAATTCTCAAACCCAAGGAAAACATGAATCAAATGTTAAAGGCATAGGGTGTGAATGCACAAAGCAAAATGGAAATTTATAGAAATTTAAAGGTTGGGGCCCGAGTTTACTTGAAATTCCAATCTTACCATCAAACCTCACTTGCTCTTCGAAAGGGATTAAAGCTGACAACAAGGTTCTATGGTTCTATAATGCTCAACAAACGTAGCGAGTAGGAGCACAATCAGATGCAGTAGATGAAATTAGGACTGGAAAACGTCACTGTGGTAAATTATATTGTACTTCCAGCACAATTATCAGATTTTGATCATTGGGGACAAGGATCATTTCGTGGGGAGGGTATTGTCACGATCAGAGGAGAAGCGATAAGAATCGGAGTAAGAGAATTGGGGAAATCAGAGAAAGGGTTAGGGATTTAGAATTGGGACTGGACCTAACACGTTTTATAGCCCACTAAGGATAAGAAACATCTTGTTTAGTTGTTTACAGGTGGTTATACTCAGTACAACAAGGACTGCCAGCTGTATGGTAACTATGGGAACACTGTAATTATATAAACCATGTACTAGAGGAGGAGAAAGTATGCTTTGATTGAATGAATTCTAAGCTTCTTGAATCTTTTCTTTTCTCTCCTTAATCTTAATTCTCTCAATTCTTCGTCTAATTTCTTCTCTAATCTCCTAGGGTCATAAAAAAGAAGTGGGTAGGCAATGAGCTGGTATCTAAATTAGGAAGGTGACTGAATAACGTGATAAGGCTAAGCATGAGTTGAATCAAAGGTGAGCCAAAGTGGGAGAGCTTGAAGCATAAATCCTTAACTTGGAATAAGCTTTTTGAGAACAGTAGAATGACGATGGTTTAAGTATTTGATAACGCCGGTTATATTTTTGCGCATTTTTTACTTAGGTTATTGGTTGTTTGAAAGCCCATTTCATGGCATATAGTTGTATTTAGACTCATGTAGTTTCATATGGTGGTGTTTGTTTTTCTACAACATTTTATTCATGGAATTGGTGCTAGTTAAGGAAAATGTGGTGTTCTATTGATGATGTGCAGGTAATTAGGACTGAAGAAGAATTTGAGCATTGCTAAACATGCTTGATGACATTCCTAGGCGCTCAAAAGGAAAAAAAATATGAAGATATGTTATTGTTGTTATCTTGTGAATTTCATCTGCCAGCTGTCTAGCCCACACATGAACCCTGCTACCAGCTGTGCCTAGCCCTTCACGTGAAGAGAATGATCCCTTAGGGTAAAAATGGATTTTGGGCACAAAACCCTAGGATCCCTTAGTATAAATAGTGATTAGTGATTAGATCAGTTAATATTTGGTTGATAATTACTCCTTGATCAGTCGATTTAATTTGCTGATTTGGGTGTCTTTGTTCATTTTCTATGCTGGATAGTAGATTCTAAAAACGATGCTAAAAGAGATGAAATTCTACAGTTTTTATATTTTCTAAAGTTATGGTTGGACTAGTGGGCATGACTGCGACTGACGTGGCATCCAGTCAGCACCTTCTAGAAGGTACAATCATCATTTTCATGAATACGGGAGACTCAACAACAACTTCGAATTTGAAATTAGGATTATCTCTTGTTTTTATGAATTATCTTTTATTTTTAAGATTAAGTTTGAATATTTTTCAAGAATTATCTTTTGTTATCTCTTTATTCATTTTAGAGTTTTAGGATAGTATAAATATACCATCGAGGTAAGCTCAAAAGCATCATCTCTAATATCTTGGATTACTTTGTTCTTTCTTTCTTTAGTTTTATAAAAGTTTTCTTTTCTTTTCACTTTCTTTATTTTCTTTAAAGTTTTCTTTTAAAAATGCTAAGCATGATTTCTATCATGCTTAGCCAAGTTTTTAAAAGTCAAAGGCTGAAGCAATGACTCAATTTTGATCGTGAGAATTGAAAAACACCTCATACCCTTCGGGTTACATTTTCAATATTATTAAATAAAGGATCGACAATCAACCATCATTTTACAATAAAAAACACTTTTACTTCAAAAAGAGCTCGTTGGATTAATTATGGTTTTAGTTAACAGTTGAGAGGAAAGATCGTCTTGTAGCACATTCAACTTCCTATGAACGCACTTAGCAGCGGTCCACTAAAGGAAACTAAAATCGGGTTTGATTCTCATCAAGACGTTATAATCTGAGTCAGGTTTTTCCTATTCTTTCAATTGAGTTGGCATTAATATCTATTCTTGTGATTAATCCACATAATGACTGGGATCAAAAGATTGATTTTGGATGATCGATTCGCTTAAGAGAAAAACAAGTTACAGGGGTTGGGCCCTGTAGCCTGTAACCGGCATGAATCCGAAGCTAAAGATCCTATTCAATGATTGATAGAATTGTAGGCAAAGCGAAAGACTGAGGTTGATTTTACCAAATAAGTTTTATCTTAATTACTTAGTCTATTTTCTTTATATTTAATTTAATTTAATTTTCTTTTGTCTCTTAACAAAACCTTTTTTTATTTTACTTGCAATTCTCGCCCAGATCTAAATCAAAAGCATTATACATCAGCAACTCCAGAGTCCCTGTGGATCGACCCTTACTCTCTCTATACTATTCTATTTTCTTTATTTGAGATTAACGAATTTTATTAGGGAAATTCCGCGCTTACTTTTATTACCCTATTATTGATGAACTGCCTTTTGGCTTTGTAGAAAATTTCAGCATCGATCCGCACTCCGAAAGCTTCTCTTTAAGCGGTCAAACCCAATCGAGCACCTCTTACCAAGTTCGCGTTCTTCATTAAATAGGGGAGTATTTTTGTTCCCTCTCTTATGCAATTATTTTTTTCATATTGGGATAATATGACTTAAGTGAGATGGGTGAAATTTAAATCGAATTAACTTTCCTTATTTGATTGTGGTTGAAATTGAACATTTTCTTGATTTTAATTGTTGATATTTCTTGTTGCCTATCTATTCTTTCGTTTAATTTCCTTGTATTTCTTTATAAATTCAATCACGATTTTGTTGTGATTTAGGATACATGATAGCATAGCATGACTAATTTGTGTGAATTTTTCTTGGCAATTATATGAGTTTGTCAGTTGAATCGATTGCATGTCTTAGTAAATTGAACCTTTCATGTAAGTTTTGGACATAATGAGCGTATCTTGTATTCTTTCTCTTTATTTAATTTGAGTGTGTCGACTAATTATTTACATACTAGAACTTGTAGCGTAATGCTTGTTAAGACTACAGGATTGAATGTGATGCTTTAGTGTGATAGAGGCGTTAGGATTTAACCATTTCTATTCCCCAAAAAAATACCCTACCTTTTTGTTTATTTTTCTCCTAGTTATTCAATTTTGAGCCTTATATCATTTTCTTTGTTTACCACATTATTAAACCAAGTAAATTTTATTTTTGTTTTCCCTCTTTTTGTCACCCTTTTTAGGATAAAGGTAAAATTGTTCTACGAAAAAAAAAACAGAAAAAAGGAAGACGAGTTAAAAAAATGCATTGTTCGAACAATATAGAAAAACATATTCAAACAGTGCAAATAAAATAGTGCAGTTTGGTTCAAAAATACAGAAAAAACTGTGCATAAAATTATAAACTATTCAAATAGAAAAAAGTAGAAAAATAGTTTGATTCGAACAATGTAGCGTAAAAAAATGCAAAAATTTGAAATTGTTTGAACAACAGAAAAAGAACAATGTAGTTTTTGTTCGAACAAGTGCAAAAACAAAAAAACAAAAGACGTTCGAAAAAAAAGAGAAAAGAAAAAGATGAATAGAGCTTTGATTGTTTGATTCCTTTTTTCTTTTTTTTTTCATTTTTGCTTTCTCTAGAATAAAATTGTGGAATGATCTACTCTTTGTCTTGAATTTTAACCCTATTTTTGGCCTTTATCCTACCCAAACCTTAGCCCGTTACAACCCATCTAAAGACCCCTTGATTATTGCATCATGTTCATACTTAGTAGTAGAGATTAAATTTAGTTACAAGCTTATGGTAATGTTTTGATTAGCTAGGCTTGAGCGATTATTTCCCCCTAAACACCTTGAGCGGAATGAGAGAACCATCGTGAGGTACTAAGTCTTGCTTTTTTGAAATTAGTGGATAATTGGAAGGCCATGCTTTACTTAAACTTGCTTTTAGTTGTGTCTTTGCTTAATTTTTCCATAATTTCAACTTTTTTTATTATATTGATTTACTTGGAAGTCTTGGAAAGTTTGTGAAATAGAAGATGACAACTAGAAATTTTGACATGTTAATTGGGAAATGCTTGTGGACAAGCATTGAATAAGTGAGGGGGAATTTGATTAGTGATTAGATTAGTTAATATTTTGTTGATGATTACTCATTGATTAGTCGATTTAAGTTGTTGATTTGGGCATTTTCGTTCATTTTCTATGCATGACAGTAGATTCCAGAAATGGTGCCAAAAGAGATTAAATTCTACAGTTTTTACATTTTATGGAGTCATGGTTGGACTAGTGGCCATGACTGCAGTTGACGTGGCATCTAGTCAACACCTTCTAGAAGGTCCAATCAGCATTTTCGTGAAGACGGAAGACTCAGTCGCAACTTCGAATTTGAAATTAGGATTATCTCTTGTTCTAAGGAATTATATTTTATTTTTAGCATTAAGTTTGAATATTTTTCAAGAATTATCTTTTGTTATTTCTTTCTTTATTTTTATGGTTTTAGGAGAGTATAAATACCCCATCAAGGTAAGCTCAAAAACATCATCTCTCATATCTTGGATTACTTTGTTATTTATTTATATCTTTAGTTTTATAAAAGTTTTCTTTTCTTTTCACTTTCTTTATTTTCTTTTAAGTTTTCTTTTAAAATGCTAAACATGATTTCTATCATGCTTAGCTAAGTTTTCAATAGCCAAAGGATGAAGAAATTACTTAATTATGATAGTGAGAATTGAAAAGCATATTATACCCTTTGGATTACATTTTCAGATTTCTGGAATTAAGGATCGATCATCCACTTCAAAAAGAGCTCGTTGGATTAATTGTGGTTTTGGTTAACAGTTGGGAGGAAGGATCGACTTGTAGAACATTTGACTTCATGTGAACACACTTAGCAGTGGTCCGCTAAGGGAAACTAAAACTGGGTTTGATTCTCATCGAGATGCTATAATCCGAGTCGAGTTTTTCCTAATCTTTTAATTGAGTTGGCACTAATATCGATTGTCGTGATTAGTCTACCAAAGAACTAGGATCAAAATATTGATTTTGGATAATCAGTTCACTTGAGAGAAAAACAAGTTACAGGAATAAGTTTTATCATAATTACTTTCTGTATTTTCTTTAGATTTAATTTAATTTTCTTTTCTTTTGTCTCTCAACAAAACCACCCCTTTTTATTTTACTTGCAATTCTCGCCCAAATCTAGATGAAAAATATTATACATCAGCAACTCCAGAGTCCCCGTGGATCAACACTTATTCTCTCTATACTATTATATTTTGTTTATTTGATATTAATGAATTTTATTTGACATAGAAATGACGTGTTTCAATTAGATAAGGATACCCCATTTTAAGGGAGCTTTTAGAAAGTGTGAGATAAGAAAGAGAGAAAGAGGCGGCTGTCACAAAAAGACTCCATTTTTCTTCCCTTTCTTTATCCTTTCGTGGTGTCCTCCATAGCCAAGCTCCAAGGGGATAGCAGATCTAGGCCTTTGAGAGAAGCTAGCTTGTTAAGGTGGTTCAAGGCTCACGATAGCTTATACTTGGGAGTTTCCTTTCTCTTTTAGTTGCTTTTTATTCTTATTTTTTTGTGGGTTTGTAATGAAACAAATGTTGAAGATGTTTGACTCTAGCCCTGTCATGAACTAACTTATTTCGCATGGGTTTGCTATGGATGAATATGTTTTAGTTTGAATGAATGGGTTAATATTTTCCATGTTTAAATGTTTGCTTTGTTCATTGTTTAAATGCCTAGATTTATAATAACTTTTGAGAGATAGTCGTTATATATGTTTGGTGTTTAATATCGAGTAAGTTAAGTTTATATCGACATGAACAATAAGGTTGAGCTAGGAAGTAAAACCCTAATTCACCTTATAGATAAGAAAAGTGTTTCAATAACTAAAAGGAGTAAGACTTATTCGATAGAATCTTGCTACTATTTATTCTGAGAGGTATTGTTGTAGCATTTTAACTATCGGTTTTCTTATTAGAGATAACCTAGAAACACTTTAGCAAACTGTGTCAAGCAGTATACTCATTGAAGATGTAAACCATTCTATAAGACAAGATATAGGATTCCTTAGTAAACCCAACCATTCATCTTTCTTATAGCTTGTTTGGGAGAGGTTGTAAGGTTATCTTTTCTTATATCCCAATACTCAACATAATTTTGCCATATCATTTCCTTTACTTTAACTTTTTGCCACAACATTTCACACACTTCAATACTTTGCCACAACATTCATATTCACTTGTTTATACCATTTTACACTTCCATGTTTATAGTCTAAGTGCATAAACTTTACTCGAAGTCTCTTAAATCCTTGTGGAGACGATACTCACACTACTATATTACTTTTGATGTCTATACTTACACATATTGCGTATCAAATATAGTACATTCACACACATAACAAGTTTTTGGCACCATTTTAGGGGATTGGCAATTCGTAATTTTAAGTTTAGTTTTTGCATTATTTTATTTATTCTTTTTGTATATATTTACTTGTTATTTTTGTTTTCCTTTTTCAGGTGTTGTGTTGTTGCATGAACCATAGAGGATCTAAGAAGCCATAACACATTTGGTACCTTAAGATCAAACAAATTTTTCATCAAAGAATATGTTTTTAGAGAGCTCAAAGAGCCATGTACGGAGTTCAAAACCGAGAAGGTCAACAAGTTGAGGATCTTGAAGATCATAATGTTGCATCAATTCACAATGAAGGAATTGTAGCTTGTCCACGTGCCATTAGAGATCACTTAGCTCCCATATTGAATGATCTCAAACTTGGTATTGTAGCTCCCGAGATTCAGGTAGCCCACTTTGAGCTTAAACCGGTGGTGTTCAACATGTTGGAATTGATTGGACAATTTGGTGGTGTGTCTCACGAAGATGCAAGGCACACATTCATGCATTCTTAGAGGTTTATGACTCATTTTGGTAGCAAGGTGTGCATAAAGGTGTGTTGAAACTCAAGTTATTCCCTTATTCTTTGAGAGATCGAGCAAGGGCTTGGTTAAGTGGAGTTCCATCCGGCTAGATGGAATCTTGGTTAGACTTATGCAAGAGTTTTTTTGTGGCGGTATAATGCACCCAACATGAACACCCAACTAAGGAATGACGTTGATTCTTTTCATCAAGTTGACGATGAGTCAATGTACGAGTGTTAGGAATGATACTCAATGGTACACACCGTTAGTGGTGTTTAACAGTGCTCGTCGTCGTTAATGGTACTCAACAATGCTCATCAAGTGTGACATACTCATCCTAAATAAATATATACCTTCAACATAACTACAAAACCATTAGTATTCACCCTTTTCATTCATATGAAAAATATAATCATTTTGTTAATATTTGAATTTTTCCCAAAATGTTAAAAAATAAAAGTCAAAATGTATGTACATTGTTGATATCTAGTTTCCTTTTAATAAATATTTGAAAATCTTATGTTTGGAATCTTTACATGTAGTTAGTAAAATAATGCTATTGTGAAAGGCAAGTCTCATGTTGTAAAAGAGTTAATCACGAAGATGATATGTCGAATCATAATTTCTTGTAACTTAGGTGACAATGATATATTGCTAGATGTCACTCATTGTATGTAATATTAGAATTGTTCTAATAATTACTACTAACGTTACAAGAACCTATAGGGTCATACCCTAGGATTGAAATGAGCAAAGATGTACAATTTGTTGTATGTTACTAAAATATATATGGAGTTAATATATGTATATTTGATATACATATGATTTTAATTATCCCGAATATAATAAGTAAACATTAAAAGAATGTAATTTTGATTACAACTCTTTTAATCGATATTTAATTCGGAATAATTAAATAAGAGTTTAAATAAATGTTAAAGATTGTAATTCAGATTATAAGTCTTTAATGGATATTTAATTTGAATTAATTAAATAAGATTTTTTATTAATTCGAAATAAGTTAAAATCCCTAAGAGGTTAGGGTAACTGATATATTTAAAGTGAGGTAAGGTCTAGCAGCCACTTTTTCTTCAGTCGTTTTTCTCATAACTGTTTTTGGGAAAAGAAAATTTTGCTCTCAATCGGGTGAACTAAGTAGAGGCCGAGACGTGTTTTCGTGGAGGTTTACGATTCGAACCATTCATGATCACCATTAGTCGCTGCTGCCTTTGCTGTTTTTCAAGGAACCCATTGTAAGTGTTCGCATCCTTTCCTCTCGAATTCAGTTTTTCCATACTTGGATCGCTGTTGAGACCGTCAAGTTTTGTTTCCGTTGCGCCATGGAGTGCGCCGACAGTCCCAACAATATATATATATATATATACCTTTGAAGTGTATTTATTATTGATGTACTTATAAATATATAAATGAATCAAATATTATCTCCTTCTCTTTCATAACTTTAGGTTAAAATATGTTATCGTGATAATGAATATCAATGGGATTAGATCAAATGGTAAACAGTTTGATATCGCTTAAGTAAGTCTCAAATTGTAGTTTTTATGTATGTAAAAAATTCCCACTTAGAGACTCACTCATCAAAATTAAATGTACGCCTTTGATCGATCCGAATTAGTAAAAAAGAAGTATTAAAAATAAGGAGGAAAAAAAGTAATATAGGAATGAATCATTTAGAGATTGTTCATAAATTGAATTAACCTTTCAAAAAGGTTAAACAAGGGATCAATAAATTGGCTTAAATAAGGGATAATGTTATGCACACATATGGTTAATTACACTAGACCCCCGGCCCCTTAAATTATATTTTAAATTAATTTCAAAATTTTAAAGATACAAATTAATATAAAAGATATCGAAATTGATGTAAAATAGTATTTTTTTTAAATAATTAAATATATAAATTGATTTGTAAATTAAATATAATGATAATAAATATTAATTACACCCTTTTGTAAATAAAAGTACAAATATTTTTTATTAATTTGGATGAACACAAGATAATATTTGTTTAATAATTTTAGATTATTTAACGTTAAACGTTCGTATAAAAATAATAATAATCTTTTAATCATTGTTTAGTTAATTTGGGTGTGCCTTAAGCACCATGTTTGCTTCTTGTCGAGTTCAAAAATCAACCTACAAGGTCCTCCGGATTCTGTATGAAAATCTCCCCTGATCTTATTCGCTTTCCAAACTCACATTTTCCATCCATGTACAACCCTTTATTAACTCACCTACAAGGTCCATGTTTTTTTTTAATGAAAATCATATCAATATAAGCATAACAGGGTAAACTATATAGATGAACAATTAGTTAGGGAAGATTTTGATTTATTTATCCATCTTTTAATTTTATTAGTTAATTAATTTAATTATTTATTTATATCAATCGAGTCACCTATTATTGACATTTCGTTGAGAAACTTAAATGATAGTTAATAAAATTAATATAAATTTTATTATTTATATATTTTATCAATTTAATAACAATCTTAATTTAATGTAATTAATTTAATCATTCAGTTAGATAATATTATATGTCACTAGTGACATGTTACCATATGATTTGAAAGAAAAAAATAATCGGTAAAAATGATGATGAGGGGATTAAACCCAAGGATTCGGGAAGAATGACACATACAATCTAACCCCAGCTCAGTCGAATCGAGTTTGTAATGCTCTTGCCCTGCTTTAGAGTGTGGCTTCTCATCCGGATACAAGGATGTTATTCCTAAATGCTCATATACCCTTGTAGATGTAACCTTTCCTTAATACAACAAGTAAATAAAGGCCTTTTTAGTATTTGAGGCGCACTAGCTTAGGTGTCATTGGTGCCCAGGTGAAGGTTGATGATACAGAAATTATCAGCTTCCTTCTTTCAACTGAGATAATCTGCCTGCGCACAATGAAGATGGGTAGTGAACTAAACAGTTGTCATTTTTATAGTTCAGAAGATTTTACTGGATGATGTTGGCTTGGATTATATTTGCACTACTGTAGAGCGGTTTTTTGCAGTTGGTCGAGTTCTAGGAAATATGGTTGCAGCACTTGCTGAGCAGCCCTCTTCACGACTGTTGAAACATATTATTCGATATTATCTTCGATTGTCGGATAACCCGAGGGCTTGCGATGCGTTAAGAAGTTGCCTACCAGATATGTAACTAGATGCCACCTTTAGTAGTTGCCTTCGTGAAGATCAAACCACTAGGAGGTGGCTGCAGCAGTTGTTTCACAATGTCGGGTGAGTCGGGATATTTTATCACTTTCGTTTGGGGAAGATGAAGCAGTGGAAGCGGCTTAAAAGATAGTTTTGGGGAAGAAAATATATCGGAAAATATGATAAATTGATATTTTATAACTAATTATTTTGGTCTTATAAAAGGATTCATGATTAATAATTTATCTAAACTTTAAGGGTTCAAATAAAAATTAAACCCTTTTGCTAACGGGTCACATTATCAAACTAACGGAAGCTAAAGTCATAATAACCACATCTTAATTAAAAAGAAACAAAAATATATGAACTTTTTATAAATACTAAATAAAGCAAACATGAAGATTCAAGAGGGTATTTTTCTCAACAAACAAGAACTGGTAAACTAGGCATTGATTAAACTGTTAACAAAAGTCAATTCAAACCTGGACCACATCCACACATCAAAACTTATATTAACTAAAATATTAAAGCTAATTCATCTTACTAATTAGGTCATTGATTTCATCTTCCCGATTACCAGCATCTCCGCCTTCTTTGTACGGCTGTTTCTTCCCCTTGATTAATCCATCTTCTGGCTTACTCAACATAAGTGGTCCCATAAAACGAATAACCTCCTTGAAACGTGGACCGACATTCACGATTTCGTGTATGATATCTTCTATGCATATGATTCCATACTTCCCCAATGTCTGTAAAAAGAGTTTAGTTGCAGGCGTTATGAACCTTAGAATTTCGGAAAAAGTTAAACCAGGAACTTATTCTGAGACTTGGTTAAGAAAACTATGATACCTGTTCGATGATATTATTATCTGTTAGAGGAACTGGTTTCTTGTCGATCCTTGCATAGCCCTTCTTGTAAATCAGCTCCTTTATGTTCTTAAGATTTGGATATCTGCGTAAAACGATGATGGCAAAATATAAATTCAAGATCATCTAAATGAAAACTATAAAATAAAAGAACCAAGTTTTCTAGAGTATTTCGGAACTGCGAGACAGTGGAAAACTAACAGAATCCTTGTTAAGTAGCTTAAGATGATAGTTAATGAAGATTCACCCATAAGCCAAAAGGAAAGCCAGATTGATACATGAAAGTCAATAGTTTCAAAAATGCCAAATAACTTGAGGATCATTTGCATGAACTATGGAAATTCGGAGGGTAATTTGACAAATTTGTGAAGCAAAAGAACAATTACATATGCCCTATAAGAGGATGTAGGTAATTGAAGTAGGTACTGATGAAATGATGATGAACATATGCTAGAGGAAGAAAATCATTACCACACACGGAGCAGCACATTAACATTTGTACAAGTTTTCACATAATTAGATTCACTGTTTTACATTTACCAGAAAAAGGAACTTGAAAGGAAAATAGTTGTGTTCGTACCCATATGTAACATATGGCTCCACCTTTTGCAGCATATCCATCACACCCTCGGTTGCCTTCACAAAGACACCACTGAAAACTTTCCTCAATCTCAGCTTGTACAAGATCTTCCTAGTTTTTGGATGCATATCATTTTTGCTGCACCAAAGGAAACAAAACAAAGATCAGAGCTTGAAAATTTTGGAAGCAAGAATATTGAACAAGACCAAGATGCAAAAGATCGCCAACCCTTGTATACGGATAATGAAAAGCAAGTTCGATCTCAGTTTTGGTATCATAGATGTTGATCTCTTTGCCCTCTGTTTCATTCTGATCAGGTCCAACTCCTAAAACCCAAAAGTACATTAAGATGACCTCAATTAGCTATGTTACAAAGTTGAAGAGTCAGAAATGTGTCGAACACAGATACTTCAAGCAAAATGAAGTGTCAGAGAAACAATAGGAAGTACAACTACAAGGTGCATATGGCCCTGAGCGATACAATGCATAGCCGAAGCTCAGATGAGCTTTTACATTTTGACCTTGAGATCAGCTTTAAAAATAGTTAAGCTAACACAGGAGTTGAAACATGACTCAAGATCGGGTTTGAAAACAAGTAAAGATGAACCAAATGATACGTATACATCCATATTACATAAAAAGTAAAATCCAAAATCAATGTTAGGCTCATGGGTTGCTCGATGCAAGTATTAAAGATAAACAAAATGACTAAATTCATTACTCTACCTCTCAGGACCTTGGTCTAGCTCAACTTGAGAAAACCAATCAAGTCACACAAGACTTGATTAGTGTTACTACAACCCGAATACCGAACTTGCAACTTAACTCAAGCTCAAGTTGAAGCACAAAAGAAAGTTCAAAAACATGTAAATATATACCGAATCATATTTACACATGCATATTTCTTAGAAAAATCCAAAATCTTAGTTAGGATTCAAGTATTAAAGATAATCAAATATGACAACTCATTCTCTAGCTACTTGAGATATAGCTCGAGCTCCACCTAGAATTTGGACAAGTGGTGTTTGAGTATATTCAACAAGTACTTACACTCATAAGCAGTTACAATACAATACTATAATAGACACCACAACCTTGAACAGAAGGAAGAAAGCAGTAAAGCTTTCAAAACAATAATACATTGAATCAACCCGTTGCAAGAAACATGATCTATAAGCTAAAGAGACGTCAAAATATAGCAACAATTACCTTGTCTCTGAACTCTTTTATGAACTGTTCGGGTCTTTTGATATCGGAAACATCGGATTGCTTCTTGCTTTTCTTCGCTCCATATTTACCCAACTCCAACTGGGTCCTCCTCGTAATCGCTAACTCGTCTCTTATTTTCCTTTTCTTCAAAATTATCTCCGATACATATGGTAATGGCTGCCCCTCCTCTCCCGTCATCATTTTCCTGTTTTTCTCCCTTTCAAATAATTCTTTCAATAAACGAAAATTTTATGCATTGGAGGACAAAATACGAACAATGAAATAGGGACAACAAGAAACTTACTCAGTAAATGGAGTTGATATTGGTGGCGCAGCTGAGGAACAGCGTCGGCGGCTGAGAGTTTTGAGGATTTAGAGCTGAGCGGCGGCGTTGGCAAACGGGAAAAGTATAAAGGGGATGGTATGGGAATTGAAAAGGACGTAAATGATAAAAATTGTGAATATTTAAGGGCTTATTTTGGTACATTACATATTTAGTGGTCCTACTATTAATTTGGTTTCGTTTTGGTCACTAAATTATTTTTTATTTTGGTAAACACATAACTCTATTGCATTCATTTATGCATATCACACGCACACAAACTCATAAGCATAGGCTAAAATTTGGGCAACTTATACACACTAGACCGATTAAGTATAAATAGCAAAAGATAATTTCTAGACAAACATTTAAAAATCGATACACCACGATATTTATCTATGATGTGATCTCAATCTAATAAGAGTTTATCTATGACCTACAATATCAACAAAAACTACGCAGTGGGCTTCTACAAGTTCAATGAAACAATCAAAATTATAAATGCTAAGTAGCCTATAATGCAACATACATGATTCAATAGAGTTCATAGCATTTTAAGCACAATTTTGTTTAAGAGTATGGAAATGAGCATATTCATTGTCTAAACACTCTCGACTAGGTAGCTTGGTTCTTGCAAATTATAGTAATTGACATATTATCGCATTATCTTATATCATAATAAATTCATATATAACAATCCAAACTACTACCTAGTCATCCATAGCTTCAAATATATTCAAAGATTAGATATACACACCCCAAGCTTTCCGATGATAATTTAAATACTTGTATACACATTTATCACTCAAAACATACAAAAATCAAAATTATTTATTCACCTACACATTTCAAAAGCATGACAATATATATATATAAAAGAATATAATCTAATTGTACGAGCAAAGTGATCTCAGTGGTTAAAGGGATGATTGTTATCTCTAGAGGTCTCGGGTTCGAACACAACGTTTGCATAAAATGTTTGAGTGTTCATTGTCATATGATTGAGAATTTTTCGAACAAATATGCGCTTGTAATTAACTCAGACAAGAGAAAAAATCCCAATCTAATTACACTTACCAATACCGAAAACATTCAACTTCATCCCAAGTTCACCATGGATTCTTAAAGACATATTATCTTATTTGCACCAAACTTTCCACAATTCTAAACACTTATCTTCTTCAATTTCCTGTCTTGAGGTTGAGCATTCAAAATCAAAGCTTATTTTGTGATAAGAAGGTGCCTCTAAAACTTAAGGAAAAATTTTATAGAATGACAATAAGACCAATGCTGCTGTATGAATCAGAATGTTGGACAATCAAGAAGGATCACGTAAGGAGGATAGAGGCCGCAGAAATGAAAATGCTTCGATGGTCATGTGGTAGGACTCTGTGGGACATGAAACCAAACTCTGCTATTAGAATGTCCTTGGGGGTGGTGTCTGTATCTGAAAAATTGAGGGAGGGAAGACTACGGTGCTTTGGGCATGTCCTTAGGCGAAAACCGTCGGATGCGGTCAGGGGGTAGAGTCGATTACAGTCGACGGTGTTAGAAGGAGATGATGACCAAGGCAAAAGTGGGAAGACTGCTTGAGATCTAATTTGAAGGATTTAACCCTTACCTAGGACATGACCTCTGATAGGAAAGTATGGAGACTTAAGACCAGGGTAGCCGAGTAGTGCGGGTCACATTCATAGGGTGTATCATCTTTGTTTTCTTTTAATGCCTTTGTAGAAATTTCCATGACTTCTACTTTTTATACGTTTTTGTCATTGGAATTTATGAAGGCTTAGAACTAGGGTAGTGGAGTAGTGTTGCCTTAGTTTAGGTTTTAACCCATTTGACTTTATTCCTTCTCGTAGCTTGCTATCGTTGACTTCTGCGTATCTTGCTCTTCATGTTTCCTCTTTTTAAATTTATTCGGGTCTTACGTTTCTGTCTATATACAGATATTTTTACGCAGTGATTACTTCCCATTACAGATGCACATATGAAGACTGCATATGAAAACTGTTCAACTATGTATTTATTTATTTATTTATACATGCATTGCATTTTATCTTTATTTTTAATTTTCTGATTGCCGGAGGTCTTCCACGAAAGTTGCTCTCAACCTGGCGTTGGGGGCAGTTTACTTCCCGACCTCCCCCTTACCCTATTGCATATGGGAATAGGGTTTTGTTGTTGTTGTTGTTCTTAAATTGTACATTTTTTTTGTTATTGCTTCATCTTAAAGTTTTAATGAAATATTTGAGTGTACTTAATCGTTTAATTAAGCTTAACATTTGATTCGTGTTTAGTAAAATATTATATCGAGATTATGTTGTATAATTTTAATAGGTAAAAATTTGTATTTATATTCACTATTCATAATGTAAAAGTATTAAATATCAAATATATTATTATATACGTTATTTAAATGCTATGCCTATGTAAATAATTTCATTATCAGTTAATGATGATTTGATTGAAATCATTTTAACAGTTTAAGGATCTAATTAATAAAATTTATACTTAGGCGGTCAGAATAGAACTAAGTCAATAGTTTAGTGATCCACATGGTAGTTTATCCTTATTATTATACAAAAACGAGGGCGAAAGCATTCGAGAACCCTAGTTCTAACTCACCAAACTCGCAAAGACCTAAGAAATCAAAACAAACGAAAAACAAGGCAAGAAGACGATATAGTGAACGGAACATGGCAAGAGACAGCTACTTGGCTCGCGTCACCGCTGGAGTATCCGTTGGAGGCGCTTTGGGCGGCGCTGTTGGTAAGTTTCCATTTCTTCCCCTCCTCACTAAAATCCTAAGCCACATTACTCTGTTTTAGTTAGATACTGAAAATATTGAAATCGGTAAATTCTTTTTACAATTTTAATAAACTTAGCGATTGTTATCGTTTTGAAATGAGAAAGCCAAAATAAAAATTGCAATTCTCAACTTAGGATTCTGGAACATTATGTTTGAATTCTAGACATTAGGGTTTTTGAACATATAATGAGTATTTTAATAGTAGTTTTTCCATTGGATTACGGTTTCTTTCTTTACTGATTTTAGCTTACAGTCTTGATCATTTGCAAAGAATATTATAAACTCCACAATTGTTTTAATTTTTTTTAAAGTTTTACACATGCTATTTATTTATGTATTTCCTAGTAAAAGAGGCAAATAAATAAGTAAAGTGATGATATTTATAGTTGTAATTTGGCACAAATGGGCAAAATTGCTTCTTTTATTAACTTTTTTTTTATCGGCGACCAAATACAAAAAATAAAAAGGTTGAACTAATGATTTTCTGTTTGCTAAGTACTTTTTTTGAGTTTTTTTGATCCATTGTTGATTCTTTGATTTGTTTCATGGTCTCAATGAATTTAATGAGACTGTTGTTTATGCTTGTTGTGAATTGTCAATTGTCTGATTAAATATGCATTTAGACTGTCAAACAATTATCTTGTTTGATAGTATGTTTCAGTTGGTATACTTGGACAATATAATCCAGTTAAGTTGAAAAGAAACAATTTAAGAGAAAAACATTGCAAATTTATCGTTTTGGAATTTAGAACAGCGTCGTTGTTATTTATCTTTCGGCATATGTAAAACGCATTGCAATTCTTTTACAGCTAACAATATAGAGCTAGCCCTCTCCCTTTCTGTAGATCTCGAACTATCCTTCCCAGCACTTTCAAACCCGAGACCTTTAGTTGGAAGTTAAAGTTCTGGGCATTAGGGACGTGATATCGGAGTTCAATGCATACACACAATTTTCAACTAACGAGAAACATGCAAGACAACTACTTATGTAATATATTTGGTAAAAGAACAGTCGGTATCTAGAATAATTTGATCTTATGTTGCTTTGACTCTTCGATTTTCTTGAAGTACCTGTGTTCAACGCCCGTGTTTGATGCATATCCGGACAATTGGTATGGATAGAGATTTGATCCTCCAAATTCATAAAAGAAACTTGAAAGTTTTCAGCTTACCCTTGTCGGACACATTTTTTGTACCTGTCAGTCACACTCAAATCTGAGTGTCATAGATGTGCTCTAAGTGTCCCTAGAGATTAGAAGAATGAAGATGGATGATTAGGAAGGGGATTAGATGATTCTGCAGAGGCTGATTGCGAGGAAAGAGTCTTCTGTTGGTATCTTTTTAATGTAGCAACTTTCTATCTTTACCGAAAGAACTCATTTCCTAGATTCTTATTTTTTCACGAATCTCAATTATTTATTGCTCTCTTATAAAATTGCATTACTTGGTTTTTTTATCTTTTATTTTAGGATTGTTAATGAGGCGCATTAATGTGATTTTGCTCATGCAGGTGCTGTATATGGGACTTACGAGGCTATTAGGTACAAGGTAATGTCCTATATTTTACTTTTTATTTCTAGAGATGAAACAGTGTCAATTGTGTGTTTAGGTTTGCATTTTTGTGGATCTGTTTCCACCGGAATTACTAGTGTTCCACGGATATATGATCCATATTTCTATGAACCCTAGAGAGAGTATGCCGTGTCTTTGCTATTTTTCCTATTTTAAAGGTGATGGGGATAGCTAATAAGATATCTGGCTTCGTGCATATCTGAGATTCATATTTTCGGGTTGTGCAGGTACCAGGACTGCTCAAGATTCGATACATCGGGCAAACCACATTGGGTAGCGCAGCTATATTCGGACTTTTCTTAGGCGCGGGAAGCCTAATCCATTGTGGAAAATCCTATTAAACCAATTCATTGTTTGTCTCAAGGCGTCGAGATTGTATTTCTCAGGATGGTGCTTTGGCTTTGGAGATTAAAAGAACAAGTCGTTTAACTTTTATAAGGGCTCGGTTTTGCCCTTCTGAGTTATCTCAATTGCCTTATGTGGGTGAATGCAAATTTGAGAATATATTGGACTTCAATGTTACATAAGTATTTCTTCTTTGCCCCCTTTATTTTCTGTAATCTACTAGGTAAAGCCTCTTAACAAATCCTACCATGACCCCCCATACATCTTTACAAACTGTCCACCTGGATTTTATCCCGTGCTGTTTTGTGGCTTTGTGTCATCGTTGCATTAAAATAATTAGGGTAAATTACGTTTTAATATCTAAATTATCATTTTTGATCCATTTTAGTATCTAAATTTTCAATTTTTTCAAAATCATATTTTACATTTAGTTTTTATTTCATTTTAGTATCTCGTTATAAACTTATTTTAAATGTAATCCTAATCCTAATCCTACCTAGAGAGGGGGGAAAGGAGACTCTAGGGGAAGGAAGGGAAGTGGTCCTAGTTAGTAAGTCTAGACAAATAAAGATGAACAATTTGACTAACCAATCAAATGTGCTTACTCAAAAAATATAAATTAACATTAGATTTAAGAGTACCCTAATTATCAATTATTGTTAAGTTATAAAATTTTAGTGATGGGTATTTTAGATAAAATTGAACAAATCGAGAGCTCGAGGCATGTTAGACATTGTTTTCAATGGCATAGTTATTAAACTATACTAATGTTATACAGTTTGTGTTGTATATTTTAGATTCACTTGAACAAAAGGAGAGAGATTCGAGTATGATCTTCAAAACCCAGAATCCCAATCGCTTTCTTATGGTTGATGAGGTTCTCTTGTTATTGATTACTAATGTTTTACATGTTTCATACAATTTTTATAGAATTCAACTAAATGATTATGCTTTGTTCTGTGGTTTCTAAGTCAAGATGTCACTTAGATAGCAAAAGTGCACACAGGCTGCTAAAAGTATCTAAAGAAAGTACAGGCAAAATGAGGATTAAGCTTTCCAATATTCCATTTTCCATACATTAAAGTACAACAATAATAAACTAAAGGCAAAAAAGAGGTTTTACACTTAAAAAAAAACCAACATGTACTTCATATTATTTTTTTCTGTTAATGTGACACTTCAACTCAAAAAATAAACCTAATATGGTCCTATGACCAACGTTTTTTCGTCGTTGACCATTAGTACTGACGTGACAATTCACTGTGCTGACATGACAGTTCTGGATGACAGATTAACGTGACGAATGACATGACATATGTGTTAAATTGATAACTCAAATATGGCGAATGTATTACCACATCAGCACAGTGGATCGCCACGTCAGCACCGTGAACTGGCACACCTACTATAGCGGTCAAAAAAAAAACATTGGTTAAAGGGTCATATCGGGTTTATTTTCTGAGTTGGAGTGCCACATTGAGAGAGAAAAATAATACGATGGCTACATTGGTTTTTTTCAAAAGTACAATGACCTCTGATGTCTTTTTACCTAAACGAAAACCATTTGCTAACTGATACCTGCAATATTGAAGTCCCACGAAAACAAGTCCTCAGAAAGCCAAAAGAAAGAACTCTACAATCGTATGTCTCACTGTGGCATTTGGCCACGAGGCGGGGTACCTATCGGTGGCTGAGATGGAGTACCGGACTGCAATAAGTAGAAGCATAACGAATTATTTTAGATAGTTATGTAGGAACACATATATATATATCCGACATGGGCATATTCATTTTTCTTTAATAAGTTTTCAGATCTATGGAAGGTCATATTCCTCTCCACCCACGTTAGACAAAAGTGTCACACTTCCAAGAAAAATAGAGTTGAAGAACCACCAAAAAAAAATACTAGAATAGTGTAAAACATAAGAATTCTAGTGGTAATAGAGGTGGAATATCTAACATGAGTTGCAGCTTTTCCTTGAGAAAATATCGTGCTGAGCCCTGCGGATATATTTGGCCACCGCCCATATTTTGCATACCACTGGGAAAACCGCCGACTGAAGGGCCGTCAGCACTAATAGGCAAGGACCCTGAGTGCATAGGGTTCCTACCATAAAATGTGTTAAATATGTCCAAATCTAAAGATTTGCTCATCCCCTCTAGTGCAACAAGTAATAAATAAGAATGACAAAACACAATAATCATAGAGCTTTAGCCCATTCTCCAAGCAGTTTAGAGTGCATTCTAGAGATCCCAATTACTCTCCAGTCTCCACAAGCCTCGGACCCTTCTGTTAGAATATATTCAAACTAGAGTTGTCACCTTCAGGGATTGATCAACCATGGGTAAATAAACCTTAAAGTTCTAAAATTTTCTCACCGGCCGCAAACCCTTCAGCTCTAGAAATTTTGAAGTTCTAAATCATGCACTCTCCATTTACAAATTACAAAGTTCACTGATCAAATAGTATTGAGTCAGATGAGGGTCAGATAAAATTTCAATTTCACAGAAGTCCACAAACTAATTTAATTCAGTTTCTATCTCAAAAAGTCGAGCATCAAATAAAGTAACACTGTCTGCAGTCAAACTGTGTACGCATATCAACAAATAAAAGCATAGGTATGCATACAACCATTTTGATTTTCATATGATATTCATAAACTACAAGGAAATCAACAAGAAGCAGGCATGACAATCATAAATCTAGAATGGGTTTACCTGCAAAGAAGATATCCAATAGGATGCCAGGCAATATCACAAACGCCATTATCATGTGCACTGGGAAGGTGATCAGCCTGTGTTGTTTCATGCCTGTACATCAGAATAATCTTTAGCAATCGTAAGTTGTAAAAGATCACCCATCATTAATGCCAAAGAGGCTAAATCCCCCTTAACTTTTTCAAAGTAAGCCTTTATGCTTTTATTGTACCCAAATAACTTTTTAGCCTTCAATTTGCATTCAAATAAACCCTTATTCCAAGCAAAATAATTATTTGATTTTTTTTATGGAGATATGAATGAAAGGTTAGAGGCCTATTTGGTTATAAATTAAAGGTTAAAATGCTCATTAAGGTACAAAGTAAAGACTGGACTTATTTGGGTATAATAAAATTTTCACATGTTTTGATGTCTCTCATAATTGGCATTTGTCACACGCCAACTTATTACACCCTAAACATAAATTCCAAGAGACAAACTAACCAGTCACATTGATGACCAGGAAACTGCAAATAGCATACATAAACTTTTGTAGGATGCCAATCAACACTTTTAACATTCCCTGCCTGAGTTCAAAACATGTATTAAACTCTTAGGTTAATTCATGCATACAAGAAATCTATACAGGGAAGATACTAATGAGGTAAAAAACACAATCAAGAAAAGATTACTAGGGGAACATACAAATTCTTATAATTTTAATACTTTACGAACGCTCTTCCTGGCACCTGGCAAAGTCCCATAATTTTACTGTCGTATCATCATCTGTCCTACAAAAACTCAGAGAGTATATCTTAAATTCTATAGTAGATAAAACTCTCATATGAAAAAGGAATGTCAGAAAAGGTACTTAAGTCACGTACTGATTCTTTGTGAGCAGACTTATTGACCTTAACGTTATTCATGTTGTTCTGCCAATGCCTAAAGGGTAAATTCACAAATACACTTACATCAGCAAAAAAAAAAAAAAAAACGTATGCTTAAGCAAAACAAAATTTCACAAGCATGAAAGCAGTAAGGTTCACACAGAAGACAGAATAATACATACTTCACTGCACCCCATCATCACCAGAAACCATCCAGTTGTCATTGTGACTCCATACCATAGTCCTGATGGCTCGATCATGGGCCTAAGTATACCTGAAGAATCAATTTGGATTCTCTAATGAATAATCCTAGCTAAATAAGATAACCATGCCAGTTAATAGAAGTATACCTGAAGAATCATTTCAAATTGAAAATGATTGTCCATTCCTTAATGTCAATTCTCAACTCTGAGAACCTGTGATGAGACGTCTACCTGTAGGAGTCTACTAAAGATAAAAAAAAAAAAACTCGGTATACCAGCTCTAAATTTAGTAACTTCAAACAAAATGCATTTTTCTCACTTTGGGAAGTAGGGGAATTAAATTGGTATTCCAGAAAAAGCAGGAAAAAAAAAAACAATTAAGCTTTTCCAACAACATAGCATCAAAACATCAAGAGATGAGTCATGCAAACATGCAAGAATAAAAAGGCACTTGCCTCTATTTGGTCTCACTACCGGGGATGGACCTAGGCGGGTGGGGACAATTGTCCACCTAAAATTTAAAATTGCTGTATATTTTAGATTTTGTTTATGTATATTCTACTGAAAATTTGTTTTCGGCCCGTAGAATTTTATAAGTTCAAGTTCGTCCCTAAAATTGTATAAATTCAAATTCTCTACTTCTGACATAAAATTATACGTTAATCCCTGTTGATTGCCTAATTGTATCTACTTGTAAACCAAAGATAAAATTAATTAAGATAAGTCAGCTGGTTTGTATCTATCTAATATCCAACTGTTCATTGAGACAGCCTCTGTTGGGTAAACAAGAAAACCAAAGCATTTAGAAGTTAATTTAATTTGATGGGTATGTGATCACGTTAAACACATTAAAAATATATTATTCGAATCTAACTCACCAAAACGCCATTTATAGAACACCGGTTTTTGTTTAGAGATGTATGAACAAATTTGGCAGCAAAGCTTGTTGATGGGTTATCTAAATAGGCCGCTGTTGCTGGTGTAGGCTGCAATGTTGTCCTGTCTCGTGAATCCCGCTGTGACATTCGAGTCTGCAGAATCACTGCTATTAGATTACAAGTACTTTCATTTCAGATTCAAAAGGAAATAAAGAAAATCGAGTTTGCTATCCGTATAAGAGAACATACCCCTTAAACACAGATATAACAGCTATGATTCAGATTCTCAGCGTTATCCTACGAATATAAACCAATACACCCCTAATCATAAAATTATTGCGGAAGACGGTTATCGGATAAAGTAAAATCGTAATTGATAATTTGAGAAAATAAAATTGAAGATAAAAGAGACACAAAATTTAAATGGAAAACCCTTAAAAATTTAGGGTAAAAATCACGGGCAACAGTAGAAGAATTTCACTATGAAAAAATAAGAATTACAACCTCTCGATCTACCAAGGAGAAAACAATGATAATTCTCTCTTGATAAAAAGGAGAAAACAACTCTCAAGAAACTCTCTAAATTCTCTAGTATTTGGAAGAAAGCTAGAATGCTTTGGGATGATTTTGAAGCTAAATGAGCTAGGGTATTTATAGTTAAAACTTAAGGACCAATCTTGTAAATACCATAGAGTCTAATGACTAAAGTTTATGATTTGCCCATACAAAAAATCAATAAAATTTGCAGCCATTTTGGACTAGAATTAGCCGCCCATTTGCCATTTTTGACCAAAGAATTCTGTAGCCACCAAAGCCACCAAATTTGGCATTTGATTTTTAACAATCTCCCACTTGAAGATTTGATTGGAACAATCATATCTTCACACCATTCTTTCTACCATGTACCTTCATGTTGCTTACGTCTCTGACAGGCCACAAGAGGATCGACACCAGGTAAATTTATCAGCGTTGATCGCCTTCGTCATGAAATCTGCTATGTTGTCTTTGGTATGGATCTTCTGCATATCTACTGTCCCTTATTCCACCTTTTCACGAATGAAATGGTACTGAACTCGTATGTGTTTTGTCCTTGAATGAAATGCTGGATTCCTTGCTAGATGCAAGGCGCTTTGACTGTCACAAAACAGAGAGACATACTCTTGATTGTGCCCAAGCTCCTCCAATAGAATTTTCAACCAAATTGCTTCTTTACTGGCTTGTGTAGCTGCTACATATTCTTCTTCTGTTGTGGATGTAGCCACAACTGACTGCAATTTTGAAACCCAGCTTACAGCTCCACCAGCAACTTTAAACACATATCCTGTAGTAGATTTACTTTTATCCAAATCCCCTGCATAGTCAGAATCTACATAACCATTTATTAGTAAGTTTGATCCTCCGTAACATAATGCAACATTTGAGGTTCCTTTGATATATCTCAGGATCCTCTTCACTGTATTCCAATGCTCTTTGCCTGGATTTGCCATGTACCGACTAACCACTCCCACTGCTTGTGCAATGTCTGGTCTTGTGCATATCATAACGAACATTAAACTTCCCACTGCTGATGCATACGGTACTCGAGACATCTCCATCATCTCTTCTTCACTGCTAGGACTCATACTGGAGGATAATTTGAAGTTAATAGGAAGAGGGGTAGAAATTGGCTTACAATCTTGCATGCTGAATCGTGACAAGATCTTCTTCAAGTAATTCTTTTGTGAAAGCCAAATCTTCCTATTACTTTTGTCTCGGTGAATTTGCATCCCTAGAATCTTGTTTGCTGATCCCAAGTCCTTTATTTCAAATTCCCTAGCCAGTTGTGCCTTCAATTCTTCAATATGATCTTTGTTGGGTCCTGCAACCAACATGTCATCCACATACAACAACAATATAACAAAATCGTTATCACCAGACCTCTTGAAATAAGCACAAGGGTCTGCATTAAGTCTGTTGTATCCAAGGCACATAATGAAGGAATCAAATCTCTTATACCAACACCTCGGCGCCTGCTTTAGACCGTACAGAGATTTGTTCAACCTGCAAACCAAGTTCTTCTTTTCATCTTCTTCAAAACCTTCAGGCTGGAGCATATAAATCTCTTCTTCAAGATTTACATGAAGAAAAGCTGTTTTAATATCTAGCTGTTCCAGATGTAACTTCAATGTAGCACACATTGCCAAGACTACTCGAACTGTTGTTAGTCGAACCACAGGAGAAAAAATTTCATTGAAATCAATACCTTCTTTCTGAGCATATCCTTTGACCACCAGTCTTGCACGATACCTCTCCACTTGATCGTCACCATTTCGCTTGATTTTGAAAACCCATTTGTTACCAATTGGCTTCCTTCCTTGTGTTAGTGGCATAAGGTCCCATGTATTATTTTTATGAAGTGCTTCGATTTCTTCTTGCATCGCCATCATCCACAGTGAAGCATCTGAGCTGTTTAGTGCCTCCTGATATGTTGATGGCTCACCGTCCTCTGTTAAAAGACAGTATGCAACATTTCCTTCTATAACATAATCTGAGTGCCAATTGGGACGTCTTCTCACACAATCTGATTGACGAGTTGTTGGAGCTTCAGAACTCTCTGGTTCTTGTTCATCATGTGCTGGTTCTGCTTCAGAAGAATCTCCTTGTTCAAACTCCTTTTCCACATGTATCTGTGTAGTCTCTGACTTTTCAGCGCTATCATCGTCTTCTTTTCTTTGTAGCTTATCTTCTACAAAGATAACATCCCTGCTAATGATCACTTTGTGGGCTGTGGGATCCCACAAGCGATACCCCTTTACTCCATCAACATACCCCAAGAATTTGCATTTCCTGGGTTTTGGATCCAGCTTTAAAATTTTTTGGGCATTGTACATCACGTACACAATACTTTCAAATACATGGAGGTTTGAATAATCAACTGGTTTACCAGTCCACATCTCTATTGGTGTCTTCAGCTCTATTACAGTTGATGGAGCTCGATTCACCAAATAACAGGCGGTATTGACTGCTTCTGCCCAGAATGATTTTTCTAGGCCTGTGTCCCTCAACATTGCTCTTGTTCTTTCTAACAAGGTTCTGTTCATCCGCTCTGCAACTCCATTTTGTTGAGGAGTGTTCGCCACTATGAACTGTCTTTTGATGCCTTCTTTCTTGCAAAAGTCATCAAATTCTTCGCTTGTGTATTCTCCTCCATTATCTGTTCTGAAACACTTGATCTTATTTCCAGAATCAAGTTCCACCCGCGCTTTGAAGTTTTTGAAAGTTGAAAACACATCTGACTTCTTCTTAATAGGATACACCCAACATCTCTTAGAGTAGTCATCAATAAATGAGACAAAATATTTTGCTCCACCTAGGGATGTAACTGGTGCTTGCCATACGTCAGAGTGAACCAATTCTAGAACACTTTTGCCTCTAGAATTTGATTTGTTGAATTTCAACCGGTGTTGCTTACTTGTTATGCAATGGTCACACAAAGGAAGTGTTACATTTGTTAAGCCTGGAAGTAGGTTTTGTTCCACAAGGACTTTCATTCCTTGTTCTGACATGTGTCCAAGTTTCTGATGCCATAACATTGCAGAATCTGAACTACATGAGGCAACAGAGGCTTCTGCTTCTAGCAAAGTCTCTCCCTTCAGTATGTACAAGTTTGCTGCTATCTTTTCGCCTTTCAGCACCACAAGCGCTCCACGGAACACTTTCATGATTCCTTTACGTGTTTCAATCTTGTTTGCATTATTATCCAACAATCCGTAGGATAATAAATTTTTCTTCAGGCCTTTCACGTGCCGCACATCTCGAACAACTTTGATTGTTCCATCGTACATCTTCAATTTGATGGTTCCCACGCCAATGATCTCTAAGGCATGATCATTGCAACTATACACAGATCCTCCTGAGACAAGTTCATATTGATGTAACCATTCTCTTCTTGAGGTCATGTGACATGTTGCTCCCGAATCAGTGAGCCATATATCTGCAAATCATTTTATACCTTTCACGGTGGTTGACGCTTCACAGCATAGAGCATCTCCATCATCTGAAGTGTTTGCGGTATTGCCTTGTGGATTGGAGTTTTTATTTAGACTCCAACAATCCTTCTTCAATTGACCCTTCTTTCCACAGTGGTAGCACTTTAAATTCTTTTTGGTTCTTGACTTCGATCTACCATGTTTGTGACTGCTTCTTTGGCCACGTTCTGTTGATCTCCCTCTCATCGTTGTCAACGCTTCTGCTTATTGCAGATTTACTTGTCTGTCTTCCTTATTATTGCGCCGATTTTCTTCTTGTAGAACAGCAGCTGCAACGTCATCGAAGACTAGACTGGTGACATTACTGTTTGTCAAGTTGATGATGAGTTAATCGTACGAATCCGGTAGACTTTGAAGTAGAAGTTCAGCACGTTCTTGTTCTCCTATTTTACAACTTAAGGATGTAAGCTGAGAAAATAAGGTGTTCAATGTATTTAAGTGCTCCGTCACTGAAGTAGATTCTGGCATACGGAGAGTGTACAATTTCCTCTTAAGGAAAATTTTGTTGTGCAACGATGTGGCCTCGTACAATTTGGTGAGATGATCCCATATCTTCTTAGCTGTCTTCTTCTCCTCGATGCTTGACAATACTTCATCTACTAATGCTAGATGAAAGTTTGCCATAGCATTCCCGTCCATCTCGTTCCATTTGATGTCATCTGCGAAATCCACCGGCCTTTCATTTATAGCCGCTAGACATCCGTCTTTCCTTAGGATGGCCTTCATCTTCAATTTCCACAATGCGAAATTTCTCCCATTGAATTTTTCAATATCAAATTTCGTTGTCATAGCTTCTTTTACGGATAGCTCCCACTATTTTACTATCGTGAATAGTTCTCTGGAACCTTCAAAGAATGGGTAATAACTTCTTATTTTCTTATGTTGGAGGATCCACCTTTTTGGTGGCAACCACAAAGACAATAAGTAGATATTACACACTCTAATCTAGCTCGGATACCAATTGTTGCGGAAGACGGCTATCGGATAGAGCAAAATCGCAACTGATAATTTGAGAAAATAAAAATGAAGATAAAAGAGACACAAAATTTACATGGAAAACCCCTCAAAATTTAGGGTGAAAACCACGGGCAACAGTAGAAGAATTTCACTATGAGAAAATAGGAATTACAACCTCTCTCGATCTACCAAGGAGAAAACAATGATAATTCTCTCTTGATAAAAAGGAGAAAACAACTCTCAAGAAACTCTCTAAATTCTCTAGTATTTGGAAGAAAGCTAGAATGCTTTAGGATGGTTTTGAAGCTAAATGAGCTAGGGTATTTATAGTTGAAACTTAAGGACTAATCTTGTAAATACCATAGAGTCTAATGACTAAAGTTTGTGATTTGCCCATACAAAAATCAATAAAATTTGCAGCCATTTTGGACTAGAATTGGCCGCCCATTTGCCATTCCCCATTTGCCATTTTTGACCAAAGAATTCTGCAGCCACCAAAACCACCAAATTTGACATTTGATTTTTAACAGAAATGTGATCATGGGTGTAATGGTATGATCTACTCATGAATCATGAACTAAATAATTATTATACACATGGTTGACTGATATTGGTCCAAAAAGTAATTAAGAGGAGCTTCTATGAGCAAGTACAAACATTGCAATATAACATAGAACAATTTTTCTAGACATCAACTTAATATTGTATTTGTCCCGTGAAGCGCAAAAAACGTACAGCTTAATACCATACATGATTAACTAGCAGGCCCAAGTTCTGCTTGTCTCTATATTAAGATGGATTTTCAAGCAGCACTATGGAACAAAACTACACAAGTGACATTTTAAGCAATCATAGAGATCGAATTATGGACAAGAATTACACCACAAAGCGGCAAAAATTTAAAATACAACCGTCAAGCAAACTTGGGCAAAAAGCTACAGAAGAAAAAAGCAGGCGGATTCCTAAGGTAGAGAAATCAATTCCATGTTGATGTAAGACCACACCATTAATTACAAAATTTAAAGCGGCGTCGGTCTAAGCCATCTGACAGCAAACATAAGCACCCATGTTACTGAGAATCACAAAGCTGACCACGCAACTACTAAGAGAAAGATGTATAAAAAAGCATATGAAAGAGACCAAACAAGAAAATATCACCTGCATATATCGCACAACAGTGCTAGCCTATCAACAGCCCTCCTTTGTGTCATCTTTCTCCTTTTTGCAGCAAAATTGTCACCGTGAACCGAAAACGTATTTAATAGAAAAACAAAAGAATTTGTTAGCTAATTCTCATGTGAATTGCAACTCAACATCTAAGCATGAAGTTGAGAGCAGCTGTGGATCCATTGAGGTCTGAGGGCGGAAACGTGTCTAGCTACCCTAAAATCTAAAATTTTCTTCGGTTATTTATTTATTTCATTATCGGTGTTCACCCTGAAAATTTTATTTTTGTGAGTCCCATTAAACTTTTATTTATTATTAATATATATATGTGTACACTCTAAAAAAATATTTTTGTATCCACCATTAGTAGAGAGTAACCATAATTTTAGACCTAGAAATGTTACCACAACATAAGGCTGATGGTGCAAAATGGACCTAAACGTGCAAATAGATGAGGCCTATAACCAATAGAAGCAAGTAACTATTTTTTAGATGTGTTTTAATATGCAATCGCCTAAACTTTGAATTTCAAGAACCGAGTAACTATTTTTCGATAGAATTCTTACAATGTCCACTAATTTGAACTAAAACAAATACAAAACTGTAAACAAAAGAAATTGAGGAATTATTATTCTAATTTCATAAGGTGGATTCCGAGGAAGAGCAGCATGGTGGTGATATTCCGAGTTAAGATTAATTAAAGAGGCTGGGGCTGCCACATCATTTGCGGAGGCGGAGGACCTCTCTGGAACTCGCCACCTTGCGGGTGCGGCTGGTTCTTCTGCTGCTATGGATCACTGTACATCATTGTGAAAAACCCATATGAGAGCCTAGTTTACACGACAGTGAAGGATTCGAGTGAGTGCGCTTGCAAAGCTGGAACAAAATCCTAAATCCTAAAGACTAAATTATTTTGAGGGAAATTGGAGGCGGAAAAGCGAGTGTTTTTGTTTCTTTAAAAGAGAAATTTTATTTATAAGCCAATGACATAGACGATTATATTATGTTGGACACTATCCAGTTTCTCAAAAAAGAAGAAAAAAGGATTGATCCTCGACAGGGGCGAGTTTGTGCACCACCCGGTTAACCTCATGATTGGCATAATGCACCTTGAGAGTCAGGAATTGTTTCATGAGAGTGCACGTCTCTTTGAGTAACAATTCGATAAACAAAAGATGATCATGATGATTCGTAAGTTAGTTAACAATGGAGATCACATCCCGTTTGATAGTCGCTTGGTTCCATCCATTTTCAATTGCAAGTTTAATGCCCTCTGTAAAGACTGATGCTTCAGTCAATTCTGCAGTCCGACCATATAATTTGATTAGTGTTTTAGATTGACACTATTTACTTATTAATTTTCCCGTGTTATCAATTTATCACTATTGATTTGGTTATGTTTTTCTTGTTTTCGTATAGAAGTTTATTTTCCAGAAAACAACATTAAAAGGGATGGTTTTGTAGTTTTTAATTTTTATTTTCTGGAATCGTGGCTGGACACACGGGCATGACACAACCTGCCGTGGTAGTTTCTAGAAGGTGCAGTCAGCACCGAAAATATTTTGGAAGCAACACAGTCAGTACAATCAGATGAGATTTTTTAGGGAATCTAGTTTTAACTTTGAATTTAAACTATTGGAATTATCTTTAGGATTATTTTTGCATTTAAATATTTGTTATTTTAGGGATTTGGAAAACTATAAATACCCTCATTACGATATGACTTAGATATATCTTAAATTTACTTTTGTTACTTTATTTTTATAAACAAGTTTCATTTTCTTTTCATTTTGTTTTCTTTACTTAAGCCTTTACTCGTTGTTACAAAACATGCTAAGTATGATTCATATCATGCTTAGCTAATTTTCTTATTAGTCGAAAGCTAGCGATGACTCAATTCCAAATATAAGAATTGAAAAACACTTAACACCATTTGGGTTACATTTTCGATTTTCTGCAAAAATTAGTTTGGCAATTTGCATTACTTTTAAAATCAAAACACTTTCATTTCAAAAAGTTGACATTCGTCTGGATGTTATTTTGATTTATAGTTGGGAGGAAAGATCGGCCTGTGGCATTTTTGACTTCCTGTGAACACACTTAGTGATGGTCTACTAAGGAAAATCAAGATCGGATTCTATTCTTGATAACATAACATAATTCTAGTCGGGCTTTTTTAGTACTTAAATATGATTTGTTCTAACGGCAATAGTTGTGGTTATTCCATTCAATGAACGAATTTCGAAGAGTGACTTGGGAAGATTGATTACCAATGAGAAAGGCAAGTTACAACAAGTTGGGCCTTAAAGACTGTAACTGGCATGAATCCTGAAGTAAAATCCATTTTGATGATCAAAAGGAATTGAAGCAAAGCTAGCTCGAGGATATTTTCTCATAATTATTTTCAAGTTTTTATTTTACTGCTTTTGTTTATTTTTCAACTCTTATTCACAAACCCCCATTTCTATTTATTTTTATTAGAGTTGCCTAGATTAAAATCAACACAACTTTGCATCAGGAATTTCTAAGTCCCTGCGGATTGATCATTTTCTTTACTATACTATTCTTATTTCTATTATTTTATTTGACGAGTAAAATGACACTTGTCAAATTGGCACTGTTACCGGAGACTTCGACAAGTTATTGATTCATTTTATTATTTTTGATTTTATGACCAAACGAAATTTGGGAGATTTAGTAGAACTTGACCCGGGGATCGAAGTAAGAGCTCGTAGAATCTATAACCAAACGCTTCGACGAAAGAAACAACAACGAGAACAAAGCAAGAAACAATCATATCTAGATTCTACTTTCGAGACACCATCTAATGTTCATCCCCACGAAGATCCACCACCCGATGCCACTCTAGTCGCAGATCCCAAAATAGAAGTAAAACCAACGGTAAGTAGGACAATCAGAGAGTTAGCCGCAACTCCCGCCTTTGAGCAACCACTTTGCATTGCTTTTCCTAACGGCGAGACTCCCTTTCAATTCAAGACGAGACTAATCCACCTTCTTCCTACCTTCAATGGTCTTCCCAGTGAAAATATGCATAAACATCTAACGCAATTTCATATGGCATGTTCAAGCAAGAAACCCCATGGAGTATCCGAAGACCAAATCAAACTTAGAGCTTTTCCTTTTTCCTTAGACGGATCGACTAATGAATTATTATTTTATTTACCATCAAATTCCATTACTACATGGGCTGACTTAATACATGTGTTTCTTGACATATTTTCCCAGCGGCAAAAGCAAACGAACTGAGGAGAAGCATCTTGGGAACTCGACAGAATGAAGGAGAATCACTCTACGATTACTGGGAGCGGTTTAAAAAGCTATGTGCTAGTTGTCCGCAACACGGTCTATCTGAACAAACGCTTCTTCAGTACCTTTATGAGGGAATGCTTCCGATAGAAAAGAAGATAGTAGATGCCGCCAGTGGAGGAGCTCTTGTCAACTTGATCCCAGAAGCAACAAGGAATTTAATTTCCAGAATGACGACTAATTCATAATAATTCGACTCCCCAAGTGAACCCAACCGATGGGTTCATAAAGTAAGTGTTGTTTCACTTGAAAATAAAATCGAAAAATTAACTGATATAATTAATTCTCTCGTTTGAGGGAAAATTGGAGCAACAAAGGTATGTGAGATATGTACGATGCCGGATCACCTAACAGACTACTGGCCGATGCTACAAGAGGAGTCCATAGCACAAGTAAATGTTGTGGGTTGGTTTAGAATGACTGTCGGTGAAGTTCGAGTGAACATTAAATGGCGGAGGGTTGTTTTCGTGGTGCACGACTAGTTTTGAAAAATAAAAGGCAGAAAGAAAGAAGTCAGGCGGTTGAAAGAATGAAAGAAAGAAAAAAGTTTGGGTGAAAATAGATCACGTGGGGTTAAGAGAAAAAAATTAAACTGGGGAATGATTTCACTGCTAGGACATATTTTCGCGAGCTGATGTTATTGGGGTGTTCGAAAAATGGCCTGATTCGATTGAAAATATTACTTCTAACACTATTTAAGTCTGAATAAATTCATTGGGTACCTGAAAAATTAAAATAAAAAATTAACTTAAAAAAATGTTTAACGAAGGCAAAGAGTAAATATTAAAATTAAAGAAATTTAAAGAAACGGAATTAAAAATGGGTTGCTCCCATAAAGCGCTTTGTTTAACGTCGTTTAGCTCGACGACTTAATTCAGACTACAGGTTCTGTTCGAGACGTTTCCTCCATTTCATATGTTTTTTCCAATTAAGAAATTTCCTACAAGAGCTTCTATGATTGATAAGTTCCTTCCTTTTATCCTTGTAGAATAGAAAAGTCTCATAAGCATTTCTTCGGATCTCTTTTAACTTGTCCGAAACAATGGTCGATAATGCATCGTTTTCCCTAAAAGATGAGTTCTTCAATTGTTATGATAAATTTTTCAACTCTATTTTCAGTATCTGCAAAATGGAAGAAAGAATTTTTGATTTAGAAGGAACCAAACGTGAATAAAAATGAATAGATATATTTTTTTTATCAAATCCTTGATTTCTTTGTCATATTCCTCCGATTCCTTGCAAAAATAACTAGACAAATTAGTTTTCACAAATTCATTCGTCAAAGGATCAATTATATCAATAAAATTAATGCTCACCACATTTTTTTGGATATTTCATAGCTTTATATACATTGAATTTAACGATCTCACATTCAAACTCCATTGTTAGAATACCGTTTTGGACATCGATTTTTGCGTATGTCATACTCAGAAAGGGGCTCCTGAGGAGAATCTCAGAACCATTTTTACTGCATCATTTTCCATATCAATAATATAAAAAAAGCAGGAAAAATCAAATCGTTTACCTTTACCGGAATGTTCTCTAAGACTCATTCGGGATAAATAACAGATCTGTGAGTGAGCTGAATAGTGATTCTGGTTTCTTTCAAAGGGTCGGTGGAAATCTATTATAAATAGAGAGGGACATCACATTGATCAATGTGCCTAAATCACATATGGCACATTTTGTTCCAACTCCCCCAATCTTACAAGGTATCGCGAACATACCTTGGTCCTTATACTTCGGAGGAAGCCATCTTTGGAAAATTGCCGATATGTTTTCACCTAGATTTACCTTATCGTTTCCTGTGAGTCATCTTCTGTTGGTACAAAGGTCTTTAAAATATCTAGCATACTTCAACACCTTTCGGATTACCTCAAAAGTGGAATGTTTATTTCCACTTTTTTGAATATATCTAGGATCTCATTCTCTTCAACTTGCTTATCTCGCTTCATTAATCTAGAAGGAAAAGGTGTAACACCCATTTCCCGTATACGTTTCCGTACACAAGTCACAAGTGTCACATGACTTTTTTAAAACATTTTTCTTATTTGTAAACTCATAGAATTTTGTTTCGAAAACAAAACAAAACATTTTAATATGAACTAAAACATTCGTTGTAACATATTACAAAATTATAACTTTAATACATTCCAGAACATTTTTTTTTCTTAATTCAAATACAAGGCATCTAATTATCAAAGTAGATGTAATTGCCCTACTGTTACTGATGAGTCAACCTTGGATTGATGATATGTTCTGCACTCCTTACTCAGCTAGTCTTTCTCTTACCAACGCATGAAATCAACACACGCTAAGTATTTACTTAGTAAGGCATAATAATGTAAAGGAATTGGAATTCATACATAAGTATATCATAGCTATTGAAATACGAACTAAATCGTATACTTCATAATAATCAATTAAAACCATTTCAGTTAAACCACATTTCTTTCATATAATCATCAAAACTATTCTTAGTATACCCATCATACCTATCTTTCTGTATATTCTTCCCAATTATCCTTTATTTTTCCCAATGTATGTCAAATGAGAATATAAGGTACATACATTGCACCGAAGTGACGAAATGGTTATTCACCTTTTATGAATACCATGAGTGACACCTTTTACGTCAATAATGCACCGTTATGCTTTAAACAAAATCGATCGATAGCTTTCATACATGAAGTATGCCGAAATGGTAAATCACCTCTTATTAATACTATGGGTGGAACCTTTTATGCCTATAATGCATCGTTATACATTTAACAAAATCGACCGATTACCATTATTAGTGGCACCTTTTATGCCAAAATGCACCTATGACTCTCAGTGCACATACAATGGGCTTTTAAGTCAAATTCACAGATTTAGACATTTATTTTGGGCCACATTGATAACCATTTCACAACATCAATATTCATCCATTCATTTTAGAGCAGTTCATACTCTAAAACTTATTCACAATATCATTCCCATATACGTTATGAAACTATACCAAAATGCTGTAAAACATACATTTAAAAAACATTCGAGGTTGACTCATCGCGAGTCTCCCTCCTTTCATATAAGTACAATAAATGCACTCACATTATATGCCTCACTAGTATGCTGAAATGATGTCCAACTACTCGACAACTTTATCTTTGCCATTTTTCTTGCTTGACTTAGGAGCTTGATTACACAAGCATCCATTAAGTACACATACCATACCAATGTTAGTATACTCTCCAACATTTATACTTTTAATAATACTCAAAAGTACTATTTTATTCAATTTCTAACAAAATTCTTCCTATCTTAATTTTTCTAAACTCAATAGTATCGGTACCCCTACTATGATATCGATACTTTTATAATATGGTACCTATACTCCCTTTTAGTATCGATACCATTTCTGTATTCTGGAATCCATGGTATCAATACCTTTCTCTTAGTATTGATACCCACGACAGTATTGATACTAATTGCATCAGTATCGACACTGTTCATCTTATTTCCCTAAATTCGAACCTATATTATCGGTATTGTTCTTCTAGTACCGATACCCTTACCCAGAATTTCCATTTTTCAGCTCAATTTTTACCCAAATTTCATTAATTTCTCTTACTTTTACCACCAACAATACTATTAAATTCATCCTTACTTAACCCAATTAGCTTTCCTTCATTTAGCTTCTCATAACATCTAAAATCTCTAAAGAACATCCCAAAATAATAATCATACTAATTTTTCGTATAATTTTTAATCACTTTCAAGGCTTCTAATCTCTTATTTACTTCTTTGACAAGTCAAATATACTTGTAAACCTCAATAAAAACTCACATTTCAATATATCATTCAAAACCCCATTTTCTTCAATATCAAATAAATCATCCATCTATTAGTTTTAATTCTCTTTAAACCTTCCTTAAGCTTCCCCATCACTTAAGGTTTCAAGACCAAACTAAAAACGAAAGGAAAAACTAGCTAGATGAAGTCTTACCTTTGGCTATGGAGGAGAGCACAGACAACATGGAAGAAGAAGATAACTTAGCTTGTTTTCAACCTCCCCCTTTTTCCTCTTCTTAAATATCCTAATTAAAATAAATTTTAAATCCATTTCCCTCTAAAGGACCAAAATATCCCTTTCATTCTTCCATTCAAACTAATTGGTCTTAAACTCAATTCCTAAATCATTTCTTATACTTTACCATTTATTCAATTTAATCCCCCAAATTTCAAATTCTTTTATTATGGTCACTTACATGATATTTGAGGTATTACAAAAGGAGGCAAAAATTTTTAAGGTGAAAGGGAAGAAGATGACGTGCAATTACCTGAAATAGGTGGAGGTTCCATTTCAATTTCTTTCTTCATTTTGGGCGGTGCAATATTCTCTTATGGTATCTTAGGTGAAATGACAGTACCACTTCGGAGGGTGATTGTGATAACATTTTCTCTCAGATTAGCTTCGGTTTGTGACGACAATCTTCTTTAAGATTCTAAGTGTCCAACAGTTTGATCCAATTGGCCCATTTGCTTTTCGAGCTCTTGAAAGCGACCCTAGGTGCGATTTTGGAATTTTTCTTGAGACAAAGCTAGCCTCTCAACAATTGACTCAAATGATGACTTTTGTGGTTGTTATGGTAGAGGCGGTATTAGTTGATAATTTTGTTTTGCTCTTTGATTGTTCCAGTAACTAAAGTTCAGATGACCCTCCATCCTGGATTGAAAGCGTTGTCGTATAGGTTATAAGTCCTCTAGGGAGGTCCCAGAAAATTACCCACTACATTTACTTGTGCCTTAGACTCCTCTTGTAGTATCGAGCAACAATCTATCAGGTGATCCGACATCGTACATATCCCGCATACCTTTGCTTCTCTAATTTTTCCTGAAACGAGAGAATTAACTATATCAGTTAATTTATCGATTTTATTTTCAAGTGAAAATCACTTACTTCGTGAACCCATCGGTTGGGTTCACTTGGGGAACATCATATGGTGTCTGGGTGGAGGGTATTCATGTGATTTAAATTAACTACATTGTCATTTTTACAATATTCTAATGGATCATGATTTTGATATTAAAGGGTACTGCTAAATCTGATTTCTACTAGATAATGTATGGGTAGGAGTCTAGAGTACGGGGGTTTAACTCTGATCAAGCTGGTAATTCCTTACAGACCTAAGGTGACCATTGAATAGGCTCATAGGCCCCAAGGTACTCCCTTAGGGTGGCTCATTTGCTTTGTGCTTAGGGTAAGCCCTTATGGATGTAGTTCTGGGGGAATGCATATAGAGTATTCAGATGGAGGATATTACAGTGATTTTAAAAATTTGTTTTACTGAAATAAAATATTACTATGTATAATCTATGATTTTATTTATTCTAGTTTCATTGGAACACACTAGATATCCTATTACGATCTCCTGAACCTGTTCCTTTAAACTTTTCCTCTGAACTATATGATTCCTGTCTTTTACTTGAAGAAATATTAGTGGAACCTTAGCTCCTCGTGAAAACCTGTAGATTTTTGAATTAATAAGGAAAATTTATGGCTTCCCATTTATCTATATGTCATTCAACATAACTTGGTAGTTCTGTATTATTGAGCTTCCCAAAGCTCACATTTTTACTCACCATTTTAGGTTAAAAGGATTGATCTAGTGCAACTATTGACATCTGTAACGGGAGTTCCTTTTTCTTGGGTTCAAGAGTACGATACAAGTGTAATTAGGGGGCATGTAGGTCACATTTGATTTTTATACTGAGTCTGAAACTTGTATGATTTTAATTATGTTTATAATACATGAATGGTTTTCTGAACTTGTATTTTAATTATAAATTATTTTATGATTTTACGTGTTTTAACAAAAAAAATTAATTTTTCCTGGATTTTTGCTATGGGTCGCTCCGGTAGCCCTAATGTGACACCTCAAATCAGATCAAATAGGGTAGGGTTACCCTCATTGTGTGAGAATGTTACATGATCACTTATTACAAATGTGCTACTCGATGTCAGCAAATGATAAACAATCGATATATAAGGTACTTGGTTCTTTATAGCCTTAAGCACAAGCTCAATGGTGTTACACATTTCTATATACCAATAAATGTTGTATACATCTCAAACTTATACACCAACCTAAGATAACAAAGATGAAGTTTGGTTTACAAGGCTCAAACACCTATTCGTACACACAAGTAAGCATCATGGTGTAGTCTGGGGTCACACGGAATCACATGACTTACACCTTTCTAACCCACTAACCAGGGTACTTGGATGAGATCCGGGTCACTCTCGATATTGGAACGTACACCAAACGACTTCACATAGCTGAAACCTTGCAACAACTCTTTGAATAATAGCATTGCTCATTACGTACAATTGACGTTTAACATATGAATTTAACTTGGGCGCTCTTAACACCTTTATGAAGATCAATACCTTCAATGTTAAACATGGGATCACTTAACTCTATCGGACTAGTTACATAACCATTAACTCTAAAGGTAAAAAAATGTCCCTAATGTCTCATATCTAACTTTGACAACCCACTTGGAGGTTACCGTGAGGAAACAAGGGGATGAAAGAACTATGGCTAAACACTTCCTTAAAGTTGACTCTCAACCTGACAAGGATCAAACAAGGATTATTATATATCTCTAGACTCAGAAACCTGAGGTCAAAATAACACTCATGCTAACAACTTCTATTAAGTCTACTAATGAGCTTGACCTAGACCCTCGATGAACATCTAAGGTACACCTTGTCTATCCTACTATGGCCTACTGACCTAGGCACTTGGATCCTTGTGCCAGGATCCTCTACACAAATATATTTCCTACATAGTTCACTTGACACCATAAAGGAATACACCAACTTATGACTACTAGCACAACATAAATAACTGGATTGTTAGGTATTCTATAATGGTATATGAGCATGTTGTTCAAATTTGGTAAAAAAATGTACTTAAAATAAAAGATGAATTGAAGAAATAAGGAAATTATAAAAAAAAATTAAGGGACTAAATTGAAAAATAAAAAACTTGTTATAAAAAACAATAATTGAAAGTACATATTTATTCTACGACGTTTTAAGAGCACGTGGTACAACTTTGGTTAAAATAGACTTAAAATGGATGAATTGAAGGAATAATGAAATCAGTGACTAAATCATAAAATTGTTAAAATAAATATTAAAATTTTAATTTTTCTAGTAACTCGAAATTTCTAAATTTCAATTCGACTCAAACTCGAAAACATAATTGATAATTCGAGTTGACTTAAATAACTCAATAACTTAAAATTAAAAGAAATAAAATTTTCGAGTGGAATCGAGTTTTGTTAATCCTACTTAAGGTATTTGATAAATGTCTACTTGGTTTTAGATTCGTCATACCTATTGCCATGTTAATCGATCGTGACATTTCTTGTTCGATCAGATGTTCGAACTGGATAAAAATATTATAAAATTCAATTTATAATGTGATATTTATATAATGGATTACAATTTTATGGATACGACCGTCTACCAATTAAATAAAAAGAAAAGAACAAACAATGATTTAGAGAAAAAAGAAGAGCTGTTAGGGTTTTTTGTTGTTGTTGTTGGAATGTTATATATGTTATTATCTTTAACTTACATGGTTGATGATTATCAAAATGAAACTAGGAGAAAATCAAATAAGATATTCTTTTTACTAATTTAGAACTTCACATCATTTCTTAACTATAGTTAAAAATCAAAACATATTCTTAACAAAATTTAAAAATCAATTATTATTCTGAAAAATTTGTTTTATTAATGAAAAAAGAGAGTTTTATTAATGAAATATATTTGTCATTAAGCTTGTAAAGTTTAATGTTCAAATTATTTTGTTTGTATGTTGGTAGATTTGTGTTTGTGCTAGAAGAGCATAGTCGACGAGGGATTTCCAGTATCTTCTGTGTTATATTCGGTTTACTTTAGTGTACTTGTGTATGCATATAATCTTATTAGTATTTCAGTACGCAGGCTCTTTTATCATTTTAATTAATACTTTATTATATTCAGAGTTTAAATTTTGTATAAACGCTTTTGTACTATTTTGCTTTCACTATAACAAAATAAGTTTTTAGCAGCATTTTTTAGTTCAATAGCAGTGTTTTTAAGTGCCGCTAAAAAGCCTCCTGGCGCTAACAAAAGCATCGCAAGAAATGCCGCTAAATCGAGCACCGCAACAGTTAGCTGCGTTTGTGAACATAAAATGCCACTATATATACATATAGCGGTGTTTGGTTCCACAAACGCCGCTAATAATCGTGATATATTGCGGCATTTATTGTAAAACGCCGCTATATGTTGTGATATTTAGTGAAGTTTTTTTTACCACAAACGCTACTATTAACTATGTATATAGTGGGATTTTTCTTCACAAACGCCGCAAGTGTGTATATCATTAGTGGCATTTTCATTCAGAAACGCCTCAAATAAGTGTGAATTGTAGTGGCGTTTGTTTATACAAACATCACAAAAGGGCATAGTTTGTCAAATATCATGTTCTGCTCTTTGTACCAAATTGAAGCAAATTGGATTAAGTTGACATCACATATCAATATTAGTTTAGTTGGAAAAACATTTTAAATGGCAATAAATATCATTATACGTCATATTTTATTTAAAAAGAAATATTATTATACAAAATAAGTATTCTATGAAACTATTGTATTTGTTACAATTATTGGTTCACTGTATAAGGGATTACATGTGATTTTTTTTCATAGACTACTAAGAAATAAAGGTATAATAAAAGATAGGCAGATTCTGATTCTTGACTAATTCATCCATCTAACCACAATGAAGACTTATTTAGAGAAGATCTAGTAAGGATTTAGAGCTGCTTATCGGGGGACTGCAATTGAAGTTTTTGGCATACAAGAGCAACCACCTAAACAAGTAGTGAACATCAACAACAACCAACAACATAATTATCTTCGATACAACAATTCTTGACATAATTCTAAGACTACAAGAAAATAGTCTATGAACAAATACCTAACATAATTCTTTCTTTTTCATTTGACATGAAACAAATGCCTGCATGATGAGAGAAACATTTCCAGATCAGCATACTCAATAGGCATAAATAAATTTCATATCCTGTCTTATCTTCAAAATATTGTCCTCATATGTCATTACCTTCGATACAACAATTCCACTACAAATGGAACAAATAGATGAAGAAATATTTCTAATGCATGAAGACCGATAATAGATTAATAAGACGAAATTGTTAGAGTATGCTCAAAGACCAATCATATGATAATTGTAATAATAATTTTATTTACCGATTTTATTGAATAAAGGCATTGCCGCTATTATTTTCATTTATATATATGTGTTTAACATAAACTGGAAGATAATAAAGTCCATATAATGACATAATTGTTATTATTAAAAGATCCCTAATCAAGTATTATTATGGGCATGGACAATAATAATACGCTTAAGACTAACATGTTATTGATTGATGACAATGAGTTGTCATTGACATAGAGATGTCAGAATTGATACATGATTATATTGTTAGAAAACAATGTATTGGATTGACCGACCATGAGCATATGTCTTGGATTATTATGTGACAGTCATAACATTGCTCATGGTGATGACTATATGTATGATCCTCAGACTTGAGATCAATACTATCCCAACATATATTGTTGTATGTTTTGATGCAGCTAAACAAGCTCCGTAACTGGTTGCTCTATAAAGACTGTTATTGAATATATCTCAATATATATAGTGGGTGTGTATGATTAAGATAGGATTTGTCCTTCCTACATAATAGGAAATATATCACAGGCCACTTGATTGAGTAAGACTAGAAATGCATGGCCATGCTCGAATAAGTTGATATGAGATATCATAAACTATTCGTTAATTAAAGTCTACTCTAGATATCAAGAAACAATATATGGGCTATACAAGTGTGACTATTCCAAGACTTGTGCCTATTCTAAATATAAAGGACATAAGGATGTAATACATAAAAGAGTAATCACCAAGATGATATGTCGAATCATATTTTCTTGTAACTTAGGTGACAATGATATATTGCTAGATGTCACTCATTGTATGTAATATTAGAATTGTTCTAATAATTACTGCTAACGTTACAAGAACCTACAAGGTCACACCCTAGGATTGAAACGAGCAAAGATGTACAATTTGTTGTACGTTAGTAAAATATATGTTTTAATAGTCCCGAATATTTAATTTCAATTAATTAATTAAATATAAATTTAATTAATTTAAAATAATAAAATCCCCAATATGATTAGAGTAACTTGGATATAAGAGGATTATTAAATTCCAATTAATTAAACATATATTTAATTAATTTGAAATAATAAAACCCTAATATGATTAGGGTAACTTAGCTATAAAAGGGTATGTTAGGTCTAGCAGCTGTTTTTGCAACAAACACACAAACCCTTCAGCCATTTTCTCTCAAAATAATTTTGGGGAAAACAAATATTGCTCTCAATCGGGTGAACTGAGTAGAGGCCGAGATGTGATTTCGTGGAGGCTTTCAATTCGAATCGATCTATACCACCATATTCACTATTGTTCTTGCTGTTTTCAAGGAACCCACTGTAAGTATTTGCATCTCTTCCTCTCGATTTTGGTTTTTCGTACTTGACTCGCTGGTGAGACCGTCGAGTTTTGTTTCCGCTACGCCATGGGGTGCGCCGACGGTCCCATCAGAAATCATGGTGATTTAGCTTTAAAGATAACACATTTCACAAAAAGAAGACCAAAGAAGTTTAGACTCTTACCATGTCCTTTTCCAACTCTTCTTAACTGAGTCACGTATTTCGATATTTTCTTGATGGCCTCCACATATAAAGAAAAAGCACAATGGAATCAAAATCCCTGGTTTCAATATTCATCAACAAAAGTAAATTTTATAGACATAAAAATTGTATTTTAGCTGCTCAACTAAGTATTTACGTTCGATGAATTCTGTCAACTGCTCATCATGGTTCCACACAGCTACTTATTGGGCCAGCAGTAGTATGGTACAATCATTTGAACCAAGAGCAGAGTAAGAGATGGGTTGATCTAGCTGATGTATTTTTGGGACAATATCGATATGTTAAAGGTTTAGCTCCCAAACATAAGGATCTTCAAGGAGCAAGGATGAAAGCCAATGAAGAATTTCAGGAGTATGCCTTGAGATAGAGAGGAGTGGCAGCACAGGTTCAACCTCCCATATTAGAAGAAGAGATATCAAATATGTTTCACGATTTCCTTCCTGCTCCTTTCTTTGAGTTAATGCTGGCAAATCCGACTGATAAATTTGAGAACTTTGTGACAAATGGAGAATTAACTGAAAATACAATTAGCGAAGGAAACTTAAAAGTCACATCCAAAAGCCCAACTGATCAAAAAGCAAAAGCCGATGATGTGAATGAATGTCGCATCCAGAGTCCTCGCAACTGAAAAAGAAAAGGAGAAAGTAGTTGTTCAGATCAACCAAAGAAAGTCACGCGATCGAAAAATACTTTGGAGGTGTTCCAAACTTCCATCTTAGATCTGTGCCCTCATTTGATTAAAGGTTAATACATCACACCAAGACCAATGAAAGTGCCACCAAACCCTTTTGCTCATAGCTATGATCAAGATAATGTTTATGGTTTTCACTTGGGGGTGTCTGGCCATTATACGGGAAATTGTAGGCCACTGTTAAAGGAAATAGAGATGCTTGTTGACAATGAGACATTGACACGAGAGTTGGTGGAACAATGGATGAAAAACTCAAAGTAGGGCATCAAAGCATGATTGAATCAAGTGTTGTCGCATTGGATAATTAAATGGGCATTCTAATAAATGAAAAGATAATTTCATCAGTCATAGTGTTTTATCTCATTTTGCAGTATCTTGTTTGAACATGTTTTTTTGTTCCTTTCTTCGTTTTTTTTATTTGTGTTGCTTTTATGGTTATGAGTAAGAAATTAAATTTTAATCTTGAAATTTTTGAGTATCAAGTAAATTAAATATTTTTTTAATTTTTCAAGAATTATAGATCTTTGGTAAATGGTAAAATTAGACCTTTCATACCCCGTCCAACGCTAGAAATACAAATACTTGATCTATTTTTCTCCTTACTGAAACCAAATCTTGACACTACATTTATCTGAGACTTTGAAGTAATGCCTCTACTTGTTTTTGAGACTCCAAATCTGTATGTTTACTTTTTCGGGTAGAGTTGATTTGTTTATAATACTACCTTCCACCATATACATGACTTCAAAAGTCACACATTTGTCCTTCCAGATACAAAATCATCATACTGGTGAAACCAAAAGACCACAAAAAAACCAAACTTTCAATTATCCATGAATCTTCCTGCAAAAAGAAATGAGATGGGGCATAATGGACCAACTTGTTGAAGAGAATGTCGAGTAATTGGGACATGCTCGAAGTAAGAAGAAGAAAAAAAGAAGAAAAAAAGATTGATTTAAATAATTATATCATGCATTAATTACATCATTTCCATGCAAATAAAAGTTAATCATGGATATTCATCCCCCTGGGGATACCTCTTTTTACAAAGACTTCTGAGTATGAAATGATGAACAACCTTCTTTCATTTATCCCTTCGCAAGAGGAGAAAAATATATCCTTTGTTGTCCCCATTTAAGCCTGAATTATTTTTCTTCTATTTCAACCCTAACCAAGGATCACCCTCCATATTGGGGGGCAAGGTGAAGGATATCTGCTCACAGGAATAATGATTGTCAATCTAGTTTTATTACGAAGACAAATCTCCATGAAATAAAAAGAGTTTTGAACTACAAGATAGATCAAATAAAAAGTGCTTGAATATCAATCCAATCAAGAATACCGAAAGAATTTTAGAAATGCAAGAGGAAAAGGAGGCTCAAAGCAATTGAATTCCTATACTCATTCATCAGAAAAAAGAAAAAAAGAAAAAAAAGAAAAAAGAGATGAAAAAGAAATAAAAAAAGAACAAAAGAAATTGAATCAAGTATCTCAAGATGGGTGACTCATTGAGCCTCAAGTTACAAGGTTAATCAAGTACAATTAGTTCAAAGATTCATATTCAACAGGAATCACAAGAAATGATGGAGATATAAGAAAATGGAAATGAACCCAAAAATTGGTAGTCTAGAGGAATCCAGAAAAAAGAAATGATGAAATACAAGTAGCAAAGCAGATCCAAGTCAAGCGAGGCAAGATTGAAGGCATTAAAATGAATTTATCATTGGTTCAATTACCCTTAAACACTTGTTTGGAACTTTTTATCCATTTCTTTCATAACCATAAGCCCTGGCTTGCGTTACGTCCCTGAGAAGTCTATTCTAATCATACATAGATTTCTAAGTAAAAGAGACTATCTTTATATTTCATTCCTCTTCTTAGGATTGATTTTTATTTGCAAAAATTGGTTTTTAAAAAAATGTTAATGCATGATATGAAAAATGATAAAAGGGGAGTTCAAGACGTAAAATTATGAATAACGTCTTAAAACCAAAGGAGGATTCGAGTTGAAAACTTGAAAAGGTGGCTCGAATATTGAATAGTGCAACAATTACATAAGAGACGATCTTAAGTTCTTAATGAAGCATTGCAAATCCCAAAGACGTTCCTGAGATTCTGGAATCAAGAAGTATCTCTACTAGAAGAACATAACAACCATTTTTTCAAGTTAATGAATGCTCAAAGAGACATATATGTTGGACCAACCTGAGAGACATTACTTTACTAGAATCAACCTACACCTTAAATCTGTCAATAATTTTGACACTTGTCATAGGGCTATGATTTTTGAATGATTTAAAAGAGTACTTGATTTATTTGATATTCATTAAACTCATGTTTTATGATTTGATTCAATCGCGAACCTGTAAGGGGTAATACTTTACAAAATTCTTTCATTCTTTGATAAAGAAATGAGAAAAAAAAACATTTTCAAACATGACACTCTCAAATAAGAAAGGTCCTTGAAGCAAATTGATGCTTATTTTACCTCTATTGGAGAAAAAGAATAAGTGATGCCAAAATGATGAAGCATTTCATATTCTTAAAGGCAAGTGGTCCGAGAGACCAGAAAGTCTGGAGAATTGAACTTGTAATACTCTCTTTGGATATTATCAATAATTCATCAAGAATGATTACCCTATTTAAAAAAGGGTACATATCCCAGTGCATAGCAAAAAGGCAAGAATGCGACCAATCAAGAAGAAGATGAAGAGAATCCCCCAAGTTACTTGACAACACTACTATTTAGTAATAATAGAATTTGAGCATTCAAGATAAAGAGATTTGGGCACGAATAAAGCCACAAGTACCCACAATGGGGCATTATCAAAATTGGATCTCGTGGGGATTATAAAGATTCAAATTAAACAAACATTGAGAGTAAGACTTACAACTTAGAATATTGGGGCATTTTGAAGGCCCATTTTAGACATAAATGATCCATGTGGAGCATTTTGAAGACTCACATTAGCATGAAAAATGTTAGGGCATTTGGAAGGCTCATATCAGTGATAAACAATTTTGAATGCATTTTAAACGTTCATATCTGGAAATGTTGGGATATTTTGGGAGGCCCATGTTATCCAGGAATATAAGATCATTGAATTGAGAAAATATTTCCAATGAGATAGAAAGATATGAAGATTGAAAATGGCGAAACAGTGATAGTGGAGCTGACTATACATAATTGCTTTGTTCATCATACAGTTGCATTATTCTGGTGATTCAATGCTGGCATGCCAAAACGTCCCACTTGTATTCCCATTGAGCTTGGTCCTTTGGTGTCCTTGTAAAGCCATACAAAAGCTCTGAACACTATGCAAAGAGCTTCACTGATTTTCAAGGGTTTCTTGATTTGTAAATCCTTCGGGTCATCAGTAAATCTTTCGAGCATGATGCTTAAATCCTTCGGGTTATCTATAAGCCTTTCGAGCAAGATGATAAGTCCTTCGGGCCATCCGTAAGACCTTCGACCAAGATGTTTTCAAATGAGATTTTAGAAACTAAGCCTGATTTTTAGGGATTTCTTGATGATTATCTCAAAAGAGTTGTTAAAGGAAGCTAAGCCTAATTTTAAGGGGTTCCTTAACAAGTAAGAAGATAAGCTTGATTTTTAAAGGTTTCTTGATTTGTAAATCCTCCGGGTCATCAGTAAGTCTTTCGAGCATGATGCTTAAATCCTTCGGGTCATCTATAAGCCTTTCAAGAAAGATGAAAAGTCCTTCAGACCATCCATAAGACCTTCGGGCATGATGTTTTCATATGCGATTTTAGAAACTAAGCCTAATTTTAAGGGGTTTCTTAATTATCTCAAAAGAGTTGTTAAAGGAAGCTAAGTCTAATTTTAAGGGGTTCCTTGACAACTAAGAAACTAAGCTTGATTTTCAAGGGTTTCATGATTTGTAAATCCTTCGGGTCATCAGTAAGTCTTTCGAGAATGATGCTTAAATCCTTCGGGTCATCTGAAAGCCTTTCGAGCAAGATGATAAGTCCTTCGGGCCATCAATAAAACCTTCGGGCATAATGGTTTCAACATTTCCATTGCTTGATTCATGAAATTTCGAATTAGTGACGTCTCTCTTAAAACATATAATTTATCTTACTCGAGATAGTTTTTCTTAAAATTTCTTTTATCTCATTTGAGATAGTTCCTATTCGAACAAATTTCTTTACATTCATTTAATTTCGTTTCACATTTTTATCCAAATATTGAATAATTGACAGGAATTCCAAAGATTAGCAAAGATTTCAGCAAAAAATTACATACTTTTCAAGCTTTGAAAATATGAATTTCAGTAAAGATGCGAATCCATCACTTGAGGGTTCAACAACTCCGTCTTAATCAAGAGAAGTCAACTGGACAAAAAACTTATTGTCTTTTTGTCTTTGCTCTATTATTGTTAACACAAGAATGAGCAAAGAGGGGCATCTGTACACACTAATTTTTTGTCCAGTTTTATTTTATTTTATTTTATTATTATTATTATTATTATTATTATTATTATTATTATTATTATTAATATTATTATTATTACAGGACCGAATACAAATAATTATAGACCCAATTACAACCCGGAGGTCCAACAAGAATCTACCCAAAGCCCAGTTGAAGCAGGCCCATATCAGCCCAACATGTTAGACCCGATCCAGGCCCAAGAAGCCCAAGACTCGAAAACCCTAGGGTTTCTGCTCATCTTCTCCAGCGCCGCCAGACTCCTCAGTCGTCTGATCGAGATGGAGATGGAGGGCCCATATCTTCCATCAGATAGGGTTTTCACCCTAGCAACCACCGCCTTTAATGACACCTCGCCATCGCCGCTGTCACCATCGGACTCCACCGGCCAAATCAAATAAGATCTGGGTGCATTAAATGCACCCAACTAACTCATCCAAATTCAGTCGTCCCTATGGTGAGTCACCACTATAGCTTCGGTGACTCACCAAGTTTCGATCTATTAAGCAGTCCAAACATAGCACTATGGTGGCCTATAAAAGCCACCGATCTTGCAAGAGAAAAAAGGACCAACACACAATAAGACATCCACAGAGAGCAAGCAACGAGGGACGAATAACAAACAACAAGCAACGAAAAATGAAAAACAACAGAAAGGAAAAGAAGGGAAGGCTTACCACGGTCTTCGGAGCCTCCACACGTCCTCGGGAAACCAAAATGCTGAAGGTATATTCCTAGATCTAGGGAATTTGGGGAAGTTTTAGGAGGAGAGGAAGCTGTATTTGACTTTAGGGTTAAAAGGACTTCGATTTGGTATGGTCTTGTAAATTCTGACCACTGTTGGCAGTGGTCAGTGGTGGTCATCGACACCGGATCACGGCAGTCGGCGTACACCGAGTTTCCTCCGGCGAGGGAATTCTAGTGAGAATGGAGAGCTTTTCTCTCCTAGAGAGAGTAGCAGAAATGAAAAATGAGAGAAAAATAGTCCTTAGGACCGGTTTTTGGGTTTAAATACCCCTCCCCGAACGACGTTGTTTTGGGGAGGGGTTTTTGCGTAATTTATTAATGGCAAAACCCGTTCGTAGTCTTTCAGGTTTTGTAAATTTCCATTTTAGTCACTGAATTGAATTTATGGGCATTTTCAATTTTGTCTTTGCATTTTATTGTATTTTATTTTAGTCTCTAACATGTATTTATATATATTTAAGGTAAAATAACCTATCTAGCCCCTATAATTTTAATAATTTTTATTTTGATCTCGAATTAATTATTTATGGTTAAATTAAACTTTTAATACCTAGATTGCATGATATTTCGAGTTAGGGCTATTAACTTTGATATTTTACGATTTAATCTCTAATATGTTAATAATTTTCATTTTTGACCATAAGTTTTATTATTATTATTATTATTATTATTATTTAATCCTATAGTTTTAATTTTTTATTAATTAGTCACATGAATATATATATACATATATGAAAGAAAATATTTATTTATTTTTAAATATTAAGAAAAGATTGTCTTAAAGTAACTAGATATCCTATTTTGATATTAAAAAAATAAATAAATGCCCTATTTATAAAACCTGAAAAATCAAATATGCCTATTTAGTCAAATCAAGTTATTTCAATCTAAAATTTTCGAGGAGGAATTATCATATTCTTATTATTTCAGTTCGGAAGATAAATATTCATCCAAAAACATTTTAGGGATTAGTTTCTCTTTGATTGGAAATATTGGAATATTTTCTATTTTCCTTAGAATTTTGTGATTGAATTTAGAATAATAGGATCATAAATTAAATTTATATTTGAATTCTTAGATTTCTAGTAATAAGAGACAATTTATAATCGACGGGTACCAATTTTGGGCATTGTGGGGTGCTAATACTTCCCCAAACGTAACCGACCACGAATCACTTTTTATTACTAAAAATAATGAATTTTTTGGTTATACGCAGACCGGTTTATCTTTTAACTGATGTTTTCTTAAAAACTCTTTTAAAATATGATTTTTAGGTATTCGACCTACCTAACCCAAAAGGTCGATGACGACTCCAAAAAGTTTCATTAAAAACTATTTATTTATTCATATACCTTTCCGCCAAGGAATATTCGTGTCCGGGCGAAAATCGGTTACAACATATGTTATGTATTCATTACACTCATCTGATATGTCTTAGTAGCAACTCACAATAACATTATAAGTTTCACTCCCTATATTTTCTTTAGTTTTGAGCTTACTTCGATCTCGATTTTGATCGAGATCTACACATTTACGATACAAAGAACATATTATTATCTCAACATACATATGCGTATAACTAAGAAGAACTTTTTAAAAATTCTTTTGATGTCCAATCAAATCTAACTACACTTCATAGGATTTAAAAACAACCTTAAATACCAAAATCTATTTAAAACTTTGTATTTTATCTCCGAACATTTCAATATCTAATTTAAGGGGTAAATCACATAACAATTCTTAACTTCACATATTTCTTATATTCATACTTACACCGTGTAGAGATGAACAATTTCACATATTTCATATAACAAGTAATTACACTACTGTAAATATGACCAACTTTACAATCTAACCATTAAAATGAAGCTTAAACAATAACAATTCAATTAAACACTTCTAAAAATAATTATTTTAAAATTTATCCTAATATTTTTATAATAGCCGAAATGGTCCTTTAACATTTTACTTTGGATTTAAGCTTCCAACAATTCATTCACTACACCAGTTTCTAATCAATTCCATCATCAAATCCTTACTTTATTTTACCCTTGAAATCCAATGCTCCTAAATGTACCACATGTCAAAATCTTTGGTACCAAAGGCTAATATTAATCCATATAATTAGTAATTACCAATTTTATCCTTGTAAAAATTCGTAATTATAATATTGTCATTTTTTCATCCAACGACTTAAATTTAACATGAAAATCAACTTAAATCAAATAGTCCATATTAAATCTTATAATTTTAAAGAATGAAAAATACATTTTTGCACTTTCTCTATGCTCTAGTAAAGTTTTCTGAATTTTTTCCGATCTGATTATCTAAATTTTTCTCGAACTTTTAGACTGTATAACTTCTAACATATACTTCGAACTAAAAAATCTGAGTGACATTAAATTGTTGTTATAGGGAAAATGTTTGTTTATGAGACAAAAATACACACTTTTGAAAATTACCATTTTAGTTCTTAATTTTTTTCAAATTTATTCTTTAGCCACCAAATAATTTATCCATTTTGGTCGTTAACCAAATTTTTGGGTATTACATATAATAGGGAAGCTAGAAAGGAACAAAAATCATCTGTCCCTCTTTGTGCCTCTCTTTGTACCCCACTAATAATCTTCTTACATGTGTCCTTTTAGTTTTTTACAGCAACCATCATGTAACCTTCCAAAAAATATCTCCTTGACTTCACTTTCCATAATTCATATATACCATAATGCTTGCTGCACATAATTTCTTTATCTCTGCAAAATTCAAAAATAAATTTCTTATTCCACCAAACTACTAATTCTTCCTGTAAATAAAACATCAGTTATTGAATATATACAAAATGAATCGATTACAAAATATTTATATTTTTATACAAAAATTTTGAAAGTTTCTTATTAATATCTTAACCTTCTTCAATAATTGTTTTAACTTATAGACAAACAATCCAAGAATATTTGACTTTAAATCAGCTTCAAGAAAATTAAAGTCTGCATAAATTTATATTCTACTGCTTAAAAATCGGTAAGCTTCAACCTTCAAGTTCTAAAACCTATTTGCAGAGTAATCCATCTTCCTCCAACTTCAAATATGGAGGTAGTCTATTTCCTCTCAGGAAGACGATTTTAATGTTTGTGAAGGTTTGCAGTGAACCATTGATTTCTTAATTTTTTATTATTATTTTCTCTGCCGATTATTAGAGTCTTGAACTAAATTGCTAAACAAGAAGGTATTGATTTTTTTATATCAATTGAGATTATGACCGATAATTCTACTCATTGCCTTTGACAAGCCGTCGTGGTGGAAAAATAATCGGGGTGACACAATTTGAATCTAGTCTAAATGTTGGGATGTTAGTTTCTAATCTTTTCTGAACTGTGATCTATACTACTTTGATAAAATAGACGTAACTCAAGTATAGAAAAATCAAATAAGTTAAGAAACGTTTGACAGAAAGATCAACGAGGTATAATATTAGCTCAAGATGTTTGAATGGTTTAAAAATGGTGAGTGCAATAAAGAAATTATGTGTACTATCATCTTTAAGCATGAATTATGGAAAGTGAAGTTAAGAAGGAGATATTTTTTGGAAGGTTACACGAGGTCTTGCTGCAAAAAATTAAAAGGACACATGTAAGCAGATTATTTGTGGGGTACAAAGAGAGACATTAAGATTGGTAGAAGATTTTTGTTCGCTAAAAGGGCCCTAAAGCTAGGGAAATAACTTGGGATTCAAATTCAAGGTAACGAGCACGAGGTGATTCGAGATATTGCTTTATTGGAAGATACAAAACATACTGTTAAGGAGGCATAATTCTTTTTTGTTTCGTTTGGTTGTAAGGAGTTTCTATGAAGATCTTGTCTTGTTTCTTGAGTGGGATGGAGATAATTGTGAATGAGTCAATTGAGCAGGGTGTGAGGAATTTTCTTAGAATTGAGAGAAGTATATTCAAGTAAATAAGATATATTTGATTATAGTGGAGATCTTAAGAATGAATATGTATTTGAGTTGTTTATAGTTAATGTAGTCTAGGAGGGGGTCCGTTTTCCCTCACGTTTCTCGGGGCTAAAAGATAACATCGGTAGATAGGCTCTCTCGTGAATTTTATCTCTTGCTGTAATTTTTATCTTGTACACTTGAGTATGCTGTAGAGATGGTTTCGTGCCAAAGATTTCATTCAAGTGCTTCTTATTTGGTTTTTTTAGATCAATGGTGTTGCATGTCCTTGTTTTGTCATTTTATGATATGGGAGGCTGTATCCTAGTATCCTTTGCTTTAGTCGAGATGGTTTCGTTTGCTTTGTGGAGTTGAATATCAGAGACTTAATAAGGTTGTTTGTGAAGAAGGTTCTACTTTATCCTTCAAATAGATTCGATGGTGTTCTGTGCTGTTCCAGTTTGGAGATGTTGGTTGTTTATTCTATATTTGGCTTTAGTGGTTTTGCATTGTTATTTTTTAGGCGTTTCTTTTTCAATTTTGTAAGCGTGTGATGGATTCAATTTGTTCTAGTCTGAGGCTTTAGGTTGATAGTGGCTGTCCTTTGAGGTCTTTGTAATTCTCCTTATAGTCCACTTGTCAGTGGTATTATTGTCGACACCGTTTTTCGCCCGGGCGGGGAAAAACGATATCGACTCGGGGGTTTTCTCTTTGAAAATCGTTTCGAAATGCGAGGAGTTGCAACCAATCATTTAAGGTGAGATTGGAACACTGTAAAAATTGAGTAATTTTAATAAAACATTGTATTTTTATCAAAATACTGAGTTTTGGGGTCTACAAAAATCCGAAAAATCAGGTTCGGGAGTCGGTTACGCGTGGTGAAGGATTAGAACCCCCACAAGCGCTCAAAAATTGGTACCTAGTTGATTAACCTATATTTAAAATTGGAAATTATGAGTTCGATCTTTATTTAATTTAAAAATCATTAAGGATGCAGAGTTTGAAAAGGGTATTCGTTTATTGAGACCGATAACATTTACCCCGGAGCGTAAATGCGGGAGATCAACTATTATGTCTGATAACCGAACATTGCCTCATTTTTAGAAAACATGATGCAATTTTTTGAAAAGGATGTCGACCTATTTAGGGAATCACCAGTAGTCACTCCCTGAGCGTGATCGTGGGAGATATACTATTAATTCCTTAATAAGCGAACAATGCCTTAAGGTTTAAAATAAGATGCAATCAAACAAAATTTTATTCAATCCTAATTAAGGCCCTTTCTAACTTAAGGTGTCAAATTATGAGAATTAAGGAACCTAGGGGCTCAAATCTAAAAAATGTAGGCTCCAGTATTAATCCTATTTAATTTTAAATAATTATTGAATTGAATAACCGAGATGGTCCCTCGAGCGTTTTCGCGAGGGCCGACTCGGATTATTCCCTAAATTAAGAGACTAATTTGAAATCTAAGTTAAAATGGAGGCTCCATTTAACCTATTTAATTATGTCAATATTAAAAGTCTAATCGAAGTTCGGGGACTAAAAGGGTCAAGGTCTAAAGGATCGAGTTCTAAAAGATTTAAAAGTTTAGGACCTAAATTAATAATTTCTAAAGTTAGGGGCTAATTAAAATCTAATTATTACCTAAATTATTACACTAAGATTTTTAGAAAATATTAATTATTAATTAATTTTAGAATCGAACAATCGATTCGAGTAATCGGGCGTATAATGCGAAAACTCGACTCGAATTACTCCCTAATTAAACTAAAGTGTCGTCCTAATTGCTAAGCTTGATTTGAATACTAAAATAATTTAAAATTAAATCAAAGAAAAAAAATGAAAAATTAAGACAATTAATAATCATAATTAAAATAATAAAATAACAATAAAAAAAATAAAAAACAGTAAAAACATAATAGAATAAAATAATAAAATAAATACAAGTTGAAGGACCTAATTGCATAAATTTTAAAATACTAAACTAAAATTAAACATGGAAAGAGGCTAAATTAAAATAAAGTAAACTTTAAGTCATATTTTTAAATAAAATAAAAACCAATAGACTAGTGATTAAAATACAAAACACGCGTAACATATAAGGACCTGAGGGAAATTTTTTGTTTTTTAATTAAGCCTAAAAGTAACATGTTAAATAAAAAGGTAAAGTTACAGAATCGAACCTCCTATATTTAAAAAAATTAAAAAGTCACTACACATGACTAAAATGAAAAAACACGGCAAACTTAAAGGGACCTAAATGAAACTAAACCTAAAAAAATAAAAATCAGGCATAAAAATGGATAAATAACAAAACAATCCCTACATGACAAAAAAGCAAAAAAAGATAAAATATCGGGGACCAAAAAATGAATATACCAAACATTTAAAGCATGTATTACATAAAGGGAAAAATATCAATTTTGGTCCCTAAAAGGACCAAAATGTAAAAACATGTCAATATTTCGAGGATTTATGATGAAAATAAACCAAAAATTTCCTTATATAAGCCAACTTATAATGTTTTTTCATTCATTCTAACCCCACACTGAAAAAAAAAGAAAAAAAACAGTTTAAGTGCTCTCCCCTCTTCCTCGACCGGAAGTAAGAAACACCAAAACGACCCTAAAATTTCACTAAAGCTAGATCCACCCATCCCGAACCTAACCCAAAGCCTAAAACTACCCAAAACGATCCCGAATCACGCGCAAATCAGTCGAAACCTTTAGGCTCCCATGGACTCTGACGACGCTCCGACGATTCAGGTTTGACTCCGATTCCCTCTATTTTTTATATTATTTTCATGTTAGCTGGGTTAGTTAGGTTCGAAATAAGAAACTTATTTGATTATTTTTTTATTATTTCGAATATGTTAGTGTTTTTAGGGGAAAAATAAAGCCATGATTTTGCTTCGAAAATCAAATAAAAAAAACACTTTCGAGACATCAAAATAGCATATCAGCACAAGAAAAAAAGAAAAAAAAAAGAAAGCAAAATGATGTCCGAATGTCAAAAAAAGAAACCAAATAATCTTGAAACCGTTGCTTGTTATTTCTTCTAGATAGAGTGTTACAGTATTTTTGGGAGGATTTTTTCGACCCCCATTACACATTATTTGTTTGGGTTAAATACCCATTCTTATGAAAATAAAATCATTATTAATTTTGTTGCTTGTGTCTTGTTTTGTAGGGTGGTGTGAAATGTGTTGCTGGGAGTGCTCGATGACTCTGATGGGGTTGGTGCAGAGCCAGGGTGGATGCTCGTTGGGGGGGAAATTAGTGGGTTATGATTGGGTGAAGTGGATGGCTACCCAGTTGGGTAAAGTAGAACCGAGTTGGGTTGGATCTGGGTGAGCCTGGGTCGGGTTTGATTTTGGGCACTGGGCCTGGGTTTTTTCAGTTCGGTCTCGGTTGGGTTTGTTTGAAAAAGGGTGATTACAACTGCCCCTCTTTGTTCATTGCAGTGAAACAGGAATGAAGCAAAGAAGAAATCACCATTTTTCAGCTTAATCACTGTTTTTCTAGCTGCGAGTTCTTCTCATTATGAACTCTTCGATGGGGATGTCAATCCACTTTATTCTGTGATGGAATTACCAAGGTTGGACAAGTTCTTCTCATTATGAACTTCTCATTCGTCGGATGAGTTCTTCTCATTATGACTCTCTGCTGGCAATGTTGAGTCAAGGTGGAACAAGTTCTTCTCATTATAAACTTCTTCTCATTCGTTGGATAAGTTCTTCTCATTAAGAACTCTCCACTGGTAACGTCGAGGCAAGGTCGAACAAGTTCTTCTCATTATGAATTTCTTCTTCCTTGTTGGATGAGTTCTTCTCATTATGAACTCCCCGGTGAAAAAGTTGATGCAAGGTTGAACAAGTTCTTCTCATTATGAACTTCTTCTTCCTTTTTGGATGAGTTCTTCTCATTATGAACTCTCCACTGGTATCTTCGAGGCAAGGCCGAACAAGTTATTCTCATTATGAACTTCTTCTCATTCGTTGGATGTGTTCTTCTCATTATGAACTCCCGTTGAAAATGTTGATGTAAGGTCGAACAAGTTCTTCTCATTATGAACTTCTTCTTCCTCATAGGATGAGTTCTTCTCATTATGAACTCCCCATTGGAAATGTTGAGGTTTATCTTCTCTTTGAAGTTTTAAACCTGCAAAATATTATCATGTGTCAGTAAAATTGTGTTTGAAGTACCCGAAGGTATTGACCCGAAGGTTCTCGAATCTTTGTTGAGATCCACTTCTTTAAAAAAATGAAGACTTGAATTGATTCTTTGCTGAAATCTTCTATTTCAACTTGGAATTATGAAATGAAACCTCTGCTAACTTTGGAATTCCTGTCAAATATTCAACATCTGGATGAAAATGAATAAGAAACATATTTTAAGAGAAGCTCTCTCAAGTGAGATAAATTTTGTTTCGAGGGAAAACTGTCTCAAGCGAGACGAAATTGTTTTAAGGAAAACACTCTCAAGTCAGATAAATTTTTTATCTTTGCTTGAAAATGTTAAATCTGAAGATGATTACTCCTTCTTGGTGAAGATGACTGGTTGTCTTTAAGGATAATTTGTTTCAAGAGAAACTGTCTCAAGATAGACAATTTGTTTCAAGGGAAACAATCTCAATGTTTTATGTTTCAAGAGAAACTGTCTCAAGAGAGACAAAATTAGTTTCAAGGGAAATAATTTCAAAGATTGGTGTTTCAAGGGAAACTGTCTCAAGAGAGACAAAATTCATTTCAAGGGAAATGATCTCAAAGATTTGTGTTTCAAGAGAAACTGTCTCAAGGGAGACAAAATTTGTTTCAAGAGAAACATATTCAAAGATAATGTTTCAAGAGAAACTATCTTAAGAGAGACAAAATTCTGTTTCAAGAGAAATAGACTCAGGCTTTTGTTTCGAGATAAATTGTCTCAAGAGAGACAAAATTCTGTTTCAAGAGAAATAGACTCAAGCTTTTGTTTTGAGAGAAACTGTCTCAAGAGATAAAATTTGTTTCAAGAGAAACAATCTCAAAGTCTATCAATTTTGTTTCCAGTGGAATAATTTCAAAATTTGTATTTTAAAGAAAAACTATCTCTAGTAAGATGACACTGTTTTGAAAGAAATAATCTCAAGTGAGATCAACTTTGATTCAAGTGAAACAAACTCGAAATTTGCATCTCAAAGGAAAAATGTCTCAAGTTAGACAAAAATTGTTTTGAAAGAAAGTGTCTCGAGGGAAACAATCTCAAAGGCAAAATAAAATATGTTTTAAGAAAAACAATCTTGCAAAATATATTCTTTCAAGTAAAACTATCTCAAGTGAGACGAAGTCTGTTTTTTAGAGAGGCGATCTCAAAGGATTATAAATTGTCCACTCCTACATGTTGAGGAAATGTTTTTAGAAGATCTGATCGTTCATCTCATGATGTTGAATCCCCAAAGATTCCCCAACATTCAATGTTGAATCTCCAAAGATACCCCATTATTCATAGTTTCTTGCTTCAACACTGATTCTAAGCATGAACTTTGCATTTGAGAGCCTCATGTCAAATACCAAGATCCACTCCAGAGAGATTGTCTTGTTTGAAAAACGTTTTTTTTTCTTATTCTTTCATTTTCAAAATTCTTAAAATTTTAATTAGAAAAGTTTTGAAAAATGTTTAATCAAAGATTTTGAGAAAATATTGCCCCTTTCTAGGTTTCACAATTGAGACAAATCATAAAACAAGAGTTCATTGGATATCAAATAAATAATTACGCTTTTAATCCTTCAATAAATTATAGTTATTTGACAAGTGTCAAGATTATTGCTATCTTTGAGAAATGGTTAAGTAAGGAAAGGATAAAATATCTCAGGTAGTTATGTTCGGTCAAAAGTTTGGTATTCTTATTTCTTTGGTGTTCAATGATCTGATGGGGTAACTTGTATGCTCCTCTATTGGAAGTGTTCTCTAGCTCCCAGCTCTGATGATCACACTAAGGTTGTTTGATGCCTTATCAAGGGACAACAATTGCATCATCTTCATATTCGAGCATCCTTTTCAGGTTTTCAACTCGAATCCTCCTTTGGTTTCAAGACATTATTCACAGTTTACGTCTTGAACCCCCCTTTGTTATTTTTTCTCTATCATGCATTAAAGATTTTAGAAAATCTTTTTTGTAAATAAAAGATTAATCCTGATGCGCGGGATGAAATCTGAAGATAACCTCTTCTGTTTAGAAATCCATGTATGATTAGAAGGGACTTTTAAGGCACGTAATGTAGGTCATGGTTCACGGTTATGAAAGAAAGGGATAAAAGGCCTAAAACTAGTGTTTAAGGGTTGTCAAACCAATGATCAATTCGTCTTGATGTCTTTAATCTTGTCTCGCTTGACTTGAATCTGCTCGTGTTTCTTTTATTCTCTTTTTCTTTTGGTGTTCTCTGATCTTTTGGCGAATTGATTCTAGATCATTGAACTGCCTGTCTTGAAGTATTTGATCGATTTTTTCTTTCTCTTTTTTCTCTTTTTTTCTTTTTTTTTCATTTTTCCTTTTTTTCTCTCTTTTTTTTCCTCTTTTTTTCTTTCTCATTTTCTCATTTTTCTTTTTGCTATATCTTTTCTTCTTTCTCTCTGTGTCGTCAACACGATTTGATCTTCGAGAGCCTCGTATTTGGTCTATCTCGCGGTATCTTGTTTGGATTGATAGTCTTCACTCATGCGAGCAGATTTCCTCTACCTTGCCCCCCAGTGTGGAGGGTGATCTTTGGTTAGGGTTGAACCAGAAGAAAACATCATTTAGGCTCAAAGGGGACACAAGGGATATATTTTCTCCTTTTGTGAAGGGATAAAGAAATAAAGGCGTTCATCATTTCATACACAGAAGTCCTTGCAGAAGAGATATCCCTAGGGGGATTGATTTTCAGGATTAATTTTATTCACATGAAAACAATGTAATTAATGCATGATAGAATTATTTTGAATTAATTTTCTTTTTCTTCTTGTCCCAGCATGTCTCAATTTTTCAGACTCAACTTCAGAAAATTGATGCGAGATGTCACACATTGTCTTCTTAGAAGGAGATGTACGCTTAAGTGAACATCTTGTACTCAATGTCTTCAGGTTTCATTGCTAGAAACAAATGTCGGTTTTGAGTCTAAGAAGATGATGGTGACTTTATTGGCTCAACGAAAGGTAAGGGTATGAATTTTTGTCTCGAAAAAAATAAAGCAAAGTTTCAAAGTCTCAAAGAGAGGGAATGTCAAAATTTGATTCTTTTGTAGTGACTATGAATTATTTCGGGCAAAGAATCAACAGATTTTATTTTTAGTTTTAGATGGTATAAGAAATGTCTAATCCTGTCATATGTCAATAATCTATAATTCTTGAAGAATTAAGAGAATCCGTAACTTATTTGATATTTGAAGAACTAAAGATTAAAACTTGTTCAATTATTCAACCTTAGAAGGTAGCATAAGTTCAATTATTAAAAGATTAAGCAAATATGAAAGAAATAAAAAAAACGATTTCAAATAAAACAATGCTCTCAATGCAAGTGGTAGATGCAATGCTCCTATCCTTCTTCGATTTTCCATGCCCCTGAATCAATCAGATTTTGGATCTTGCGCTTCAGCGCCCCACAATTCTCAATGAGGTGCCTTGATCTTCATATGGTGATAATTTCATGTCTATAGCTTTCAATTCTTTTCTAGAAATGAATGGGGTGACTTCATCTCACCTTAAAACCTTTATCCCAAGGTTATCTGCAAGTTACTCTCGGGATCCGTGGTTAGTGCACATGTTGAGATGCAATATATATACCATGTAATGCACAATGTGTATATACTTATGCAAAGATGCATATGCAAATGCAAAGATGCAAAAATGGGAGTGCAAAATGTGAGATGCAAATGCAACAAGGAATTGATCCCAAAATAACTGTTCCTAGAACAATTCTTGAAAAATCGATGATATCTTTATACACTGGGAAGTGAAGGTCTGGTCCATCTGTAAGTCGCCTAGCTCCTGCGAGTATCTGGGTACTACATCATCTTTAAAGCTTCTACATCGTCTCCTAATTTCAGAAGTCTTTCGAGCTGGTTCGTGATCTTCAACTATTGGATTTGGCGTCAAATCGTCTCGAGTCTAACTTGTTACCTCAACATGAAAATGTTTGGATCGTCTCTTTGGTAGATAGACTCCCTCTAGCTCCTACTTAATCTCCTATTTCCAAAAATCTTTCGATCTGGTTCGTGATCTTCAACTATTGGCTTCAACGTTAAATCGTCTCGGGTCCAACTTGTTACCTCATGAGGCAAATGTATGGATCGTCTCCTTGGTAGGTAGACTCTCTCTTGACTCTACTTCATCTCCTATTTCCAGAAATCTTTCGAGTTGGTTTGTTATCTTCAACTGTTGGCTTTGATGTCGAATCGTCTCGAGTCCAACTTGTTACCTCAGCAGGCATATATCTGGCTCTTCTCCTTGGTAGGTAGACTCCTTCTTGATGCTACTCGATCTACGTAGAGCATCTTCGAATTTCTATCGATCCCAGAGAAAGGCATTGCCGTGGCATTGTTTTTCAAGAACCTTTTAAATGATCACTTATTTAGGGATCAATACCTTTGAATGATATGCCATGTTCATGCAAAAATGCAATAAGAGAAGACAAAAGAAAACCAATGTTAGTAGAAACAAAACAGAAAAAAAATCAAATTAGTTGAAACGATTAGTCAAGAAATGTAATCTTAGCAGAAATAATTAAATATGAATCAAAGTTGATACTGAAGAAAACATAAGAGAAAAACTAATAGTCATAACCGTATGAGTTCTAGTTTTCTTAGGTTATCCACATGGCTCTAGGGGGTATAATTACTATATTCTCTATATGAGGTTGGGTTCTAGCAAAGGTTCACGAGCCATCTTTATAACCTGATATCCGAATAAGCAACTTAAGGATGCTTTCCAGAGGTACTTTGTTAGACCCACACAAGGAAGCCCAATGCTACTTGTGAGGTGTGACGTTTCTCTCTACTTAGGTAAAACGAGTTTGAGCTCAGGTTTAGAGCTATGATATGCAACACTCCTAAATAAATTCATGGAAGTGTAAGCATTGACTAGAGAGAAAATCTCCTTTTCTTTTGAAAAATCATAATGAACTGTAAATTAAACAAGTTCGAACTCGTAATTTTCAAAATAATAAATATAGTGTAATCAACTCATGGCTCGACTCTTAAGTTATTTAAAAAACAAAAGTCTCCAGCGGAGTCGCCAAGCTGTCGACATCGTTTTTCGCCCAGGAGGGGAAAATCGACACCGACTCAGGGGTTTTCTCTTTGAAAATTGTTTTGAAATGTGAGGAGTTGCCACTAATCATTTAAGATAAGACTGTAACACCGTAAAAATCGGGTGATTTTAATAAAACATTTTATTTTTATCATAATATCAAGTTTTGGGGTCTACAAAAATCCAGAAATCAGGTTCAGGAGTCAGTTACGCTTGGGGAAGGATTAACACCCCCACAAGCGCCCAAAAATTCGTATATAGTTGATTACCCTATATTTAAAATCAAAAATTTTGAGTACGATCTTTATTTAATTTAAAAATCATTAAGGATGTAGAGTTTGAAAATGGTATTCGTTTATTGAGATCGATAACATTCACCCCAAGCGTAAATGTGGGAGATCAGCTATTATGTCTGATAACCGAACATTGCCTCGTTTTTAGAAAACATGATGCGGTTTTTTGAAAAGCATTTTGACCTATTTAGGGAATCACCAATAGTCACTCCCTGAGCGTGATCGCGGGAGATATACTATTAATTCCTTAATAAGTGAACAATGCCTTAAAGTTTAAAATAAAATGCAATCAAATTTTTTTTATTCAATCCTAATTAAGGCTCTTTCTAACTTACGGTGTCAAATTATGAGAATTAAGGAACCTAGGGTCTCAAATCTAAAAATATAGGCTCTAGTATTAATCCTATTTGATTTTAAATAATTATTGAATCGAATAACCGAGATGGACCCTCGAGCGTTTTCGTGAGGGCCGACTCGGATTATTCCCTAAATTAAGAGACTAATTTGAAATCTAAGCTAAAATGGAGACTCCGTTTAACCTATTTAATTATGTCAATATTAAAAGTCTAATTGAAGTTCGGGGACTAAAAGGGTCAAGCTTTAAAGGATCGAGTTCGAAAAGATTTAAAAGTTTAGGACCTAAATTAATAATTTCTAAAGTTAGGGGCTAATTAAAATCTAATTATTACCTAAATTATTACACTAAGATTTTTAGAAAATATTAAATATTAAATAATTTTAGAATCGAACAATCGATTCGAGTAATCGGGCGTATAATGCGAAAACTCGACTCGAATTGCTCCCTAATTAAACTAAAGTGTCGTCCTAATTGCTAAGCTTGATTTGACTGCAACAATAATTTAAAATTAAATCTAGAAAAAAAACTATGAAAAATTAAGACAATTAATAAGCATAATTAAACTAATAAAATAACAATAGTAAAAACTAAAAAACAGTAAAAACATAATAGAATAAAAAAATAAAATAAATACAAGTTTGAGGACCTAATTGCATAAATTTTAAAATACTAAACTAAAATTAAACATGCAAAGAGGCTAAATTAAAATAAAGTAAACTTTAAGTCATATTTTGAAATAAAATAAAAACCAATAGAGTAGTGACTAAAATACAAAACACGCGTAACATATAAGGACCTGAGGGAAATTTTCCATTTTTTATTTAAGCCTAAAAATAACATATTAAATAAAAAAGGTAAAATTACATAATCGTACCTCCTATATTTTAAAAAATTAAAAAGTCACTACACATGACTAAAATGAAAAAACACGGCAAACTTAAAGGGACCTAAATGAAATTAACCCTAAAAAATAAAATCAGGCATAAAAATGGATAAATAACAAAAAAATCCCTACAGGAAAAAAATGTAAAAAAAGTTAAAGTATAGGGAAGCAAAATGTTAATATACCAAACATTTATAGCATGCATTACAAAAAGGGAAAATATCAATTTTGGTCCCTAAAGGGACCAAAATGTAAAAACATGGCAATATTTCTGGGATTTATGATGCAAATAAACCAATAATTTCCTTATATAAGCTAACTTATCATGTTTTTTCATTCATTTTAACCCCACAACGAAAAAAAATAGTTTAGGTGCTCACCCCTCTTCCTTGGCCGGAAGTAGGCCGGCCACTGCCCGACCATTGTACCGACCGTCGTAAAAACACCAAAACGACCCTAAAATTTTACTGAAGCTAGATCCACCCATCCCGAACCTAACCCGAAGCCTAAAACTACCCAAAATGACCCCGAATCACGCGAAAACCGATCAAAACCGTTAGGCTCCCATGGACTCCATCGATGCTCAGACAACTCAGGTATGTCTCTGATTGCATCTATTTATTTTTTATATTATTTTCTAGTTAGTTGGGTTAGTTAGGTTCGAAATAAGAAACTTATTTGATTGTTTTTTATTATTTCGAATATGTTAGTGTTTTTAGGGGAAAATAAAGCCATGATTTTGCTTCGAAAATCAAATAAAAAAACACTTCTGAGACCCCAAAATAGCATATCAACACACACAAAAATAAAAGAAAAAAAATGAAAACAAAATGATGTTCAAATGTCAATAAAAAGAAACCAAATAACCTTGAAACTGTTGCTTGATATTTCTTCTGATAGAGTGTTACAATATTTTTAGGAGGATTTTTTCGACCCCCGTTATAGATTATTTGTTTGGGTTAAATACCAATTCTTCTGAAAATAAAATAATTACTCATTTTGTTGCTTGTGTCTTGTTTTGCAGGGTGGCGTGAAATGTGTTGTTGGGAGTGCTCGATGGCTCTGCCGGGGTTGGTGCAGAGGCAGGGTGGATGCTCGTTTAGGGGAAAATGGTGGGTTGTGATTGGGTGAAGTGGGCAGCTTCCCAGCTGGGTAAAGTAGAAACGATTCGGGTTGGATCTGGATGAGCCTGGGTCGGGTTTGATTTTGGGCCCCATGTCTGGGTTTTTTCAGTTGGGTTTTGTTTGAAAAATGGTGATTACAATTATATATCATTAATAAAACACTCTTTTTGTCGAGAAAAAAAGATGTTTTCTTGTTAGATCAATAAGTATAATACAAAACCCTAATTATTTTTATATATACATGCACAAGATTAAAAGTCTTGTTATTTTAATTTACTGGGAAAACTAATTGGATGACCACTCAACTATGGGGTTGGTATCGGAATGATCACTAAACTATTTAAAATGGTTTAATATAGTCCCTAGCCGTTAAAATCTAACAGAGGAGTGACATGACAGTTAACAAAAAATTTCTATAATTACACATTTTGATTCTCAATACTTGTATATTCTATTAATTTAGTTTTAATTTTAAAAAATTAATTAAACAATCAAGATGTGTTACGTGAGTGCTTAAAGAGGAAAAAAAACATGATAGATATAATGCAGCTCAGGGAAATCAAACCCGAGACCTTAGATAAAGGGTGGGCATGCCTAATCCATTGAGCCAAAGACATTGTTTGGAATAAATTTTTCAAAACTTTTATTTATCTTGTTTTAAATTTTACTTTAACAATGGAATTATAATATTCTAACAAATAAATTATTGGATAAACTACTTGAATGACTATCTAAATAATATTCTAATAAATATATAATTTAAACTCAATAAAAATAATTTAATTAAAAAATATAAAATATTAAATTCATTTTTATTTTTAAACCTTGTATTAACTAATAATTTATTTATTATAATTTTATTTAGATGGTCATTTAAGTAGTTTATGCTCTAATTTATTTATTAGAATATTATAATTTCATTGTTTATGTAAAATTTAAAACAAGATAAATAAAAGTTTAGACAAACTAATAACAAACATTGGGTTTGGCTTAGTTGTCTAAGCATGCCTACCCTTGTTCTACGGTTTTGGGTTCAATTCCTCTAAGCGATATTATTTTTCTCATGCTTGTTTTCCCTTTTAACACTTAATTGGTGGGAAAATTAATATATAATTTAAATTTAATTAAAATATTAAAATGAATTAAAAAAACTCTTCAATCAGGTTATGACACATGCTACTATTAAAATATGCCTTAATACTCGGTTGACACGTGACACATCCTGATTAAAAGATTACTTTTTTGTATTAAATTAAAATTAGGACTAAATTGATCGAATATGCAAGTTTTAAGGATCAAATGTATAATTATACAAAAAATTGGTAACTACCGCGTCACCCTTTCGTTAGGTTTGAATGGCTAGTGACAATATTGAACCATTTTAAATATTTCAGTGGTCATATTGGCACAAATTTAAAAATGATGATCATTTCAATATCAACTCTATAGTTGACTGGTCATCCAAGTAGTTTACCCTAATTTAGATTTAGCACTAAGATGAACTGCAAAAGTTATCTAAGTTGATTAGATAAACAAAAATTCTTTTAATCTAAACTTTTATAATGAACGACTGTCCCTATTTACTCACCTTCGATCCATCCCGGAACTCTTACCGTCTTTCTAATTTCGTTCACCATATTGTCACCACCATGCATCATTGTGTGTACCTGTCAGTCAATTCTATTTTATAATTGAATCAAAATTTTAATGAATTTTTTTATAACTTTCAAAATATCAATGGACAAAAAGTTCATTTCAACTTAGTTTAATGACCATTAGTGCACTTTATACCTTCTTTGTCCTAATCTATGGAACTGCAGTGCTCTGTTCAACTTAATTTAATGACCATTAGTGTACATCATAGAGTTTGCCTAGTTAATTGCGGCTAGGAGGATTCTTAGGATATCCATCTATCATCATCATCCACGCAAAGCTCATAACCATAAATCCTAGTTCACGCCAACTTCATACATACATACCAGTGGAAATTTTTCAATCCGATTTCTTTCTCATCTTTATTTATCTTTTTATTGTTCTTTTCATATATTCATTATATATTATCAATTGTCTTTCTAACATTATTTTCATGTTTGATTTCATATTAGGAACTATTTCGACCAAAAATCTTAATTTGACTAGGTGTTCCTATCTTGTTCTTTTGATTTTTTATTCATCATTTGTTCATTTGTTTTATTCTTTGTTCATTTTATTCATAAACTCATCATCTTATTTGATTTACCAACAACTAACATTCAAGAAATTCCCTAAGGTTTTGTGTTAACTCTTCAATATGAGGGAGTTTTTTATTTTGTTTGTTTGATTCATTCAATTATTTATTATCGTTTACAACCAAACTAATCATCTTCTTCTTGTTTGAAATTTCCAGCAACTTCAAATTAAGAAACCCTAATTTGGGCGTTAATTTCATCTTGCCTTCAAGCGTGTTATTTGATTGAGCTAGATCTCTAAAATTGGTTCCTTCAACAACAAGCAACATTCAATAATCCACTTCCATATACTGTCAATTGATATCAGATTTAGATCGATTCTTGGAGAGAACAAACCATTATCGCTTATTCTTTCACGCCAATAATGTAAAGTACCCCAACGAAGTTAGTTTGCAAAGATTGAACGATTTCATGTTCTTTTCAAGTTCTTTTTGTTTAGTTTCAATTCCTTCATGTTACTTTGCTATTTTTCATCAAAAAATAATAAAAAAAAATTAAAGTAAAAAAGAACTTTGATTGGAAAATTGATATTTATATAAAGTTTATGGGTTAAATTAATATTTTATGTAAAGTTTAAGGTCAAATTAGTATTCTATCTAAAATTTAGGGGTCAAGTTGAAATTTAACTATTTTTACTAACATGTCACGTCAGTAAAGTAGCAGGAGTTAACAATCCAGTGACTAAAATAAGATAGACCAAAAATAAAAGTGACCAAAACCAAATATTTTCAAAATCGGTGATCAAAATCAAATAGATTGAAAACATAAAGGACCAACAATGTCGTGTACCCAATTATGTTTTCATGTATTTTTTTATTATAACACTTTATTTATTTTAATACATATATATTTTGTTAGAGTTTGACTCGAATTCAAAGTAATACAAATTAATTAATATATAAATTTGGAAAAGTATGAAACCTAGTTAGATTAAAAGTAGATAACTTTATTAGAGTATATTTCTACTTTATTTAGTTTCTTTGTAATTAAGCATCTATCTCTATAAATAGATACTAAGGGTTATGGTTAGATATCAAATTTTGCTTTCTCCAAAATCCTATTTTATTTTCTTCCTTCATATAAGTGATTTTTTTTTCTCTGCACATGGTTTTTCCCTTTTGGGTTTTTCACGTAAATCTTGGTGTTCTTTGTTTTTCTTTTTCGATCATGTTTATTTGTTTGTCGATAATCCTTCTGATACTTTAACAAATTGGTATACGAGCTTCGAGTTCAGGATTATGGGAACAATGAAGTATGATATTCCGCTGTTGAATCGAAACACCAGGTTCTCGTTGTGGCAAGTGAATATTCGAGATGTCCTTGCAGAGTTGGACACAGATGATGCATTGGAAGAGTTTGATAAGAAGATTTCGTCAGATTGGACAAATGAATAAAAGCATAAGGATTGTAAGGCACTATCTCAGATCTGTTTACACTTATCAAATCAGATCTTGCAGGTTTTATTAAAAGAAAAACGATTCCATCTTTGTGGGATAAATTGGAGCAACTATGCATGCATAAATTATTGACCAGAAAGTTGCACTTAGAGCAACATATTTATTCACTCAAGTTGGCGGAAGGTTTTTCTCTTGAAGTGCACCTGATCGCATTCAAGGAAATTGTCTCTAATCTAGAGATCTTAGAAGTGAAGCATGACCAAGAAGACTTAGAACTGATCCTTCTATGTTCGATACCTCCTTCATACTCATATTTCCGAGACATAATCTTGTAAAATTGTAAAACACTCACTCTTGAAGAACTATACAATGGTCTGCACTCGTTTAATAAGATAAAACATCTTGTATCTGGTTTTGAGTCCCAAACAGAGAGTCTCATGGTGCATGGATTGATTACTTTAGACTGTGGAAGAAAAGATGAGTGACCTTATGGTACTAAAGGAAGGGACATATCAAATTATTTCAATTGAGGCAAAACTTTTCGTTCTTGTAAAAGGAAATTTCATATTAAAATAGAGTGTTACAAGTTACAATATAAAATCAAAAGAGTAGTTGAAGACCATAACTCTAGAAAATCTAGTAAGGCCAATGTTTTGGAGGAAAATTAAAGAAATTATAGTACTGATGTTAGTAGTCAATGCTATTAAAAAGAAAAGTAAACTATATAATATATAATTGAAATTTAAGCAATAAATCGTTTATAAAAGTGATCAAAACCAAATATTTTCAAAATCGATGATCAAAATCAAATAGATTGAAAATATAAAGGACCACCAATGTTGTTTACCCAATTATGTTTTCATGTATTTTTTTATTATAACACTTTATTTATTTTAATACATATATATTTTGTTAGAATTTGACTCGAATTCAAAGTAGTACAAATTAATTAATATATAAATTTGGAAAAGTAGGAAACCTAGTTGGATTAAAAGTAGAGAACTTTATTAGAGTAGATTTCTACTTCATTTAGTTTCTTTGTAATTAAGTATCTATCCCTATAAATAGATATTAAGGGTTATGGTTAGATATCAAGTTTTTTCTTTCTCCAAAATCCTATTTTATTTTCTTCCTTCATATTAGTGAATTTTTTTCTCTGCGCATGGTTTTTCCCTTTTGGGTTTTTTCACGTAAATCTTGATGTTATTTGTTTTTCTTTTTTGAGAATTTTTATTTGTTTGTCAATAATCATTATGATACTTTAACAAATTGGTATAAGAGATTCAAGTTCAGGATTATGGCAACAATGGAATATGATATTCCGCTGTTGAATCGAAACATCGGGTTCTCGTCGTGGCAGGTGAATATTCGGGATGTCCTTATAGAGTTGGACAAATATGATGCATTGGAAGACTTTGATAAGAAGATATCGTTATATTGGATGAATGAATAAAAGAATAAGGATCGTAAGGAACTATCTCAGATCCGTTTACACTTATCAAATCAAATCTTCCAAGATGTATTGAAAGAAAAACGATTGCATCTTTGTGGCATAAATTGGAGCAACTATACATGCATAAACGATTGACCAGAAAGTTGCACTTAGAGCAACATATTTATGCATTAAGTTAGCGGAAGGTTTTTCTCTTGAAGTGCACCTGACCACATTCAAGGAAAATGTCTCTAATCTAGAGATCTTAGAAGTGAAGCATGACCAAGAAGACTTAGGACTGATCCTTCTATGTTCGCTACGTCATTCCTACTCATCTTTCCAAGACATAATCCTGTACAATTGTAAAACACTCTCTCTTGAAGAATTGTACAATGGTCTGCACTTGTTTAATAAGATGAAACATCTTGCATCTAGTTTTGAGTCCCAAACAGAGGGTCTCGTGGTGCATGGATTTACTACTTCAGACTGTGGAATAAAAGATGAGCGTTCTTATGGTAGTAAAGGAAGGGACATATTAAAATCTTTCAATCAAAGTAAAACTTGTATTTCTTGTAAAAGGAAATTTCATATTAAAATAGAGTGTTACAAGTTACAACATAAAATCAAAAGAGTAGCTGAAGACCATAACTCTAGAAAATTTGGTGAGACCAGTGTTTTAGAGGAAAATTAAAGAAATTATAGTACTTATGTTAGTAATCAATGTTATTAAAAATAAAAGTAAACTATATAATATATAATTGAACTTTAAGCAATAAATCGTTTATATTATTGAACTTTTAATTGTTCAAGTTATAGTACTAAACTTTTGATAAACCAATGGATCATTAAAACCCAAATGGTATGATAATATGGATGAAACGATATCGTTTTAGTGCACTTATTGATGCACAAAGTGACATCATTTTATGCACTAAATTTTAGGGGTGTATCAATTTTATCACTAAACTTTTAAATAATTTACTTTTTATAATTTCAATGTTTTGGCCTTTGATGGTAGTGAATTATCGCCTATCACAGGTCGACTTCCACATCACAGATCGACTTCCACATCAATATCGATATCAAAATATTTGCGTCTCACTTATGTGATTTATTTTCCATGAAACTCATCCAAAATCGATGAAATTAAACAAAACAAATCCACCACTTTTAGATATATTAGGGTTTTCTTAGATTTAAGGGACTTGGGGTTTCTCTCTCTCAAAAATTCGATAATGTGAAGCATTTTTTTAGAAGATAAACGACATACCTCAAAACTAGCCTCATCAGATGAGCATCAGAGTAGATCAAATTATTAGCACATCGAATCTTCAAATGAATTATTTCAATTTTGATATTAATCTTGATGTGAATGGCAATTAATGTTGAGAAACAATTGGTTACTAGTGATGAGTGGAAAAGTTCAGCGTCAAAAAGTAATATATTTAAAAGTTTAATGGAAAAATCAATGTAGCTATAGAGTTTCATTGCTTAAAATGATGCCATTTTAGGCATCAATAGTCAGGCCAAAATGACGTCATTTTGTCCATTTCATCAAAGTGATAGAAATATCAGTCCACGTCATGGTACCGTTATAATCTAGAGACCCAATGATATAATTGAAGTTAAAACCAAATTTTAGTACTATTATTAGAGAAATTAAAAGTTTAATGCTATTATTAGAAAACTCAGGTACTGAGCTTAACCCAAGGCCGCAAATTCTTCCTCATAGACTGAACAAAAAGCTTTCGTCAAAGACCCTCGAAACTACATCGAATTTACAAAATGAGACCGGATTGAAGCCACTAATTGATAGCAGTGGAGGAACAAGTGTTACAAAGCTTCCCTTCCTGCCTGAATAAAACATTATTTGAATCATATGAATCACTGATTGATACAAAGCTCTAATTCTTGTACAATTTTATATGTAGGTGTCGACACATATTTTCGTCCATGTGGCATTTCCATTTCCATTTATGTGTTTTTATTTATAATCTATGGTTTATTTGTATTACATAATTCATACATATAATATTATATATTATAATTATAACATATTTACACTTCATTTTTATTACATTTTCAGGCCCAAATACAAATAAAGAACAAGCCCAGCAGACAATCCACACGTGACCAGAACCAAACCCACGAACTGGTCCAGCTAGGGTTTTGAAACCCTAGCTTTCTTCACTCTTCTCTGCGACGCATGGATTCAACCCCATGACACCGAGTTTCATGGCAAGACTCCCATAGCTGCACGACTCACACCTCCAAGGCAACCATCACCGAGGATTTCGACTCTCATCAGCAACAAGCAAAGTAGCGTGTTAGTTTAGGACTTCAACAAACACAACCCAAACCGAGTTTTACTCGGATTAAAACTCTAAAATAGGCTTGTGTTTTCATTATAAATACATTTAACACGATTAATATAGGGGGTGTTTTTACACGATATACACACAATATTCACAAGTAATACGAGAGATTACCGAGAGATTTTTTACACGATATACACACAATATTCACAAGTAATACGAGAGATTACCGAGAGATTTTGCGAGGAAATCAAGTGAAAAAAAAGCTTGTAATCTGCGAAAACTAGATTCCAAATAAAAAGTACCTTCTTTGCATGTCGTGTTTTTGGCTTGCATGTGTTATCTTCTTCCTCATGATATACACACAATATTCACAAGTATACGAGAGATACGAGAGATTTTGCGAGGAAATCAAGTGAAAAAAAAGCTTGTAATCTGCGAAAACTAGATTCCAAATAAAAAGTACCTTCTTTGCATGTCGTGTTTTTGGCTTGCATGTGTTATCTTCTTCCTCATTGCCTCGAAGAAAAAGTTTTTTTAAGCCGGTGAACATGGGAAAAAACCAGATCTAGTTCTTTAGATCTACGAATCCCCGAGGCCCATTTTTTAAAAACAAAATATGTTTTCGAAATGAGGACGCTGAGATCTTTCGAAAAAAACAAAAAAAAATTTACTTTTGCCGCCAATGACCGGCTGCCGGCGCCAATCAACGGCGACGGTGAGGCAGCGTAGCGACCGTGTTCTGGGAATAACGGCGCCTGTTCATCCTTTGATGAACATTAGAGAGAAAAGAAATTGAGGGGAAGGGAGAGCTTTGATCCAAATATGAAAACAATGAAGAATTAAAAGAGTTTTTAGGCTTTATATATAGCCCATATTTGAACCGTGACCCAACCCACTTATCCATCAGACCTACGTGTTTCTGAGTAAAATGGGGTTAATCCCCTTTTGGTCCCTCGTTCTTTAAAGCCTTAATTTGACTCCTCTCTTTGATTCAAAATCCGATTTTATCTTTAAATTGACCATTATATTTTGTTTTCTTCTCAATTTGGTCCTTTTATTTTTTCCTTGCTATTATTCCTTTTTTTATTTATTATTCTTATTATTTTTTTCCTTTTAAATGTTTTGTTTATATATTATTATATGTACATACCTTTTATATTATTATTTATTCTTATTATTATTACTATTATTTCACTATTATTTTTATATTTCAATATTATATATATATATATATCATTTTATTTCATTTTATGTATATATATTCACTGTTTATTTATTTCTTTTATTTTATTTTCTATCTTTACTTTTTACTCTTATTATTATTTATTTTCTTTTATCTTATTTTATTTTAATTTATTAATTTATGATTTTTTTCTCCTTCTTGAAACTTCATTTATTAGCATATCATTCCCTAATCCGACACATCTTTGGAAAGACGCAGACCAGGTAAGAAATAAGGTATCCGATCAACCCGTTTGCTTTCAATAAATTATCGGTGGCGACTTCCAATTCATTTAATCCAAGTCGAAGCCCAATTTGGGGCCCAATCGAAAGACGGATCCGACAGCTTGGCGACTCTGTTGGGGACAGGTAAGTGAGTCAGGCTAAGGTAATTTCGAGTTGTCTTTTTAACAAAAAAGGTAAGTTTGAATTTCAATGTAACCTTTCGATCCTTATTGCTTACTTTTGATTACATTTTCGAGTAAATAGTTGTACTGACCATTTTTCTCAATGATTTCAGCCTTTAAAGTCTTTTTCACCTAAGGGTCTTTACTCGAGCTCTGAACCCTATTTAAGTGGGGGTGAAAGTAATGCCTTATGTGAATTTATTCACCATGCGGGCCTAGCAAGTAGCCTTCGGGATTCATATACCTTATGTCTTCGTGTGAATTTATTCTCCGTATGGGCATAAGGGAATGTTTCCTCTTGAGTTTAACTTAGTTCATATAAGCTTGTAATGGGCTTAGGTCTAAGGGTCTGACAAGCCCAAGGGGGCACCAGCAAGGAGAACTCGGGTACCATTTTTAGAACCTAACCCGAGAGACGATGGAGAATTAGAGCCTACTCCAAAATCTCATTTCCAAACCCTAGGCTGCTTTACTTCTTGCTTTATTTTCTATTCAAAGCATGCGAACAAGACAAATATGCGGTTAGGATTTGTTTGAAAATAGCATGCGGGATAGAGATCATGTCCGGGTAGGAATAATAAGCATGTGAGGTAAGACTTTTCATTTTCATCATTTTTTATTATTATCTTTATCTCACTAACTTTTTTTCCTTCCATTTTTTCTCTTTGGCATTTTTTTTATCATTTGCATCATTTGAAAGAGGTGTTGATCCACCAAAAACGTGTTTGTTAAAACATAAATAATTTGTATTAATGGAAAAAGGGGTTGTTAAAACATAAAGACGTGGTCCCCACAATTGAAGAGTATATCACTCTGCTACATTATAAAGGACTCAGAATGAAGCGGGTCTACATCAAGCAGAATGAAATTCTATCTTTTGAAGAACTGACTGGCAGAGGTTGTTGGGGCCAGATGAAGGTTACTGATCTTGGGAGTCTCTTATAAGTTAACAGTGGCAAAACGATAGCTGTAATTGGAGACCATTACTGGCAAATTCAAACAAATAGTTCCTATCAATTGAGGGCTCCAATGACGTATTCGTTGGGAACAGGTTCAACAAAAGATAAATGCCAGAGATGCAGTCATTTGAGACTTCTTGGGCCAGTACAAAAAGCAACTCAATATTTGCACGGTTCATCCAGAGAAGCCAGAGCAGTTCGACAGGTTATTCAGAAGCTGTCAGGATATTTTTATCTCTTAAAAGATAAAACACTTTTGTCCCCAATAAGGATTATTCATAATAACATGAACCTTTTTGGATCAATGCCTTGAGCATTTCATGCATCATGCATTTAGACATATTTTGCATTTTGTTATTTTCTTTGCATTCATATTAACTAACAGAAGCATGTCTCATCAAAAAGGAACACATACTGGATACACCACCTCAAGCATTGGACACCCCTTATCCGTATAACACCCACCTGAAAAAGAAGAAGATGGAAGCAAGAATTGAGAAAATCGAGGAGAACATGGCAAAATTAAAGAAAGAACTTGAAGATAAGATAAACCAGAGTAGTCTGAGTACTCTGAATACAATTATGAAGAACCAAGAATCTTTGGCTGATCAGATCGTTGCCAAGTTAGTTGGTCTACAATAAACCAGTGTGCCTGGGGCAGGTTCACCGAAAGGGGTAACTATACCACCTACCCCACAAGTGGTTGTCTCACCTAAAATCTTACCCAGATTACAAGGGTACTCATATGCTATCAAGGGGAAAACCATATCTGGTGCAAATATACAATCTTCTGTGACCAACACTCATCCGGAAGACTATCATATCCCGGATTTTGACGAGGAGGATAAGGCAAAGAAGATGGAAGAGAAGATCCAGATATTATAATAACAAATGAAGATGGTCCAAGGGGACCATGATTATTATGGAGTGGACGCAATGGAGCTGAGCCTGGTTCTAGATTTGGTGCTTTCACCAAAGTTTAAAGTTCTTGAGTTTGAGAAGTTCGACGGGAATAGTTGCTCTTCAGCTCATATCACTATGTTCTTTCGGAAGACGACAAAATATGGGGGAAATGACCAACTCCTGATTTACTGCTTTCAAGAGAGCCTGTCCGATTCAGCTATCCGGTGGTACAACTAGCTCAGCCGAACTCATATCAAGACATGAAAAGACTTAGCCAAGTCTTTCTTAGAACAGTACAAGCATATCAATGATATGAGACCAGACCGAGTTATGATGCAGAGCCTGGAAAAGAAGCATAACGAAAGTTTCCGATAGTACGCACAGAGATGGAGGGATCTGTCTGTACAAGTTCATCCACCTTTGGATGAAAAGGAAACTAGAAAGCTGTTTGTACAGACCTTGAAGACGCCTTACTTTGGGCACCTACTGGTAATTACATCGAGAACTTTCTTATATCTAGTTATGGCTGGTGAGATGACCGATCTAGCTATAAACCAAGGAAAAATTGAGGGAAGTGACTCCAGCGAGAAGCCTCTCATGAAGAACAAAGAGTGGGAGATCAACAATATCAACACCTACAACGCTAACAAAGGTGTTACGATCTCAACCACTACCGTTGTATCATCCGGTACATCTAAATGAACTCAAAGAGAACCAAGGAATGAAAGGGAATCTTACCTGACTAATATGGGGATTAGACCTCATAATGTCTTCCATAAAAAGACTCACATTACTCCAATCCCAATGACATATGAGGAGTTGCTCCCAACGCTAGTTGAGAAGAATCTTTTGACTTCGGTTCAATCCAAACCAAGAGAGAATCTTTTGACATTAACGTTATATGCAACTATCATATTGGGAGCTTAGGACACACCACTGAGAACTGTGGGGCATTGAAACGTAAGGTTCAAGATCTGATCGAGTCAGGGGCATTTACTTTCAATATGTAATGGGACATTCTGATCGAGAGTTGGATGGGACATCCATTAGGAATTTTGTTACATTATCAAGCATATCATCTTGTTTGAACTTGTTTTTCTTTCGTACTTCTTATGCGTGAACATTTTTAAGTCACTTCACATTTAAACATTCTAAATAAAATGCTTTCTTCTTAGGAAATGGGCAAATTTTAATCTTGAATTCATTGAATATCACCTTAATTAAAAGTTGTTTAATAATTGAGGTTGTAAATCTTTGACAAATGACAAGATTGAACCCTGCAAAACAAAGATCCCTTGGTCCTAATTTAAAAGATACATCATACTACATGTTTTTCTCTTACCGAGCTAAGTTTTCTCTTCTCATGAAGAGTCCATCCAAGGTTTGGCTTTCAGACACATATTAAGAGCGAACAAAATGGGGCAACTAGCAAATGAGAATGCGAAACTAATTGGTTTATACCTTTGTTTATGACGTTCAGTGATGATAATGGTATTCACAGATGAAATAGTCGAGTAAGCAAATCTAGTTTAGGTTAGTTGTTTGGAACTTGAACTCTAAAGATGAGATCCCTTAACTTTCAAAAAACACCTAGACTATAACAGGTTCTTCTTGACAATCTTAAGAAATTAAATTCGTAAAGTTGAGTTATTCCACTAAGGCAATTGGTTATAGAGGAAACTCGAAAGCCCTGAATTTATGAATAGATTACATTCAAACCATGACATTGCTCGGACACTTGGCAATTCGGTGTTTGCTCCACTGCTTTTGTCTAAAGACTTTGTGATGAGATGAACCCTTCCGTTAAACCTGATAAAAGTGATTATAATACTAAGCTGTCCCTCTAAAGTAATTGGTTGAACGCACCAACTTTATGGATTCGGCTAGCTAGATAACGACAAATTAAATCTAAATAAGGAGTTTCGGTAAAAATGGACTAAGGGAATTAAGAACACCTGTTATAGTCAAATACACACAAGCACTCAAGAATTTCATTTTTAGACCGATATTTCTACACTACCTTTGTTAGAGGAGCTTACAAAACTTGAACAAACGAAAGATTTCAGAGAACTAAAACAGCAGTGTTCTGAAAGGTCTAGCCATTGATTATGCTAGTTGTGTCATTTTGGTCGCATCCGATTAAAATATCAAATCAAGAAAGAGGGGGAGCCCTAACCAAATCGATAAAACAAACCCACGTCTAAATCAACTTTTCGATTTTGATATTTGTCAAAGCTTTGCAGTTATCAAAGTTTAAAAGAGAATTTGATTCTGGTGATATCCAATGAACTCCTGTTTTATGATTTGCTTCAATTGTGAAACCTAGAAGGGGGCAATATTTTTCAAAATTCCTTTTGATATTTTTCAAAATTTTGAAAATTCAAAGGAAGAAAAGAATTTTCAAACAATATAAGTTCTCTGGAAGCATACCTTGGAATTCAACAAATATCACTCCGAAGCTCAAGGTCAAAGATGAGGCAAAGGAAGTCGTTTGTGGGGATAAATTTAGGGGAAGGAAAAATTATCTTAGGTTGAAGTTTTCAAGAGTACACCCTGGTGAAAATGAAGACAAACTGAGTCAGGGATAGATTGAAAACTGCTCACAGATCAACATTTTGCATTGGATTTAAGCATGTAGAAGAATCTAAGATCAAGAATCAAAAATTCAAGATTCCAGAGTCAAGAGTCATCAAGACTGACAACCAGTGATTGAGATTTCTCTTCAAACCCTAACATATTTCGCATATACATCAACACATGCATACATTACGCATGAAATTTGCATATTTGCATTCATCATCATGTGCAATAAAGACTTTGATTTTTCCTCTTTTGAGAACAAATTCAAAAAAACAACAAATAAATTTCATCTTGACATACATCAAACATCCATCATAAGGATAGTTACATCCAGATACATTTTACAAATCTTTCAGGAGAAGCTGAGATTAAAAGACAACAAGGCATCCTCATCAAGAGGGAACAATCATCTTCAAGATTCAACATTTCCTATACAAATTTTGTCTCTCTTGAGACAGTCTCATTTAATGCAGATGATTCATCTCACTTGAGATTTTCATTCTTAAAACAAACTAAAACAAACCTTGTCTCACTTAAGACTGTTTTACTCGAAAGAAGATTTATTTCCCTCAAGATTGTCATTCTTAAAACAGACCTTGTCTCACTTAAGACTGTTTTACTCGAAAGAAAATTTATTTCCCTCAAGATTGTTTTTTTTAAAACAAGATTTCATCTCTCTTAATATAGTTTCCCTTGAAACAAATTTTGTCTCCCTTGAGATAGTTTCTCTTGAAATATAAACATTGAAAACATTTCCCCTGAAATGAAGTTTGTCTCTCTTGAGATAGTTTCCCTTCAAACAAATTTTGTCTCTCTTGAGATAATTTCCCTTGAAACAAATTTTGTCTCCCTTGAAACAATTTCTCTTGAAACATAAACTTTGAAAACAGTTTCCATTGAAACAAAATCTTTGAATATGTTTTACATTAAACTAATTTCATCTCCTTTGAGACAGTTTCTTTTAGAACAAAGTTTTGTCTCTCTTGAGACGGTTTCCCTTGAAACAAAATATTTTGAATATGTTTTACTTTAAAAAAATTTCGTCTCCCTTGAGACAATTTCTCTTGAAACACCAACTTTTGAATATGATTCTCTTGAAACAAAATTTTGCCTCCCTGGAGACAATTTCTCTTGAAAAAAAAACCTTTGAAATTGTTTCTCTTGAAACACAAAAAGCCTTTGAGATTGTTTCTCTTGAAACACACACAAAAAACCTTTGAAAATGTTTCTCTTGAAACAAAAGACCTTCGAGTTCGACTACGCTCAACTCCAAGGCATATCATTTGTAGCATAACTCAAGGCTAGAAGGATTATCTACCAACAAAAGACCTTCGAGTTCGACTACGCTCAACTCCAAGGCACATAATTTGCAGCATAGCTTAAGTCAAGAAGGGCTATTTGCCAACCAAAGACCTTTAAAGGAAAATCAAATTTACAGCATAGCTCAAGGTAAGAAGGGTTATCTATCAACAAAATTGTTGAGTTCAATTCCATTCAGCTCGATGACACATCAATCGCACTACTATCAGGTTGCAGTCGAGGTTTTCAAGTCAAGAAGAAGATCTGGGTTAGTCGTGCCTTAGTGACAATGAACTGTTTTCAAGCAGCATAGCTTAAGTCGAGAAAAGCTAGCTATCAACAGAAGTTTTCGAGTTCGATCTCATTCAGCTCTATGTTACATCAAGATGGACCCGACTTCACAACTAAAGAGCCATTCACGTTTTCAAGCAGCATAGCTTAAGTCGAGAAAAGCTAGCTATCACAGAAGTTTTCGAGTTCGATCTCATTCAGCTCTATGTTACATCAAGATGGACCCGACTTCACAACTAAAGAGCCATTCACAATTCAACCTCACGACGAGGGAGTCATCAGTCTCAGCATCAGATTTCAACTCTACAACAGAGGATATTCGATGGGGATTGACCCCTATATGGATGGTGTTTGATATATTCATGTTAGACGAAAATTGTGTCTTTTAAACTTTGCCCTACACCCGTTACACGACTATGGTCAAAGAGGGGCAGCTGTCGACACATATTTTCGTCCATGTGGCATTTACATTTGCATTTATGTGTTATTATTTATAATATATGGTTTATTTGTATTACATAATGTATACCTATAATATTATATATTATAACATATTTAAAATTCATTTTTATTACATTTTCAGCCCCAAATACAAATAAAGAACAAGCCCAGCAGACAACCCACACATGACCAGAACCAAACCCACGAACTGGTCCAGCTAGGGTTTTAAAACCCTAGCTTTCTTCACTCTTCTCTACGCCACATGGATTCAACCCCACGACACCGAGTTTCACAGCAAGACTCCCACAGTCGCACGACTCACACCTCCAAGGCAACCATCACTGAGGATTTCGACTCCCATCAATAACAAGCAAAGCAGCGTGTTAGTTTAGGACTTCAATAAACACAACCCAAACTCACTTTTACTTGGATTAAAACTCTAAAATAGGCTTGTGTTTTCATTATAAATACATGTAACACGATTTATATAGGGGTTTTTTTACACGATATACACACAATATTAACAAGTAATATGAGAGATTACCGAGAGATTTTGTGAGGAAATCAAGTGCAAAAAAAAAGCTTGTAATCTGCGAAAACTAGACTCGAAATAAAGGTACCTTCTTTGCATGTCATTTTTTTTTGGCTTGCATGTGTTATCTTCTTCCTCATTGACTCGAAGCAAAAGTTTTTTTAAGTCGATGAAAATGGGAAAAAACCAGATCTAGTTCTTTAGATCTACGATTCCCTGAGGCCCATTTTGAAAAAAAACAAAATCTGTTTTCGAAACGAGAACGATGAGATCTTTTGAAAAAAAAAATACTTTTGCCGCCGATGACCGGCGACCAGCGCTGATTAAAGGCGGCGGTGAGGCGGCGCGGCGACCGTGTTCTGGGAATCACGACGCCTGTTCGTTCTTGGATGAACATTAAGGAGAAACGAAATTGAGGGGAGGGGAGAGCTTTGATCCAAACATGAAAAGAATGAAGAATTAAAAGAGTTTTTAGGCTTTATACATAGCCCATATTCGAACCGTGACCCGACCCGCTTATCCATCAGACCCGTGTGTTTCTGAGTAAAATGGGGTTAATCCCCTTTTGGTCCTTGACTGGAAATTACGTAGTACCGAAAGGGCAGTTCAAGGGTGCTAACCCTTCCTTGACTGTAACCAACTCCCGAATCCGACACATCTTTGGAAAGACGAAGACTAGGTAAGAAATAAGGTATACGATCAACCCGTTTGCTTTCAAATAAATGATCGGTGGCGACTCCCAATTCATTTAATCCAAGTCGAAGCCCAATTTGGGGCCCAACCGAAAGACGGATACGACAGTAGGTTATTTATGTCTTCATGTAATTCCTTGACATTGTAAAATGTAAAATTGTACAATGCAATTTATTGTCGTTTTGTTTCTCAATCAAATTGGAAACATTTTTTTTTGACAAAGCAAAAATTATTGATAATAATAAGAACCACTAAAAGTATTTTATATAGATTCAAAAAAGGAGATTCAAATAATACCTATGCTTTCACACAAAAATAACTAAAATCGACAATCCTACGCCCAAAACACCACACCAGTGACATACAAACTCTCAAATGCAGTTATAAAGCTATAAAAATAAAAAAAAATGAAACTAACACTGCCATGCAATTCACCAAACAGGTAACCAAAATGATCAGGAAGACAACACATTGATATAATTCAGATTTATAGACTGAAATTTCGTTCAACCATCCTTAAAGACATAACAATCAGACATCAATTTAGAACACCACCAAACAGACCAGGTCAATTTTCAGTCCTCCACAAAGAGAAACAAAAAGCTGGAATAGCTCAATTGGTTAGAGCGTGTTGCTGTTAACCACAAGGTCGGAGGTTCAACCCCTCCTTCTAGCGTTCAATTTTGTGCAACTTCTTATTATCCTTTAAATTTCAATATGTTACGTCAGGTATATAATAATTATAAAATTAGTCAAAAGAGAACTAAGAGGCCTATTAGGTCAGTTGGTTAGAGTGTTGTGCTAATATCGCGAAGGTTGTAGGTTTGAATTCTGCATTGGCCGGGTTTTATTTTTTCTCCTGATCAGTGAGATCTTCCGATTGGAATCAATATGGTGGGTGGAATAAAGAGGCAATGTTTCAACTAACGAAGCCAGCAGGTGGGGGTGAAGATCATCTGATGGGAACAAATGTTCAACGGCAAAATAATGTTCATTTTGTTCCCAGATGAACGTGAAAGACGTGGCCATTGTGTATACATGGAATGAGATCAGAGGTGATGGAGATGGCCCCCATGAAGGGAGACTGCAAGTTCCAAATGTAAATTTGCAACACGATGTGAGTATGCATGTCTGTTTTTCTCATTGCAAAACCATCAATTCGTTTATTTCAACTCTCATTGCTCATATGGCATCCAGTGTGCTCAAAGTGAGTTTTTCCATATGGATATACCACTTGCTCTCAAGTGCAACATATACCAAACATTCTTGAAGTCTAGGATTCATGGTTGAGGGTTAAAGAATACATAACAAAATAAATAAATAGAGGTTTAAATTGATTCAAGAATAATTTATATAAAGTTCAATGTTAACAAATGCAATAACAAATTGCAATAAGAGATAAATTAGATTAAACTGACACATGAGAGATCTAGCCTTATGTATATCAAATTTAATTGAATAAATAAATCGATCATAAATAAGTCATATTTGAGTTCGCGATGTAAATTAGGGTTTTATCTCATCACCTAGCCGCCAGAGATCTAGTAGTTGGATCTGCCCTTGATCCAACGACCCAGATGGAAGGGATCATAGGGTTTCATCATAACCCAAGGATTGAAGCATGCCGCCACCTACCCTGCTGCCACTACCACTACCACTACCAATGTAGTCGTGTTGCCACTATCCACCCCTCTCACCACAGTCATTGTCTGATCCAATCACCACTGTCACCTCAGTCGACCATCAGCACTCATCAATCAAGCGAAAAGGACAAAAAATTAGTAAAAAAACACACATATATATATTACTCGAATGATGACAAATAAAAAGCAAAGAGCCAGGTTGTCAATAAAAAAAACAGAGCACTCTTACACCATCTCAAGATTAGAATAAAACGATAACATGCAACAGTAGATTTGAATATATAAACGAAACAAGGGGACCACTTTTGGGGGATGATCCAAAAATTTTACAGAGAGAGAAAAAAGAAAAAAGAACAAAAAGAAAAAAAACCATATAGAGTAATCACTAAAAAGGGAGGAGAAAAAGATATTCTTATCTGATACATAGTAGCCACTATCATCCAAACTAGAGGTAATATCTTCGGTTTTCTTTGGGATTAAAGGAAAAAGTGGTCTATTGGGTTGATTAAAGGAGGTATTCGTGAGGGAAATATAAAGAAAGGTATTTGGGGGTTCTAAATCAGGTTAAACGGCATTGAGAACAACCATATTTTAGGTCGTTTGAAGTGAAAGGAGACGAGGCTCGAGAGGGCTCGTGAGGGAAATATAAAGGAGGGTATTTCGGGGTTCTAAATCAGGTTAAATTGAGTTGAGAACAACCATATTTTAGGTCATTTGAAGTGAAAGGCAGTGAGGCTCGAAAGGGTTCTCTCCCTTTTTGAATGGGAGAGGTGGCAGGTAAGAAATAAAATGAAAAGGGTGAGTGTTTTTGTAATGCCCCAAATATTGAATTAGGGAATTCATTAACAAGATTTAAAAATTGAGGATTAAAGTGATTAAATGATAAAAGTTGAGAAATGAGTTGGATTAGTGGTTTAGACTTAATTATAACAAAGGATGGTTAAAAGGGACATTTTGGTCATTTAGAATAAAATGAATTTAAAATTCATTGTCATTAAGGTATTAAAGTAAAGAAATAATGGGAAGTGAGTTAACTAAGTCAACTCTTTTCTTATTCTTTCACGTGGATAGCCCTCCTCCATAGCTAAAGGTGAGATCTCAATTTGTTAGTTTATTCTTTCGTTTTTTGTTAGTTTTTGAAGAATTGAGTTTGACAAAAGCTTAAGGAAGGATTATATGGGATTAAAACTAAGAGATGGATGAGATATTTGAGATTGAAGAAAATAGGTTTTTGAGTGTTATGTTAGAATATAAGTTTTTGCTGATATTTATTAGTATTTTTGACTTGTCAAATATGTAAATAAGAGATTAAGGGCATTGGATGGGTTTAAGAACATGATAGAAAAAGTGGTGTGATTCTTAGATCTAAATGTTTTTGTAAGATTTTAGATGATTTAAGAATCTAAATGAAGGAAAGTTAGTATGGATAAGTAAATAAGAGTTTAATAGTATTGTTGGGAGTAAACATAGGGAAATTTGACCCAATTTGGGTAATAATTGGGTTGAAAACTGGAAAATCTGGGTTCAGGTATCGGTACTGATAGAACAGTACCGATACTATAGGCTTAAAATGGGAAGAACAACTTAGTAGTCTCGATACTTATTCAAGAAGTATTGATACCGAAAGGGGGTATCGATATTGTGAGGAAGGTATCGGTACCATTGATAAAAGAATGCAAAAATGACATCGATACCGTATTATCGGTACCATAGTGTAGTAGTATCGATACCATGGTAGTGCTATCGATACTATTGAGCCAGAAATGTTAAGATAAGCTGCGATTGTTATAGAAATTTAATAATATGTACTTTTGAGTATTGTTTAAGTATAATTGTTAGGAAATATACTTAGGGGTGTTCATTCAGTTAAAACAATGGCTGACCGAACCAAATTACCATTAACTGAATTAACCGAACTTTTTTTTCTTTAACCGTTAACCGAACCAAACTTTCTTTTGAAAATATTAACAGAACCGAATAAATTTCGGTTAATTTTCGAATTAACCGAAGTTTTTTAAAATTTTCTAATTTATATAAAAAATGAATATTTTTTAATTCAAAAAAACAATTTACAATTAATTTAAATAATAAAAAATTATAAAATAGAAATTTATATGGATTTTTATAATTAATTAATATTGATTTAGGTTTAAAAGTTATTAAAATGGTTTGGGTTGAGCCCATATGTTATATATAATATATTTAAAATTTAATTTCGGTTAATTAACCAATTTCGAACCGAATTAACCGTTAACAGAATTTTAAAATATTTATTAACCGTTCCCCGACCGAACTAATTCGGTGGCCGATCGAATTAACCGAACTAATTCGGTTTGGTCGGTTAATTCGGTTAAAACCGAAAAATTAACAACCCTAAATATACTAACAATTGACATTATACGTGTCTTTAATGGATGCTTAAGTAGATTGAAATCAATCTCCCGAATCAAGCAAAACTAAAGGCAAAGGCAAAGTACTTGAGTAATCAACTTTGCGGTTTGGGATACAATAGCAAGGAAAGCCAGGTGAGTGCATTTATTATGTACGTATATGTTACGGTAGTAATAGATGTATGATTGATTGATACATGTATGATGATTACCAAATGGCACTAAGTGTGCATAAAGTTAAGAAATTCATAATAAGTTTATAAATTTCCATATGGTCACTTTGTGCGCAAAAAGTTAAGAAATTCATAATAAGCTTATGAATTTCCGTATGGGAACTTTGTGTGCATAAAGTTAAGAAATTCATAAATAGTTTATGAATTTTCGTATGGGCACTTTGTGTGCAAAAAGTTAAGAAATTCATAATTAGTTTATGAATTTCCATATGGGCACTTTATGTGCAAAAACTAAGAAATTATATGAATTTCTGTGTTGGTGGTGTGTGTGCAACCTACGTAAATTATAATAAGACTGTGAAATTTTGTATTGGTACTATGTGTCCAAACTATAGAATTTATAATGAATTTAAAGCGTTAATTGATATTATGAATAATTATTAGCATAAAAACTGTTCTAAAGTAAAATATTAATAGCCTAGCTGTGCATTTGACAGAAATGTGTCAATAATGCCAGTTAGATGAAAAGTTAAATACCTTTGAGTAAAAGATTAATAGCATACTTGTGCATTTGACAGAAATGTGTCAATTATGCCAGTTAGATGAAAGGTTAAATACCTTTGTGTAAACGATTAATACCCTAGTTGTGCATTTGAAGGAAATGTGTCAATTATGCCAGTTAGATGAAAGGTTAAATACCTATGAGTAAAATATTAATAGCCTAGCTGTGCATTTGACAGAAAGGTGTCAATTATTCCAGTTAGATGAAAGGTTAAATATATTTGCGTAAAAGATTAAAAGCCTAGCTGTGCATTTGACAGAAAGGTGTCAATTATGCCAATTGGATGACATGTTAAATACCTTTGAGTAAAAGATTAATAGCCTAGCTATGAATTTGATAGAAATGTGTCGATTATGTCAGTTTGATGAAAGGTTAAATACCTTTGAGTAAAAGATTAATAGCCTAGTTGTGCATTTGACAGAAAGATGTCAATTATGCCAGTTTGATGAAAGGTTAAATAGCTTTGAGTAAAATATTAATAGCCTAGCTGTGCATTTGATAGAAAGGTAACAATTATGACAGTTAGATAAAAGGCTAAATACCTTTGAGTAAAAGATTAATGGCCTAGCTGTGTATTGGACATGAAGGTGTCAATTATGCAAATTAGATGAAAGGCTAATATGCCTTTGACATAAATGAAATGCATAACGGTACATTAAAAGCATAAAAGGATGTCATAAATGAGATTAATGAATAATTACTAAAGAATAATGAGAAACATGTACTGAAAGAAAGGTATGTTGGACATACTAAGAATGTTTACGATGATAGTATGAAAGAAATTTGGTTTAAACAATAGGGATTTATATAATCCTTATGGATGATACGAAGTAGTTCGAAACCAAATAAACATGATATACTTATGTATATAGAAATGTTTTTTTACAATACTATGTCTCACTAAATAAGTATTTAACATGTGCTGATTTCACGCGTAGGTAAAGGCGGAGATTAGTCGAGTAAGGAGTGCAGCAATAGCACCAGCTATCATCAATTAAGGTTGACTCGTCAGTAACTATAGGACAATCTGGTTTGTTTTGGAAAAAAATAGTTGGTATGTAATTAAAATACGAAAAATGCTCTGAATTGTATTTAAATAGAACCTCTTAACATATTTCAATTAATGCCCTGTTTTTGGGTTTTTAGGGGCAAATAGTCGTTTAGTCCCTCATACTTTGTATCCTATCGTGGTCATGAAATACAATGAAATTTTACAATTTCAAAGTTCAAATGTTTTCATTTTTACATTTTAGTCATCGTGCATATATAAGTATTATGATTAAATGTTTGATTTAGGTTGTTAATTTGAGAATTGGTTTATTTTAGTCCTTTTGTAGTTGCATTGGAAGTAGCTATATTTATGCTTTAGGTCATCTGAATTTATTTAATATTTATTCTAACCACCATTATTGAAAATAAGAAGAAGAAAATATTAAGGTTAAATGTTTCGATGCCCCTTACACTTTTTTTTTGTAATTTTGATTTGGTCATTGTACTTTTCCTTGTATGAAATAATTTATTTATTTATTTATTTATTTATTTATTTTTATTTGTAATTATTATTTTATATGTATTTATGTATATATGTATGGGTGTTGTACTAGTACTATAACACTTTTTATATTTATTTTTTATCTTATTTATTTATTTATCCAATCCCACTTAAATCCTTATATATATATATATTAAAATATTTTCAAAATAGAAGTTTATATATTGTATTATGAACTTTTATAAAAAAATGATGACATGGTTAATATTATAAAGTTTATGAGATTCATGGTTAAATATTCGACTAATCTATGGAAGATCTTTAAATACATGGAGTTCCCTTCGAGGGTTATTCTTATAAAATAATTTCATTATATTAGTTACTTATTAAGTTAATTATATATATATTATTCATTTTAGATAATTATTTATTAAATATTACTTTTTATATATTTTATACGTATATATTTTTAAATTGGATATATTGTTTTTACATCATTATTTTAATAACCATAGATTTTCATTTTTATTTATCTTATGTATATATTTGTTTACTATTTCTAAGTTATTTTATTTATTTGTCATGACGGATATTTTCACTCGTTATTTTTTTGTTCTTTATTATTATTGCATTTATATGTTATTGCACTTGTTTTTTTTTTGTTTTCTAAAATGGTCAAAGGTAATGTTGTCTCGCGTCGTGGATTAACGAAATTACGTACAATATAACTGGATTTTGATTTATGTTAATTCACGTACTAAGGGAACATCCTTTATAATAAAATCGAGTGAATTAAGTCATTTTTTATCAATTCAATTATTTTAATATTAAATTCACTCATTTCATCGAAATAAAAAGGATCACAATTTAAATTTTGAATTCAAACTTATAAAATTCCACTACTTAGACAATGTATAATCGAGAGGTACCAATTTTGGGAGCTGTGGATGTGTTAGCCCTTCCCCAAGCGTAATCAACTCCCGAACCCTTAAAAATGAATCTTTGGTAAACGCAGACCAATTTTTATCGTAAAAAATGATTTTTCTTTAAATTGTTTTAAAAGACGTTTAAAGGTATTTGACATACCTAAACCAAAGGTCGATGGTGACTCCAAATTTTCTAAAATAAAGTCATAATTATTTTTAAAATTATTTATTTATTTAAAAAAAATGGTTATGACACCTTGCCGACTCTGGTGGGGACCTATAAGAGTCAAGCCTTATTCGATTACACGTTGTCATAGTCGATGGAATTTTATAAATTTGAACCATTGTTTAAGTTACGATTCTTTTATTATTTCAATTTTCATAATCATGCATAATCTTTTATTGATTTCTTGTAAATAATTGCACTAATGTTTTGATTTGTGTTTCATTGTTTTCAGATAGTTAACTTTTTTGAAATAAATCTGACTTTTTTTTTGAGTAAAAGGTTTGTGAGTTATTCCTCGCACACGTCACGTGCATTTGCATGTCATGAGCTCTATACCCGAGCTTCGTCCCACTAAGTGGTGGTCAGTCACTAGTGCCTTCGTGAGTAGCCCTCCGTATAGGATAGTGAATCACTTCCGAAGTACATGCACTTATGATCTTCGTAAGTAGCCCTCCGTCGATCGATTAACTCAACAAAGCTTGACTTAGATGAAGGAGGTAAATGTGTAGATGTTAAATTATATAGGTCAATGATTGGCTCTTTGCTTTATCTAACTGCATGTAGACCGGACATTATGTTTAGTGTTTGCTTATGTGCTAGATTTCAATCATGTCCTAAGGAATCACATTTACTAGCTGTTAAGAGAATCTTTAGATACCTTAAGGACACTCCTAGTTTAGGACTTTAGTATCCTAGAGACTCTAGCTTTAGCTTGCATGCCTTTTCTGATGCGGATTATGGAGGATGCAAATTAGATAGGAAAAGCACCTCCGGTACTTGTCAATTCCTTGGAAATATGCTGATTTCTTGGTTTTCAAAGAAGCAAAATTGTGTTGCATTATCTACCACTGAAGCGGAATACATTTCAGCCGGTAGTTGTTGTGCACAAGTTTTATGGATGAAACAACAACTTTTTGATTATGGAATTGAAGTAGGTACCATTCCTATCAAGTGTGACAATACTAGTGCTATTTGTCTCACTAAAAATCCCATCCAACACTCTAGAACTAAGCACATTGAAATAAGACATCACTTCATTAGACCATGTCACTAAGAAGATGTAGTTCTAGAATATGTTGATACTTTGCATCAATTAGCGGATATTTTTACAAAACCCTTAGATAAGGAAAGGTTTTGGACACTTAGGAGAGAATTAGGTTTAACTGACCTATCTTCACTTAGTGTTTAAAATAATTCAGCACTTTTAATAAATACTGAAAATGCTCATAATAGTAATTTTTGATGCATTCATTGCTATTAGTTAGGGGAGTTTATGATTCTTGATGAAAATTAATTTTATGTTCAAATATCGATTAAAGATTAATTTAATTGTTTGAACATAATTATTTTTCAATATATGAGTTGCCTATACCACTAGAGAAGATTAATTAGCATTTTATGTGCTTAAAAGTCGGATTTTAGCATTTTGGTGCAGAGGGAATCGATCCCCCCATGAGGGAACGATTCCCCCTTTGAAGGGAACCGATTCCCCACAGGGGAATCGATACCCCCTGGGGTTCTGTTAAAATCGGCAAAAAAAACCCAAATCCCAAACCCCAAAACCTATTCCGCCGTTTCTCACCCTCAAACACTCAAATCTCCATTCTTGCCTCAAATCATTGATTTTAATCGGAAATCACTTCAAATATCATCTCCTAAACTTGCAATCATCATTAAATCGTGCAAACAACATCTAAATCCCTCATCTTCATCTTTCAAGGTAAATTTTTCTAAACTCTCTATTCATTGATTTGAACATAGGATTAGTTTTAATTAGTTCTAGGTTGAAATAGTGATCGGCCATTGATTGTTTAGTGATTATAAACTAGATGTTACAACTAATTTCATCAAAAACACAAAAATTTTCCAAAAATTTTAAATTTTCGAAATTAAAAAAAAATTGTTGTTTTTCAAATCATTGTGTTTTGATTAAATTATGTTGTTGTTATGAAAACTATACATATATGTTTCTCAAAACCATATTTTTTTCAAAAGTTTTTCAAAAACTTTGCCCATTAGGATTGATTTAGAGAACCTTGAAATATTGAGGACTCAATTGAGTTTTGGGATTAATTGAATTGCATACATTTGTTTTTAAAATTGCAGGTTATCCAATCTATTCCGATTTCCTTCACCATGTCTAATCCTAAAAGTGCTAGGTCTTCATCTAGTCGTTCACACCGACAACCAAATCCACCTCCAAATCCTCCACCTATTCCAATTTCTAATCCTAATCCTATTGATCCTAATTTGACTATCCAAAATTCGTGTTTCAATCATCCTGGTCCTAGAAATCATCGTTTTTGGTATTATCAATATTTCGACTCTTACAAAATCCGGGAAGAACGTATTCCTTCTCGTCAAGCTATGTTAGCTATCAATTTTAAATATCTTCCTCTTTTACAAGAGTGGAAATTTGATAAACTCTTTGACCTTGAACCCATCGTTTACCATCAACTTGTTCGTATTTTCTATTTTAATGCCGTTTGTGTTAAAGACCAAACTAAATTCGAAACCATAGGATTTCGTTCCTACCTTCTAGGACAATTCTTATATATTGACTCGGCTTACATAGCCAATACATTCGGATTAGATAATGAAGGGATTTCAAATGAAAAATAGGTTTTAGGATCTCGTTATAAAAGAAGGGATAGTGCAAGTGTCCTAGACCTTCATGAACGTTTTCTTCATCTAATGATTTCTTGGTGGTTTCGACCATCTGGAGGTCGTTATTCTACTCTTAGAGCCTTAGATCTTTGGTGATTACATTGTTTCGAAAACAATATTAAAATCAACCTACCTCAGATTATTTTTGCTGAAATTGTTGAAACCGTTAATCTTGTTCCTAATAAAAAACTTTGTTCATCTCTTGTTTACGGTTGTATTTTGAGTAATCTGTTTTCCAAAGCTGGGCTTAGAGTCGGTCTAGATGCCGTTTTTCCTCTTAAGAAACAAATTAACCTTCTTTCCTTAACGAGAGCGGGATGGATTAAGGATAAGGAAACTGTGGAATGGGTTCGATCTTCTGCAACTACTCCGGGAGCTAGTTCTTCACAAGCTCCACCCGAAGCTGACGAAGATCTCGAGCTTGAGCAACTAATGCGAGACATCGATGAAGCTGACGATGAACCTGAGCAGGCCGAGGAGCAGTCCGAAGAGCAAGCACAACAATCTACTCAAATGCCTCCATATTTTCAATCTTTTATGGAGACATTTGATTACCGATATGCGACCATGGATTCGCGCTTTAATTCTATAGAGTCCCATTTATCCACAATGGGAGCTCAACAATTAGAAATTCTTTGGGAAATGCGTGCAAATAATGAAGCAACCAACGCACGTATTAATGACCTCACTAACGAAATGGCCGCTATGCGAGCTCGTTTTCCTCCTCCTGATCCGGATATATGATTAAATGTTTTACTTTGTTTTCCAAACTTATTGTTTTAACATTTTGAATATTTTGGAATGTTTGAATTTATGGATGGTGTGAACTTATATGTTTGGTGTGATTTATTCATTATTGCATCATTTACATCATTATTAGCAAATATGACCAATTTTACCATATCACATTGTTTATGAATTTTGATTATGGAACTAATGGCTAACGGTTCTCTTGATTGTGATCTTAGCAGCTTATACATACATATACCTAATCAATTGGCTTAATATTTTTCACATTTATTTGAATCTTTTTGATTTAACAAAAAGGGGGAGAAGTGTGTTTTAAGTGTGTTTTTTAAAATGATAAATGGGAGAAGTGTTAAAGTAAGGGGGAGTAATTTCAAAACTTGATTTCAAAATCTTAAAATTACTAAAATGTTTTGTTATATCAAAAAGGGGGAGATTGTGAAAACTTTTTGATATTCGATATAACAAATTAAGTTAAATGAATTTTAAGATTTTCCAAAATGATTTTCTAAGTATATTCGATATAATTATTCGAATATCAAAACATTACTCCAAATATTTCAAAAATCATTTTTAATCCTTACTTAAGTGTAAAATTAAGTTTTAATCTTAAAATAATTTCAAAAAAATCTTTCAAAGTATTTTGAACCATTTCAAAGTCAAAAATTCCAGATTGCTCAGAGGGAACCGATTCCCCCCCCCAAGGGGGTACCGATTCCCCCCTGAATGGTTTGGCTCCGAGATTTCCAGAATGCTCGGAGGGAACCGATTCCCCCATAGGGGGTACCGATTCCCCCCTGTTCAAAGGTCGAAATATTTGAATTTTACACTTAGGGAACCGATTCCCCATAGGGGGTACCAATTCCCCCCACGCTCCAAACTGTTTTATTAATTGTTTTCACACTAAAACGGCTATATGATCTTCACTAATCATCCCCAACGTTCAGAAGTGATTCAAGGTGTATTTAAACAAGTTCTGAAGCCCTTGATCAACAAGAAATTATAGAGAAACAAGAGAGAAAGCATCAAACACCAAGTTTGTGCAAATCAAGCCAATTTTCCTTTCAATATTCATTTTGCTTTCAAGAACACCATTTGTGCTCATTTGTAATTATCTTTGAGTGTTCTTTTCTTGTTCTAGAATTGTGCAAACATCTTACCTTGTGAGGTTTTCTTGTAAGTTTGCAAATTTGTAATCTTCTCTTTGGGAAAAAGAGTATTCTCAAGAGTTGGGGTATACTCTTGAGGGATTTGTAAGGTTACTCTTTATCCTCAAAAGAAAGAACAAATTAGTGAATTTGTTGGAAAATCCTTGGTGAGGAGCTAAGGTAGTGGACGTAGACTTTGATTAAGAAAGTCGAACCACTATAAATCGCTGTGCAATTCTCTATCTTTCAATCTCCTTACTCCCTAAACACAAAACCGTTCCGACCCCTCTTTGCAAACCGTTTCGGTTGTCGATTCGAGCTTCCGAAAATCCTAACAGATGGTGACTCCAAATTTTCTAAAATAAAGTCATAATTATTTTTAAAATTATTTATTTATTTAAAAAAAATGGTTATGACACCTTGCCGACTCTGGTGGGGGACCTATAAGAGTCAAGCCTTATTCGATTACACGTTGTCATAGTCGATGGAATTTTATAAATTTGAACCATTGTTTATGTTATGATTCTTTATTATTTCAATTTTCATAATCATGCATAATCTTTTATTGATTTCTTGTAAATAATTGCACTAATGTTTTGATTTGTGTTTCATTGTTTTCAGATAGTTAACTTTTTTGAAATAAATCTGACTTTTTTTTTGTTTTTTGGGTAAAAGGTTTGTGAGTTATTCCTTGCACACGTCACGTGCATTTGCATGTCATGAGCTCTATACCCGAGCTTCGTCCCACTAAGTGGTGGTCAGTCACTAGTGCCTTCGTGAGTAGCCCTCCGTATAGGATAGTGAATCACTTCCGAAGTACATGCACTTATGATCTATGTAAGTAGCCCTCCGTGTAGACATAAGGAATGTGCTTCTTTGAATTGAACTCGACCCGCTTAAGTCTATAATGGATAAGGATCGAGGGTTCGGCAGCCCAAGGGGGAACCCACAATAAGGACAATTCGAGTACCCCTATTACCTTAGAACTGAAACTCTGCATATAGTAAACCCATGCCCACCAGAAATTAGCCCGAAACACTTTCCGAATTTATAAGTACATGAAGAAAGAACATCTCCTAACCTTTGCCTTTAAATTCATAGAATAGATTGTTCTTATAAGAATAAAAGCATGTGAACTAGATATCACATGGCTAGGTTTTGATTGTTCATAATTCAAGCATGTGGGTAGAATACATGTCTAGATAAGATTGTTGCTTCAAATAAATGTATGCTTGGGTAGATACTGTGATAAGATACACAATATTTATTTTATATTTTATCTTATTATCCCGACTAACTTGTGTTTTTTGTTTGTTTGTTTTGTTTACTCTCTTTTCCTTTATTTTGCTCATCATTATATATCATAATATTGTTGAGAAACAATTTGTTACTAGTGGCGAGCGAAAAAGTTCAATGTCAAAAAGTAATATATTTAAAAGTTTAATGGCAAAATCAATATAACTCTAGAGTTTCATAGCTTAAAATGATGTCATTTTGTCCATGTCATCAAAGTGATAGAAATATTAGTCCACGTCATGGTACCATTAAAATCTAGAGACCCAATGATATAATTGAAGTTAAAACCAAAATTTAGTATTATCATTAGAGAAATTAAAAGTTTACTGCTATTATTAGAAAACTCAGGTACTGAGCTTAACCCAAGGTGGCAAATTCTTCCTCATAGACTGAACAAAAAACTTTCATCAAAGTCCCTCGAAACTACATCGAATTTACAAAATGAGACCGGATTGAAGCCACTAATTGGTAACAGTGGAGGAACAAGTGTTACAAGGCTTCCCTTCCTGCCTGAATAAAATATTATTTCAATCATAGGAATCACTGATTGATACAAAGCTCCAAGTCTTGTACAATTTTATATGTAGGTTATGTATGTCTTCATGTAATTCTTTGACATTGTAAAATGTAAAATTGTACAATGCAATTTATTATCGTTTTGTTTCTCTATCAAACTGGAAATATTTTTTGACAAAGCAAAAATTATTGATAATAATAAGAACCACTAAAAGTAGTTTACATAGATTCAAATAAGGAGATTCAGATCATACACACACTTACCTAAACACAAAATCACACCTATGCTTTCACACAAAATATAACTAAAATCGACAATCCTACGCCCAAAACACGACACCAGTGACATACAAACTCTCAAATGCAGTAATAATGCTATACAAAAAAAAAAACATGAACTAACACCGCCATGCTATTCACCAAACAGGTAACCAAAATGATCAGGAAGACAACACATTGATATAATTCAGATTTATCGACTGAAATTTCGTTCAACCATCCTTAAAGACCCAACAATCAGACATCAATTCAGAACACGACCAAACAAACCAGGTCAATTTTGCGTCCTCCACAAAAGGGGACAAAAAGCTGGAATAGCTCAGTTGGTTAGAGCGTGTGGCTGTTAACCACAAGGTCGGAGGTTCAAGTCCTCCTTCTAGCGTTCCATTTTATGCAACTTCTAATTATCCTTTAAATTTCAATATATTATGTCAGGTATATAATAATTATAAAATTCGTCAAAAGAGAACTAAGAGGCCTATTAGCTCAGTTGGTTAGAGTGTTGTGCTAATAATGCGAAGGCTGTAGGTTTGATATCTGCATTGGCCAGGTTTTAATTTTTCTCCTGATCAGTGAGATCTACCGATTGGAATCAATATGGTGGGTTGCATAAAGAGGCAATGGTAACTAACGAAGCCAGCAGGTGGGGGTGAAGATCGTCTGATGGGAACAAATGTTCTACGGCAAAAATCTTCATTTTGTTGCCAGATGAACGTGAAAGACGAGGCCATTGTGGATACATGGAATGAGATCAGAGGTGATGGAGATGCACCCCATGAAGGGAGAATGCAAGTTCCAATTGTAAATTTGCAACAAAAATATGAGTATTTATGTCTTTTCTCATTGCAAAACCATCAATTCATTTATTTCAACTCTCATTGCTCATATGGCTTCGGATGTGCTCAAAGTGAGTTTTTCCATATGGATATACCACTTGCTCTCAAGTGCAACATATACCAAACATTCTTGAAGTCTAGGATTCATGGTTGAAGGTTAAAGAATACATAACAAAATAAATAAATGGAGGTTTAAATTGATTCAAGAATAATTTATATAAGTTCAATGTTAACAAATGCAATTTCAAATTGCAATAAGAGATAAATTAGATTAAACAGACAAAAGAGTGATCTAGCCTTATGTATATCAAATTTAATTGAATAAATAAATCGATCATAAATAAGTCATATTTGAGTTCGCGGTGTAAATTTTAGTTTTGAAAACGATAATAATAGGTTATTCTCAATATGCAATTTATTTTTACATACAATTAATTTTTTGTTTTCCTTTCTTCTATATTTAATGTTGATCGGAATTTTAAACCATTTATTAGGTTGCTCTTAATAATATTATTTCATGGTTTGAACATGAATTCTCTTATTAAGAGTACAATGTAGTTATATTTAGACCTTACCTTCTTTCTATTTTGATAATTATGTCCTCCAAAATCATCATTTTGTAACTTCTATTATAATTTGATGTTCCGAATATTTAAATCGAGAGCCATATTCAAGTACGGAGCTTTATATCCATAAGAAAAAGTAACATTTTGGACTAGCGATTAGTAATTGTATTTTCGAAGGTTTAAGGTTCTCAAATTTTTATTTGTTTCATTATTTTCATAAATATGATGCTTTCCTTGTTAGATATATGCATGTCATGGTGTTTGGACGAGGAATATGAAAATGATGAAAATACTCCTTTGATTATTAGTTGGGTGTAAAGGACTAATTTCTTCATAACTGCATAGGATGACCTTGTGTTAATGGTTATATATATATCTTTGTGGATATTATCTCAATGCATTTATCGAGAAGAGGAATTTTGATTGTTTTACACTTCAGTATTTGGGAGTACAAATTTGGAAGAGCAATGCTAACTTAATAGGGCTATGTTCACTTTACGAAACTCGAAAGCTGAGCTATTCCACTAAGGCAATTGGTTATAGAGGAAACTCGAAAGCCCTGGTTTTATGAATATATTACATTCAATCCATGACATAGCTCGGACACTTGGCGATTCGGTGTTTGCTCCACTGCTTTTGTCTAAAGACTTTGTGATGAGACGAACCCTTCCGTTAAACCTGATAAAAGTGATTATAATACTAAGCTGTCCCTCTAAACCAATTGGTTGAACGCCCCAGCTTTATGGATTCGGCTAGCCAGATAACGACAAATTAAATCTAAATAAGGAGTTTCGGTAAAAATGGACTAAGGGAATTAAGAACACCTGTTATAGTCAAATACACACGAGCACTCAAGAATTTCATTTTTAGACCGATATTTCTACACTACCTTTGTTAGAGGAGCTTACAAAACTTGAACAAACGGAAGATTTCAGAGAACTGAAACAGCAGTGTTCTGAAAGATCTAGCCATTGATTATGCTAGTTGTGTCATTTTGGAAGCATCCGATTAAAATATTAAATCAAGAAAGAGGGGCGAGCCCTAACCAAATCGATGAAACAAACCCACCTCTAAATCAACTTTTCGATTTTGATATTTGTCAAAGCTTTGCAGCTATCAAAGCTTAAAAGAGAATTTGATTATGGTGATATCCAATGAACTCCTGTTTTATGATTTGCTTCAATTGTGAAACCTAGAAGGGGGCAATATTTTTCAAAATACCTTTTGATATTTTTCAAAATTTTGAAAATTCAGAGGAAGAAAAGCATTTTCAAACAAGATAAGTTCTCTGGAAGCATACCTTGGAATTAAACAAATATCACTCCGAAGCTCAAGGTCATAGATGAGGCAAAGGAAGTCGTTTGTGGGGCAAAATTTGGGAGGGGAAGGAAAAATTATCTTAGGTTGAGGTTTTCAAGAGTACACCCTGGTGAAAATGAAGACAAACTGAGTCAGGGATAGATTGAAAATTGCTCATAGATCAACATTTTGCATTGGATTTAAGCATGCTGAAGAATCTAAGATCAAGAATCAGAAATTCAAGATTCCAGAGTCAAGAGTCATCAAGACTGACAACCAGTGATTGAGATTTCTCTTCAAACCCTAACATATTTCGCATATACATCAACACATGCATACATTACACATGAAATTTGCATCTTTGCATTCATCATCATGTGCAATAAAGACTTTGATTTTTCCTCTTTTGAGGACAAATTCAATAAAACAACAAATAAATTTCATCTTGGCATACATCAAACATCCATCATCAGGATAGTTACATCCAGATACATTTTACAAATCTTTCAGGAGAAGATGAGATTAAAAGACAACAAGGCATCCTCATCAAGAGGGAACAATCATCTTCAAGATTCAACATTTCCCATACAAATTTTGTCTCGCTTGAGACAATCTCATTTAATGCAGATGATTCATCTCACTTGAGATTGTCATTCTTAAAACAGACCTTTTCTCACTTAAGATTGTTTTACTCGAAAGAAGATTTATTTCCCTTAAGATTGTGATTCTTAAAATAGACCTTGTCTCACTTAAGACTCTTTTACTCGAAAGAAAATTTATTTCCCTCAAGATTATTTTTTTAAAACAAGATTTTATCTCTCTTGAGATAGTTTCTCTTGAAACAAATTTTGTCTCCATTGAGACAGTTTCTCTTGAAATATAAACATTGAAAACATTTCCCCTGAAATGAATTTTGTCTCTCTTGAGATAGTTTCCCTTGAAACAAATTTTGTCTCCCTTGAAACAATTTCTCTTGAAACATAAACTTTGAAAACAGTTTCCATTGAAACAAAATCTATGAATATGTTTTACATTAAACTAATTTCGTCTCCCTTGACACAGTTTCTTTTAGAAAAAAGTTTTGTCTCTCTTGAGACGGTTTCCCTTGAAACAAAATATTTTGAATATGTTTTACATTAAACAAATTTCGTCTCCCTTGAGACAGTTTCTCTTGAAACACCAACCTTTGAATATGATTCTCTTGAAACAAAATTTTGCCTCCCAGGAGACAATTTCTCTTGGAAAAAAAACCTTTGAAATTGTTTCTCTTGAAACACAAAAAGCCTTTGAGATTGTTTCTCTTGAAACACACAAAAAAAAACCTTTGAAAATGTTTCTCTTGAAACAAAAGACCTTCGAGTTTGACTACGCTTAACTCCAAGGCATATCATTTGCAGCATAACTCAAGACTAGAAGGGTTATCTTCCAACAAAAGACCTTCGAGTTCGACTACGCTCAACTCCAAGGCACATTATTTGCAGCATAGCTTAAGTCAAGAAGGGCTATCTGCCAACCGAAGACCTTCGAAGGAAAATCAAATTTACAGCATAGCTCAAGGCAAGAAGGGCTATCTGTCAACAAAATTGTCGAGTTCGATTCCATTCAGCTCGATGACACATCAATCGCACTACTGTCCAGTTACAATCAAGGTTTTCAAGTCAAGAAGAAGATCTGGGTTAGCCGTACCTTAGTGATAAGGAACTGTTTTCAAGTACCATAGCTTACGTCGAGAAAAACTAGCTATTAGCAGAAGCTGTCGAGTTCGATCTCATTCAGCTCTATGTCACATCAAGATGGATCCAACTTCGCAACTAAGGAGCCATTCACAACTCAACTTGACGACGAGGGAGTCATCATTCTTAGCATCAGATTTCAACTCTACAACAGAGGATATTCGATGGGGATTGACCCCTATATGGATGATGTTTGATATATTCATGTTAGACAAAAATTGTGTCTTTTAATCTTTACCCTACACCCATTACACGACTATGGGCAAAGAGGGGCAGCTATCGACACATATTTTCGTCCATGTGGCATTTACATTTGCATTTATGTGTTATTATTTATAATATATGGTTTATTTGTATTACATAATGTATACATATAATATTATTTATTATAATTATAACATATTTACACTTCATTTTTATTTCATTTTCAGGCCCAAATACAAATAAAGAACAAGCCCAGCAGACAACCCACACGTGACCAAAACCAAACCCATGAACCGCTCCAGCTAGGGTTTTGAAACCCTAGCTTTCTTCACTATTCTCTGCGCCGCATGGATTCAACCCCACGACATCGAGTTTCACGGCAAGACTCCCACAGTTGCATGACTCACACCTCCAAGGAAACCATCACCGAGGATTTCGACCCCCATCAACAACAAGCAAAGCAGCGTGTTAGTTTAGGACTTCAACAAACACAACCCAAACCGAGTTTTACTCGGATTAAAACTCTAAAATAGGCTTGTGTTTTCATTATAAATACATGTAACATGATTGATACAGGGTTTTTTTTACACGATATACACAAAATATTAACAAGTAATACGAGAGATTACCGAGAGATTTTGCGAGGAAATCAAGTGAAAAAAAAGCTTGTAATCTGCGAAAACTAGATTCGAAATAAAAGGTACCTTCTTTGCATGTCGTTTTTTGGCTTGCATGTGTTATCTTCTTCCTCATTGACTCGAAGCAAAAGTTTTTTTAAGTCGATGAACATGGGAAAAAACCAGATCTTGTTCTTTAGATCTACGATTCCCTGAGGCCCATTTTGAAAAAACAAAATTTATTTTCGGAACGAGGACGCTGAGATCTTTCGAAAAAACAAAAAAAAATTACTTTTGCTGCCGATGACCGGCGGCCAGCGCCGATCAACGGTGGCGGTGAGACGGCGCGGTGACCGTGTTCTGGGAATCACGGCTCCTGTTCATCCTTTGATGAACATTAAAGAGAAACGAAATTGAGGGGAGGGGACAGCTTTGATCCAAATATGAAAAGAATGAAGAATTAAAAGAGTTTTTAGGCTTTATACATAGCCCATATTCAAATCTTGACCCGACCTGCTTATCCATCAGACCCGCGTGTTTCTAAGTAAAATGGGGTTAATCCCCTTTTGATCCCTCGTTCTTTAAAGCCTTTAATTTGACTCCTCTTTGATTCAAAATTCAATTTTATCTTTAAATTGACCATAATATTTTGTTTTCTTCTCAATTTGGTCCTTTTATATTTTCCTTTCTATTAATTCCTTTTTTTATTTATTATTCTTATTATTTATTTTCCTTTTTAATGTTTTGTTTATATATTATTATATGTACAGACCTTTTATAGTATTATTTATTCTTATTATTATTACTATTATTTCACTATTATTTTTATATTTCAATTTATTATGTTATATATATATATTTATATATAAATATATATATATATATATATATATCATTTTTATTTCATTTTATGTATATATATTTACTTTTTTTATTCTCTTTTATTTTTATTTTTCTATCTTTACTTTTTACTATTATTATTATTATATTATATTATATTTTATTTTATCTTTTATTCTTATTTTTAATTTATTATTTTATTTTGATTTGTTTTTCTCCTTCTTGAAACTTCATTTATTAGCATATTCATTTTTTTATTCTTTTTCATTTTATTATTTTTGCTTTACTTGTTTTTATTTTCTTTATTTTATTCACTTACGTGTTTTCAAATCTAACATTTTCCTTTTAAGGGTCTTCATTCCAATTTATTAGAGGTAAGTAATTTTGGATCGATATTTTACCTTTTAATTTAAAGCTACAATTTTCTTAATTAAAGACAACTGGAAATTACGTAATACCGAATGGGCAGTTCAAGGGTGCTAATCCTTCTTTGACTGTAACCAACTCCCGAATCCGACACATCTTTGAAAAGACACAGACCAGGTAAGAAATAAGGTATCCGATCAACCCGTTTGCTTTCAAATAAATGATCGGTGGCGACTCCCAATTCCTTTAATCCAAGTCGAAGCCCAATTCGGGGCCCAACCGAAAGACGGATTCGATATTTTCCTTTCTATTATTCCTTTTTTTATTTATTATTCTTATTATTTATTTTCCTTTTTAATGTTTTGTTTATATATTATTATATGTACAGACCTTTTATAGTATTATTTATTCTTATTATTATTACTATTATTTCACTATTATTTTTATATTTCAATTTATTATGTTATATATATATAAATATATATATATATATATCATTTTTATTTCATTTTATGTATATATATTTACTTTTTTTATTCTCTTTTATTTTATTTTTCTATCTTTACTTTTTACTATTATTATTATTATATTATATTATATTTTATTTTATCTTTTATTCTTATTTTTAATTTATTATTTTATATTGATTTGTTTTTCTCCTTCTTGAAACTTCATTTATTAGCATATTCATTTTTTTATTCTTTTTCATTTTATTATTTTTGCTTTACTTGTTTTTATTTTCTTTATTTTATTCACTTACGTGTTTTCAAATCTAACATTTTCCTTTTAAGGGTCTTCATTCCAATTTATTAGAGGTAAGTAATTTTGGATCGATATTTTACCTTTTAATTTAAAGCTACAATTTTCTTAATTAAAGACAACTGGAAATTACGTAATACCGAATGGGCAGTTCAAGGGTGCTAATCCTTCTTTGACTGTAACCAACTCCCGAATCCGACACATCTTTGAAAAGACACAGACCAGGTAAGAAATAAGGTATCCGATCAACCCGTTTGCTTTCAAATAAATGATCGGTGGCGACTCTCAATTCATTTAATCCAAGTCGAGGCCCAATTCGGGGCCCAACCGAAAGACGGATTCGATAGTAGGTTATGTATGTCTTCATGTAATTCTTTGACATTGTAAAATGTAAAATTGTACAATGCAATTTATTTTCGTTTTGTTTCTCAAACTGGAAACATTTTTTTTTGACAAAGCAAAAATTATTGATAATAATAAAACCACTAAAAGTATTTTACATAGATTCAAATAATACCTATGCTTTCACAAAAAATAACTAAAATCGACAATCCTACGCCCAAAACACGACACCAGTGACATACAAACTCTCAAATGCAGTAATAATGCTATACAAATAAAAAAAACATGAAACTAACACCACCATGCTATTCACCAAACAGGTAACCAAAATGATCAGGAAGACAACACATTAATATAATTCAGATTTATCGACTGAAATTTCGTTCAACCATCCTTAAAGACCCAACAATCAGACATCAATTCAGAACACCACCAAACAGGCCAGGTCAATTTTGCGTCCTCCCCAAAGAGGAACAAAAAGCTGGAATAGCTCAGTTGGTTAGAGCGTGTGGCTGTTAACCACAAGGTCGGAGGTTCAAGCCCTCCTTCTAGCGTTCTATTTTATGCAACTTCTAATTATCCTTTAAATTTCAATATGTTATGTCAGGTATATAATAATTATAAAATTCGTCAAAAGAGAATTAAGAGGCCTATTAGCTCAGTTGGTTAGAGTGTTGTGCTAATAACGCGAAGGTTGTAGGTTTGATGTCTGCATTGGCCAGGTTTTATTTTTTCTCCTGATCGGTGAGATCTTCCGTTTGGAATCAATATGGTGGGTGGAATAAAGAGGCAATGGTTCAACTAACGAAGCCAGCAGGTGGGGGTGAAGATTGTCTGATGGGAACAAATGTTCTACGGAAAAAAATCTTCATTTTGTTGCCAGATGAACGTGAAAGACGTGGCCATTGTGGATACATGGAATGAGATCAGAGGTGATGGAGATGCCCCCATGAAGGGAGAATGCAAGTTCCAATTGTAAATTTGCAACAAAAATATGAGTATTTTTGTCTGTTTTTCTCATTGCAAACCATCAATTCATTTATTTCAACTCTCATTGCTCATATGGCTTCCAATGTGCTCAAAGTGAGTTTTTCCATATGGATATACCACTTGCTCTCAAGTGCAACATATACCAAACATTCTTGAAGTCTAGGATTCATGGTTGAGGGTTAAAGAATACATAACAAAATAAATAAATGGAGGTTTAAATTGATTCAAGAATAATTTATATAAAGTTCAATGTTAACAAATGCAATTACAAATTGCAGTAAGAGATAAATTAGATTAAACAGACAAATGAGAGATCTAGCCTTATGTATATCAAATTTAATTGAATAAATAAATCAATCATAAATAAGTCATATTTGAGTTCGCGGTATAAATTTTAGTTTTGAAAACGATAATAATAGGTTGTTCTCATTATGCAATTTATTTTACGTACAATTAATTTTTGTTTTCCTTTCTTCTATATTTAATGTTGATCGGAATTTTAAACCATTTATTAGGTTGCTCTTAATAATATTATTTCATGGTTTGAACATGAATTCTCTTATTAAGAGTACAATGTAGTTTATTTAGACCTTACCTTCTTTCTATTTTGATAATTATGTCCTCCAAAATCATCATTTTGTAACTTCTATTATAATTTGATGTTCCGAGTATTTAAATCGAGAGCCATACTCAAGTACGGAGCTTTATATCCATAAGAAAAAATAACATTTTGGACTAGCGATTAGTAATTGTATTTTCGAGGGTTTAAGGTTCTCAAATTTTTATTTGTTTCATTATTTTCATAAATATGATGCTTTCCTTGTTAGATATATGCATGTCATGGTGTTTGGACGAGGAATATGAAAATGATGAAAATACTCCTTTGATTATTAGTTGGGTGTAAAGGACTAATTTCTTCATAACTGCATAGGATGACCTTGTGTTAATGGTTATATATCTCTTTGTGGATATTATCTCAATGCATTTATCGAGAAGAGGAATATTGATTGTTTTACACTTCAGTATTTGGGAGTACAAATATGGAAGAGCAATGCTAACTTAATAGGGCTATGTTCACTTTACGATTACATCAATAATGATAGATTTACTTCTAGGACAGTAATTTTTCACACGACTATAATTTATATATTTTTATTCAATTTAATTTTTTATCAGAATTAATATTTTATTTTAAACAATCTTGTTTCTATGACAAAACAAAAGCGAAGACAATGACACAACCATAGACACTATTTTATCCGGGCTTATATACACATATATACATGTGTCCTAAACTAAATTATAGGTTTTAAGTTTTAGTGGTCAAAGAATATTAATTGTGAATATTAATTGTGTTATTAATTGGAAATATTAATTGTGTTAGTAATTGTTAGTATTAATTGTGTTCTGATAGTTAATGTTGATTGTGTTGATGTCAATTATGTTTGACCTACAATATGTAAAATAATTAATTAATATTTATAAATATTTACTTTTTATTTTTATTTTTATTTCATAGGTTACAATAAAAAAGGCCTAAATACATAAAAAAAAACAGGCCCAACGTTACAAAGATTAAAGCCCGAATTACAAATGGGACAACAACCCAAAAATCGGCCCAAAATGGATCAACCCAACAAATTAGGGTTTCATCTCATCACCTAGCCGCTAGAGATCCAATAGTTGGATCTGCCCTTGATCCAACGACCCAGATGGAAGGGATCATAGGGTTTCATCATAACCCTAGGATTGAAGCCTGCCGCCACCTACCCTGCTGCCACTACCACTACCAATGTAGTCGTGTTGCCACTATCCATTCCTCTCACCACTGTCGTTGTCTGATCCAATCACCACTGTCACCTCAGTCGACCATCAACACTCATCAATCAAGCGAAAAGGACAAAAAATTAGTAAAAAAACATATATATATACATATATATATATACATATATATATATATTACTTGAATGAGGACAAATAAAAAGCATAGAGCCAGGTTGTCAATAAAAAAAAAAGCAGAGCACTCTTACAGCATCTCAAGATTAGAATAAAACGATAACATGCAACAATAGATTTGAATATATAAACGAAGCAAGGGAACCACATTAGGGGGATGATCCAAAATTTTTACAGAGAGAGAAAAGAGAAAAAAAACAAAAAGAAAAAAACCATATAGAGTAATCACTAAAAAGGGTGGAGAAAAAGATATTCTTATCTGATACATAGTAGCCACGATCATCCAAACTCGAGGTAATATCTTCGGTTTTCTTTGGGATTAAAGGAAAAAGTGGTCTATTGGGTTGATTAAAGGAGGTATTCGTGAGGGAAATATAAAGAAAGGTATTTGGGGGTTCTAAATCAGGTTAAACGGCATTGAGAACAACCATATTTTAGGTCGTTTGAAGTGAAAGGAGACGAGGCTCGAGAGGGTTCTCTCCCTTTTAGAATGGGAGAGGCGGCAGGTAAGAAATAAAATGAAAAGGGTGAGTGTTTTTGTAATGCCCCAAATATTAAATTAGGGAATTTATTGAAAAGATTTAAAAATTGAGGATTAAAGTGATTAAATGAAAAAAGTTGAGAAATGAGTTGGATTAGTGGTTTAGACTTAATTGTAACAATGGATGGTTAAAAGGGACATTTTGGTCATTTGGAATAAAATGAATTTAAATTTCATTGTCATTAAGGTATTAAAGTAAAGAAATAATGGAAAGTGAGTTAACTAAGTCAACTCTTTTCTTCTTCTTTCACGTGGATAGCCCTCCTCCATAGCTAAAGGTGAGATCTCAATTTGTTAGTTTATTCTTTCATTTTTTGTTAGTTTTTGAAGCATTGAGTATGACAAAAGCTTAAGGAAGGATTATATGGGATTAAAACTAAGAGATAGATGAGATATTTGAGATTGAAGAAAATGGGTTTTTGAGTGTTATGTTAGAATATAAGTTTTTGCTGATATTTATTAGTATTTTTGACTTGTCAAATATGTAAATAAGAGATTAGGAGTATTGGATGGGTTTAAGAACATGATACAAAAAGAGGTCTGATTCTTAGATCTAAATGTTTTTGGAAGATTTTAGATGTTTTAAGAATCTATATGAAGGAAAGTCAGTATGGATAAGTAAATAAGAGTTTAATAGTATTGTTGGGAGTAAACATAAGGAAATTTGACCTAATTTGGGTAATAATTAGGTTGAAAACTGGAAAATCTGGGTTCGAGTATCAGTAAACAGTACCGATACTATAAGCTTAAAATGGGAAGAACAACTGAGTAGTATCGATACTTATTCAAGAAGTATTGATATTGAAAGGGGGGTATCGATACTGTGAGGAAAGTATCGATACCATTGATAACAGAATGCAAAAATGACATCGATACCGTATTATCGGTACCATAGTGTAGTAGTATCGATACCATGGTAGAGGTATCGATACTATTGAGCCAGAAATGTTAAGATAAGCTGCGATTGTTATAGAAATTTAATAATATGTACTTTTGAGTATTGTTTAAGTGTAATTGTTAGGAAATATACTTAGGGGTGTTCATTCAGTTGAATCGATGGCCGACCAAACCAAATTACCATTAACTGAATTAACCGAACTTTTTTTTCTTTAACCGTTAACCGAACCAAACTTTCTTTTGAAAATATTAACAGAACCAAATAAATTTCGGTTAATTTTTGAATTAACCAAAAATTTTTAAAATTTCATAATTTATATAAAAATGAATATTATTTAATTTAAAAAAACAATTTACAATTAATTTAAATAATAAATAATTATAAAATAGAAATTTCAATGGATTTTTATAATTAATTAATATTGATTTAGGTTTAAAAGTTATTAAAATGGTTTGGGTTGAGCCCATATGTTATATATATAATATATTTAAAATTTAATTTCGGTTAATTAACCGATTTCGAATCGAATTAACTGTTAACAGAATTTAAAAAAAATTATTAACCGTTCCCCGGCCGAACTAATTCGGTGGCCGACCGAATTAACCAAACTAATTCGGTTCGGTCGGTTAATTCAGTTAAAACCGAAAAATGAACATTCCTAAATATACTAACAATTGACATTATACGTGTCTTTAATGGATGCTTGAGTAGATTGAAATCAATCTCCGGAATCAAGCAAAACTAAAGGCAAAGGTAAAGTACCTGAGTAATCAACTTTGCGGTTTGGGATATAATAGCAAGGATAGCCAGGTGAGTGCATTTATTATGTACGTATATGTTATGGTAGTAATAGATGTATGATTGATTGATACATGTATGATGATTACCAAATGGCACTAAGTGTGCATAAAGTTAAGAAATTCATAATAAGTTTATGAATTTCCATATGGTCACTTTGTGTGCAAAAAGTTAAGAAATTCATAATAAGTTTATGAATTTTCGTATGGGAACTTTGTGTGCATAAAGTTAAGAAATTCATAAATAGTTTATGAATTTTCGTATGGGCACTTTGTGTGCAAAAAGTTAAGAAGTTCATAATTAGTTTATGAATTTCCGTATGGGCACTTTATGTGCGAAAACTAAGAAATTATATGAATTTCTGTGTTGGTGGTGTGTGTGCAACCTACATAAATTATAATAAGACTGTGAATTTTTGTATTGGTACTATGTGTCCAAACTATAGAATTTATAATGAATTTAAAGCGTTAATTGATATTATGAATAATTATTAGCGTAAAAACTGTTCTAAAGTAAAATATTAATAGCCTAGTTGTGCATTTGACAGAAATGTGTCAATAATGCCAGTTAGATGAAAATTTAAATACCTTTGAGTAAAAGATTAATAGCCTACTTGTGCATTTGACAGAAATGTGTCAATTATGCCAGTTAGATGAAAGGTTAAATACCTTTGAGTAAAAGATTAATAGACTAGTTGTGCATGTGACAGGAAGGTGTCAATTATGCCATTTAGATGAAAGGTTAAATACCTTTGTGTAAACGATTAATAGCCTAGTTGTGCATTTGAAAGAAAGGTGTCAATTATGCGAGTTAGATGAAAGGTTAAATACCTATGAGTAAAATATTAAAAGCTAGTTGTGCATTTGACAGAAAGGTGTCAATTATTCTAGTTAGATGAAAGGTTAATACATTTGAGTAAAAGATTAATAGCTTAGCAGTGCATTTGACAGAAAGGTGTCAATTATGTCAATTAGATGACATGTTAAATACCTTTGAGTAAAAGATTAATAGCCTATCTGTGAATTTGATAGAAATGTGTCGATTATGCCAGTTTGATGAAAGGTTAAATAGCTTTGAGTAAAAGATTAATAGCCTAGTTGTGCATTTGACAGAAAGATGTCAATTATGCCAGTTAGATGAAAGGTTAAATAGCTTTGAGTAAAAGATTAATAGCCTAGCTGTGCATTTGACAGAAAGGTATCAATTATGCCAGTTAGATAAAAGGCTAAATACCTTTGAGTAAAAGATTAATGGCCTAGTTGTGTATTGAACATGAAGGTGTCAATTATGCAAATTAGATGAAAGGCTAATATGCCTTTGACATAAATGAAATGCATAACGGTACATTAAAAGCATGAAAGGATGTCATAAATTAGATTAATGAATAATTACTAAAGAATAATGAGAAACATGTACTGAAAGAAAGGTATGTTGGACATACTAAGAATGTTTACGATGATAGTATGAAAGAAATTTGGTTTAAACAATAGGGATTTATATAATCCTTATGGATGATACGAAGTAGTTCGAAACCAAATAAACATGATATACTTATGTATATAGAAATGTTTTTTTACAATACTATGTCTCACTAAATAAGTATTTAACATGTGCTGATTTCACGCGTAGGTAAAGGCGGAGATTAGTCGAGTAAGGAGTGCAGCAATAGCACCAGCTATCATCAATTAAGGTTGACTCGTCAGTAACTATAGGACAATCTGGTTTGTTTTGGAAAAATTTAGTTGGCATCTAATTAAAATACGAAAAATGCTCTGAATTGTATTTAAATTGAACCTCCTAACATATTTCAATTAATGTTTTGCTTTATATTAAAAATGTTATGTTTTAAGAAAATTTGGAAACAAAATTTTATTGGTTTTTAAAAGAGGAAATATCTTAAAAGTAATGTGACATCTGTATCTCGTGTACAGAAAGGTATACGGGAGAAGTGTGTTACAGTTTTAAAACCCTAAATGAGCTTATATGAGCTCTTCAACAAGACACCGTTTCACCTTAACCTTCCCCCTGTTTTTGGGTTTTTTAGGGGCAAATAGCCGTTTAGGTCCCTCATACTTTGTATCCTTCTATTGTGGTCATGAAATACAATGAAATATTTACAATTTCAAAGTTCAAATGTTTTCATTTTTACATTTTAGTCATCGTGCATATATAAGTATTATGGTTAAATGTTTGATTTAGGTTGTTAATATGAGAATTGGTTTATTTTAGTCCTTTTGTTTTAGTTGCATTGGAAGTAGCTATATTTATGCTTTAGGTCATCCGAATTTATTTAATATTTATTCTTACCACCATTATTGAAAATAAGAAGAAGAAAATATTAAGGTTAAATGTTTCGATGCCCCTTGCACTTTTTTGTAATTTTGATTTGGTCATTGTACTTTTCCTTGTATGAAATAATTTATTTATTTATTTATTTTTATTTTTAATTATTATTTTATATGTATTTATGTATATATGTATGGCTGTTGTACTAGTTGTCGTAACCGTCTTTCGGTTGGGCCCCGGAATTGGGCTTCGACTTAGGAAAATGGATTGGAGTCGCCACCGATTATTTATTTAAAAAAAATAGGTTAATCGGATACCTTATATCTTACCTGATCTGCGTCTTACCAAAGATATGTCGGATTCGGGAGTCGGTTACGGTCAAGGAAGGATTAGCACCCTTGAACCGCCCTTTCGGTACTACGTAATTTCCAGTTGTTTTTAATTAAGAAAATCGAAAGTTAAAATTTAAAGGTAACATATGATCCAAAATTACTTACCTCCAATCAATTTGAAAGAGTACCCTTAAAAAGTCGAGAAACGCGTTAAAGGAAAAAGGAAATAAGAGTAAATGAAATAAAGAAAATAGTAGGGAAAAAATAAAAAAAAATGATGAAAAACTAAAAGAGGAATAAAAATATATAATTATTAAGTGCAAAATAATAATAATGATAATAAGTAGTAAAATAAAAAAAACGCAATCACACCAAAAGAAAGTAAAAAAAGAAAGTCAAGGTTTGGTGAAGTATAACTGTCGGGAAGGAAAAAGACGATAAGGGGTAGGACCGTAGTTAATAAATGAGTGTGATGTATCCCTATAATATAGTAAGAATGAATAAACAAAAAAAAACATTATGATATAATATATATATATATAGTAAATATAATAACGAAAAAAAAATAATTTAATAAAGTAAAATAATAATAATGTAATATAATATAAATACATGAAAACAAAAAATAAAGAAGTATAAAATATAAAAATATAATTAAATGTATATATATGCATATGTTTTAAAAAAAGTAAAAATAAAAAATAAAATACAATAAAAAATATACATATAATGATAATAATAGTAGCAAAAGAGAAAAATATATTTATATACGTTAATAGTAAAATAATAATAGTAGCAAAAGAGAAAAATATATTTATATACGTTAATAGTAAAATAATAATAAATATAATAGTTATAAATATATATATATGATAACTTTAAAAAACATTAAAATAATATTAGAATAAAAATAATTAATATATATATATACTTAATAATACGAATTATCAAAAAGAAATAAATAAAAATATGAAAATAATACATAAGGGACCGTTCATCGGCGACAAACCTCGAAAAAAAATTGATTTTTAAAATCCTTTCCTTCCCTCGTTTTAAATATTCTAGTATTTTTCCAAAACGGCCTCGGGGTTGTGTAGATCTAAAAGAAAAGTTTCGAACGACAACCCCTTTTCCTCGGCCAAAACTATTTTTTTTTCAAGCACAAAGACGAATAACAACACATGCAAGTGAAGAAAAGAATGCGAAAGGTAAAAGCTTTCACCTTTTATTGCTCCTGAATTGTTTACAATAGCTTCAAAACAATCTATTTGCTCGTATTTTTTTCTGGTAATTTCGTATGCCCATCGTGTGTTACAATAGTGAGTTACAATGGCTATTTATAGTGCTTGTGGATCCTATCTTTAGGAGTTTAAATCATAGTAGAACTCTATCCTATTTTTTGAATCCTAGCAAAATTCTATCCTATCTTTAGGAGTTTGAATTCTAGTAGGACGAAAATGTGTGTTGACAGCTGCCCCTCTTTGCCCATAGTCGTGTAACGGGGATAGGGCAAAGATTAAAAGACACACTTTTCGTTCGGTGGAGTTGAAAATTGACTCTGATGTTTCAATAACTCCCTGTCGAATTGAGTTACGGATGACTCCTCCGTCGTGAAGCCGAGTTCATCTTGGAATGATATGAAATTGAAGCCGTAGTTCGGAATTTGAATCAGAACGTGGCTTCTCGTTGCCCTTCGGTCTTCTTCTCGGTTTAAAGACCTTGGATCGGAATCGAACTCAGAAATCTTCATTGACATATAGCTTTTGTTTGAAAATGGTTGCTTGTCACTAAGGTACGGTTAACCCAGGTCCTCTTCTCGACTTGAAAACATCGACTGCAACCGGAAAGTAGTGCGATTGATATGTCATCGAGCTGAATGGAATCGAACTCGACAATTTTGATGGCAGATAACCCTTCTAGCATTGAGTTATGCTGTAAATGATGTGCCTTGGAGCTGAGCGTAGTCGAACTCGAAGGTCTTTGTTGACATATACTCCCTTTTTGAGTTGGATATCCTTCGTCGTGAAGTTGAAATCCAATCTAAAGATGGATGATGCTTGTGTGCACGATTCCCTTCGTCGTGAAGTTGAGCCTGAAATTGGATATCCTTCGTCATGAAGTTGAAATCCAAGTAAGTAGCATTGTTCAGAGTCCAATATCCTCCGTCGTGAAGTTGAAATTGAATCTGAATGAAATTTTGTTGACAAGCAGCGGTCCCTTCGTCGTGAAGTTGAACTTGCGTTGTTTGGAGTCCAATATCCTTCGTTGTGAAGTTGAAATTGGCTCCGAGATTGGGAAGTTGTTGTTGACAAGCAGCGGTCCCTTCGTCGTGAAGTTGAACTTGCATTGTCTGGAGTCCAATATCCTTCGTTGTGAAGTTGAAATTGGCTCTGCGATTGGAAAGTTGTTGTTGACAAGCAGCGGTCCCTTCGTCGTGAAGTTGAACTTGCGTTGTCTGAAGTCCAATATCCTTCGTTGTGAAGTTGAAATTGGCTCTGAAATTGAGAAGTTGTTGTTGACAAGCAGCGGTCCCTTCGTCGTGAAGTTGAACTTGCGTTGTCTCGAGTGCCACGATATCCTCCGTCGTGGAGTTGAAATCGCGGATGGCCCCTTCGTTGTGAAGTTGAGCCTTGACTTGAATATCCTTCGTCGTGAAGTTGAAATCCAAGTATTGTATGTTGCGGGTGGACACAATTTCCTTCGCCGTGAAGTTGAAACCGTGGAGACCCCTTTATTGTGAAGTTTGACTTCGAGCTAGATATCCTTCGTCGTGAAGTTGAAATCCACTCTCGAGCAAATTGTGTCGCTTTGAGTTCAATATCCTTCGCCGCGAAGTTGAAATTGACTCTAGCTAAAACCTGAAAAAGTTATGCATATATGTGATGCTATGGATGCAATGCTCTTAGGTGTGCCTAAAATGCATATGCAACATATGTTATCTTGGGGCTCTGGAGAGAAATCTCGATCTCCAGTTGCCTGTCTGGAAACTTGATTCTTGAATCTTCAAATTTTGATCCCTGATCTTGAATTCTTCAAATGTTCAAATCTGATGTGCACATTCTATTTTTGATTTGAGAAATGCTTCTCGACCATCTCAAGTATGTGCCTGAGCTGAGTGTAACGGTTCAGATGATGCTTTAAGAGAAGTTGTCTTGAAAGAGATAGAATTCGTTTCAAGGGAAATGATCTCAAAGATATATGTTGTTTCATGAGAAACGGTCTCAAGGGAAACAAAATTATGTTTTAAGGGAAATAAATTTGAAGATTTTGTGTTTCAAGAGTAACTGTCTCAAGAGAGACGAAATTTGTTTTAGGGGAAATAAATTCAAAGATTTTGTTTCAAGGGAAACTGTCTCAAGATAGACGAAATTTGTTTCAAGAGAAACTGTCTTAAGAGAGACAAAACTTAGTTCCAAGGGAAACTATCTCAAGAGAGACGAAATTTATTTCAAGGGAAATGTTTTCAATGTTTATGTTTCAAGAGAAACTGTCTCAAGAGAGACAAATCTTGTTTTAAGAAAAACAATCATGAGTGAAATAAATCTTCTTTCGAGTAAAACAGTCCCAAGTGAGACAAAGTCTGTTTTAAAAAAAGCAATCTCAAATGAGATAATCATCTGCATTAAATGACACTGTCTCAAGCGAGACAGAATTTATATTGGAAATGTCGAATCTGAAAATGAATGTCGATCTTTCTATCTGTCGAGTTGGTTGAAGTGTAGCTTCTTGCTGCTGAGCTAAACAACCGACATCAATCTGTAAAGGTGCTTTTGAATCGAGTATCCTTCGTCTTGAAGTCGAACTTGACTCTAAAGCTATAAAAATTATGTACGTGAAAAGAAAATGATAGATATGATGCTCTAAAATGTATGCATAAGATGCATGTAACATGAATTTGTTATATTTTATCTCTTGAAAAAGGTCCGATAATTCGCATTAGGATGTTGAATCCCCAAAGATGCCTCAATATCCAAAAATGCCCCAATATTTGATGTTGAATCTCCAAAGATGCCCCAAATGTTCCTCATTTCTTGCTTCAGCATTGATTCTGAGCATGAGTTTTGTGTCTAAGAGTCACATGTCATTTACCAAGATCCACTCTAGAGAGACTGTCTTGTTTGAAAAAATTGTTTTTCTTTCTCTTTTAATATCAATTAAAAGAGTTTTGAAAAATGTTTGATCTAAAGTTTTGAAAATATTGTCACTTTCACGGTTTTACAATTGAGACAAATCATAAAACTAGAGTTCATCGGATATCAAAGAATTAATTACAATGTTAATCCTTCAATAAATTATAGCTATTTGGCATGTGCCAAGATCAAAGCTATTTTTGGGAAATGGTCAAGCAAAGAAAGGATAAAAAGTCTCAGGTTATTGTGTTTGGTCAAAGGTTTGGCATTTTTGTTCATTTGATGCTAAATGGTTTGACATTTGATGCTCAAAGGTTTGATGGGGTAGCTTGCATGCTCATCTACTAGAAGTGTTCTCCGACTCCCAGCTTTTATGGTCACACTCGGATTGTGTTATGCCTTATCGAGGAATTTGTGTGATCGCCTCAGTTGCACAATTTTTATATTCGAGCCACCTTTTCAGGTTTTCAACTCGAACACTCCTTTGGTTTCAAGACGTTATTCAGGATTTACGTCTTGAACCCCCCTTTGTTATTTTTCTCTATCATACATTAATTACATTGTTTTTTGCAAACAAAGATTAATCCTGATGGGCGGGATGAAATCTGAAGATAGTCTCTCCTGTTTAGAAATCCATGTATGATTAGAAGGGACTTTTAAGGCACGTAATGTAGGCCAGGGTTCGTGGTTATGAAAGAAAAGGATAAATAGGCCCAAATAAGTGTTTCAGGGTATTGAACCAAGGATCAATTCATTCTGATGCCTTCAATCTTGCTCAAAATGTTTCTCTTTCTTGATGCTCTATGATCTTCGAGTGAAGTGATTCAGTGATTCGGGAATGATTGTGCTTGATCAATCTCAGAGTTTGAAGCTTGATGTGCCATTTGTCTTTAGAGAATCTTTGCATGTGCTTTTTGTCCCCTTTTCTTTTTGATCTTTGTTCTTTCTTTTTTTGTTCTTGTTTTTTCCTTTTTTACTTCTTTTCTTTTTTCTTTTTGCCCTTTTTGTTCTGATTGAATCATCGCACTTGGCATTTGGTTCACCTTTCAGTATCTCATCTGAATCAATGTCTTCACTCATGTGAGCAGATTTTTCTCTACCTTGCCCCCAGTGTTGAGGGTGATCCTTGGTTAGGGTTGAATCAGAAGAAAAAAAATACTATATGCTCAAAAGGGGATGCAAGGGATATATATTTTCTCCTGTTGTGAATAGATAAAGAAAGAAAGCCGTTCATCATTTCATACATGTAAGTCTTCACAGAAGAGGTATCCCCAGGGGGGATAGATTTTCAGGATTAATTCTATTCACATGAAAACAGTGCAATTAATGCATGATAGAATTATTTCGAATGAATTATTTTTTCTGCTCCTTGCTCCCAACATGTCTCAATGTTCAGGCTCCTGGCGAGATGCCCCAAACTGTATCTTGGAAGAATGCTCATGTTCAAATGAACAACTCAATGCCTTGGGTTTTAATGGTAAAAAAAGGTTAATTTTGAGTCTAAAAAGACAGTTGTGTGATCTTATTGACTCAAAGAAAGGTGTGGGTGTATCAAAAAGATAAAGGTAATGTTCAAGAATTTCAAATGGAGGTAATGTCAAAATTTGGTTTTTTGATAATGACAATGAGTTATTTTGGGTAAAGAATCAAGGTGTTTTATTCTAGGGTTTGAGACAGGGTAAGAAAGGTCTAATCTTGTCATATGTCAAAAATCTATAATTCTTGAAGAATTAAAAGAATCCTCAATTCATTTAATATTCAAAGAACTAAAGATTAAAATTTGTTCAATTGCTCCACCTTAGAAAGTAACATGAATTCAATCGTTTAAAAGATGTGTTCAAACAAAATAATCCTCTAAGTGCAAATGGTATATGCCATGCCCCCTTCTTCGGCAAGCGCCTTACAGTTTTCAGAAGAATGTTTGGGAATCCTTATGTGGCAACAACTTCAACATCGTAGCCCTTAGGAGATGGGTACTCTTTTCTCAGATCATCCTGGTAGGCTTAGTCCTACAATCAGCTGATCCAGCTCCCCCTGTACTGATTTCAGTTTTTCTTTAATTGTTAAAATTTGGCTTTCATGTGGTGTAATGTGGTTAAGACCACTTCATCGAATCCTCCGTGACTTAATTTCATGTTTATGAAAATACTTAAAAATGTAGATGAAGATGCAAAAATGCAAGAATGCATGAAATGTTCGAGGCATTGATCCAAGAAATGTGCCTGTTATTATGAATAATCCTTATTGGGGACAAAAATGTTTTATCTTTTAAGAGACAAAAATATCCTGACAGCTTCTGACATGTTGACTAATCTTCTGCTTTCGTCTTTCACCGGTTGAATAACCTGTCGAACCACTCCGACCTCTCTGGATGAACCGTGAAAATGTTGAGTTGTTTTTCGTACTGGTCCAAGAAGTCTCGAATGATCGCATCTCGAGCATTTACTTTTGTTGAGCCTGTTCCCAACGAATTCGTCATTGGAGCCCTTAATTGATAGGAACTATGTGAAGTTCATTAATCTGTTTCTTGAATTCGCCAGCAATGGTCTCCAATTTCAGCTATCATTTTGCCATTGTCGTGTTCAAAGGGACTTCCAAGATACATAACCTTCATCCTGCCCCTGCAACCTCTGCTAGTCAGTTCTTCAAAGATAAGCTTTCATTGTGCTTGATGTAGACCCGGTTCATTCTGAGTCCTTTATAATGCAGCAGAGTGATATACTCTTCAATTGTGGGCACCACGTCTTCTGGATTGAATGTGACACATAGTCGCCTTGTAGACTATCCTCTGTATTTTCATCTCTTGTATTACAACACCTTTGTCCATGGATTCAGATTATTCGAGTTTTAACAAACACGTTTTAGTGGATCAATGACCTCTTTTGAATGATGCAAGTGATGAAAATAAAATAAAATAAAAGAAAGATGAAAAGAGTTAGTGAGGTGAAAAATAATAAAAAATGATCATAAAAATGAAAGTCCTACCCCACATGATATCTACCTCACATGCTTATTATTCCTACCTGAACATGATCTCTATCCCGCAAGATGATTTTGAACAAGTCCTAACCGCATAAATTTCTAGTTCACATGCTTTGAACAGAAAGTAAAGTAGGAAATAATTCTGGCATCCTAGGGTTTGGAATGAGGTTTTGGGGTGGGCTCTAACTCCTTGTAGTCTCCCGGTTTAGGTTCTAAAAAAAAGGTACCCGAGTTATCCTTGCCGGTGCCCCCTTGGGCTTGCCAGACCCTTAGTCCTAAACCCATCACAGGCTTGTGTGGACTAAGTTAAACTCGGGGGGATACATTCCCTTATGCCCATACGGAGAATAAATTCACACGAAGGCATAAGGTATATGAATCCCGATGGTTACTTGCTAGGCCCATACGGAGAATAAATTCACACGAAGGCGTCGCTTTCACCCCCACTTAAATAGGGTTTGGAGCTCGGGTATAGAGCCTTTAGATGAAAAAGTTTAGAAAGCTGAAATTATTAGAAAACAATCAGTACAACTATTTACTCAAAAATATAATCAAATGTAAGTAATAAGGATCAAAATGTTACCTTAAAATTTAAACTTACCCTTTTCGTTAAAAAGACAACTGGAAATTACCTTAGCCTGACTCACTTATCTGTGTCCCCAGCGGAGTCGCCAAGCTGTCGTAACCGTCTTTCGGTTAGGCCCCGGAATTGGGCTTCGACTTAGGAAAATGGATTGGAGTCGCCACCGATTATTTATTTAAAAAAAATAGGTTAATCGGATACCTTATATCTTACCTGATCTGCGTCTTACCAAAGATATGTCGGATTCGGGAGTCGGTTACGGTCAAGGAAGGATTAGCACCCTTGAACCGCCCTTTCGGTACTACGTAATTTCCAGTTGTTTTTAATTAAGAAAATCGAAAGTTAAAATTTAAAGGTAACATATGATCCAAAATTACTTACCTCCAATCAATTTGAAAGAGTACCCTTAAAAAGTCGAGAAACGCGTTAAAGGAAAAAGGAAATAAGAGTAAATGAAATAAAGAAAATAGTAGGGAAAAAATAAAAAAAAATGATGAAAAACTAAAAGAGGAATAAAAATATATAATTATTAAGTGCAAAATAATAATAATGATAATAAGTAGTAAAATAAAAAAAAACGCAATCACACCAAAAGAAAGTAAAAAAAGAAAGTCAAGGTTTGGTGAAGTATAACTGTCGGGAAGGAAAAAGACGATAAGGGGTAGGACCGTAGTTAATAAATGAGTGTGATGTATCCCTATAATATAGTAAGAATGAATAAACAAAAAAAAACATTATGATATAATATATATATATATAGTAAATATAATAACGAAAAAAAAATAATTTAATAAATTAAAATAATAATAATGTAATATATAAATACATGAAACAAAAAATAAAGAAGTATAAAATATAAAAATATAATTAAATGTATATATATGCATATGTTTAAAAAAAAGTAAAAATAAAAAATAAAATACAATAAAAAATATACATATAATGATAATAATAGTAGCAAAAGAGAAAAATATATTTATATACGTTAATAGTAAAATAATAATAGTAGCAAAAGAGAAAAATATATTTATATACGTTAATAGTAAAATAATAATAAATATAATAGTTATAAATATATATATATGATAACTTTAAAAAACATTAAAATAATATTAGAATAAAAATAATTAATATATATATATACTTAATAATACGAATTATCAAAAAGAAATAAAAAAATATGAAAATAATACATAAGGGACCGTTCATCGGCGACAAACCTCGAAAAAAAATTGATTTTTAAAATCCTTTCCTTCCCTCGTTTTAAATATTCTAGTATTTTTCCAAAACGGCCTCGGGGTTGTGTAGATCTAAAAGAAAAGTTTCGAACGACAACCCCTTTTCCTCGGCCAAAACTATTTTTTTTTCAAGCACAAAGACGAATAACAACACATGCAAGTGAAGAAAAGAATGCGAAAGGTAAAAGCTTTCACCTTTTATTGCTCCTGAATTGTTTACAATAGCTTCAAAACAATCTATTTGCTCGTATTTTTTTCTGGTAATTTCGTATGCCCATCGTGTGTTACAATAGTGAGTTACAATGGCTATTTATAGTGCTTGTGGATCCTATCTTTAGGAGTTTAAATCATAGTAGAACTCTATCCTATTTTTTGAATCCTAGCAAAATTCTATCCTATCTTTAGGAGTTTGAATTCTAGTAGGACGAAAATGTGTGTTGACACTAGTACTATAGCACTTTTTATATTTATTTTTTATCTTATTTATCCAATCCCACTTAAATCCTTATATATATATATATATATATATATATATATATATAAATATTATCAAAATAGAAGTATATATATTGTATTATGAACTTTTATAAAAAAATGATGACATGTTTAATATTATAAAATTTATGAGATTCATGGTTAAATATTCGACTAATCTATGGAAGATCTTTAAATACATGGAGTTCCCTTCGAGGGTTATTCGTATAAAATTATTTCATTATATTTGTTGCTTATTAAGTTAATTATATATATATATATATATATATATATATTATTCATTTTAGATAATTATTTATTAAATATTACTTTTGTATATTTTATACGTATATATTTTTAAATTGGATATATTGTTTTTACATAATTATTTTAATAACCATAGATGTTCATTTTTATTTATCTTATGTATATATTTGTTTACTATTTCTAAGTTATTTTATTTATTTGTCATGACGGATATTTTCAATCGTTATTTTTTTGTTCTTTATTATTGTTGCATTTATATGTTATTACACTTGTTTTTTTGTTTTCTAAAATGGTCAAAGGCAATGTTGTCTCGCGTCGTGGATTAACGAAATTACGTACAATATAACTGGATTTCGATTTCTGTTAATCCAAGTACTAAAGGAACATCCTTTATAATAAAATCGAGTGAATTAAGTCATTTTTATCGATTCAATTATTTTAATATTAAATTCACTCATTTCATCGAAATAAAAAGGATCACAATTTAAATTTTGAATTCAAACTTATAAAATTCCACTACTTAGACAATGTATAATCGAGAGGTACCAATTTTGGGAGTTGTGGATGTGTTAGCCCTTCCCCAAGCGTAATCAACTCCCGAACCCTTAAAAATGAATCTTTGGTAAACGCAGACCAATTTTTATCATGAAAAATGATTTTTCTTAAAATTGTTTTAAAATACGTTTCAAGGTATTTGACCTACCTAAACCAAAGGTCGATGGCGACTCCAAATTTTAAATCAAACAAAAACCAAATTTTCTAAAATAAAGTCATAATTATTTTTAAAATTATTTATTTATTTAAAAAAAATGGTTACGACACCTTGCCGACTCTGGTGGGGACCTATAAGAGTCAAGCCTTATTCGATTACACGTTGTGATAGTCGATGGAATTTTATAAATTTGAACCATTGTTTAAGTTATGATTCTTTATTATTTCAATTTTCATAATCATGCATAACGTTTTATTGATTTCTTGTAAATAATTGCACTAATGTTTTGATTTTGATTTCTTGTAAATAATTGCACTAATGTTTTGATTTGAGTTTCATTGTTTTCAGATAAGTTAACTTTTTTGAAATAAATCTGATTTTTTTTTTTGTTTTTTGGGTAAAAGGTTTGTGAGTTATTCCTCGCACACGTCGCGTGCATTTGCATGTCATGAGCTCTATACCCGAGCTTCGTCCCACTAAGTGGTGGTCAGTCACTAGTGCCTTCATGAGTAGCCCTCCGTATAGGATAGTGAATCACTTCCGAAGTACATGCACTTATGATCTTCGTAAGTAGCCATCTGTGTAGACATAAGGAATGTGCTTCTTTGAATTGAACTCAACCCGCTTAAGTCTATAATGGATAAGGATCGAGGGTTCGGCAGCCCAAGGGGGAACCCACAATAAGGACAATTCGAGTACCCCTATTACCTTAGAACTGAAACCCTGCATATAGTAAACCCATGCCCGCCAGAAATTAGCCCGAAACACTTTCCGAATTTATAAGTACATGAAGAAAGAACATCTCCTAACCTTTGCCTTTAAATTCATAGAATAGATTGTTCTTATAAGAATAAAAGCATGTGAACTAGATACCACATGGCTAGGTTTTGATTGTTCATAATTCAAGCATGTGGGTAGAATACATGTCTAGATAAGATTGTTGCTTCAAATAAATGTATGCTTGGGTAGATACTGTGATAAGATACACAATATTTATTTTATATTTTATCTTATTATCCCGACTAACTTGTGTTTTTTGTTTGTTTGTTTTGTTTACTCTCTTTTCCTTTATTTTGCTCATCATTATATATCATCATAATGTTGAGAAACAATTTGTTACTAGTGGCGAGTGAAAAAGTTCAATGTCAAAAAGTAATATATTTAAAAGTTTAATGGCAAAATCAATATAACTCTAGAGTTTCATAGCTTAAAATGATTTCATTTTGTCCATGTCATCAAAGTGATAGAAATATTAGTCCACGTCATGGTACCATTAAAATCTAGAGACCCAATGATATAATTGAAGTTAAAACCAAAATTTAGTATTATCATTAGAGAAATTAAAAGTTTACTGCTATTATTAGAAAACTCAGGTACTGAGCTTAACCCAAAGTGGCAAATTCTTCCTCATAGACTGAACAAAAAACTTTCATCAAAGTCCCTCGAAACTACATCGAATTTACAAAATGAGACCGGATTGAAGCCACTAATTGGTAACAGTGGAGGAACAAGTGTTACAAGGCTTCCCTTCCTGCCTGAATAAAATATTATTTCAATCATAGGAATCACTGATTGATACAAAGCTCCAAGTCTTGTACAATTTTATATGTAGGTTATGTATGTCTTCATGTAATTCTTTGACATTGTAAAATGTAAAATTGTACAATGCAATTTATTATCGTTTTGTTTCTCTATCAAACTGGAAATATTTTTTTGACAAAGCAAAAATTATTGATAATAATAAGAACCACTAAAAGTAGTTTACATAGATTCAAATAAGGAGATTCAGATCATACACACACTTACCTAAACACAAAATCACACCTATGCTTTCACACAAAATATAACTAAAATCGACAATCCTACGCCCAAAACACGACACCAGTGACATACAAACTCTCAAATGCAGTAATAATGCTATACAAATAAAAAAAAACATGAAACTAACACCGCCATGCTATTCACCAAACAGGTAACCAAAATGATCAGGAAGACAACACATTGATATAAATCAGATTTATCGACTGAAATTTCGTTCAACCATCCTTAAAGACCCAACAATCAGACATCAATTCAGAACACGACCAAACAAACCAGGTCAATTTTGCGTCCTCCACAAAAGGGGACAAAAAGCTGGAATAGCTCAGTTGGTTAGAGCGTGTGGCTGTTAACCACAAGGTCGGAGGTTCAAGTCCTCCTTCTAGCGTTCCATTTTATGCAACTTCTAATTATCCTTTAAATTTCAATATATTATGTCAGGTATATAATAATTATAAAATTCGTCAAAAGAGAACTAAGAGGCCTATTAGCTCAGTTGGTTAGAGTGTTGTGCTAATAATGCGAAGGCTGTAGGTTTGATATCTGCATTGGCCAGGTTTTAATTTTTCTCCTGATCAGTGAGATCTACCGATTGGAATCAATATGGTGGGTTGCATAAAGAGGCAATGGTAACTAACGAAGCCAGCAGGTGGGGGTGAAGATCGTCTGATGGGAACAAATGTTCTACGGCAAAAATCTTCATTTTGTTGCCAGATGAACGTGAAAGACGAGGCCATTGTGGATACATGGAATGAGATCAGAGGTGATGGAGATGCACCCCATGAAGGGAGAATGCAAGTTCCAATTGTAAATTTGCAACAAAAATATGAGTATTTATGTCTTTTCTCATTGCAAAACCATCAATTCATTTATTTCAACTCTCATTGCTCATATGGCTTCGGATGTGCTCAAAGTGAGTTTTTCCATATGGATATACCACTTGCTCTCAAGTGCAACATATACCAAACATTCTTGAAGTCTAGGATTCATGGTTGAAGGTTAAAGAATACATAACAAAATAAATAAATGGAGGTTTAAATTGATTCAAGAATAATTTATATAAAGTTCAATGTTAACAAATGCAATTTCAAATTGCAATAAGAGATAAATTAGATTAAACAGACAAAAGAGAGATCTAGCCTTATGTATATCAAATTTAATTGAATAAATAAATCGATCATAAATAAGTCATATTTGAGTTCGCGGTGTAAATTTTAGTTTTGAAAACGATAATAATAGGTTATTCTCAATATGCAATTTATTTTTACATACAATTAATTTTTTGTTTTCCTTTCTTCTATATTTAATGTTGATCGGAATTTTAAACCATTTATTAGGTTGCTCTTAATAATATTATTTCATGGTTTGAACATGAATTCTCTTATTAAGAGTACAATGTAGTTATATTTAGACCTTACCTTCTTTCTATTTTGATAATAATGTCCTCCAAAATCATCATTTTGTAACTTCTATTATAATTTGATGTTCCGAGTATTTAAATCGAGAGCCATACTCAAGTACGGAGCTTTATATCCATAAGAAAAAGTAACATTTTGGACTAGCGATTAGTAATTGTATTTTCGAGGGTTTAAGGTTCTCAAATTTTTATTTGTTTCATTATTTTCATAAATATGATGCTTTCCTTGTTAGATATATGCATGTCATGGTGTTTGGACGAGGAATATGAAAATGATGAAAATACTCCTTTGATTATTAGTTGGGTGTAAAGGACTAATTTCTTCATAACTGCATAGGATGACCTTGTGTTAATGGTTATATATATATCTTTGTGGATATTATCTCAATGCATTTATCGAGAAGAGGAATTTTGATTGTTTTACACTTCAGTATTTGGGAGTACAAATTTGGAAGAGCAATGCTAACTTAATAGGGCTATGTTCACTTTACGAAACTCGAAAGCTGAGCTATTCCACTAAGGCAATTGGTTATAGAGGAAACTCGAAAGCCCTGGCTTTATGAATATATTACATTCAAACCATGACATAGCTCGGACACTTGGCAATTCGGTGTTTGCTCCACTGCTTTTGTCTAAAGACTTTGTGATGAGACGAACCCTTCCGTTAAACCTGATAAAAGTGATTATAATACTAAGCTGTCCCTCTAAACCAATTGGTTGAACGCCCCAGCTTTATGGATTCGGCTAGCCAGATAACGACAAATTAAATCTAAATAAGGAGTTTCGGTAAAAATGGACTAAGGGAATTAAAAACACCTGTTATAGTCAAATACACACGAGCACTCAAGAATTTCATTTTTAGACCGATATTTCTACACTACCTTTGTTAGAGGAGCTTACAAAACTTGAACAAACAGAAGATTTCAGAGAACTGAAACAGCAGTGTTCTGAAAGATCTAGCCATTGATTATGCTAGTTGTGTCATTTTGGAAGCATCCGATTAAAATATTAAATCATGAAAGAGGGGCGAGCCCTAACCAAATCGATGAAACAAACCCACCTCTAAATCAACTTTTCGATTTTGATATTTGTCAAAGCTTTGCAACTATCAAAGCTTAAAAGAGAATTTGATTATGGTGATATCCAATGAACTCCTATTTTATGATTTGCTTCAATTGTGAAACCTAGAAGGGGACAATATTTTTCAAAATACCTTTTGATATTTTTCAAAATTTTGAAAATTCAGAGGAAGAAAAGCATTTTCAAACAAGATAAGTTCTCTTGAAGCATATCTTGGAATTCAACAAATATCACTCCGAAGCTCAAGGTCATAGATGAGGCAAAGGAAGTCGTTTGTGGGGCAAAATTTGGGAGGGGAAGGAAAAATTATCTTAGGTTGAGGTTTTCAAGAGTACGCCCTGGTGAAAATGAAGACAAACTGAGTCAGGGATAGATTGAAAATTGCTCATAGATCAACATTTTGCATTGGATTTAAGCATGCTGAAGAATCTAAGATCAAGAATCAGAAATTCAAGATTCCAGAGTCAAGAGTCATCAAGACTGACAACCAGTGATTAAGATTTCTCTTCAAACCCTAACATATTTCGCATATACATCAACACATGCATACATTACGCATGAAATTTGCATCTTTGCATTCATCATCATGTGCAATAAAGACTTTGATTTTTCCTCTTTTGAGGACAAATTCAATAAAACAACAAATAAATTTCATCTTGGCATACATCAAACATCCATCATCAGGATAGTTACATCCAGATACATTTTACAGATCTTTCAGGAGAAGATGAGATTAAAAGACAACAAGGCATCCTCATCAAGAGGGAACAATCATCTTCAAGATTCAACATTTCCCATACAAATTTTGTCTCGCTTGAGACAATCTCATTTAATGCAAATGATTCATCTCACTTGAGATTGTCATTCTTAAAACAGACCTTGTCTCACTTAAGACTGTTTTACTCAAAAGAAGATTTATTTCCCTTAAGATTGTCATTCTTAAAACAGACCTTGTCTCACTTAAGACTCTTTTACTCGAAAGAAAATTTATTTCCCTCAAGATTATTTTTTTTAAAACAAGATTTTATCTCTCTTGAGATAGTTTCCCTTGAAACAAATTTTGTCTCCCTTGAGACAGTTTCTCTTGAAATATAAACATTGAAAACATTTCCCCTGAAATGAATTTTGTCTCTCTTGAGATAGTTTCCCTTGAAACAAATTTTGTCTCCCTTGAAACAATTTCTCTTGAAACATAAACTTTGAAAACAGTTTCCATTGAAACAAAATCTATGAATATGTTTTACATTAAACTAATTTCGTCTCCCTTGAGACAGTTTCTTTTAGAAAAATTTTTTGTCTCTCTTGAGACGGTTTCCCTTGAAACAAAATATTTTGAATATGTTTTACATTAAACAAATTTCGTCTCCCTTGAGACAGTTTCTCTTGAAACACCAACCTTTGAATATGATTCTCTTGAAACAAAATTTTGCCTCCCTGGAGACAATTTCTCTTGGAAAAAAAACCTTTGAAATTGTTTCTCTTGAAACACAAAAAGCCTTTGAGATTGTTTCTCTTGAAACACACAAAAAAAAACCTTTGAAAATGTTTCTCTTGAAACAAAAGACCTTCGAGTTTGACTACGCTTAACTCCAAGGCATATCATTTGCAGCAAAACTCAAGACTAGAAGGGTTATCTTCCAACAAAAGACCTTCGAGTTCGACTACGCTCAACTCCAAGGCACATTATTTGCAGCATAGCTTAAGTCAAGAAGGGCTATCTGCCAACCAAAGACCTTCGAAGGAAAATCAAATTTACAGCATAGCTCAAGGCGAGAAGGGCTATCTGTCAAAAAAATTGTCTAGTTCGATTCCATTCAGCTCGATGACACATCAATCGCTCTACTGTCCGGTTACAGTCGAGGTTTTCAAGTCAAGAAGAAGATCTGGGTTAGCCGTGCCTTAGTGATAAGGAACTGTTTTCAAGTAGCATAGCTTAAGTCGAGAAAAACTAGCTATTAGCAGAAGCTGTCAAGTTCGATCTCATTCAACTCTATGTCACATCAAGATGGATCCGACTTCGCAACTAAGGAGCCATTCACAACTCAACTTCACGACGAGGGAGTCATCAGTCTTAGCATCAGATTTCAACTCTACAACAGAGGATATTCGATGGGGATTGACCCCTATATGGATGATGTTTGATATATTCATGTTAGACAAAAATTGTGTCTTTTAATCTTTACCCTACACCCATTACACGACTATGGGCAAAGAGGGGCAGCTATCGACACATATTTTCGTCCATGTGGCATTTACATTTGCATTTATGTGTTATTATTTATAATATATGGTTTATTTGTATTACATAATATATACATATAATATTATTTATTATAATTATGACATATTTACACTTCATTTTTATTTCATTTTCAGGCCCAAATACAAATAAAGAACAAGCCCAGCAGACAACCCACACGTGACCAAAACCAAACCCACGAACCGCTCCAGCTAGGGTTTTGAAACCCTAGCTTTCTTCACTATTCTCTGCACCGCATGGATTCAACCCCACGACACCGAGTTTCACGGCAAGACTCCCACAGTTGCATGACTCACACCTCCAAGGCAACCATCACCGAGGATTTCGACTCTCATCAACAACAAGCAAAGCAGCGTGTTAGTTTAGGACTTCAACAAACACAACCCAAACCGAGTTTTACTCGGATTAAAACTCTAAAATAGGCTTGTGTTTTCATTATAAATACATGTAACATGATTGATACAGGGTTTTTCTTTTTACACGATATACACAAAATATTAACAAGTAATACGAGAGATTACCGAGAGATGTTGCGAGGAAATCAAGTGCAAAAAAAAGCTTGTAATCTGCGAAAACTAGATTCGAAATAAAAGGTACCTTCTTTGCATGTCGATTTTTTGGCTTGCATGTGTTATCTTCTTCCTCATTGACTCGAAGCAAAAGTTTTTTTAAGTCGATGAACATGGGAAAAAACCAGATCTAGTTCTTTAGATCTACGATTCCCTGAGGCCCATTTTGAAAAAACAAAATTTGTTTTCGGAACGAGGACCCTGAGATCTTTCGAAAAAAACAAAAAAAATTACTTTTGCTGCCGATGACCAGCGGCCAGCGCCGATCAACGGTGGCGGTGAGACGGCGCGGTGACCGTGTTCTGGGAATCACGACTCCTGTTCATCCTTAGATGAACATTAAAGAGAAACGAAATTGAGGGGAGGGGACAACTTTGATCCAAATATGAAAAGAATGAAGAATTAAAAGAGTTTTTAGGCTTTATACATAGCCCATATTCAAATCGTGACCCGACCTGCTTATCCATCAGACCCGCGTGTTTCTAAGTAAAATGGGGTTAATCCCCTTTTGGTCCCTCGTTCTTTAAAGCCTTTAATTTGATTCCTCTTTGATTCAAAATTTAATTTTATCTTTAAATTGACCATAATATTTTGTTTTCTTCTCAATTTGGTCCTTTTATTTTTTCCTTGCTATTATTCCTTTTTTTATTTATTATTCTTATTATTTATTTTCCTTTTTAATGTTTTGTTTATATATTATTATATGTACATACCTTTTATAGTATTATTTATTCTTATTATTATTACTATTATTTCACTATTATTTTTATATTTCAATTTATTATGTTATATATATATAAATATATATATATCATTTTATTTCATTTTATGTATATATATATACTCTTTTTATTCTCTTTTATTTTATTTTTCTATATTTACTTTTTACTATTATTATTATTATATTATATTATATTTTATTTTATCTTTTATTCTTATTTTTAATTTATTATTTTATTTTGATTTGTTTTTCTCCTTCTTGAAACTTCATTTATTAGCATATTCATTTTTTTATTCTTTTTCATTTTATTATTTTTGCTTTACTTGTTTTTATTTTCTTTATTTTATTCACTTACGTGTTTTCAAATCTAACATTTTCCTTTTAAGGGTCTTCATTCCAATTTATTAGAGGTAAGTAATTTTGGATCGATATTTTACCTTTTAATTTAAAGCTACAATTTTCTTAATTAAAGACAACTGGAAATTACGTAATACCGAATGGGCAGTTCAAGGGTGCTAATCCTTCTTTGACTGTAACCAACTCCCGAATCCGACACATCTTTGAAAAGACGCAGACCAGGTAAGAAATAAGGTATCTGATCAACCCGTTTGCTTTCAAATAAATGATCGGTGGCGACTCCCAATTCATTTAATCCAAGTCGAAGCCCAATTCGGGGCCCAACCGAAAGACGGATTCGATAGTAGGTTATGTATGTCTTCATGTAATTCTTTGACATTGTAAAATGTAAAATTGTACAATGCAATTTATTGTCGTCTTGTTTCTCAAACTGGAAACATTTTTTTTGACAAAGCAAAAATTATTGATAATAATAAGAACCACTAAAAGTATTTTACATAGATTCAAATAATACCTATGCTTTCACACAAAAAATAACTAAAATCGACAATCCTACGCCCAAAACACGACACCAGTGACATACAAACTCTCAAATGCAGTAATAATGCTATACAAAAAAAAAAACATGAAACTAACACCACCATGCTATTCACCAAACAGGTAACCAAAATGATCAGGAAGACAACACATTAATATAATTCAGATTTATCGACTGAAATTTCGTTCAACCATCCTTAAAGACCCAACAATCAGACATCAATTCAGAACACCACCAAACAGGCCAGGTCAATTTTGCGTCCTCCCCAAAGAGGAACAAAAGCTGGAATAGCTCAGTTGGTTAGAGCGTGTGGCTGTTAACCACAAGGTCGGAGGTTCAAGCCCTCCTTCTAGCGTTCTATTTTATGCAACTTCTAATTATCCTTTAAATTTCAATATGTTATGTCAGGTATATAATAATTATAAAATTCGTCAAAAGAGAATTAAGAGGCCTATTAGCTCAGTTGGTTAGAGTATTGTGCTAATAACGCGAAGGTTGTAGGTTTGATGTCTGCATTGGCCAGGTTTTATTTTTTCTCCTGATCAGTGAGATCTTCCGTTTGGAATCAATATGGTGGGTGGAATAAAGAGGCAATGGTTCAACTAACGAAGCCAGCAGGTGGGGGTGAAGATTGTCTGATGGGAACAAATGTTCTACGGAAAAAATCTTCATTTTGTTGCCAGATGAACGTGAAAGACGTGGCCATTGTGGATACATGGAATGAGATCAGAGGTGATGGAGATGCCCCCCATGAAGGGAGAATGCAAGTTCCAATTGTAAATTTGCAACAAAAATATGAGTATTTTTGTCTGTTTTTCTCATTGCAAAACCATCAATTCATTTATTTCAACTCTCATTGCTCATATGGCTTCCAATGTGCTCAAAGTGAGTTTTTCCATATGGATATACCACTTGCTCTCAAGTGCAACATATACCAAACATTCTTGAAGTCTAGGATTCATGGTTGAGGGTTAAAGAATACATAACAAAATAAATAAATGGAGGTTTAAATTGATTCAAGAATAATTTATATAAAGTTCAATGTTAACAAATGCAATTACAAATTGCAGTAAGAGATAAATTAGATTAAACAGACAAATGAGAGATCTAGCCTTATGTATATCAAATTTAATTGAATAAATAAATCAATCATAAATAAGTCATATTTGAGTTCGCGGTATAAATTTTAGTTTTGAAAACGATAATAATAGGTTGTTCTCATTATGCAATTTATTTTTACGTACAATTAATTTTTTTGTTTTCCTTTCTTCTATATTTAATGTTGATCGGAATTTTAAACCATTTATTAGGTTGCTCTTAATAATATTATTTCATGGTTTGAACATGAATTCTCTTATTAAGAGTACAATGTAGTTATATTTAGACCTTACCTTCTTTCTATTTTGATAATTATGTCCTCCAAAATCATCATTTTGTAACTTCTATTATAATTTGATGTTCCGAGTATTTAAATCGAGAGCCATACTCAAGTACGGAGCTTTATATCCATAAGAAAAAATAACATTTTGGACTAGCGATTAGTAATTGTATTTTCGAGGGTTTAAGGTTCTCAAATTTTTATTTGTTTCATTATTTTCATAAATATGATGCTTTCCTTGTTAGATATATGCATGTCATGGTGTTTGGACGAGGAATATGAAAATGATGAAAATACTCCTTTGATTATTAGTTGGGTGTAAAGGACTAATTTCTTCATAACTGCATAGGATGACCTTGTGTTAATGGTTATATATATCTCTTTGTGGATATTATCTCAATGCATTTATCGAGAAGAGGAATATTGATTGTTTTACACTTCAGTATTTGGGAGTACAAATATGGAAGAGCAATGCTAACTTAATAGGGCTATGTTCACTTTACGATTACATCAATAATGATAGATTTACTTCTAGGACAGTAATTTTTCACACGACTATAATTTATATATTTTTATTCAATTTAATTTTTTTATCAGAATTAATATTTTATTTTAAACAATCTTGTTTCTATGACAAAACAAAAGCGAAGACAATGACACAACCATAGACACTATTTTATCCGGGCTTATATACACATATATACATGTGTCCTAAACTAAATTATAGGTTTTAAGTTTTAGTGGTCAAAGAATATTAATTGTGAATATTAATTGTGTTATTAATTGGAAATATTAATTGTGTTAGTAATTGTTAGTATTAATTGTGTTCTGATAGTTAATGTTGATTGTGTTGATGTCAATTATGTTTGACCTACAATATGTAAAATAATTAATTAATATTTATAAATATTTACTTTTTGTTTTTATTTTTATTTCATAGGTTACAATGAAAGAGGCCTAAATACATAAAAAAAACAGTCCCCACTGTTTTTAAAAAATAACTATTTTTATTTTTGTTTCACGATAAATGAGTAAAGAGGGGTAGCTGTAGGCATTTATTTCTGTTCGGGGTCTTTATTATATTGTATAGCATAATATATATAATAATTTCAAATATAGTCTTTGAAATCGTATTTTTTAAAAAACTTATAATATATAGTTTTTAAAACGGTTTTGAAAACATATAGTATATAGTTTTTTAAAATAATTTTGAAAACATATAATATATAGTGTTCAATAATAGTTTTGAAAACGTATAATATATAGTTTTTAAAATGGTTTTGAAAACATATAGTATATAGTTTTTTAAAATATTTTTGAAAACGTATAATATATAGTGTTTAATAATAGTTTTGAAAACGTATAATATATAGTTTTTAAAATAGTTTTGAAAACATATAGTATATAGTTTTTTAAAATAGTTTTGAAAACGTATAATATATAGTTTTTAAAACTGTTTTGAAAACATATATAGTTTTTTGAAATGGTTTCGATAATATATAGTTTTTAAAAAACGGTTTTGAAAAATTTAGTATAAGGTTTTTTTTAAAAAGGTTTTGAAAACATATAATATATATTTTAAAAATATTTTTCAAAAACATATAATATAATATTATATAGTTTTTATTATTACACTTATTATATATTATTATATTATATTATTTATTTATTTTGTTATTTATTTTTTATTTTGGTCTAGGTCCAAATCCAACGACAGATTCGGGTAGTCCAAGTCCAAGGGTTCGAAACAAGCCAAACTGAAGCAATCCTGACTCAACAAGCCCGGTAAGGCCCAAGCCTGTCTACTAACCCAGTAGAGGGCTATGGTTTCGTATCAAACCAAAGGCGTCGCACGGGGAGCGCACATGGAATCACACACCTGAACAGTTCGAGAACCAGTCGGATTTCTTGGCCTCTAAATTTGAAATCATAACAACAACGATGTGCCAAAAGATCGACCAACTTCCCAAGATATCGGGACCACAATGGTCTGCCACTAGGCTATAAAAAGCCTCCGGTGAAGCCAAGCAAAAACATTAAGAAAACCGAGTAGCCAAATAACAACAGAAAACACAAGGAAAAACCAATCGAGCAACAAAGCAACAAAAAGAATGAAACCGCAAAAGCCATCAACACCAAAAAGATAGCAATGTTTGAAACCCTAAAGGTCAAAAGCCTTTCAAAATCGAAAGGAAGGAAAGACCAAGCTTGAAGCTTTGTTTCATGGGAGAACGCTGAGTAACTTCATCGGAGAGGAAAAGACGTCGAGGAGTGGAAGGCTTCACCGAAAAAGGTACGAAAACCAAGGGTATTTTTGTAGATCTACGATTTCGAGGTCGATTTTGGAGATTTAAGGGCTAGATTTGGTTTTAGGGTGTGGAGGGGAACACTTTGGGAAGGTTTGTAATTTTTCGGCCACCAGAGGCGGCGGCCTGCGCGGTGACTAGCGGCGGTAAGGCGCTTCGGAGGGAGGCCGACCATGGGGCCGATTGTTTGGGTTGAGAGCATTTTTGAGATACGGGGGTTGTTTTTTTTAAGAAGTGTATGAAATGAATTTTTTGTGTGATTTATGGGCTATTTATAGGGAGGGCCTTGGTGTAATTAGTAAATACTTAAATTATTTTCGCAGAACCTGTAGTTTTGATGCGTAATTCATTTTGGTCACCTATTGTAAATATGTACGTGAATTTTGAATTTATTCAATTTAATCCCTGTTTAAAATTCTTATATTTTGCAAATTGACCCCTTAACATTTTGTTTTTTCTTGTAGCTCATTTTTAGTTTCAATTTGATCTTTTAATGTTTTTTATTTCTTTTAAATTAAGCATTTTCTTCATTTTTCTTTTTAAAATCTAACATCTTTATTATTATTATTTTTTAAACATTTTTGTTTATTATTTTTTTTATCATTTTAACCTCTCTTTCAATAATTTTTAATTCAATCATTATTATTTTTATTTAATAACTTTTTTTTTATTTATTTTTACGATCTAACATTTATTTAATTTTGTTAGGATAATTTTAATTGATCAAGGGTAAGTAATTCGGATCAAATTTCATATTTTATTTAACTTTTAATTTTTACAATTAAGATAACCGAAAAATTAAATTGGTACCGAAAGGGCAGTACAAGGGTGCTCATCCTTCCTTGACTGTAATCGACTCCCGAGTCCAATACATTTATGGTAAAACGCAGATCATGAAACATAGTCAATTAAGGTATCCAGTCAACCTAATGATTGGTGGTGACTCTAACACATTTATTTAAGTCGAAGACCAATTCCAGGCCCACCCGAAGGACTGTTACGACAATCATCTTTAAGCATGAATTATAGAAAGTGAAGTTGTCAACAGTAGTTTTCGTCCGAGTGACATTTATTTTATATACATATATAATAATATTATATATTATTTAGCCCAAAGGCCCTATTACAAAGCAAGGAACACAGGCCCAAGATACAAGCTCAAATGTAGGCCCGATTACAACCCAACCCGGGTTAGGTCCAAATTTGGTTTACAATTGATTCAAGCCCAGCAACCAGTTCAAGCCCAGATCTAGCAGTCCCGTGAGAAGACCCATCAGTAGCTAGGGTTTCCCATGCTTCTCCATCAGCCTCCAGTAGCTCTCCACCGCACGATCAAAGGCATATCCAAGGGTCTACAAGGCACTAGCAGGAACCCTAGGGTATCATTACGACCCTAGGGCCTATTCCGGCCATCGCCTCCACTGCTCCAACCAGATGAGGGTTAAAGAATACATAACAAAATAAATAAATGGAGGTTTAAATTGATTCAAGAATAATTTATATAAAGTTCAATGTTAACAAATGCAATTACAAATTGCAGTAAGAGATAAATTAGATTAAACAGACAAATGAGAGATCTAGCCTTATGTATATCAAATTTAATTGAATAAATAAATCAATCATAAATAAGTCATATTTGAGTTCGCGGTATAAATTTTAGTTTTGAAAACGATAATAATAGGTTGTTCTCATTATGCAATTTGTTTTTACGTACAATTAATTTTTTGTTTTCCTTTCTTCTATATTTAATGTTGATCGGAATTTTAAACCATTTATTAGGTTGCTCTTAATAATATTATTTCATGGTTTGAACATGAATTCTCTTATTAAGAGTACAATGTAGTTATATTTAGACCTTACCTTCTTTCTATTTTGATAATTATGTCCTCCAAAATCATCATTTTGTAACTTCTATTATAATTTGATGTTCCGAGTATTTAAATCGAGAGCCATACTCAAGTACGGAGCTTTATATCCATAAGAAAAAGTAACATTTTGGACTAGCGATTAGTAATTGTATTTTCGAGGGTTTAAGGTTCTCAAATTTTTATTTGTTTCATTATTTTCATAAATATGATGCTTTCCTTGTTAGATATATGCATGTCATGGTGTTTGGACGAGGAATATGAAAATGATGAAAATACTCCTTTGATTATTAGTTGGGTGTAAAGGACTAATTTCTTCATAACTGCATAGGATGTCCTTGTGTTAATGGTTATATATATCTCTTTGTGGATATTATCTCAATGCATTTATCGAGAAGAGGAATATTGATTGTTTTACACTTCAGTATTTGGGAGTACAAATATGGAAGAGCAATGCTAACTTAATAGGGCTATGTTCACTTTACGATTACATCAATAATGATAGATTTACTTCTAGGACAGTAATTTTTCACACGACTATAATTTATATATTTTTATTCAATTTAATTTTTTATCAGAATTAATATTTTATTTTAAACAATCTTGTTTCTATGACAAAACAAAAGCGAAGACAATGACACAACCATAGACACTATTTTATCCGGGCTTATATACACATATATACATGTGTCCTAAACTAAATTATAGGTTTTAAGTTTTAGTGGTCAAAGAATATTAATTGTGAATATTAATTGTGTTATTAATTGGAAATATTAATTGTGTTAGTAATTGTTAGTATTAATTGTGTTCTGATAGTTAATGTTGATTGTGTTGATGTCAATTATGTTTGACCTACAATATGTAAAATAATTAATTAATATTTATAAATATTTACTTTTTGTTTTTATTTTTATTTCATAGGTTACAATGAAAAAGGCCTAAATACATAAAAAAACAGGCCCAACGTTACAAAGATTAAAGCCCGAATTACAAATGGGACAACAACCCAAAAATCGGCCCAAAATGGATCAACCCAACAAATTAGGGTTTCATCTCATCACCTAGCCGCTAGAGATCCAATAGTTGGATCTGCCCTTGATCCAACGACCCAGATGGAAGGGATCATAGGGTTTCATCATAACCCTAGGATTGAAGCCTGCCGCCACCTACCCTGCTGCCACTACCACTACCAATGTAGTCATGTTGCCACTATCCATTCCTCTCACCACCGTCGTTGTCTGATCCAATCACCACTGTCACCTCAGTCGACCATCAGCACTCATCAATCAAGCGAAAAGGACAAAAAATTAGTAAAAAAACATATATATATATATATATATATTACTTGAATGAGGACAAATAAAAAGCATAGAGCCAGGTTGTCAATAAAAAAAAAGCAGAGCACTCTTACAGCATCTCAAGATTAGAATAAAACGATAACATGCAACAATAGATTTGAATATATAAACGAAGCAAGGGAACCACATTAGGGGGATGATCCAAAATTTTTACAGAGAGAGAAAAGAGAAAAAAAACAAAAAGAAAAAAACCATATAGAGTAATCACTAAAAAGGGTGGAGAAAAAGATATTCTTATCTGATACATAGTAGCCACGATCATCCAAACTCGAGGTAATATCTTCGGTTTTCTTTGGGATTAAAGGAAAAAGTGGTCTATTGGGTTGATTAAGGGAGGTATTCGTGAGGGAAATATAAAGAAAGGTATTTGGGGGTTCTAAATCAGGTTAAACGGCATTGAGAACAACCATATTTTAAGTCGTTTGAAGTGAAAGGAGACGAGGCTCGAGAGGGTTCTCTCCCTTTTAGAATGGGAGAGGCGGCAGGTAAGAAATAAAATGAAAAGGGTGAGTGTTTTTGTAATGCCCCAAATATTAAATTAGGGAATTTATTGAAAAGATTTAAAAATTGAGGATTAAAGTGATCAAATGAAAAAAGTTGAGAAATGAGTTGGATTAGTGGTTTAGACTTAATTGTAACAATGGATGGTTAAAAGGGACATTTTGGTCATTTGGAATAAAATGAATTTAAATTTCATTGTCATTAAGGTATTAAAGTAAAGAAATAATGGAAAGTGAGTTAACTAAGTCAACTCTTTTCTTCTTCTTTCACGTGGATAGCCCTCCTCCATAGCTAAAGGTGAGATCTCAATTTGTTAGTTTATTCTTTCATTTTTTGTTAGTTTTTGAAGCATTGAGTATAACAAAAGCTTAAGGAAGGATTATATGGGATTAAAACTAAGAGATAGATGAGATATTTGAGATTGAAGAAAATGGGTTTTTGAGTGTTATGTTAGAATATAAGTTTTTGCTGATATTTATTAGTATTTTTGACTTGTCAAATATGTAAATAAGAGATTAGGAGTATTGGATGGGTTTAAGAACATGATACAAAAAGAGGTCTGATTCTTAGATCTAAATGTTTTTGGAAGATTTTAGATGTTTTAAGAATCTAAATGAAGGAAAGTCAGTATGGATAAGTAAATAAGAGTTTAATAGTATTGTTGGGAGTAAACATAAGGAAATTTGACCCAATTTGGGTAATAATTAGGTTGAAAACTGGAAAATCTGGGTTCGAGTATCAGTAAACAGTACCGATACTATAAGCTTAAAATGGGAAGAACAACTGAGTAGTATCGATACTTATTCAAGAAGTATTGATATTGAAAGGGGGTATCGATACTGTGAGGAAAGTATCGATACCATTGATAACAGAATGCAAAAATGACATCGATACCGTATTATCGGTACCATAGTGTAGTAGTATCGATACCATGGTAGAGGTATCGATACTATTGAGCCAGAAATGTTAAGATAAGCTGCGATTGTTATAGAAATTTAATAATATGCACTTTTGAGTATTGTTTAAGTGTAATTGTTAGGAAATATACTTAGGGGTGTTCATTCAGTTGAATCGATGGCCGACCGAACCAAATTACCATTAACTGAATTAACCGAACTTTTTTTTTCTTTAACCGTTAACCGAACCAAACTTTCTTTTGAAAATATTAACAGAACCAAATAAATTTCGGTTAATTTTTGAATTAACCAAAAATTTTTAAAATTTCATAATTTATATAAAAATGAATATTTTTTAATTTAAAAAAAATTTACAATTAATTTAAATAATAAATAATTATAAAATAGAAATTTCTATGGATTTTTATAATTAATTAATATTGATTTAGGTTTAAAAGTTATTAAAATGGTTTGGGTTGAGCCCATATGTGTTATATATAATATATTTAAAATTTAATTTCGGTTAATTAACCGATTTCGAATCGAATTAACTGTTAACAGAATTTTAAAAAATTTATTAACCGTTCCCCGACCGAACTAATTCGGTGGCCGACCGAATTAACCAAACTAATTCGGTTCGGTCGGTTAATTCAGTTAAAACCGAAAAATGAACACCCCTAAATATACTAACAATTGACATTATACGTGTCTTTAATGGATGCTTGAGTAGATTGAAATCAATCTCCGAAATCAAGCAAAACTAAAGGCAAAGGTAAAGTACCTGAGTAATCAACTTTGCGGTTTGGGATACAATAGCAAGGATAGCCAGGTGAGTGCATTTATTATGTACGTATATGTTATGGTAGTAATAGATGTATGATTGATTGATACATGTATGATGATTACCAAATGGCACTAAGTGTGCATAAAGTTAAGAAATTCATAATAAGTTTATGAATTTCCATATGGTCACTTTGTGTGCAAAAAGTTAAGAAATTCATAATAAGTTTATTAATTTTCGTATGGGAACTTTGTGTGCATAAAGTTAAGAAATTCATAAATAGTTTATGAATTTTCGTATGGGCACTTTGTGTGCAAAAAGTTAAGAAGTTCATAATTAGTTTATGAATTTCCGTATGGGCACTTTATGTGCGAAAACTAAGAAATTATATGAATTTCTGTGTTGGTGGTGTGTGTGCAACCTACATAAATTATAATAAGACTGTGAATTTTTGTATTGGTACAATGTGTCCAAACTATAGAATTTATAATGAATTTAAAGCGTTAATTGATATTATGAATAATTATTAGCGTAAAAACTGTTCTAAAGTAAAATATTAATAGCCTAGCTGTGCATTTGACAGAAATGTGTCAATAATACCAGTTAGATGAAAATTTAAATACCTTTGAGTAAAAGATTAATAGCCTACTTGTGCATTTGACAGAAATGTGTCAATTATGCCAGTTAGATGAAAGGTTAAATACCTTTGAGTAAAAGATTAATAGACTGGTTGTGCATGTGACAGGAAGGTGTCAATTATGCCATTTAGATGAAAGGTTAAATACCTTTGTGTAAACGATTAATAGCCTAGTTGTGCATTTGAAAGAAAGGTGTCAATTATGCGAGTTAGATGAAAGGTTAAATACCTATGAGTAAAATATTAAAAGCTAGTTGTGCATTTGACAGAAAGGTGTCAATTATTCTAGTTAGATGAAAGGTTAAATACATTTGAGTAAAAGATTAATAGCTTAGCAGTGCATTTGACAGAAAGGTGTCAATTATGTCAATTAGATGACATGTTAAATACCTTTGAGTAAAAGATTAATAGCCTATCTGTGAATTTGATAGAAATGTGTCGATTATGCCAGTTTGATGAAAGGTTAAATAGCTTTGAGTAAAAGATTAATAGCCTAGTTGTGCATTTGACAGAAAGATGTCAATTATGCCAGTTAGATGAAAGGTTAAATAGCTTTGAGTAAAAGATTAATAGCCTAGCTGTGCATTTGACAGAAAGGTATCAATTATGCCAGTTAGATAAAAGGCTAAATACCTTTGAGTAAAAGATTAATGGCCTAGTTGTGTATTGAACATGAAGGTGTCAATTATGCAAATTAGATGAAAGGCTAATATGCCTTTGACATAAATGAAATGCATAACGGTACATTAAAAGCATGAAAGGATGTCATAAATTAGATTAATGAATAATTACTAAAGAATAATGAGAAACATGTACTGAAAGAAAGGTATGTTGGACATACTAAGAATGTTTACGATGATAGTATGAAAGAAATTTGGTTTAAACAATAGGGATTTATATAATCCTTATGGATGATACGAAGTAGTTCGAAACCAAATAAACATGATATACTTATGTATATAGAAATGTTTCTTTACAATACTATGTCTCACTAAATAAGTATTTAACGTGTGTTGATTTCACGCGTAGGTAAAGGCAGAGATTAGTCGAGTAAGGAGTGTAGCAGTAGCACCAGCTATCATCAATTAAGGTTGACTCGTCAGTAACTATAGGACAATCTGGTTTGTTTTGGAAAAATTTAGTTGGCATCTAATTAAAATACGAAAAATGCTCTGAATTGTATTTAAATTGAACCTCCTAACATATTTCAATTAATGTTTTGCTTTATATTAAAAATGTTATGTTTTAAGAAAATTTGGAAACAAAATTTTATTGGTTTTTAAAAGAGGAAATATCTTAAAAGTAATGTGACATCTGTATCTCGTGTACAGAAAGGTATACGGGAGATGTGTGTTACAGTTTTAAAACCCTAAATGAGCTTATATGAGCTCTTCAACAAGACACCGTATCACCTTAACCTTCCCCCTGTTTTTGGGTTTTTTAGGGGCAAATAGCCGTTTAGGTCCCTCATACTTTGTATCCTTCTATTGTGGTCATGAAATACAATGAAATATTTACAATTTCAAAGTTCAAATGTTTTCATTTTTACATTTTAGTCATCGTGCATATATAAGTATTATGGTTAAATGTTTGATTTAGGTTGTTAATATGAGAATTGGTTTATTTTAGTCCTTTTGTTTTAGTTGCATTGGAAGTAGCTATATTTATGCTTTAGGTCATCCGAATTTATTTAATATTTATTCTTACCACCATTATTGAAAATAAGAAGAAGAAAATATTAAGGTTAAATGTTTCGATGCCCCTTGCACTTTTTTGTAATTTTGATTTGGTCATTGTACTTTTCCTTGTATGAAATAATTTATTTATTTATTTATTTTTATTTGTAATTATTATTTTATATGTATTTATGTATATATGTATGGCTGTTGTACTAGTACTATAGCACTTTTTATATTTATTTTTATCTTATTTATCCAATCCCACTTAAATCCTTATATATATATATATATATTAAAATATTATCAAAATAGAAGTATATATATTGTATTATGAACTTTTATAAAAAAAATGATGACATGTTTAATATTATAAAATTTATGAGATTCATGGTTAAATATTCGACTAATCTATGGAAGATCTTTAAATACATGGAGTTCCCTTCGAGGGTTATTCGTATAAAATAATTTCATTATATTTGTTGCTTATTAAGTTAATTATATATATATATATATATTATTCATTTTAGATAATTATTTATTAAATATTACTTTTGTATATTTTATACGTATATATTTTTAAATTGGATATATTGTTTTTACATAATTATTTTAATAACCATAGATGTTCATTTTTATTTATCTTATGTATATATTTGTTTACTATTTCTAAGTTATTTTATTTATTTGTCATGACGGATATTTTCAATCGTTATTTTTTTGTTCTTTATTATTGTTGCATTTATATGTTATTACACTTGTTTTTTTGATTTCTAAAATGGTCAAAGGCAATGTTGTCTCGCGTCGTGGATTAACGAAATTACGTACAATATAACTGGATTTCGATTTCTGTTAATCCACGTACTAAAGGAACATCCTTTATAATAAAATCGAGTGAATTAAGTCATTTTTTATGGATTCAATTATTTTAATATTAAATTCACTCATTTTATCGAAATAAAAAGGATCACAATTTAAATTTTGAATTCAAACTTATAAAATTCCACTACTTAGACAATGTATAATCGATAGGTACCAATTTTGGGAGCTGTGGATGTGTTAGCCCTTCCCCAAGCGTAATCAACTCCCGAACCCTTAAAAATGAATCTTTGGTAAACGCAGACCAATTTTTATCATGAAAAATGATTTTTCTTAAAATTGTTTTAAAATACGTTTCAAGGTATTTGACCTACCTAAACCAAAGGTCGATGGCGACTCCAAATTTTAAATCAAACAAAAACCAAATTTTCTAAAATAAAGTCATAATTATTTTTAAAATTATTTATTTATTTAAAAAAAATGGTTACGACACCTTGCCGACTCTGGTGGGGACCTATAAGAGTCAAGCCTTATTCGATTACACGTTGTCATAGTCGATGGAATTTTATAAATTTGAACCATTGTTTAAGTTATGATTCTTTATTATTTCAATTTTCATAATCATGCATAACGTTTTATTGATTTCTTGTAAATAATTGCACTAATGTTTTGATTTGAGTTTCATTGTTTTCAGATAAGTTAACTTTTTTGAAATAAATCTGATTTTTTTTTTTGTTTTTTGGGTAAAAGGTTTGTGAGTTATTCCTCGCACACGTCGCGTGCATTTGCATGTCATGAGCTCTATACCCGAGCTTCGTCCCACTAAGTGGTGGTCAGTCACTAGTGCCTTCATGAGTAGCCCTCCGTATAGGATAGTGAATCACTTCCGAAGTACATGCACTTATGATCTTCGTAAGTAGCCCTCTGTGTAGACATAAGGAATGTGCTTCTTTGAATTGAACTCAACTCGCTTAAGTCTATAATGGATAAGGATCGAGGGTTCGGCAGCCCAAGGGGGAACCCACAATAAGGACAATTCGAGTACCCCTATTACCTTAGAACTGAAACCCTGCATATAGTAAACCCATGCCCACCAGAAATTAACCCGAAACACTTTCCGAATTTATAAGTACATGAAGAAAGAACATCTCCTAACCTTTGCCTTTAAATTCATAGAATAGATTGTTCTTATAAGAATAAAAGCATGTGAACTAGATACCACATGGCTAGGTTTTGATTGTTCATAATTCAAGCATGTGGGTAGAATACATGTCTAGATAAGATTGTTGCTTCAAATAAATGTATGCTTGGGTAGATACTGTGATAAGATACACAATATTTATTTTATATTTTATCTTATTATCCCGACTAACTTGTGTTTTTTGTTTGTTTGTTTTGTTTACTCTCTTTTCCTTTATTTTGCTCATCATTATATATCATCATAATGTTGAGAAACAATTTGTTACTAGTGGCGAGTGAAAAAGTTTAATGTCAAAAAGTAATATATTTAAAAGTTTAATGGCAAAATCAATATAACTCTAGAGTTTCATAGCTTAAAATGATTTCATTTTGTCCATGTCATCAAAGTGATAGAAATATTAGTCCACGTCATGGTACCATTAAAATCTAGAGACCCAATGATATAATTGAAGTTAAAACCAAAATTTAATATTATCATTAGAGAAATTAAAAGTTTACTGCTATTATTAGAAAACTCAGGTACTGAGCTTAACCCAAAGTGGCAAATTCTTCTTCATAGACTGAACAAAAAACTTTCATCAAAGTCCCTCGAAGCTACATCGAATTTACAAAATGAGACCGGATTGAAGCCACTAATTGGTAACAGTGGAGGAACAAGTGTTACAAGGCTTCCCTTCCTGCCTGAATAAAATATTATTTCAATCATAGGAATCACTGATTGATACAAAGCTCCAAGTCTTGTACAATTTTATATGTAGGTTATGTATGTCTTCATGTAATTCTTTGACATTGTAAAATGTAAAATTGTACAATGCAATTTATTATCGTTTTGTTTCTCTATCAAACTGGAAATATTTTTTTGACAAAGCAAAAATTATTGATAATAATAAGAACCACTAAAAGTAGTTTACATAGATTCAAATAAGGAGATTCAGATCATACACACACTTACCTAAACACAAAATCACACCTATGCTTTCACACAAAATATAACTAAAATCGACAATCCTACGCCCAAAACACGACACCAGTGACATACAAACTCTCAAATGCAGTAATAATGCTGTACAAATAAAAAAAAACATGAAACTAACACCGCCATGCTATTCACCAAACAGGTAACCAAAATGATCAGGAAGACAACACATTGATATAATTCAGATTTATCGACTGAAATTTCGTTCAACCATCCTTAAAGACCCAACAATCAGACATCAATTCAGAACACGACCAAACAAACCAGGTCAATTTTGCGTCCTCCACAAAAGGGGACAAAAAGCTGGAATAGCTCAGTTGGTTAGAGCGTGTGGCTGTTAACCACAAGGTCGGAGGTTCAAGTCCTCCTTCTAGCGTTCTATTTTATGCAACTTCTAATTATCCTTTAAATTTCAATATATTATGTCAGGTATATAATAATTATAAAATTCGTCAAAAGAGAACTAAGAGGCCTATTAGCTCAGTTGGTTAGAGTGTTGTGCTAATAATGCGAAGGCTGTAGGTTTGATATCTGCATTGCCCAGGTTTTAATTTTTCTCCTGATCAGTGAGATCTACCGATTGGAATCAATATGGTGGGTTGCATAAAGAGGCAATGGTAACTAACGAAGCCAGCAGGTGGGGGTGAAGATCGTCTGATGGGAACAAATGTTCTACGGCAAAAATCTTCATTTTGTTGCCAGATGAACGTGAAAGACGAGGCCATTGTGGATACATGGAATGAGATCAGAGGTGATGGAGATGCACCCCATGAAGGGAGAATGCAAGTTCCAATTGTAAATTTGCAACAAAAATATGAGTATTTATGTCTTTTCTCATTGCAAAACCATCAATTCATTTATTTCAACTCTCATTGCTCATATGGCTTCGGATGTGCTCAAAGTGAGTTTTTCCATATGGATATGCCACTTGCTCTCAAGTGCAACATATACCAAACATTCTTGAAGTCTAGGATTCATGGTTGAAGGTTAAAGAATACATAACAAAATAAATAAATGGAGGTTTAAATTGATTCAAGAATAATTTATATAAAGTTCAATGTTAACAAATGCAATTTCAAATTGCAATAAGAGATAAATTAGATTAAACAGACAAAAGAGAGATCTAGCCTTATGTATATCAAATTTAATTGAATAAATAAATCGATCATAAATAAGTCATATTTGAGTTCGCGGTGTAAATTTTAGTTTTGAAAACGATAATAATAGGTTATTCTCAATATGCAATTTATTTTTACATACAATTAATTTTTTGTTTTCCTTTCTTCTATATTTAATGTTGATCGGAATTTTAAACCATTTATTAGGTTGCTCTTAATAATATTATTTCATGGTTTGAACATGAATTCTCTTATTAAGAGTACAATGTAGTTATATTTAGACCTTACCTTCTTTCTATTTTGATAATTATGTCCTCCAAAATCATCATTTTGTAACTTCTATTATAATTTGATGTTCCGAATATTTAAATCGAGAGCCATATTCAAGTACGGAGCTTTAAATCCATAAGAAAAAGTAACATTTTGGACTAGCGATTAGTAATTGTATTTTCGAAGGTTTAAGGTTCTCAAATTTTTATTTGTTTCATTATTTTCATAAATATGATGCTTTCCTTGTTAGATATATGCATGTCATGGTGTTTGGACGAGGAATATGAAAATGATGAAAATACTCCTTTGATTATTAGTTGGGTGTAAAGGACTAATTTCTTCATAACTGCATAGGATGACCTTGTGTTAATGGTTATATATATATCTTTGTGGATATTATCTCAATGCTTTTATCGAGAAGTGGAATTTTGATTGTTTTACACTTCAGTATTTGGGAGTACAAATTTGGAAGAGCAATGCTAACTTAATAGGGCTATGTTCACTTTACGAAACTCGAAAGCTGAGCTATTCCACTAACGCAATTGGTTATAGAGGAAACTCGAAAGCCCTGGCTTTATGAATATATTACATTCAAACCATGACATAGCTCGGACACTTGGCAATTCGGTGTTTGCTCCACTGCTTTTGTCTAAAGACTTTGTGATGAGACGAACCCTTCCGTTAAACCTGATAAAAGTGATTATAATACTAAGCTGTCCCTCTAAGCATATCTTGGAATTCAACAAATATCACTCCGAAGCTCAAGGTCATAGATGAGGCAAAGGAAGTCGTTTGTGGGGCAAAATTTGGGAAGGGAAGGAAAAATTATCTTAGGTTGAGGTTTTCAAGAGTACGCCCTGGTGAAAATGAAGACAAACTGAGTCAGGGATAGATTGAAAATTGCTCATAGATCAACATTTTGCATTGGATTTAAGCATGCTGAAGAATCTAAGATCAAGAATCAGAAATTCAAGATTCCAGAGTCAAGAGTCATCAAGACTGACAACCAGTGATTGAGATTTCTCTTCAAACCCTAACATATTTCGCATATACATCAACACATGCATACATTACGCATGAAATTTGCATCTTTGCATTCATCATCATGTGCAATAAAGACTTTGATTTTTCCTCTTTTGAGGACAAATTCAATAAAACAACAAATAAATTTCATCTTGGCATACATCAAACATCCATCATCAGGATAGTTACATCCAGATACATTTTACAGATCTTTCAGGAGAAGATGAGATTAAAAGACAACAAGGCATCCTCATCAAGAGGGAACAATCATCTTCAAGATTCAACATTTCCCATACAAATTTTGTCTCGCTTGAGACAATCTCATTTAATGCAAATGATTCATCTCACTTGAGATTGTCATTCTTAAAACAGACCTTGTCTCACTTAAGACTGTTTTACTCAAAAGAAGATTTATTTCCCTTAAGATTGTCATTCTTAAAACAGACCTTGTCTCACTTAAGACTCTTTTACTCGAAAGAAAATTTATTTCCCTCAAGATTATTTTTTTTAAACAAGATTTTATCTCTCTTGAGATAGTTTCCCTTGAAACAAATTTTGTCTCCCTTGAGACAGTTTCTCTTGAAATATAAACGTTGAAAACATTTCCCCTGAAATGAATTTTGTCTCTCTTGAGATAGTTTCCCTTGAAACAAATTTTGTCTCCCTTGAAACAATTTCTCTTGAAACATAAACTTTGAAAACAGTTTCCATTGAAACAAAATCTATGAATATGTTTTACATTAAACTAATTTCGTCTCCCTTGAGACAGTTTCTTTTAGAAAAAAATTTTGTCTCTCTTGAGACGGTTTCCCTTGAAACAAAATATTTTGAATATGTTTTACATTAAACAAATTTCGTCTCCCTTGAGACAGTTTCTCTTGAAACACCAACCTTTGAATATGATTCTCTTGAAACAAAATTTTGCCTCCCTGGAGACAATTTCTCTTGGAAAAAAAACCTTTGAAATTGTTTCTCTTGAAACACAAAAAGCCTTTGAGATTGTTTCTCTTGAAACACACAAAAAAAACCTTTGAAAATGTTTCTCTTGAAACAAAAGACCTTCGAGTTTGACTACGCTTAACTCCAAGGCATATCATTTGCAGCAAAACTCAAGACTAGAAGGGTTATCTTCCAACAAAAGACCTTCGAGTTCGACTACGCTCAACTCCAAGGCACATTATTTGCAGCATAGCTTAAGTCAAGAAGGGCTATCTGCCAACTAAAGACCTTCGAAGGAAAATCAAATTTATAGCATAGCTCAAGGAAAGAAGGGCTATCTGTCAACAAAATTGTCTAGTTCGATTCCATTCAGCTCGATGACACATCAATCGCACTACTGTCCGGTTACAGTCGAGGTTTTCAAGTCAAGAAGAAGATCTGGGTTAGCCGTGCCTTAGTGATAAGGAACTGTTTTCAAGTAGCATAGCTTAAGTCGAGAAAAACTAGCTATTAGCAGAAGCTGTCAAGTTCGATCTCATTCAACTCTATGTCACATCAAGATGGATCCGACTTTGCAACTAAGGAGCCATTCACAACTCAACTTCACGACGAGGGAGTCATCAGTCTTAGCATCAGATTTCAACTCTACAACAGAGGATATTCGATGGGGATTGACCCCTATATGGATGATGTTTGATATATTCATGTTAGACAAAAATTGTGTCTTTTAATCTTTACCCTACACCCATTACACGACTATGGGCAAAGAGGGGCAGCTATCGACACATATTTTCGTCCATGTGGCATTTACATTTGCATTTATGTGTTATTATTTATAATATATGGTTTATTTGTATTGCATAATGTATACATATAATATTATTTATTATAATTATAACATATTTACACTTCATTTTTATTTCATTTTCAGGCCCAAATACAAATAAAGAACAAGCCCAGCAGACAACCCACACGTGACCAAAACCAAACCCACGAACCGCTCCAGCTAGGGTTTTGAAACCCTAGCTTTCTTCACTATTCTATGCACCGCATGGATTCAACCCCACGACACCGAGTTTCACGGCAAGACTCCCACAGTTGCATGACTCACACCTCCAAGGCAACCATCACCGAGGATTTCGACTCCCATCAACAACAAGCAAAGCAGCGTGTTAGTTTAGGACTTCAACAAACACAACCCAAACCGAGTTTTACTCGGATTAAAACTCTAAAATAGGCTTGTGTTTTCATTATAAATACATGTAACATGATTGATACAGGGTTTTTTTTACACGATATACACAAAATATTAACAAGTAATACGAGAGATTACCGAGAGATGTTGCGAGGAAATCAAGTGCAAAAAAAAGCTTGTAATCTGCGAAAACTAGATTCGAAATAAAAGGTACCTTCTTTGCATGTCGTTTTTTTGGCTTGCATGTGTTATCTTCTTCCACATTGACTCGAAGCAAAAGTTTTTTTAAGTCGATGAACATGGGAAAAAACCAGATCTAGTTCTTTAGATCTACGATTCCCTGAGGCCCATTTTGAAAAAAAAAATTTGTTTTCGGAACGAGGACGCTGAGATCTTTCGGAAAAAAAAATTACTTATGTTGCCGATGACCAGCGGCCAGCGCCGATCAACGGTGGCGGTGAGACGGCGCGGTGACCGTGTTCTAGGAATCACGACTCCTGTTCATCCTTAGATGAACATTAAAGAGAAACGAAATTGAGGGGAGGGGACAACTTTGATCCAAATATGAAAAGAATGAAGAATTAAAAGAGTTTTTAGGCTTTATACATAGCCCATATTCAAATCGTGACCCGACCTGCTTATCCATCAGACCCGCGTGTTTCTAAGTAAAATGGGGTTAATCCCCTTTTGGTCCCTCGTTCTTTAAAGCCTTTAATTTGATTCCTCTTTGATTCAAAATTTAATTTTATCTTTAAATTGACCATAATATTTTGTTTTCTTCTCAATTTGGTCCCTTTTTTTTTCCTTGCTATTATTCCTTTTTTTTTTATTATTATTCTTATTATTTATTTTCCTTTTTAATGTTTTGTTTATATATTATTATATGTACATACCTTTTATAGTATTATTTATTCTTATTATTATTACTATTATTTCACTATTATTTTTATATTTCAATTTATTATGTTATATATATATAAATATATATATATCATTTTTATTTCATTTTATGTATATATATATATACTCTTTTTATTCTCTTTTATTTTATTTTTCTATCTTTACTTTTTACTATTATTATTATTATATTATATTATATTTTATTTTATCTTTTATTCTTATTTTTAATTTATTATTTTATTTTGATTTGTTTTTCTCCTTCTTGAAACTTCATTTATTAGCATATTCATTTTTTATTCTTTTTCATTTTATTATTTTTGCTTTACTTGTTTTTATTTTCTTTATTTTATTCACTTACGTGTTTTCAAATCTAACATTTTCCTTTTAAGGGTCTTCATTCCAATTTATTAGAGGTAAGTAATTTTGGATCGATATTTTACCTTTTAATTTAAAGCTACAATTTTCTTAATTAAAGACAACTGGAAATTACGTAATACCGAATGGGCAGTTCAAGGGTGCTAATCCTTCTTTGACTGTAATCAACTCCCGAATCCGACACATCTTTGAAAAGACGCAGACCAGGTAAGAAATAAGGTATCCGATCAACCCGTTTGCTTTCAAATAAATGATCGGTGGCGACTCCCAATTCATTTAATCCAAGTCGAAGCCCAATTCGGGGCCCAACCGAAAGACGGATTCGATAGTAGGTTATGTATGTCTTCATGTAATTCTTTGACATTGTAAAATGTAAAATTGTACAATGCAATTTATTGTCGTCTTGTTTCTCAAACTGGAAACATTTTTTTTTGACAAAGCAAAAATTATTGATAATAATAAGAACCACTAAAAGTATTTTACATAGATTCAAATAATACCTATGCTTTCACACAAAAAATAACTAAAATCGACAATCCTACGCCCAAAACACGACACCAGTGACATACAAACTCTCAAATGCAGTAATAATGCTATACAAATAAAAAAAACATGAAACTAACACCACCATGCTATTCACCAAACAGGTAACCAAAATGATCAGGAAGACAACACATTAATATAATTCAGATTTATCGACTGAAATTTCGTTCAACCATCCTTAAAGACCCAACAATCAGACATCAATTCAGAACACCACCAAACAGGCCAGGTCAATTTTGCGTCCTCCCCAAAGAGGAACAAAAAGCTGGAATAGCTCAGTTGGTTAGAGCGTGTGGCTGTTAACCACAAGGTCGGAGGTTCAAGCCCTCCTTCTAGCGTTCTATTTTATGCAACTTCTAATTATCCTTTAAATTTCAATATGTTATGTCAGGTATATAATAATTATAAAATTCGTCAAAAGAGAATTAAGAGGCCTATTAGCTCAGTTGGTTAGAGTATTGTGCTAATAACGCGAAGGTTGTAGGTTTGATGTCTGCATTGGCCAGGTTTTATTTTTTCTCCTGATCAGTGAGATCTTCCGTTTGGAATCAATATGGTGGGTGGAATAAAGAGGCAATGGTTCAACTAACGAAGCCAGCAGGTGGGGGTGAAGATTGTCTGATGGGAACAAATGTTCTACGGAAAAAATCTTCATTTTGTTGCCAGATGAACGTGAAAGACGTGGCCATTGTGGATACATGGAATGAGATCAGAGGTGATGGAGATGCCCCCCATGAAGGGAGAATGCAAGTTCCAATTGTAAATTTGCAACAAAAATATGAGTATTTTTGTCTGTTTTTCTCATTGCAAAACCATCAATTCATTTATTTCAACTCTCATTGCTCATATGGCTTCCAATGTGCTCAAAGTGAGTTTTTCCATATGGATATACCACTTGCTCTCAAGTGCAACATATACCAAACATTCTTGAAGTCTAGGATTCATGGTTGAGGGTTAAAGAATACATAACAAAATAAATAAATGGAGGTTTAAATTGATTCAAGAATAATTTATATAAAGTTCAATGTTAACAAATGCAATTACAAATTGCAGTAAGAGATAAATTAGATTAAACAGACAAATGAGAGATCTAGCCTTATGTATATCAAATTTAATTGAATAAATAAATCAATCATAAATAAGTCATATTTGAGTTCGCGGTATAAATTTTAGTTTTGAAAACGATAATAATAGGTTGTTCTCATTATGCAATTTATTTTTACGTACAATTAATTTTTTGTTTTCCTTTCTTCTATATTTAATGTTGATCGGAATTTTAAACCATTTATTAGGTTGCTCTTAATAATATTATTTCATGGTTTGAACATGAATTCTCTTATTAAGAGTACAATGTAGTTATATTTAGACCTTACCTTCTTTCTATTTTGATAATTATGTCCTCCAAAATCATCATTTTGTAACTTCTATTATAATTTGATGTTCCGAGTATTTAAATCGAGAGCCATACTCAAGTACGGAGCTTTATATCCATAAGAAAAAATAACATTTTGGACTAGCGATTAGTAATTGTATTTTCGAGGGTTTAAGGTTCTCAAATTTTTATTTGTTTCATTATTTTCATAAATATGATGCTTTCCTTGTTAGATATATGCATGTCATGGTGTTTGGACGAGGAATATGAAAATGATGAAAATACTCCTTTGATTATTAGTTGGGTGTAAAGGACTAATTTCTTCATAACTGCATAGGATGACCTTGTGTTAATGGTTATATATCTCTTTGTGGATATTATCTCAATGCATTTATCGAGAAGAGGAATATTGATTGTTTACACTTCAGTATTTGGGAGTACAAATATGGAAGAGCAATGCTAACTTAATAGGGCTATGTTCACTTTACGATTACATCAATAATGATAGATTTACTTCTAGGACAGTAATTTTTCACACGACTATAATTTATATATTTTTATTCAATTTAATTTTTTTATCAGAATTAATATTTTATTTTAAACAATCTTGTTTCTATGACAAAACAAAAGCGAAGACAATGACACAACCATAGACACTATTTTATCCGGGCTTATATACACATATATACATGTGTCCTAAACTAAATTATAGGTTTTAAGTTTTAGTGGTCAAAGAATATTAATTGTGAATATTAATTGTGTTATTAATTGGAAATATTAATTGTGTTAGTAATTGTTAGTATTAATTGTGTTCTGATAGTTAATGTTGATTGTGTTGATGTCAATTATGTTTGACCTACAATATGTAAAATAATTAATTAATATTTATAAATATTTACTTTTTGTTTTTATTTTTATTTCATAGGTTACAATGAAAGAGGCCTAAATACATAAAAAAAACAGTCCCCACTGTTTTTAAAAAATAACTATTTTTATTTTTGTTTCACGATAAATGAGTAAAGAGGGGTAGCTGTAGGCATTTATTTCTGTTCGGGGTCTTTATTATATTGTATAGCATAATATATAATAATTTCAAATATAGTCTTTGAAATCGTATTTTTAAAAAACTTATAATATATAGTTTTTAAAACGGTTTGAAAACATATAGTATATAGTTTTTTAAAATAATTTTGAAAACATATAATATATAGTGTTCAATAATAGTTTTGAAAACGTATAATATATAGTTTTTAAAATGGTTTTGAAAACATATAGTATATAGTTTTTTAAAATATTTTTGAAAACGTATAATATATAGTGTTTAATAATAGTTTTGAAAACGTATAATATATAGTTTTTAAAATAGTTTTGAAACATATAGTATATAGTTTTTTAAAATAGTTTTGAAAACGTATAATATATAGTTTTTAAAACTGTTTTGAAAACATATATAGTTTTTTGAAATGGTTTCGATAATATATAGTTTTTAAAAAACGGTTTTGAAAAATTTAGTATAAGGTTTTTTTTTAAAAGGTTTTGAAAACATATCATATATATTTTAAAAATATTTTTCAAAAACATATAATATAATATTATATAGTTTTTATTATTACACTTATTATATATTATTATATTATATTATTTATTTATTTTGTTATTTATTTTTTATTTTGGTCTAGGTCCAAATCCAACGACAGATTCGGGTAGTCCAAGTCCAAGGGTTCGAAACAAGCCAAACTGAAGCAATCCTGACTCAACAAGCCCGGTAAGGCCCAAGCCTGTCTACTAACCCAGTAGAGGGCTATGGTTTCGTATCAAACCAAAGGCGTCGCACGGGGAGCGCACATGGAATCACACACCTGAACAGTTCGAGAACCAGTCGGATTTCTTGGCCTCTAAATTTGAAATCAGAACAACAACGATGTGCCAAAAGATCGACCAACTTCCCAAGATATCGGGACCACAATGGTCTGCCACTGGGCTATAAAAAGCCTCCGGTGAAACCAAGCAAAAACATTAAGAAAACCGAGTAGCCAAATAACAACAGAAAACACAAGGAAAAACCAATCGAGCAACAAAGCAACAAAAAGAATGAAACCGCAAAAGCCATCAACACCAAAAAGATAGCAATGTTTGAAACCCTAAAGGTCAAAAGCCTTTCAAAATCGAAAGGAAGGAAAGACCAAGCTTGAAGCTTTGTTTCATGGGAGAACGCTGAGTAACTTCATCGGAGAGGAAAAGACGTCGAGGAGTGGAAGGCTTCACCGAAAAAGGTACGAAAACCAAGGGTATTTTTGTAGATCTACGATTTCGAGGTCGATTTTGGAGATTTAAGGGCTAGATTTGGTTTTAGGGTGTGGAGGGGAACACTTTGGGAAGGTTTGTAATTTTTTGGCCACCAGAGGCGGCGGCCTGCGCGGCGACTAGCGGCGGTAAGGCGCTTCGGAGGGAGGCCGACCATGGGGCCGATTGTTTGGGTTGAGAGCATTTTTGAGATACGGGGGTTGTTTTTTTTAAGAAGTGTATGAAATGAATTTTTTGTGTGATTTATGGGCTATTTATAGGGAGGGCCTTGGTGTAATTAGTAAATACTTAAATTATTTTCGCAGAACCTGTAGTTTTGATGCGTAATTCATTTTGGTCACCTATTGTAAATATGTACGTGAATTTGAATTTATTCAATTTAATCCCTGTTTAAATTCTTATATTTTGCAAATTGACCCCTTAACATTTTGTTTTTTCTTGTAGCTCATTTTTAGTTTCAATTTGATCTTTTAATGTTTTTTATTTCTTTTAAATTAAGCATTTTCTTCATTTTTCTTTTTAAAATCTGACATCTTTATTATTATTATTTTTTAAACATTTTTGTTTATTATTTTTTTTATCATTTTAACCTCTCTTTCAATAATTTTTAATTCAATCATTATTATTTTTATTTAATAACTTTTTTTTTTATTTATTTTTACGATCTAACATTTATTTAATTTTGTTAGGATAATTTTAATTGATCAAGGGTAAGTAATTCGGATCAAATTTCATATTTTATTTAACTTTTAATTTTTACAATTAAGATAACCGAAAAATTAAATTGGTACCGAAAGGGCAGTACAAGGGTGCTCATCCTTCCTTGACTGTAATCGACTCCCGAGTCCAATACATTTATGGTAAAACGCAGATCATGAAACATAGTCAATTAAGGTATCCAGTCAACCTAATGATTGGTGGTGACTCTAACACATTTATTTAAGTCGAAGACCAATTCCAGGCCCACCCGAAGGACTGTTACGACAATCATCTTTAAGCATGAATTATAGAAAGTGAAGTTGTCAACAGTAGTTTTCGTCCGAGTGACATTTATTTTATATACATATATAATAATATTATATATTATTTAGCCCAAAGGCCCTATTACAAAGCAAGGAACACAGGCCCAAGATACAAGCTCAAATGTAGGCCCGATTACAACCCAACCCGGGTTAGGTCCAAATTTGGTTTACAATTGATTCAAGCCCAGCAACCAGTTCAAGCCCAGATCTAGCAGTCCCATGAGAAGACCCATCAGTAGCTAGGGTTTCCCATGCTTCTCCATCAGCCTCCAGTAGCTCTCCACCGCACGATCAAAGGCATATCCAAGGGTCTACAAGGCACTAGCAGGAACCCTAGGGTATCATTACGACCCTAGGGCCTATTCCGACCATCGCCTCCACTGCTCCAACCAGATGCTGGCACGACGTTGTCGCATCTTCAAAGTTATCCCGAAGATTCTAGAGGCCACACGAGAGCAGTACAACACATCACTCTAGGGTGAGTCACCACCGTAGGTCCGGTGACTCATTGGGTAGAGCCATCATTATGAATGATAATCGAGGATTATAAATAACCCTAACTTGTATAAGGAACAAACACACAACAAGAGAAGGGAAACCACAAAGAACAACCATAAACCAAACACAAAGGGAATGTAGTAGCAAGAATAAAGAAGAGCCGAAAGGAGTGCTTACCATCATCAGAGCACTTACGCGCCTCCATGTGCCATCGGAAAGTTGAAGAGACGAAGGTATAAACTTAGATCTACCGATTTTGGGAGGTTTTTAGGAGAAAAGGAACTTAGAATCGGGTAGAGGGGCTCTCGATCTACATTTTGGGTAAGTTTGGTGTTTTCAGGCCACCACCCACGGTGACCGACGTACCTCCAGCGGGGAAGTTTAGAGAGAACCGAGAGGTTCTCTCGTTTAGATAGAGAAGAAGAGGAGAGAAATGGAGAGAATGAAGGCCTTAGGGCCTGTTTTGCTGTTTAAATACCTTCCTTCGTATGACGCCGTTTAGGGGGAGGTATATTTGTAATTTTTGTGTGGGTAAACTATACGTGTGGTCCCTCTGGTTATGTAAGCTTTGCGATTTAGTCCCAAATTTAGGTTTTGCGTGCTTTAATTTGGTTTTTTTTATTTTATATATTTATATTTTAGTCCTTGGATGTATATATATATTTTAGGTAAAATTATATATTTAGTCATTAAATATTAATAAATTTTATTTTAATCCTTAATTAGTAATTTAGGGTAAATTACAAATTTGGAAGAGCAATGCTAACTTAATAGGGCTATGTTCACTTTACGATTACATCAATAATGATAGATTTACTTTTAGAACAGTAATTTTTCACACGACTATAATTTATATATTTTTATTCAATTTAATTTTTTATCAGAATTAATATTTTATTTTAAACAATCTTGTTTCTATGACAAAACAAAAGCGAAGACAATGACACAACCATAGACACTATTTTATCCGGGCTTATATACACATATATACATGTGTCCTAAACTAAATTATAGGTTTTAAGTTTTAGTGGTCAAAGAATATTAATTGTGAATATTAATTGTGTTATTAATTGGAAATATTAATTGTGTTAGTAATTGTTAGTATTAATTGTGTTCTGATAGTTAATGTTGATTGTGTTGATGTCAATTATGTTTGACCTACAATATGTAAAATAATTAATTAATATTTATAAATATTTACTTTTTGTTTTTATTTTTTTTCATAGGTTACAATAAAAGAGGCCTAAATTATATAAAAAAACAGGCCCAATGTTACAAAGATTAAAGCCCAAATTACAAATGGGACAACAACCCAAAAATCGGCCCAAAATGGATCAACCCAACAAATTAGGGTTTCATCTCATCACCTAGTCACCAGAGATCCAGTAGTTGGATCTACCCATGATCCAACGACCCAGATGAAAGGGATCATAGGGTTTTATCATAACCCTAGGATTGAAGCCTGTCGCCGCCTACCCTACTGCCACTACCACTACCAATGTAGTCGTGTTGCCACTGTCCACCCCTCTCACCACCGTCGTTGTCTGATCCAATCACCACTGTCACCTCAGTCGACCATCAACACTCATCAATCAAGCGAAAAGGACAAAAAATTAGTAAAAAAAACAGACACACACAGACACACACACACACACAGACACACACACACACACACACACATATATATATATATATATATTACTCGATGAGGACAAATAAAAAGCAAAGAGCCAGGTTATCAATAAAAAAAGAAGAGCACTCTTACACCATCTCAAGATTAGAATAAAACGATAACATGCAACAGTAGATATGAATATATAAACGAAGCAAGGGAACCGTTTTAGGGGGATGATCCAAAAATTTTAGAGAGGGAGAAAAGAGAAAAAAGAACAAAAAGAAAAAAAACCATATAGAGTAATCACTAAAAAGGGAGGAGAAAAAAATATTCTTATCTGATTCATAGTAGCCACGATCATCCAAACTCAAGGTAATATCTTTGGTTTTCTTTGGGATTAAAGGAAAAAGTGCTCTATTGGGTTGGTTAAGGGAGGTATTCGTGAGGGAAATATAAAGGAGGGTATTTGGGGGTTCTAAATCAGGTTAAACGGCGTTGAGAACAACCGTATTTTAGGTCGTTTGAAGTGAAAGGCGGCGAGGCTCGGGAGGGTTCTCTCCCTTTTAGAATGGGAGAGGCGGCATGTAAGAAATAAAATGAAAAGGGTGAGTTAATTTTAAACTCCAATCCTTTCGGTTTAACAATTTTTTCAAGAATTGTTTTAATTTCTCGATTCGATACTTGTGTTTGTCTATTTGTTTGCCCATTTGTTTGCAGATGGTAAGCGATAGCAATTCTTTGAGTTACTCCAAATTTCTTCATTAGCGACTCGATTACTCGGTTGATAAATGAGTTCCTATATCTCTTATTATAGCCCGTCGCGTGCCAATCCTTAAAAAAATATTATTTTTCAAAAAAATTAATTGTAGTTTTAGCATTATTCTGAGTGGCCTTACCTTCCACCTATTTAGAAACATAATCTACGACTAAAATAATATAAGTATTTCCAAATGAAAAAAATAAAAGGACCCATATAATCAATTCCCCAAACATAAAAAATTTCACAAACTTGTACAGAATTACATTTCATTCATACAACTTAAATTACTTGTACGTTGACATCTTTCTCAAGTTTTAAAAAATAGATATGAGTCCCAAAAGATGTTAGACCAAAAAGAAACCGCATTCAAGAATTTTATGAGATGTACGTTTTGGCCCAAAATGACCACCACAAGAGTAAGATTGACAAAATTGTAAAATTGAATTTACCACATTTTCGGCAATGCATCGCCAAATTACCTGATCCGAGCAGTTCTTCCATAAATAAGGATCGTTCCAAATATAATATCGGGATTCTCGCTTAGTTCCGATTGATTTCAGTTCTTGGCAAATCTAATGGTAACTTACCTGTGGCCAAATAATTAACCATATCTGCAAACCATGGAGTTATGCTTTGTGCCACCATCAATTTTTCTTCAGAAAATTCTTCTCTAAGTGGTAGGTCAGATATGGAGAGGGGAATTCGACTCAAGTGATCCGCTACTAGATTTTTGCATCCCTTTTTGTCTTTGATTTCCAAGTTAAACTCCTTTAAAAGCATGATCCATCGGATAAGTATCGGTTTTGCTTCCTTTTTGCTCCCTTTTTGCTCATCAAATACATTAAAGCTGCATGATCAGAAAAAACAGTAATTTTAGTGCCAAGCAAATAAGATCTAAATTTTCTAAAGCAAAAATTATTGCAAAAAGTTCGTTTTCCGTAGTTGAATAATTTTTCTGAGCCGAGTCCAAACTTCGGGATGCATAAGCTATGACATGTGGCTCTTTCCCTATTTTTGGCCGAGAAAGGCTCCAACGCTAGTATTCGATGCGTCACACATAAGTTCAAAGAGGCAATTCCAATCTGGTGGCTGAAATAAGCTTTTCCTTTAATGAATCGAAATACGTCTTGCATTTTGTATCAAAATCAAAGTCTTGATCTTTTTGAAGAAGATTGCATAAAGGTTGTGCTATCTTCGAAAAGTCTCTAATAAACCTGCAGTAAAATCATGCATAGCCAAGAAAAGAACTAATTTTCCTCATAGTTATGGGGTAAGGAAGTGAGCGTATAATATTTGTTTTAGCTTTATCAATCGTAATACCTTTTGAGGAAACAATATGACTTAAAATTAACCCTTTATCAACCATAAAATGACATTTTTCATAGTTTAAAACAATGTTATATTCTAAGCATCTTTTAAGCACATTAGTTAAATTATCAAGACATTCAATGAAAGAATTACCATAAAATGTGAAGTCATCCATAAAGACTTCGATGCCTTTCTCCACATAGTCAGAAAATATACTCAATGGGCATCTTTAAAAGGTGATCGGTGTGTTAAAAAAACCAAAGGGCATTTGTCTATATGAAAATGTACCGAAGAGACAAGTAAAAGTCATTTTTTCTTGATCCTCGGGCGCTATTGGGATTTGGAAAAAACCTGAAAAACCATCAAGGCAACAGTAATGAGTTTTCCCAGATAATCTTTCAATCATTTGGTCTATAAAGGGAAGAGGAAAATAATCTTTCTGAGTAAGAGAGTTCAACTTCCTGTGATCAATACAAACTCACCATCCATTTTGAACTCTTGTTGGCACTAACTATCCTTCTTGATTTTCAACCACTATGACATAGAAATCTGCAGGAAAAAATAATACATCGACCTTCACTAAGACATTTTCCATCATTCCCACTGGATAGATCACGGACTGATCAACCAACTGTATGGTTACTTCTGTTTCCTTCAAAGGTTTGTTAGTAATCATTTTATAAATAGAAAATGACATATCGTTAATTGAAGCTCCTAAGTCACACATTGCACGTTTAATTTTAAAATTACCTATTTTACAAGGTATAACTAACATACATTGATCCTTCATCTTTTGTGGGAGCTTTCGTTGAAATATTATGGAAACATCTTCTCCCAAATTTACCTTTTCATGCCCCATTAATTTCCTATTTATAGTGCAAAGCTCCTTTAAAAATCGAGCATACCTCGATACTTGTTAAATTACTTCAAGAAGAGGTATGTTAACTTGAACTTTTCAAAACATCTCTAAGATCTCCCCTTTTTCATATCTTTTATCACGCTTTAACAATGTTGATGGGAAGGGTGGTGCGATTTCATGAGAAGAAGAAGGAGGATGTGCATTAGATGTACCTTATATTTCTGGAGGTGGCGTTTCTTCTTGTTCTTCCTGATGTGGGGCTTTTTCTTCTGGAACTTCGGGTGAGATGATTGTTCCACTTCAGAGTGTGATGACACTAACATTTTATCTCGGATTTAACTCCGTTTCAGAAGGTAGTCTTCCTTGTGATTCTATGGGATGCAACTAGATATTCCTGGGATGTAACCAGCTTTTCTTGTGAAATTGCCAATTTTTCTATGATTTCCTCCAATGATGGCTTTTGCGTTTGCTGTTGAGGAGGAGGTCTTGGTTGATAAGCTAGCCTTTAAATCATTGGGCATCCTGGATTATAAGTATTGCTATATGGGTTGTATAGTCTTTGTGGAGGACCTGGAAAGTTTCCTACGTCATTGATTTCTGCATTGCCTCCTTCTTGTATCATCGGGCACTAGTCTGTCGGATGGTCTAGCTTTGTGCATATCCCACATGCTCTTGTTACATTAGATTTTCCTACAATAAGTGAATTAACTACTTTAGTTAATTTATCTAACTTATTTTCAAGGGAAAAGGTACTTATCTCATGAACCCGTCGGCTGGGTTCACTTGAAAACTGTTGAGAGTTGACTGCCATGGTTGAAATCAATTCTCTCGCTGTTGTTGGGATCATGTTGACTATTACTCCTACACTGGCGGCATCTACCATTTTTATTTCCATTGGTAAAAGACCTTCATAAAAGTATTGAAGTAATGTTTGCCCACTTAATCCGTGTTACGGACAACGTGCGCAAAGCTTTTTAAGTCGTTCCAATAGTCATAAAGACTTTCATGCTCCTTCGTAACTCGCTTGCTTTAGCGATGGGAATAACCTATCAAGAAAAATTCAACTCATGTTAGCCCATGAATTAACTGAATTCAAAGGTAAATAAAATAACCAATATTTAGCCAAGTCGGCTAAAGGGAAAAGGAAAGTCCTCAATTTAATTTGATCTTCGGTAACTCCTTGTGGTTTCATCCTTTTGCAAACCACGTGGAAGTCCAACAAGTGTTTGTGCAGATCTTCAGTGGGAAAGCCGTGGAAAGTAGAAAGAAGATGAATAAGTCTCATCTTTAACTAAAATAGAGTCCCACCATTAGGAAAAGTGATGCATAATGGCGTCTGATAAAGATAGAATTTCAGATAAAGATAAAAAGATAAGAATAAATTAATAAAATAATAAATAAATATTTAAATAAAATCGTTTAAAATTGAAGATAAGGATAAAATAATAAAATAATAATTATAAGACGAGGATAAAGATAAAATGGGGGAGTTTTTAAATTGTTTAAAGAAATAAAATGATATAAATATTAAATAAACAAATAAATAAATAAAATAAAATTGATATAAAGAAAACATATGGTAAAAACAACCTCAGACTTCAACTTTGCCTCAAATTCCTTGGATCATCGAAATAGATCTTTACTTCAAAATTCACGTCCGCTACTTATCTACAAGGATAATTCATTGTGACTATACTTTGTATACCGAATATCCAAGTGCACTCTTAAATTTCGGTTTGTGAGTTGATCTAAGAAACAACAATGTTGTAGATCTTAAAACGTTAAAGTTTGAAAAGCTAAATACTCGGATTATGTTGTTTTAACAATAATTTATTCTGATCTCAGTTTTCTCTTTGCAAACAATTTTGCTAAGCGTGTTCATAGGAAGTCAATGTGCTTCAATAAGTCGATCCTTTCTCCCACGTTAACCATAACAACATCCAGACCAACGCCATATTTTGGTTTTGAAAATCATTTTGATTTGAAAATAAGCCCAGAAAACAAAGAGAAAAATCTAAAACGATTTAAGTGTCTTACAATTATCACGTTTGGAATTGAGCCTTCGCTTTAGCCTTTGGCTTAGAAGAAAATTAGCTAAGCATGACCAAAGTCATACTTAGCATATTTGAAAACAAAACTTTAAAATAAAATAAAAAAATCGAAAACTTGAGAGGAAATAAAAGGGAGAATTTTATAAAGCTAAAGAGAAGAAGAAGAGTAAATTCTCAGTTGTGAGAGATATGTTTCTAGGTTTACCCTGAGAGAGTATTTATAGCCTTCAAAATCCTAAAAGCAAGGCAAATATTATCCTAAAATAAAGAGAATAAATCATAATTAAAATACTTAAAATTATTTAAACTAAAATACCTAAAACATAGATAAGATAAAATATAATATAATATTTAAAATAATATTCTAAAACATGAGTTTAATTCAAATTCGAATTGCAAAAATGTACGGCTAATCCATTCGTTCTTCTAGAAGTGCTAATTGAACCTTCTAGAATGTGCTGACGTCATCGCATCATCAGATGTTTCTTGCTCAAAGTCATGCCCACTAATCCAACTTTGATTCCGAAAATAAATAAAAAACTGCATAATTACGTCATTTTAGTACAATTTCTAAAATCTAACGTCTTGTACATAAAATGAATTAAAATAAATAAATAAACTACAAAAACCAATAATTACGAAATAATTTAAAAATAAAATAATAACTAAATAAATCACTTATCAACTCTACTCTTATGGAGTTGTTGCACCAAATTAGATTTGTAGGTCCATTAATATCGGTTTTCAGTTTAGAAAACTGGAGGAATAAAATAGCCAATATCAATTTTTCTTCATATACCAATGATTACCTTTTGGTCTAAGTTTTCTCTGAAAAGACTTAGTGCAACAGTAGATTCAAATATAAAAACGAAGCAAGGGAACCATTTTAGAGGGATGATTCGAAAATTTTAGAGAGAGAGAAAAGAGAAAAAGAAAAAAAACCCACAGAGAGTAATCACTAGAAAGGGAGGAGAAAAAGAGATGCTTATTTGAGACATAGTAGCCACGATCATCCAAACTCGAGGTAATATTTTCGATTTTCTTTGGGTTTAAAGGAAAAGGCTATCAATTGGGTTGATTAAGGGAGGTATTCGTGAGGAAAATATAAAGGATGGTATTTGGGGGTTCTAAATCTGGTTAGACGACATTGAGAACAACCATATTTTAGGCCGTTCAAAGTGAACGACAGTGAGGCTCGGGAGGATTCTCTCCCTTTTAGAACGGGAGAGGCAGCAGGTAAGAAATAAAATGAGAAGGATGAGAGTTTTAGAACCATAAATGAGCTCTTCAACACGACGTCGTTTCACCTTAACCTTCCCCGTGTTTTTGGGTTTTAGGGGCAAATATCTGTTTAGGTTCCTCATACTTTGTAACCTTCTATCGTGGTCATGAAATGCAATGAAATATTTACAATTTCAAAGTTCAAATGTTTATGTTTTTACATTTTAGTCATTGTGCATATGTAAGTATTATGGTTAAATGTTTGATTTAGGTTGTTAATTTGATAATTGGTTTATTTTAGTCCTCTTGTTTTAGTTGCATTGGAAATATCTATATTTATGCTTTAGGTCCTTAAAATTTATTTAATATTTATTCTAACAACCATTTATGAAAATATTAAGGTTAAATGCTTCGATGCCCCATGCACTTTTTTGTAATTTTGATTTGGTCCCTGTACTTTTTCTTATATGAAATAATTTTTTTTATTTGTTATTAGTATTTTATATGTATATATGTATGGCTGTTGTACTAGTACTATAACACTTTTTATATATATTATTTTCTTCAACACGACGTCGTTTCACCTTAACCTTCCCCGTGTTTTTGGGTTTTAGGGGCAAATATCTGTTTAGGTTCCTCATACTTTGTAACCTTCTATCGTGGTCATGAAATGCAATGAAATATTTACAATTTCAAAGTTCAAATGTTTATGTTTTTACATTTTAGTCATTGTGCATATGTAAGTATTATGGTTAAATGTTTGATTTAGGTTGTTAATTTGATAATTGGTTTATTTTAGTCCTCTTGTTTTAGTTGCATTGGAAATATCTATATTTATGCTTTAGGTCCTTAAAATTTATTTAATATTTATTCTAACAACCATTTATGAAAATATTAAGGTTAAATGCTTCGATGCCCCATGCACTTTTTTGTAATTTTGATTTGGTCCCTGTACTTTTTCTTATATGAAATAATTTTTTTTATTTGTTATTAGTATTTTATATGTATATATGTATGGCTGTTGTACTAGTACTATAACACTTTTTATATTTATTTTTTATCTTATTTATTTATTTATCCAATGCCTTTTAAATCCTTATATATATTAAAATATTATCAAAATAGAAGTTTATATATTGTATTATGAACTTTTATAAAAAAAACGATGACATAGTTAATATTATAAAATTTTTGAGATCCATGGCTATTTATTCGACTAATCTTTGGTAGATCTTTAAATACATGGAGTGCCCTTCCGAGGCTTATTCATATAAGATAATTTCAATATTTTTGTTGCTTATTAAGTTAATTATATGAATATTATTAATATTAAATAATTATTTATTAAATATTATTTTTTATATAGTTTATATGTATATATATATATATATTGGATATGTTGTTTTTACATAATTATTTTAGTAACCATAGATGTTCATTTTTATTTATCTTACGTATATATTTGTTTATTATTTCTTAGCTATTTTATTTATTTATGTTCAGTTTTATTTATTTGTCATGATGGATATTTTCACAAGTCATTTTTTTGTTCTTTATTATTGTTGCATTTATTTGTCATTGCACTTGTTTTTTGTTTTCTAAAATGATCAAAGACAATGTTGTCTCGCGTCGTGGATCAAAGAAATTACGTTCAATATAATTGTATTTTAATTTTTGTTAATTCACGTACTAAGGGAACATCCTTTATAACAAAATAGAGTTAATTCAAAAGGATCACAATTTAAATTTTGAATTCAAATTTATAAAATTCCACTACTTAGACAATGTATAATCGAGATACCAATTTTGGGCACTGTGGGGGTATTAGCCATTCCCCACGCTTAAACAACTCCCGAACCCTTCAAAATGAATCTTTGGTAAACTCAAACAAATTTTCATCGTAAAAAACTATTTTTCTTAAAATTGTTTTAAAAGATGTTTCTAGGTATTCGACCTACCTAACCCAAAGGTCGATGTCGACTCTAAATTTTAAATCAAGCGAAAATATAAATTTGCTAAAATAAAGTCATAATTATTTTTAAAATTATTTATTTATTTAAAAAAATGATTATGACAACTTGGTGACTCTGTTGAGTACCTATGAGAGTAAGCCTTATTCGATTACATGTTGTCAGAGTCAATGGAATTTTATAAATTTGAATCATTATTTGAGTTACAATCCTTTATTATTGCAATTTTCATAATCATGCATAACGTTTTATTGATTTATTGCAAATAATTGCACTAATGTTTTGATTTGAGTTTCATTGTTTTCAGATAAGTTAACTTTTTTTGAAATCAATCTGTCTTATTTTTTTTTTGAGTAAAAAGGTTTGTGAGTTATTCCTCACACGTCACGTGTATTTGCATGTCGCGAGCTCTATACCTGAGCTTCGTCCCACTAAGTGGGAGTGAGTCACTAGTGCCTTCGTGAGTAGCCCTCCGCATAGGTTAGTGAATCATTTTCGAAGTACATGCCCTTATGATCTTCGTAAGTAGCCCTCCATATAGACATAAGGAATGTGCTTCATTGAATTGAACTCGACCTGCTTAAGCTATAATGGATGAGGATCGAGGGTTCGGCAGCCCAAGAGGGCACCGATAATAAGGACAATTCGAGTACCCCTGTTACCTTAGAAATGAAACCTTGCATATAGTAAACCCATGCCCATAAGAAATTATGCCGAAACACTTTCCGAATTTATAAGTACATGAAGAAAGAACGTCTGCTGACATTTTCCTTTAAATTCATAGAATATATTGTTCTTATAAGAATAAAAGCATGCGAACCAGATACCACATGAATAGGTTTTGATTGTTCATAATTCAAGCATGTGGGTAGAAAACATGTCTAGATAAGATTTTTGCTTCAAATAAATGTATGCTTGGGTATATACAATGATAAGATATACAATATTTATTTTATATTTTATCTTTTTCTGTTTGTTTTGTTTACTCTCTTTGCCTTTATTTTTCTCATCATTATATATTATCATATTGTCATAAAAGAAGAATTGGTTTGCGAGGTGACTATCCTGTTGGAAAATTTTTTATACATGGAGAAAAGTATCAGAACCAGACAAGTTCGTATAGTGAAGTCCGGGTATGGTCTAAAACTGCTAGAAAAGAACAAAGAGACAGTCTGCTAGAATACCATATATCAGGGTTAACTAGGTATACTTACATCGACGTCCAGTAAAACGATATCGAAGACCTAAAGAGGATTTGGAATAGTTTAAGGCATAATTAAAGGCAAACTTTTCGAGACATGTATGGGGATATCGCAGAGGTTCTTTTTGTTACTGCATAGGAACCTCTGATCCAAGCTCTGACTTAGTTATGGAACTTAGGTTATGCCTGCTTTACTTTCAATAAGTTCGATTTGACTCCAACCATTAAAGAGTACACTATGTTGTTTAACTTCAAAAGGATTCAAGCGGATCAGATTTACAGCTGACCCTCAAAACCTTTGTCCTTCAAAAATATGATAGTAGTCATTACTGATATGGGTGAAAAATGGGCTTTGGAACAAATCAAGAAGAAAGGGGAAGGTGAAGGGGTGGTCTGATCAGCTATTAAGAGGCTTATCAAAACATATCCTGATAGTGACAAGAAGTTAATCATGTTGGCTTAGGGATTTATGGCCTTGTGATTTTCCCAAAGATGATAGGGTTTGTGGAAGTATCCATATGGGATTTATTTGATATTTTGAAAAGAGGAAGCAACCCTGCGTCAGTAGTGTTAGCTGAAACCTTTCGATATTTAAACTTCTATTGTAAACATGGAGGAGGACGATTCCTGGGATATGCTCAACTAATGATAGTCTGGATCAGGGTTTCAAATCATGGTCGGGATCGCGTTTTTGGTTATTTCAGATTTATCGTGATTACGGCCGTTGCAGGCGCTATTGCGGTCGACGCGGGTAACTCGGACAGCGGAAAAATCACTATATCGCGGCCAAAATCGCGGTCGCGGACCGTTTTTTAAAACTCTGGTCTGGATATAAAGTCATTTTTAGAAGAAATAAGATGTGTAACATCCACAGACCGATGCGGGTGACTCAATCCGATTCGAGGTATCACATTAGGGCCACAAGAGTGACCCACTATAAAAAATCCCAAGAAAATTTAAATTTTTTGTTAAAATGTGTAAAATCATAAAATAATTTATAATTAAAATATAAGTTCAGAAAACTATACATGTTAATACTCATTATAAAAACCAAATGTGACTTATATGTCCCCTAACTACACTTGTACCATACTTTGCAAGCAAAGCCAAATGGAACTCCTTTACTGATGTCGATAGATGTACAGGATCAAATCTTTTAAACTTAAATGAACAGTAAAAAGAGTGAGTTTTGGGAAGCTTAGTAATACATAACTACTCAGTGATGCTGAAGGACATGCAAATGATAGGCAAACATAAAAATTTCCATATCTATTTAGACGTCTACAAGTTTTTGAGATGAGATGAGGTTCCATTGGTATTTCTTAGAGTAAAAGCAATGAAGATTTCAATTCATATGAAACATTCATAAGACCAAGTTTTTAGGAGATCAGAATAGAATGCCTTGTGTGTTCCAACCAAAATCCATTAAAAAAGGCACATATATTTTTAAAACAGTAATAGTTTAAAACATATTTTTAAAACTACAGTTAAACCTTCCAACCGAAATCTTTTATACAGTTTTACAAGAACTGCATCCATAAGTTTGAATCATTATTTGAGTTACAATCCTTTATTATTTCAATTTTCATAATCATGCATAACATTTTATTGATTTCTTGCAAATAATTACACTAATGTTTTGATTTGAATTTCATTGTTTTCAGATAAGTTAACTTTTTTTGAAATCAATCTGTCTTATTTTTGTTTTTTGGGTAAAAAGGTTTGTATGTTATTCCTCACACGTCACGTGCATTTGCATGTCGCGAGCTCTATACCTGAGCTTCGTCCCACTAAGTGGGAGTGAGTCATTAGTGCCTTCGTGAGTAGCCCTCTGCATAGATTAGTGAATCATTTTCTAAGTATATGCCCTTATGATCCTCATAAGTAGCCCTCCATGTAGACATAAGGAATGTGTTTCCTTAAATTGAACTTAACCCGCTTAAGTCTATAATGGATGGGGATCGAGGGTTCGGCAGCCCAATAGGGCACTGATAATAAGGACAATTTGAGTACCCCTGTTACCTTAGAAATGAAACCTTGCATATAGTAAACCCATGCCCATCAGAAACTACGTCGAAACACTTTCCGAATTTATAAGTATATGAAGAAAGAACGTTAGCTAACATTTTCCTTTAAATTCATAGAATATATTGTTCTTATAAGAATAAAAGCATGTGAACTAGATACCACATGGCTAGGTTTTGATTGTTCATAATTCAAGTTTGTGGGTAGAAAACATGTCTAGATAAGATTGTTGCTTCAAATAAATGTATGCTTAGGTATATACAATGATAAGATATACAATATTTATTTTATATTTTATCTTTTTTTTTGTTTTTTTTTGTTTACTCTCTTTGCCTTTATTTTTCTCATCATTATATATTATCATATTGTCATAAAATAAGAATTGGTTTGTGAAGTGACTATCCTGTTGGAAAATTTTTTATACATTGAGCAAAGTATAAGAACCAGAAGTCCGTATAGTGAAATCTTGGTATGGTCTGAAACTACTAGAAAGAACGAAGAGACAGTCTGCCAGAGGACCATATATCAGGGTTAACTAGGTATACTTACATCGACGTTCAGCAAAACGTTATCGAAGACCTAAAGAGGATTTGGAATAGTTTGAGGCATAATGAAAGGCAAAATTTTCAAGACAATTATGGGGATATCGCACAATTGCTTTTTGTTACTGCATAGGAACCTCTGATCCAAGCTCTGACTTAGTTATGGAACTCGGGTTATGCCTGCTTTACTTTCAATAAGTTCGATTTGGCTCCAACCATTAAAGAGCACACTACGTTGTTTAACTTAAAAAGGATTCAAGCATATAGAATTTATAATTGACCCTCAAAACCTTTGTCCTTCAAAAATAAGATAGTAGTTGTTACTGATATGGGTGAAAAATGGGCTTTGGAACAAATCAAGAAGAAAGGAGAAGGTGAAGGGGTGGTCTGATCAGCTATTAAGAGGGTTATCGAAACATATCCTAATAGTGACAATAAGTTAATCATGTTGGCTAAGGGATTTATGGCCTTGTGATTTTCCAAAGATTATGGGGTTTGTGGAAGCAGGATTTATTTGATCACTTGAAAAGAGGAAGCAACCCTGCGTCAGTAGTGTTAGCTGAAACCTTTCGATATTTAAGCTTCTATTGTAAACATGGAGGAGGACGATTCTTGGGATGTGCTCAACTAATGATAGTCTAGATATAAAGTAATTTTTAGAAGAAATAATATGTGTAACATCCACAGACTGATGTGGGTGACTCGATCCGACCCGAGGTGTCACATTAGGGCCACAAGAGCGACCCATCGTAAAAAATCCCAAGAAAATTTATTTTTTTTGTTAAAATGTGTAAAATCATAAAACAATTTATAATTAAAATACAAGTTCGGAAAAAAAATTAATATATTACACAAAAAATTTAAATCATACATGTTCATACTCATTATAAAAACCAAATGTGACCTACATGTTCCCTAACTACACTTGTACCATACTTTGCAAGCAAAGCCGAATGGAACTCCTTTACTAATGTCAATAGATGTATAGGATCAAATCTTTTAAACTTAAATGAATAGTAAAAATAGTGAACTTTGGGAAGCTCAGTAATACATAACTACTCAGTGATGCTGAAGGACATGCAAATGATAGGCAAACATAAAAATTTCCATATCTATTTAGACGTCTATAGATTTTTTAGATGAGATGAGGTTCCACTGATATTTCTTAGAGTAAAAGACATGAAGATTTCAATTCATACGAAACATTCATAGGACCAAGTTTTTAGGAGATCGGAATAGGATGCCTTGTGTGTTCCAACCAAAATCCAGTAAAAAGGGTATATATCTTTTTAAAACAGTAATAGTTTAAAACATATATTTAAAACCATAGTTAAACCTTCCAACCGAAATCTTTTATGCAGTTTTACAAGAACTGCATCCATAAGGACTTACCCTAAGCACACAACAAAGGAGCACCCTAAGAGAGTGCCTTAGGGCCTGAGAGCCTACTCAAGAAAGTTTCTCGGGGCCTTGGAGCCTAACTAAGGGCCACCTTAGGTCATAAGGAATTACCAGCTCGATTGGTTTGAACCTATATAAGGAATTACCAGTTTCACCAAGCTGAACATGCATACTTCAGTCTACCCATACAGTACCCAGTAAAAATTAGATTGAGCAGTAACTTTAATATCAAAATAATGATCCAATAATATATAGTAAAACTAATCATGTAGTTATTTAAATCACATATATCCCCTCCACCCATACACAATATGTAGTCCCATGATTTACCCAAGGGAGTGCTTTGGGGCCTGAGAGCCTACCCAAGAAAGTTTATCGGGGCCTCAGAGCCTACCCAAGGGTCACCTTTGGTTCGTAAGGAATTACCAGCTCGATCGGTCTGAACCTATATAAAGAATTACCAGTTTGACTGAGCTGAAACTCCATACTCTAGTATCCTACCCAGATAATGTCCCAATAAAATAGTTCAAGTAGTAACCAATATATTTAATTATTTATAAATCATGAACTATAATATTTTCCAGTGAAAACAAGAAACCAGATAACACATTTGAGGTAACCATAGTTCATAAACCAATAAATCAGGAAATCAATGATTTCGGAAAACCACATTTTAAAATAGATAAAACATTTACATGTCACATAAGGAACACACTAGAGGATTTAGATATTATTCGGAAATACTTGGTATTTATCAGGTAGGGGACCATGAAACATTTGTAATTTAATAGGATTTCATAATTAATGTCCCTATAAAAGGGGGTCTGGTAGCTAACTGATTCATCATTCAATCGGGAAGTGATTTATCAAGATCATACAATATTCATATATTTTTTGTAGGCAATTGAGTATCAGGAAGGCATTCAAAATCTTGTGCATCAGAGTTACTTAAGATTTCAAGTATGACAGGAGTGATTCCATTACTCAAACAAACATGGGTATACCAAACATTTTGATTCTTGGAGAATTCTCATTAATTTAACTCAATAAGGATAGAGCGATATTTTTTGGTATTCAAGATTATGTATTGAATTATCAGGATTTCGAGTCTGATTGAACTACATATCCTAATGGTATGGTACTTGTCAATCATTAGGACCGTGATACTTCACTATTTTCCACTTCTTACTAATGACTGCACATATATTATGCAGACACACGCTTTTGCCCAGGTTGTTTTATTTTATTATTATATTATATATATTAAATATTAAATAATTAGTAATATTTTATTTTATTTTATTTTTAGACCCAAATACAACTCCAAATTTCAAATAACAGACCCAATGATTGAAACCCGTGTACACTAAGCACAAGCAAGTTAGGGTTTTATCATGTTTTAATCCAGCTGCCTAATCTTAGCTGTCAGATCTAGATGAAGATCAACGGTCTAGATGCAGTTTAGCCTAGGGTATCACCCTAACCCAGTGTCGACAATTATTATTATTATAATTTTTATTACTTTTTTCTTTCTTTTTAGGCATTACAAAACAAGCCCAATCGGGCCCAATTGTAAAGGGTCATGACCCAAACTCGGGCCCAATTATAGGCAGACTCGGGACCCAACTTTAGACCATGCCGCCGCCGCCTTCACTGTTCACCGAAAAGATTTGTGCCGCCATCACATTTTCGGCCACCCATTCCCATCGATGTCACTGTGCCAACGTTAGTAGCTCCTTGCAACAAGCAACCACACCAACAATCAAAGATAGAAATGCAGAGACAAATGACAAGGCAACCATCACACTTCTGCAAACCGGACCAAACACACAATCCAAATACAACACCACACACAAAAATCACAATGATTTCTCTTTGTAATTATTTCATTTCAGAGAAAAGGAAAGAAGAGAAAAAGGTTGTAAATCGGGGCTTATAAAAACCTAACTATGTTGTAAAATCGAGGCTCTTCTCTCGATTCCCCTTTTCAGAAAAACAATAAAAAAGAAAAAAGTTGAAAGTTTGAAATAGTATATTATTATTATTTTATTTATTTTAAGGTTTCAAAAAAGTATTGGGGGTGGGGGCTTTGTATGTAGCGAAACAAAAGAAAAACAAAGGATTAGATCTTTAGTTACCTAAGGCATCGGGGCTAGATCGTCGGAGGTCGCCGAAGTGTGGAGTAGCCGAAGGGTTAAAGGACTCATCGGGGCGTTTAGAGAGCTTTTTGCGTAGTTTTAGCCTAGGATATGGGTCTAGGAGTGTATATCTAGGCTCGGGAGAAGTTTTGGGTAAGTTTGAGATTTTCGATCGCCGTGTACGGTAAGCTAGGGGAAATTATGCTTAGGTCCCTCTAACTTACACGTCTTTTTACAAAGTTGCCACTGGTAGGGTCCGTTTCCATAATTTTCCTATTTATGTTTATGCATTGAAATATTTGGTTTAATTTATGTTTAGTCCCCCCGACTTTTAGTGCGTTTTTTTGCATGTTAATCACCTGTAGGGACTATTTTTATAATTTACCCACTTTCATGCAAGATATTTATTTTTAGGGATATTTATCTTTTAGTCCCTGTATGTTTATGCAAGTTTTGCATTCTAGTCATATGTAGAGATTGTTTTATTTTAAAAAAAATATTTAGGGACCGACTTAGTAATTTACCATTTTTATTTTGAATGTATATTTTAGGCTAAAATAAATGGAATATTTATGAAATAGCCCTTGTAATTTATGCATGATTGTATTTCAAACCAGAATATATTTATTTATTTATTTTAATTTGGCCATGCAATTTTAATTTATTTTAATTTAGTCCCCATGTTTTATTTATTTTTATTATTTGTAAGTTTAGCACTTAATATTGAAATTGCTTATTTTAGTCACTTGTATACTTTATTTTATCTTAACTTAGTAATTTACCATTTTTATTTGAATGTATATTTTAGGCTAAAATAAAGGAATATTTATGAAATAGCCCTTGTAATTTATGCATGATTGTATTTCAAACCAGAATATATTTATTTATTTATTTAATTTGGCATGCAATTTTAATTTATTTTAATTTAGTCCCCCTGTTTATTTATTTTTATTATTTGTAAGTTTAGCACTTAATATTGAAATTGCTTATTTTAGTCACTTGTATACTTTATTTTATCTTAATTTTGGCACGATGGTTTGATTATTTATGATTTAGTCCCATTTTTATTTTTGTTTTAATTTTTGCACGTTATTTGCATGTTAGTTCATTTTAGTTCTTAATTAATTTTGCTTGTTACCCTCATAAGCATCACTTTACTCGAATCAAAATAAATTGACTAAGGGTAATATTCGATTATTTTAATATTATCGTAAAGTGATTGTCTTAACGTATAAGAAAGTTACTTTCGATAATTTGAAAATGAAAGTATATCCCATTTAGTGACACAAATTAAATCAATTTCATTTTTAAAATTCAGGGATGTAGAAAAAGACCATGTCCTTTTAATTAAATTCATCGAGAAAAGTTTGCTAGATCAAATCTAAGGTCTCGTCTCGAGATATTTAATTAATTGAACATCCTTATTCTCATTAAATATTAGTAAAATAATTAATTATTTAATTGCTTGATAGGCTTTGGTTTTACTTTTGCACGTGTTTTCCAATAGGTTTTCAAAACAAAAACATTTGAATCGATATTGAATTTTAAGACAAAATAGTAATATCTCTTTATTTCAATTGGGGTAATAAATGATTGTTTTAATGCATGAAAGGTAATTTATTCTCGATTGGAAATAATTAGATACTATCGTTTTCACTCTTAAAATTATTTTGGGTGTTATTATTTTTAAATTAATAGTGAAATTTAGAATGAAATTTTAATATTTCTTTATTTCAATTGGAGTAAGAATCGGTTGCTTCAAGATATGAGAAATCGATTCTTCTCGATAGGTAATAATTAAATATTATGTTTCATCCAAAAATTCAAAGAATATTATTTTTAGAGGGACTTAAATTAAATTAAACTCAAACTCCTAAATTTCATTGCAAAAACAATTAATTAACTGACTAGGTATTGATTTAGGGCGCTGTTGGGGTGTTATTCCTTCCCCACACATAATCGACTCCCAAACTCGAATTTTGGTAATGCAGACCGCAACTTTGTTGTTTTAATTAAAATTAATATTTTATTAAAATGGTAAATATGTTTTTGGATGCCCAATCACACCCTAATCAAGAATTGGTGGCGACTCCTCGAACCACGTTATATTATTAACGAGATCCCTTTTTCCCCTTTCGGAGAAAACCGTTTCGACAGCTTGGCGACTCCACTGCGGACATTTTTTTAGAGTCAGACCATTAGTCGAATAATTAATTGTCTTTACAAATGAAAATTTCAAGTTCACTCTAGTTTGATTTTTGATCCCTTGTGTGGTTTGAATAAATTTTCACTTGTATTTTAATTAATCACTAAATTGTTGTACTGATCTGTTTGCTAATATCTTTAGAGTAAATAATTGTTCAGGGTTTTGAGTTTTCTGTTGGTGTGGTTTGCTTTATTTTCGCTTTTCCTCACAAATTGCACGGACGCATTTGTATATCATGAACTAAAACAACACTCCGTCCTCTTTAAGAAGGAGTGAGAAACTACTCCCTCTTGTGGTTTTCACGTCCGTATGGGATAATGAATCCCTCATGGGGCTCATGCCTTACGGTCCTCATGATGGTTTTCACCTTCGTATGGAAATAAGGGGGTGTGTCCCCTCGAATTGAACTCGATCTGAAAGCCTGTGATGGGACAGGATTGAGGGTTCTGTAGCCCAAGGGGGCACCGGCAAAGACAATTCGAGGACCTTTTACTTTAGAATCGAACCCATCATGTAGTAAACTTAGAATCCAAATAGATCTTTACCCGGGTCATAAGAATCCCATGAGGAGAGAGCACAAGGAAAAACCTGCTTGAGCCTTTTAATTTTTGTAGTGTAATTTTGATTCCCGAATAAATATATACGAACTAGAGATCATGCTGTTAGATTTATTTTTTCGAATACCCATGCGAACTAGGCGTCATGAGGTTTGGATTTTCTATAAACAACACATGTGGGTAGAAATCCTATTTGGGTACGATCTACTAAAGCATGATTGGTTAACCAGCATGTGGGGTAGGTTTTATCGATAAATTATATTATATTCGATTAATTCATTTATGATTACTGACAAATTTTCTCTTGTCCTTTTATTTTATTTTGTTCTTATCCTGTATTGCACTATTTATCCCATTGGTAGAGGTAATATGGAACGAAGGATTCAAAAAGAGGTAGAGGACAATGCAGATGTTCTGATATGGTCCGAGAAATCCCAGCTAACGAATGGAGATAGTTTACAGCCTGAGTATGTGTTAGATTTTATTGGGTATACTCACATCAATGTCCATCAGAATGATCTGAGCGAGCTGAAAAAGATTTGAGGAAAGTGGGAAGTGCCGATAAGCATTTGTTTTATCAACTCTATTATGACATATCGTATCACTTAGATGTCCCGATTGACCAAAATCTGTTTAAAGCTCTGACACATTCTGGAATCCGCTTATAGTTGTTTTACCTTTGGCCTAGTGGACCTGACACTGACCATTGGGGAGTACCACACCTTGATTTGTTGTCCGAGATTCCAAACATACAAGTTGTATACCAAGCCACCAAATACACATTCCTTATAAAAGAAACTGCTTTTGATGACTGACATTAATGAAGAGTGGGTCGTAAGAGGCATCAAAAAGAAGGGAGACATTGAGTTCATTACTTGGACCACTCTAAAACAAGTGATTGACCATCATCAAAACAGAAGAAAGAAAATTGACCTGTTTGCTCTGGTATTTATGGGCTAGGCACATTCCCGATGGTTCTTGGGCATGTATATGAGTCAGTGGTAGACCTATTTGAGAGACTAGACATACATGTAGATCTATTTTGGCTATCTTGGTAGAAACATTATGTTCCCTGAACTCTTACAGAAGAGAAGGAGAAGAACGCTTCATAGGGTGTGCACCGCTATTACTAGTTTGCATCCTCAGTCACATCAAACACGTTGAGAGGGAACCCGGTCGAGTCTTCTTAGAAGGTTTTTCACCTTTGAAAGATTTAATTTCTCAAGAGTGGCCTGGGGCTTTCACTGAGGCTAAGTGGATGCTTATTTTCAAAGACATCTGAGACAGTGATATTTTGTGGCATGCTTCATGGAACATCTCATCAGACATACTGTATAGATGTAAAGAAGAGATTAAGTTTCGTTGCCAAACATATGAGGTTCAATGAGATATGCTCTGTTACTGGTTTCCAGATAGTATGGGTTGAGACAGTTTATTCAGGCAACTTGGGATTTATCTGGGTCCGAGTTCGTATTCAGAGGAGAGTAGTACAAGACCAAAGTCAAAGGGGTTGTCGATGCATGAAAGCATACCCACAGGGTAAATCTCTTTACCATCAACTTAAGACTGTCATAAGAGTACGAGGAGTGCAGAAGCAACAGAGTTAATGATAATATCCCGATGATTAATCCCAAAAATACTCAACCTATAGAAGAACATCTCAGAGTGGTACCATCTTTATTGGAAATACCATGCTTAATTTTTAGGCTGAAAGGAAACAGTGAAAGGAGATATTAAAGAGATTGGAGGATGATTCATATCAGAGAAGATTATAAATTGATATCCAAAAGGGTCGAGCTGACCATATCGAAAAAGTATAGAAGCAACTCAGATTGGACTTCGATGATCTCCAGTTATCTTGCTAGTGAATGGTCAAAGCTCAGGCAGACACTAGCTCGAGTAAGTCTCCGACTGAATGGAGGCAAGAGGTGGCAATTTTAAAAAGAGAATTTAGGGAAAACAATGAAGAGCTTAAGTAGAACAGACATAAGTGAAAGCAATTATCGAAAGAAAATAGTGTGCTAGAGCAACAACTGCGAGAGAGTCGGGCCCAGAACGAGAAATTGAAAGAAAGAATCTTGAGTGTAGAGACAACCTTGTGATGGTACTGAAGTCAAGAAAGTAGTTCAAACCGTGCAAAAGTTGAAAACTTAAAGAAATGTGTTAATGAACTAGAGGTTGTGGTTCAAGATTTTCAAGGAAGAGCAAGTAAACTGTTGATAGTCCCCTATGAAGGAGTTATATAATGGCGCCATCGTTGGGAACAAGCTCAGTGGAGAGTTAAGTAAAGGGATGACCTCATCGTCATCTACCTGCATCATGCTTAAGGAGTGGCTCACCACTTGGTTGACTTATCACATGAAGTCGATACTGTAAGCGAAGGATTGGAGCCTGAGACTGAACAAGCTCATAAGATTTTAGATTTACTAGGGAACATCCAGCAATTAGGGGAAATATATCATATTTATTTGTGATCTGTTTAAGCCTTGTAATCGAACTTCATTTATAATAAAAAGTTGTTCTAAGGAATTCTTCCATAATCAACACCTTGCATTACATTTTACATTGCATCAATATTGCATTTCTTTTCACATTTGCGTTATATTCATTAATATTCATACTTTTCATATTCAATATTAATAAAAAGGTTGTATGGAAGAATGTTGGACACTTCTAAGCATCCGTACCATACTCGAAAAAAGGCAATGGATGAGAGAATTGCCCAAATTGAGAAGACTCAACTCGAGATCCAAGAGAGTTTCAAGAAAGCTCAAGAGGATATACATGAGCAAATGATAAAAGCTCAAAATGATATGATGGAAAAACTGACAAGCTTGAAACAGGAAAAGACTATAAGTCGTGAAGAGACTCCAATTTTCGGTGGTACTAAAGAACCTGTGTATCCCTCGGGCTTCGAACCATGGGCTGATCGTAGAAAGGCTCCCACTGTTGGTTCCTCAAAAGAACCCTTATGTTCCCCTGGCTTTATACCACCGCATGTTAGGGCACAACAGGAAGTGACTGCTCAATTAGGGAGAATACACATAAACTTACTTGGCATTTCTGTAAATCTATACTCTGTTGAAGATGTCCCAGATTTTGATGAGGATGGAAAAAAAAGAGAAGAGTAAGAAATTTAAGGATAAATATGAACAAATGAAAGATAAAATTCGAGCCATGAAAGAAGTTGCTAGCATGTTTAGGATCAATGCCAAGGAGCTATGGATGGTTCCTGATTTAGTGCTGCCACCCAAGTTTAAGATTTTGGACTTCGAAAAATTTGATGGCACCAATTTTCCCCTAATTAATCTAAAAATGTTTTGCAAAAAGATGAAAGGATACTTAAATGATGATAATCTACTGATTCATTACTTCCATGATAGTCTTGCTGGACTAGGTGTAGTATAGTATAGTCAATTGAATAGAGAGCAGATCAAGAGGTGGGTTGATTTATTTTATGCCTTTTTGGGATAATATCGTTATATTAAAGGCTTATCCCCAAAATGTCAAGACTTTCAAAGAATAAGGATGAAAGCTGCTGAAAGATTTAAGGATTATACCCTAAGATAGAGAGGGGTGGGAGCTCAAGTTCAGCCTCCTATGTTAGAAGAAGAAATATCATACATGTTCCATAATTCTCTTTCGACCTCTTTTTTTGAGTTGATGCGACAAACTCAACAAAGGACTTCGAAGACGTTGGGACAGATGGGGAGTTATTTGAAAATGCAATCAAAAAAAGAAACTTAAAAGAAATTTCTAAGAGCCCAACTAATCAAAAAGTGAAAGATGATGATGTAAATTAATGTCACATCCAGAGCCCCCAAAGCCGCAAAAGAAAAGAAGTAGCTAGTCGTTTGGACCGACCAAAGAAAGTCTCACGATCGAGAAATACTTTGAAGGTGTTCCAAACTTCTATCTCAGATCTGTGCCCCCATTTGATCAAAGGTCAATACCTCATATCGAGGCTGAAAAAACTGCCAATAAACCCTTCTGCCCATAATTATGATCAAAATAGTGTCTATGAGTTCCACTTGGGGCATTTGGGCATTCTACGGGGAATTGTAGGCTGTTGTTAAAGGAGATAGAGATTCTTGTTGAAAATGGGACATTGACACAAGAATTGGTGGAACAGTGAATGACGAACTCGAGTGGGGCACCAAAGTACAATATGTAGCATCTGATTAAGTCAAGTGCCACTACATTAGATGAGTAATGGGGCATACTAATTAGGGAGAGATCATTTCATCTGTCATAGAGCTTTATTTCATTTGCATCGTCTTGTTTGAATTTGTTTTTTTGTTCTTTCTCAAATTTTTGTAAAGATATTTTAAATGAATTTATGCTACTTTAAAGATGGTGATCATTGAATCAGTTTGAAATCTTCAAGTTCTTTGAATATCAACTGAATTAAAAACTCTTTAAATGATTAGAGTTATAAATCTTTGACAAAGTGACAAGACTGAATGCTGATAAAACAAGGACCATGGACCTTAACCCAGAAAATACACCCGAGTACCATACCCTTCTCTTACATGGAACAAGCTAGCCTTCTCTCTGCATGAAGAGATAATTAAGGGCTTGGCATTCATGTATGTAAAGATGTGAATAAAATAGGGAATATTGCACATGATACTGCAAAGTTAATTGGTTTCTACTTTTGTTGATGACGTTCAATGATGATCATGATCTTCACAGATAGAATAGTCGAGTAGGTGAATCTACTTTAGGTCAGTTGCTTGGAAATTGAACTTTAAGGATGAGATTTTCTGACTTTCAACAACAATTGGACTATAACAGTTTCTTCTTGACAAGCTTAAGAAATTGAATCCATATACGTAGAATGTAATTATATAGGTATATAATAAAGCTTGAGATATCCCTCTAAAGCAATTGTTTAAACGCCTCGGCTTTATGGATAAATTCAGCTAGCCCGATTAAGGAGATTATAATAATATATATACAATAAAGCTTAATTCAGCTAGCTAAACAATGTCCAATTAGATCGAATTTACTAAATAAGGAGTTTCAGTAAAAATGAACTAAGGGAGTTAAAGAGCACTTGTTATAGTCAATTTCGCATGAGCATTCAAGAATTTCATTTTTAGACCGATATTTCTGCACTTCCTTTCTTAGAGGAGTTTACAAAGCTTGAACAAATAGAAGATTTCAGAGAACTAAAATAGAAGTGTTCTAAAAGATTTAACAATTGATTATGCTAGTTGCGACATTTTGTTTGCACCCAATTAAATGTCAAGCCAGAAACAAGAGGCATGTATAACATTTCAAAGAGCATGGACAAGAAGAAGGAATTGATGAAACCTTATAAAATAGGAAGCCAACATGAAACCAACTCATCAATATTTACACTTGTCAAAGAACTAAAACTGTGAAAATATTAAATAACATTTGATTCTTTTGATATTATGTGAACTCATGTTTATGATTTGATTCGATTATGAGCCTAAATTAAGGGGCAATACTTTACAAAATTCTTTCATTCTTTGATTTCTAAAATAAAAGAAAAGAGAAAAACATTTTTAAACAGGGCAGTCTCAATTGCTATAAGTCCTTGAAGTAGATGAGGTCCATTCTGCCTCTATTGGAGAAAAAGAATGAGCGATGCCAGAATAATGAAGCATTCCACAATCTTAAAAGAAAATTGTCAGAGATCAAAATGACTGGAGGATAGAACTTTTGAAACTTCCTTGTGACGTTGTTAGTAACCCGCCAAGAAGCAGAGGATTGCCTTATTTAAAAGGGGCATATATCCGAACGCATAGCAAAATTGCAAGAATGTGATCTGTCAATGATGAATTTTGGCACCCAAGTAGGGAGCACCCATGAAAATACCCACATTGGAGCATGACCAAAAACTCATATCATGTTGAGATAACAAGATTCATACCAAGAAGACATTGAGAATGAGTCTCACAACTTGAAGTGTCAGTGGTGAATCCTGAATATAAGTAAAACTTACCTTGTAAAGCAAATCAGTCAAGCAAATCAGTCAAGCATCAACTAATGGCAGTGTCTCGAAAAAAACTCTAATAACGTATTTAAGCCAAAGACAGAAAGGGGCATCAAGATCATCTTACTGGCCAAAGAAAAAAATGAAGCATTTCTTCTGAGACTTTAATGCAGATGAGGGGTAAAGAAGACACAAAGACATAAGATGGTCAGATGGCTTTTCAAAGTTATAAGCTTGAAATCATAAGTTGCTACATTGGTATCTGAGTAAACCTGGAGAAGAGTGATCAAGGGGAAAAGGCATGGTTGCCCACTTTGGTGTCAAAATGAATTAAATCAACATTTATGCATGCATGGGAACATCATTTGAATAAAAGAAATGCATTAATTTACATTCATATTTCACATATAAACATATGGTTTTTACATATCTTCCGATAAAAAGACAAGATTCATGATATCAAAATCCCAACAAGTGGAAGTTAGAACTTAAACCACAAATATAAAGAAACATGTTTAAGGAGGCATACTCCCATATTTGGTGGTTGTGAGACAAGTTCCCACAAGAAAAATCAATTTTCAAAGATTATCTTGAAATCCAAATCTTCAAATATGATTTTTCAAATTTTCAAACATATACTAACAAATGGTATTGATTAATTTTCAGATTTGATATTCTCAAAGACAAGAGAAATGAATCGAGCTCGATTCAATCTTCCCTAAGGAACAGTGGAATTAGCATCCCCAAATCTTATTTTCCCTCAAGAAAAAGTGAAATAGATCCATCTCTTTCTAGATTTGATATTCCCTGAGTAACAATGGAACAAGTCATCCTCGATTCAATCTTCCCTGAGTGACAGTAGAATGAATCAACGTCTCCATATCTGATTTTTCCTCAAGAAAAAGCGGAACAGATCCATCTCTTTCAATATTTGATATTCCCTGAGTAACAGTGGAACAAGTCTACCTCGATTCAATCTTCCCTAAGTGCCAATGGAATGAATCAACATCCCTGGATCTGATTTTCCCTCAAGAAGAAGCGAAACAAGTCCCTCTCTTTCAAGATTTGATATTCCCTGAGTGAAAGAGAAATAAGTCTACCTCGATCCAATCTTCTCTGAGTAACAGTGGAATGAATCAACATCTCCAGATATGATCTTCCCTCAAGAAGAAGCAGAACAGATCCTTCTTTTTCAAGATTTGATATTCCCTGAGTGATAGTGGAACAAGTCTATCTCGATTCAATCTTCTCTAAGTGATAGTGGAATGAATCAACTCCCTCATATATGATATTCCCTCAAGAAGAAACAGAATAGATCCATCTCTTTCAAGATTTGATATTCCCTGAGTGACAGTGGAACAAGTCTGCCTCAATTTAATCTTCCGTGAATGAAAGTGGAATGAATCAACTCCCCCAGATCTGATTTTCCCTCAAGAAAAAGAAAAACATATCCCTCTCTTTCAAGATTTGATATTCCCTGAGTGATAGTGGAACAAGTCTGCCTCGATTCAATCTTCCTTGAGTGACAATTGAATGAATCAACATCCCGTATCTGATTTTCCCTCAGGAAGAAGTAGAACAAATCCCTCTATTTTAATATTTGATATTCCCTGAATAACAGTGGAGCAAGTCTGTCTCGATTCAATCTTCCTTGAGTGACAGTGGAATGAATCAACATCCCCATATCTGATTTCCCTCAAGAAGAAGCATAACAGATCCCTCGTCATATTTCAAAGCATGAAGTCGACCGGACAAAAACTCATTGTCTCTTCATATATGACCTATTCTTGTTAACACAAGAATGGACAAAGAGGGACAGCTGTCGACAGTAGTTTTCTTCTGGTTATTTATTTTTTTACTTATTAATTTTTTTATATTATTATTATAATTATTATTTTCTTTCTTTTCAAGCTTTATAAAACAAGCCCAATTACAAAGGTTCCTATGACCCAAACTCGGGCACAATTACAGGCAGACTCGGAACCCAACTTAAGGCCCAAACTTGGGCCTGTTCCCACCTAATTAGGGTTTTTAAAACCTTAGTTTTTAGACATACCGGCGTCCCTACCTTCACTGTTCACCGAACAAATTTGCACTGCCATCACGTTTTCGGTCACCCATTCCCATCAGCGTCACTGTGCTAATGTCAGCAGCTCCCTGCAACAAGCAACCATACCAACAATCAAAGACAGAAATAAAAAGACAAATGGCAAGGAAACCATCACACCTCTGCAAACCAGACCAAACACACAATCCAAATACAACACACTCAAAAAATCACAATGATTTCTCTTTGTAATTATTTCGTTTTGTTTCATAGAAAATAGAATAAAGAGAAAAAAGAAGTAAATCGGGGCTTATAAAACCCTAACTATGTTGTAAGTAAGGGCTATTCTCTCGGTTCCCATTTAAAAAAAAAACAATAAAAAAGAAAGTTAAAAGTTGAAAGTTCGAAAGGTATATTATTATTTTTTATTTTTTACGGTTTCAAAAAGTGTTGGGGGTTTTGCATGTAACGAAATAAAAGAAAAATAGAGGGTTAGATCTTTAGTTACTAAGGCATCGGGGTCGGGTCGTCGGAGGTCGCCGGAGTGTGGAGTAGCCGAAGGGTTAAGGGACTCATCGGGGCGTTTAGGGAGCTTTTTGTGTGGTTTTAGCCTATGATGTGGGTCTAGGAGTGTAGATCTAGGCTCGGGGGAAGTTTTGGGTCAGTTTGGGATTTTCGGCCACCGATTTAGTAATTTACCCTTTTAATTTCAAATGTATATTTTAGGCTAAAATAAATGGACTATTTATGAAATAGCCCATGTAATTTATACATGATTGTATTTCGATCCAGAATATGTTTTTTATTTATTTTAATTTGGCCATGCAATTTTAATTTATTTTAATTTAGTCCCCATGTTTTATTTATTTTTATCATTTGTAATTTTGGAAATTAATATTGAAATTGCACATTTTAGTCACTTGTATACTTTATTTTTATCTTAATTTTGGCATGATGGTTTGACTATTTATGATTTAGTCCTATTTTATTTTTATTTTAATTTTTGCATGTTATTTTAATGTTAATTCATTTTAGTCCTTAATTAATTTTGCATGTTACCCTCATAAGCATCACTTAACTCGAATCAAAATAAATTTACTAAGGGTAATATTCGATCATTTTAATAATGTCGTAAAGTGACTGTCTTAACATATAAGAAAGTTACTTTCGATAATTGTAAATTGAAAGTCTATCCTATTTAGTGACACAAAGTAAATCGATTTCATTTTTAAAATTTGGGGATTGAGGAAAAAACCATGTTTTTTAATTAAATTCATCGAGAAAAGATTGTTAGATCGAATCTAAGGTCTCGTCTTGAGATATTTAATTAATTGAACATCCTTATTCTCATTAAATATCAGTAAATTAATTAATTAATTACTTGATAGGCTTTCATTTTACTTTTGCATGTGTTTTCCAATAGGTTTTCAAAATAAAAACATTTGAATCGGTATTGAATTTTAAGACGAAATAGTAATATCTCTTTATTTCAATTGGGGTAATAAATGATTGTTTTAATGCACGAAAGGTCATTTATTCCCGATTGGAAATAATTAGATACTATCGTTTTCACTCTTAAAATTATTTTGGGTGTTATTATTTTGAAATTAATAGTGAAATTTAGAATGAAATTTTAATATTTATTTATTTCGATTGGAGTAAGAATAAGTTGCTTCAAGGTATGAGAAATCGATTATTCTCGATAGGAAATAATTAAATATTTTTTTGTTTCATCCAAAAATTCAAAGAGTTTTATTTTTAGGGGATCTTAAATTAAATTAAACTCGAACTCATAAATTTCATTACAAAGACAATTAATTAACCGACTAGGCACCGATTTAGGGCGTTGTGGGGTGTTAATCCTTGCCCACGCGTAACCGAGTCCCGAACTCAAATTTTGGTAACGCAGACCGCAAGTATGTTGTTTTAATTAAAATTAATATTTTATTAAAAAGGAAAATATGTTTTTTGGGTGTCCAATCACACCCTAATCAATGATTGGTGGTGACTCTTCAAACCATGTTTTATCATTAACTAGTCACTAAAAAATTATTTTCGAAACAAGACCCCTTTTTCCCCTTTCGAAAAAACCCATTTCAACACCTAGACCTCTTGCCACTGTCATTGTGGTCATTGCTGTCTACTACTACTGCGTTACCAACAGCCGTCGTCTACTCCTGCCACTGTCGTTATTTCAACATGCCATCAACGCATCAATCAATCAATAGAGAGGCCAAAAAATAGTAAAAAATAAATATTTTTTTACTCATATAAGATAAGGGAGATCAAATCCGAGACTATCATCTCCAAAAAAATAAGTCAATCGTGTCCTATTTTCTTAGTAACACTTAAGCAAGCCATCAAGCACACATGCAACACCATAAAAGGAATAAGAGACCATTTTTGAAAAAAAGAAGAAGGGGAATTCGGGGTAAAAAAGAAATGAGCCATCTCGAGAGAAAGAGAAGAAAACAAAGAAGAAGATAACTTATCTTTGTGCAAGTCTTCGTCGGAGAGTAATGTTCGCCGGAGACCAAGTTATTCGAAGGTAAATCTTTTGATCTAGGTGTTTTGGTGGGTTTTTGGGAGCTGATAGTTTGGTTTTCGGGTTTATGAGAGAAAATGAGCATTTTAGCTCGTTTCGGATATCCTTGCCACTGGCGACAGTGGTCGACGGTGAATGCCGACTCTGAGAAATGGTGGCCATACACCAGTGAGACCAGAGGAGGGAAAGCTTTGAGAGGATTCTCTTAAATCCTTTTTGGGACAAAGTAGAAATTGAAATAGGCTTAGGAAAATAAGCCTTAACTTTGGCTTTTATATCAAACCCAAAACGACATAGTTTTGGACTCGTCACCCGTGGTTTTTGAGACTCTAGGGATAAATTGCAGTTTTGGTCACTTATTCCTTGTATCATGCTATTTTAGTCCTAAATGAAAGGGGTTATTATTTATTTCGAATCATCAGTGTTTCCATTCTCATATTTTAGTCATCATGCATATTTAAATGTTATGGTCAAATGCTTGATTTGGGTTTACTAATTTAAGATTCGTTACATATTAATCCTTTCGATAGTTGTATGTTTAAAATCGTTGTATTCATGTTTCAAGTCCTCCTAACTTTGATTCATATTCATTTTATATCACCATTTTTGTTAGTTTCTTAATGAACTATTAGGGTTAAATGCATCAATAATACCTTATTATTTTAGTTATTTTAATTTAATCCCTACACTAATATATATGTACGTGTTTATTTCATGTTTTGTTGTGAATATGATATAGTTGTATTTATATATAATATAGTATTGAATTGCCCATCTAGCTCAGTTTGTAGAGCGCAAGGCTCTTAACCTTATGGTCGTGGGATTGAGTCCCACTGTAGGCAATTCATAATTCTGACTGCCGGAGGTCTTTCATGGAAGCTGCTCTCAACCTGGCGTTGGGGGCAACCTACTATCCTACCTCCCCCTCACCCCATTACTTATGGGAATAGGGTCAGCTATTTTTATATATATAATATATAGTATTATATATGTATTGATTATGTATTAGATATTTAATATTGAATGTAATATATTCATATAGATATTTTGATCAGATTTATATACATATTTATATTTTATAAATATAATATGATTATATATATATATATTAATAAAAAAAGGAGAAGAAATTTCACGGATGTATTGGTATTACTAAAAATAATTATTTTATATTGTATTAAGTATTTATATTTAATAAAAAATATTATAGTTAATTTTATAAAAATTTTATAAGATCTTTCGCTAATTATTTGATTAACCTATGGAAGACCTCCAAATATGAGGGGTTCCCTTCCGAGAGTTATTCGAATAAAATAATTTTAACATTTTATTGATCATTAAGTTAATTAAATATATATTTTATTAATTTTAAATAAATTATATATATATATATATATATATATATATATATATTATTTCTAACATAATTATTTTAATCAATATGAATATTCGTTTTATTTATTTTAGGTATTTATCTATTTACCTTTGTTTAGTTATTTTGTTTATTTACCATTTTTAGTTTTGTTATATTTTATGACATTCATCTTCCATTTGTTATTTACTATTGCTACATTCCTACATCATATATTTGTTTAATCGTTTTCTAAAAAAAAAATTAAAGACAATGTTTTCTTACGTCGTAAATCAATGAAATTACGTCTAATATTTCTAGATTTTAATTTCCATTAATTTACATAGTAAACGAAACATCCTTTTCAAAATAAAATCAGGTGAATTGAATACTTTTCATTGAGTCGATTATTCTTTTAAAATAAATTCACTCATTTTTAAAATTCGTCGAAATAAAAGGACCACAACTTAAATTTTAAATTCAAATATGTAAAACTCTACTATTTTGGACAATATATAATTGAAAGGTACCAATTTTGGGCGTTGTGAGGGTGCTAATCCTTTCTCACTCGTAATCGACTCCGAATCCAAAAAAATATGAATTTCTGGTGACACGCATACCAATTTTTTTCTTTAAAATGATTTTCCTCAAAATTGTTTTAAAAAAAAATTTAGGTATTCGGCCTACCTAACCCAAAGGTCGATGTCGACTCCAAATTTTAAATTAAATCAAAATTCACATTTTTCAAAATAAAATCATAATTGTTTTTAAATATATTTTTTATAAAAAAATAGTTATGAAATATTATATATATACTTTTATATATATATATATATATATATATATATATATATATATTATATATATATATATATATATATATAATGTATACTTATAATTATACACTTATATAAGTATATCATATAATACATTATACTTATAATATATAATATATTATAGGTTTAAGGGTCACATTTACCTCTGTAGTAAATTCAATTTATCACTTTCGCTCCTATTGTGCTTTCGCATTAATTTAGCCCTCAAAGTTGCTCAATTGCATCGTTAAATATCTTACCCCTGACTTAAAACCTTTAATGATAAACCCTAAGTTATGGTTTACAGTTTAAGATTTATAGTTTAGAGGTTATAAGGATATGATTTAGGGTTTATAATTTACGGTTTTAAGTTAGGATAGGGTATAGAATGATGTAATTGAGCACCTTCAAGGTTTAAATTGATATGAAAACACGATAGGGGCGAAAGTGATAAATTTAGTCTATTATAGGGGTAAAAGTTACCATTTACCTATATATATATATATTTAAACACTTACGTAAATAAACTTATATATATAGATACTTATATGTATTATAAGTATAATGTATACTTATATTATATATTTATATAAGGAAATATTTATAATGTATGCGTAAATATAACATTATATATATACTTATAATATAAGTATAGTGTACATTATATATATGCATGCATTATCATATTATTATAACATTCATCATATATATATATATATATATATATATATATATATATATATATATATATATATATTAAAGTTGTATTAATTTTTTCATGAACTTTTAAAATGAATGCAACTCAGTCTTTTTTATATTAATTTTAGTTTCATATCTTACAATTATTTGAATTTGGTCCCTACGTGTTGTGTAATTTATTTAAATTTTAATTTGTAATTTCATATTTATTCAATTTAGTCCTTAAAATTATATTTGTATATAAAATTGGCCCATACTTATTTATATTTCGATTTGATCCCTCATACATGTGTGTTGTTTAATTTATTTAAAATTTTGTTTGTAATTTCTTGTTTGTTCAATTTAGCCTTTACAATTTTATTTTTTAAAACTTAACTCACAACTATTTATATTTTTGTAATTTACTCCAAATCGTATACAATTATAAATTCCAATTCGTCGTTCATGAAAGGTGAAAAATAATTAACCCTAAAATGACCTGACCTAAAGTCAATTTGTACCTGGTAAGAATAGACCTATTTTTTCTATAAATGACGTGACCCGATCTGATCGAGATCCAACCTGAAGTTCATCCAAACCTGAATTAACCTTGAATTTAACTGATTCAAACTTGAACTATTTTGACCTCAACTGGCATTGATCCGAATTGAAATTAACTCAATCCGAACCCAAACTGAATCTGATGTTAAAATCAACCTAAAAATGTCTCGAACTTATTTGACCCGGACCCGATCTGATCCGAGTCAAACCATCAAATTGACCTACCACGACCTGTATCTGATTTGACCTAACTTGACAAAATCCAACTGAAACTTTAGTGATTACCTAATTTTACATCCCTAATGCTGGCAAAATCGTTAGGCACGAGAAATCTTATTGTCGAGTTGAATGCCAAGTGGGTGGTAGAAATGCCAAATGGTGACCAGATGAAGGATCATCTTGGCACACAATATTAGGAGACTCAGAGAAGATGCGCAAAGAAGGTCATATGGATAAAAAGTAATAGATGTACCAAAAAAATATACCTTAGTAACATTTACAAAATATTATTTTAATGATTATAAAATACATTTAATTTTTTTGTAATAGTTAATAATAGTAAATTATAAATTTTATTATATAATATTTTACTGAAAATAAATACGCACGATTACATTCATTTGCATTATTAACCTTCTTTTATTAATGCAATATTTTTATAAATACGAGAGGATATTTTTTTTCAAATACAATATGAGAATAACAACAATGAAATTACTTGTCTATAAGTACTAATGAATGTATTTGGAACTAATACATGGTAAAAAAAATAAAAGTTATCTTCACATGTGAACAAATTTTAAACTTTTTAAAATAAGAGTAAACTCATAACATACTATTAATCTCATTAATTCAATTAAAATTTGTGATAAATCAACCATCTCATGGTACTAATAAGTATTCTAGAAATACGTTCTAATATGTCACATAGAAAGTGATTAACTTTTAACACTTGGATAATTTTATTAAGTCTATCTCGTTGTAGATCACACGAGTTTAGTTTTCAAAGGCGCGAGGCACAGCAGAGCGACGAAAGAAACGCTTGCACGGGTCAGGGCGAGACGGTATACGAAAAGTACCATGAGGCGCGCGCCTCCGAGTCGGGCGATGGGCGTAGCGCCTATGCGCTTCTGGGATTTTTTTTTTCAAATTTCAATATATTAATAAATAAAATATTTTTATAACTAAAAAAGCCTATCCTGTTAAAAATAAGTCTCGATCCAAAATCCCTAACTTATCTTTTTCTCTCCATCGCACGCAGTCGTCATTTCTCCACCACCTCCACCGTTCTCTTCTCCACCGGCAGTCACCACCATCGGGCGCCGACCATGTAATCCTCTCCTCGGCTCCTCCTCCTCCTCTTTCTTTACCGTAATACCATCGACTCACCCCTTCTCTTTCTTTACCACCGACTCACCCCTTAATTAATCTCAGTCTTAATTAATCAATTTTTTATTTATTGTAAAGTGGGTTGTTCCTTTTTAGTCTTAATTAATCAATTTATCGTGAAGTTTGTGGTTTGGCAAGCATGATGGCATAAATGGGACATTTTTAATTATCTACACATTACACACTTGTTTTTATATACTAGAATTTAGATGTAGTAACAAATTTGTTGTGTGGTAAAAAATTAAGTAAAATGCCTAAAATCGAAAACCTTATTTATAAGATGTGTCTTGTTCCATCTGCATAATGACTTACTTTGGAAAAACATTCATTATTAGAAAACAGTGCCAGATCCAAAAATTTAAGGATGGGGTCTAAAATTTTAATTTTCTTCTCTTAAAAATAATGGGTATGTAAAAATTGTAATTTTTCCTCCTTAACACATTAAGCTAAATTTAACCATTTTTCTAAAATAATGAGAATGCACTTGACCCCTATGGGGGCTTAGTGCATCTGTCACTGCTAGAAAATGTTCTCTCTAACAAGGACAAATGTTGGTGTCAATGTTAATGATTCATGTTGATGTTGTTGGGCTGTGATGATATTTACTTGTTTCCATATATTGTTAAGATAATTGTTACTAATAATTATGAATTTAAGGTATTGTAGTTAAAAATTAAATGGAATCTGGAAGTGGAACAGCTTCAATCGGATCATTGACCAATATAGACCCGACAATAAAATATGGAACGCCAGAGCTGAGAACAGGAATAATTGGACTTGTAATTTCTATAATAAAGTTTGTAAATGAGGAGTATATAAGATGAAACAACAATTGATATGAGAATTTCGGAATATTACCAAATGTCCTAATTGCCCTGATCATGTAAGAGAGGAAGTGAAGATTTTCTTGACTAAAAAGGAGAAGGCAAAGGTTGCAAATTTAATGTTACCCAACAGTTGACTCATGTCATTGATGAGTATGATAATGATGAAGAACTTGACATATAGACTCAAGTGGGGGCAACTGAAGTCAGAAGCGTGAGAGACCCTTACCCAAAAAATTAAGAACCAAGTGTCCAATGGACTTTTTTGCACTCCAAAAGCTAATCCAAACAAGGAGGGAGGTGTGCATGCATCTTGTCAGAAAGAATTAAGAGAGGAAACTTGTAGGGCAATTTTAAGTTTTCTCTATGATATCGGTTTAGCATTCAATGCGGCAAATCAATCTAGCTTCAAAGAAGTGTGTGAAGGTATCAAACAAATTGGTTCCAGTTTGAAACCTCCAAGTATGCATGAGATTAAAGTTCTTTTTCTCAAAAAGTAAGTAGATGACACTGAAAAGGATTTAGATGATCACAAAAAGGAATGAGCACAAAAGAGTTGCTCGATTTTGTCGAATAGATGGCGTGATTCTGTCGTCCAAAAGGATATTATGAATTTCCTTACCAACTCTCCAATGGACTTTGTATTCATTGAGTCAATGGACATTTCAAAAATTGTAAAAAGATACAAAATTTTTGTTTCAGATGCTTGATAAGATGGCTGAGGAAGTGGGAGAGGAAAATGTAGTCCAAGTGGTGATGGACAATGCATCTAACTAAGTTAAAGCCAGTACAAAAAATAAGTTCATTTAATTATTTTTTATTATTCAAGTTACTTAAATATTGGATTTTTTAGTAATTTGTTATTCTGTTACTTGTAGGAAAAATGCTATAAGCAAATAGATCAAATCTTTATTGGACTTCTTGTGAGGCACATTGTATCGATCTCATGTTGGAGGATATTGGAAAGCTTCCAAAAGTGAGGAATGCACTAAATAAGTGCATATTTATGAATGCCTATATATATAGCCACATCTCCCTTGTGAACATGATTAGGAAGTTCAAAATTCAAAGGAATTTACATAAGCCGATAATAATGAGATTTGCAACATCTTTCATCACTCTTCCATAATTCCACAAGCAAAGGAACAATTTGACGAAGATGGTTGTTTCTCAAGAATTGATTGAATCGAAGTGGCCAAAGGAAACATGAGGAAATAAATGTCAATCCTATGTTTTACAAGATTTTGTTTTGGAGGAATATGGTGTATGCTCTTAAGTTATCGAGGCCTCTTGTTAAAGTTCTTCGAATGGTTGATGGAGAGGAAAAAACCTCTTATAGGATACATTTATGAAGCTATGGATAGAGCTAAAGAGACTATTTCAAATTGTTTTGAAATGAATGATGAGCACTATAAATATGCTTTTGAGTATATCGATAGAAGATGGGATTGCCAACTTCAGCGACCTTTGCATGTTGTCGGTTATTTTTTGAATCCAGATCTTCATTATGATAATCCCGAGACATCAAGCGAAGAAATTATGACAAGCTTAATCGATTGCATTGCAAGGTTAAATTCGAATCTTGAAATTCAAGACAAGATCATTGAAGAACTGGAGATATATAAAAATGCTCGTGGTGTAACACCCACATACCGATGCAGGTGACACGATCTGATACGGGTGTCACATTAGGGCCACCGGAGCGAACCATTGTAAAAATCCCATAAAATTAAACTTTTTGTTAAAACGCTTAAAATCATAAAATAATTTATAAATACAAAAGTAGAATTTAACAATATTAAAAAATAAAACATATTCCATACTTGGATATAAAAACAAAATACAACCTACATGCCCCTTAAACACATGCACCGTACTCCAAAAGTAACGTCGGTAAAACTCCTATATTTATGTCAATAGTTGCACTGGTTTGATTCTTTTAACCTGAAATTATGAGTAAAAGAGCGAGATTTGGAGAAGGTCAGTAATACATAACTATCAGATGATGCTGAAGAATATGCAGATAACAGGTAAGCATAATTTTCCTTAATGATTCATAGATCTACAAATTTTTTATGCTGAGCTGAGGTCCCACTGATATATCAGGTTGTAAAAGATAGGAAGCTTCCAATTCAGACTAAACATTTGGAGGACTAGGTTCAGGAGATCAGAATAGGGTGTCTAGTGTGTTCCCACAAAAACTAGTGAAAATGTACAAATCTCTTTAAAATAACAGTAGTTTAAAACGTATTTTTCAAAAGCCATATTAAAACCCTGTAACCGAACGCCAATATGCAATTCCCTAGAACGAAATCCATAAGGACTTACCCTAGGCCTAAGGGCATAGGTGACAATCTAAGGGAGCACCTTGGGTCCATAAGGTCTTACCCTAGTTGAAGCGTAGGTGCCCACCTAAGGGGAGTGCCCTCAGGCCGAAAAGGACTTACCCAATGCACACATCAGAGGAGCCACCCTAAGGAAGTGTCTTATGGTCCATAAGTTCTTACCATTACGCCCATGAGCCCACCTAAGAGTCACCTTAGGTCCATAAGGAATTACCAGTCGGTGTTGAACCTATATAAGGAATTACCAGCAGCAACTGAACCTGTTAGAGTCTTCAATCGTACCAGAGCCCCAGAATACCCCTTGTAAAAATATTTTTAGTCAGTAAATAGAGATATCAGAAAATAGAGCATAGATCAGAGGTCAGAACATATATCAAAGTTCAAAGCAAAAACCAGAGGTCACACAATATTTCTGATAATAGAGACATACTTTTAAAATCAGAGAAAACATCTATGTGATCAGGGAATACACTAGATGTTCCAGATATTATTTGGAGGTGATTGGTATTTATCATATAGGGAGTCTTGAAACTTCTGTAAAATGATTAAATTCAGAGTCGAGATCCCTATAAAAAGAGGGATCAACAACTAACAGATTAAATAATCATTCAAAAAGAGATACATTAGGGTCATAAGTTATTCAGGTATAACTACAGTATATTCAAGAACTGTTGCATCAGAAATTTTTAAGATTCAAGTATTCCAGAAGATTCCATCAGTTATACACACATAATGACATTTTAGTCATTTTAAATTCCTAAGAACTTTGATGAATCAGTCTATTAAGGGTATATAGAGATTTATAGAATTCTAGATTTCAAGCATCTAAATGAGTTTCTAGTTTCAATCGCACCGTACAGTTCCCTATTTACTTCTCGTATTGCAACAGTATTAGGGATGATCAGCATACTTAGGTCATACCATTTAAAACTTCATCGGTATTTTCCGAAGTTATCCAAAGGCATTTACTTAATCCAATTCATGAGGGTTTTTAGATCATTCTAGTATTCGAGATAGATTTATTCATTGTAGAGCTTAAGTCTATTCAATCATTATCGGGGCTTGATGGTATTTTTGGGTCATTTACACTTCAGGGGCATTTTGGTCATTTTACAATTCAAGATATTTTAGTCATTTTATTTAATATGGTTTTCCCATTTAATATGAACCTATCATTTATTTCTGTCATTTCAAACAATTCCGACAATAAAAGTACTTTCGATAGATTAGTCTTCGGGTATATGCTCACAAATCTGATATTTGGGTCTAGTGTCATCTCAGAGGTTACGAACTGTTTATCATAAGTTTTTCGAACAAAATTGGAACTCCACAGTTAAATTAGTAATTAATTGGATTAGGAATGAATTCTCAAGGTACTTTCTAAATCAGGGTCAATCTGGGGTTTTTTACCTCACAATGGTAATTCTGTAATTTTTCTTCTAGGCATTTTATGTTCTTCAATTTTTAGCGAGAGTAATCCAATTTTATGCGTTAAGAGTTTAAACACTTCACTAGCTAATCAGGGACTTGCAATCGTTCTTTAATAATCTTACAATTTCTTATACGAACCATCAAAGTTTTATTCAGTTACAGACTTTTTTCTAGATTTGGATAGAGATTAGAAATAATTAATTCCACACATGCAACCGAACATATCCATCCATGCATTATCCAATACCACATGTTCCACAAAGCATGCATAAGGTAGTAATGTATTACCTCGATTCTCAAGCTACACCAGTCGAATATTCAAACTCTATTCGATCACTCTTGAACTTGAATCCAAAGTCCAATAATATCTTAATATATAACAATAGAAATTACATTAGAAACGGAGCTTAATTATGATAAGTGGATTGAATCGGGAGGTTAATCAGGGAAAATTACTTATTGGGTTTGAATTTGACTAAACAAGCCTAAAAGACTCAAAACGTCCAAAAATATTAGGATAGGTGTTACCGAAAAAAGTCAACGATCGGTCAAAGGCAGTCAACGACCGATCACCGGTTAACGACTGATCAACGGTCAATGGCTCACCCAGGCGACTCGACTCGGCTCACTCGATTCGACTGGCTTGACTCGGTTCACTTGGCACGACTCGACTTGGATCACTTGGCTTGGCTCGGCTGGACCGGCCCATCCTGGTCAGACCAATCCAACCGGTTTGGCAGACCCTCTGGATGGCAGATGATGCCCATGCACAGGGGGCGGTGCGTGCGATGGCTCTAGTGGTAAGTTCAGTGTGAAATTTCCAGTTTTGTAGATCAGAACCTTGTGAGTCTCGTACATACGTTATTTTTTCATGAAACATGGTGGGTTACGAAATTTAAATTGTTCAAATTTTCCAATGGTGGCCGGTAAATGATGACGATAGAGAAATACTGGCCTGACGATTTTGGTCGGGTTTTGAGCACACGATGACGGTGAGTCTAATGGTTCAGGTGGTGAGGCACTACGGTCGACAGGCAAACAAGTTTTCGGCGTCGTTGCCGGGGATCGAACCCGGGTACCCGTGTGACAGGCAGGGAATACTCACCACTATACTACAATGACAATGTGCAAATAATGAGTGAGTATACACAATCGCTCAAGTAATAAAGTGATGAGTGAGTATCGTCTCCACAGGGATTGGAAGGATATTGAGTAAAGTTTATGCACTATTCTATCTAAGTATAGTTAGTCTTGATATATACAAATGTCACGGCAATGGATATGAGTATGCTGGTGAATGTGGATTGATGGTGTGACGGTGTAGCAAATGGAAATGCAGGCAAGAATAGATGTTTAGTGTTGAAAATGATGAAATGTCAAGATAATGAAAAATGGTAAAAACAATAAATAAAAGATAAATAAAATGAAAAGAAGATAATCCTCACGTGACAAACTTTCAATGGAATGAATGGTAGGGATTGATCTAAGAATGCTAAACTGATATCTCAGGCAGATTTAAGCTATCTGGTCTTTACTTACTCGATAGGGTTTTCCTAAAATTTTCTCACAGGAACCTTACAGAATAGGATGCCAAGGCATCTGCTCTCACTCAACGATGTTGGACAACCTACCCTATTGATAAAGACACCCTTTTTAGTCGTTGAAATCCTATCCTAGTCTCTTCCGAGATCTAAGGGATTAGGTTATAATATTCCTAGACCGGTTCAAAGACCCTTGAAAATACTATAACCCATTGCTTATAAGGATCTTGTCTTGCGTTTCTTCCGAATACTTACAAGTATTTTTAGCTTAGGATTCTTCCGAACACCTAACCTTCATCTAAGAAATGGACATTTCCATGCCTCTTACAAGCCTAGATGGTGAAGCATTCATAAGAAAAGCAAATAAAGAACCAAAATAAACTTAAATATACCATTAAAATAAAGTTAAAAATCCATTAACCCAACCACCACCAAATAAGTTAGTTCATGGTGGGGTTCGAAATATCCATAGAAAAATCCACAAAATATTCTTTCCAATAACCCACAAATAAAATAAATAAAATAACAGCAAAGAGAAGTGAGAAAGAGCCTTCGACGCGCGCCACCGGAGGTCTCCTCGGCCACCACGAACCGCCTTAGCTCGCTAGCTCCTCTCGGCGCCTAGCTCACCACTCCTTGAAGCTTTATCAATGGAGGAAAACCCAAGGAAAAAGAAATGAAAAGGGAAAATAAAAATCTGATTTTTCTGCTACAATATGCGTCTCCTTTCTTCCACACACTCTCTCTCTTGTGAGGTGTAATATATATAAAAATATCTAGGGGTAATGATGAGGTTGTTGGGATATTGTTGGGTGCAAAATACCCCTCACACCCCTAGAATCACATGTTGTGCGTGAACCTTATCCTCCATGTGTCAGTGGTCCCCTAGCAGGCTGTTACAACCATCATTTCACGTGCAGAGCCAGCTGTTCACGTACAACTGTATATTTTTTTTGTTTTCTGTGCCAGAAATGCCGAGGCATTTCAATCTGCTTCAGCAACGTGTGATGCCGTGGCATTACTTCCCAGCTTGCCTATTTTGCTTGTTGTTTCCTGCACATCACTAAAAACCACACCTTTCTCCTCATATAACACCTTAATAAAATAAATTAACATAACCACCACAAATGCAATTATATGCAACTACATACATCTAAAATGACCTATATGTACCCTTAAACTAATAATAACTTAAGTCAAAAAGGCCTTAAAAGTAGTCTTTTTACGGAGTTATCACACCGCCAAACTTAAGCTATTGCTTGTCCTCAAGCAATGGATAACAATTAACACAATCAAAATGTCATGGCAATTTCAACAGTAGGACAACAAGACAAGAATTGAATTTCAACCCTCAGAATAATTGGCTTCAACTTGCTAGACATATCAAGAATTCAAGTACTTTTCCCTAGGTCAAGATCCTTTATGGTGTTATGTATGATTGATTGTATCTAATCTATACTTAACAAATTTAGGCAATTTCTAATTGAGTTCCCTAGTTTTGCCACGACATTAACTCATTCATTAAGCACATTTATACTCCCTTTTCACTTACTACACTTTTTTTTACGCTGCTACGAAGGGAGTCAGCTCATCACACCTATCATCCCACACTCTAGGTGAAAGGGAGCATACCTTCCACCCCTAAACTAGTCAGGCAGAGTCATCCAGTGACTACTTTCATTCACTCGTATGTACGTGGCTGCCATTTATTAAAGAGAGTTCCAGACAATGCCACGGCAAAGAGGAGTGTCCCTCTACAGCTATGCCGAAGCATTTATTCACGATTAAACAAAATTCAGAGATAAGGGAGTTTTTTTAATTGATTTATCATTTAAGCATAATACCATATTTTAATGCCAAGGCTAACCAGAGTTCTTTCATAAAAATTTCCTAAGTTCATTAAGTATAGAGAACATACAAATCGTGTAATAATAATTCACAAAGCATCAAGCCCTAGAGTCAGTTCTATCATTCTCAATAGTCATTTACATTCAATTTCTAGCCTAAAAAGTTCATCTTCATCAGGTATCATCAAAACATTTCATCTAACTGTCCTACCATTTACTGATGCCATGGCATAACATTATTCTAAGTTAAAATTAGACTACATGCGATGCGATGCAATGCAATGCAAGGTACCTTGTCTTCCTAAGATGGTGGTGGAGTCACGCTGGCAGTGCTAGTAGTATTGTGTCTGGTACACTTCCTCATTGATGTGGGGCTTTTGTCAGGATCAGAACTGGGTTCAGCAGGTGGTGTGCTAGGGCCTTCAGTGTTCTTAGATGTTGAGGTCTCCATATGCCCAACAGATGACTTCAGACGTCATCTAGTCCATGCTGACTGGGTTAGCATCCTCTGACTTGGGTGTACTATCTTGCTGAGTGATATTTGCAAATGTCGAGGTATCCTAAAATGATGGTAAGATCTTGTCCAGAATGACCGGAAGATTATAAGCCCAATGTGGAAGCATATCTTTTTGAACAGGTGCCACAACTGCGTCTTGTTGTTAAAGCCTCAATTACATCTAGCTTTGTCGTGGCATATTGGTTTGTAGCAGCCTGTGAAGTTCCCTCGTGAGATTTCATCATATTCATCCTTCAAAACACCCTTTGTCCTAAAAAAAAGTAATATTAAAATTAAAAATAAAGAAATAAAACAAATAAAAATAAACAAACAAACACTCATGACAAAATAAAACTTCTAAAACATAAATTAAAAAGGGTTTAAGGGATGTAAACTCCAAAAATATCATGAATTGTTATGGCATTTTTCCGCGTTCGATTGGAGCACCAGTATAGACCAAAATGCTCCACATATATAACAGCGCCACCTTTAGTATAAGTCGATAGAACCCGATTTGTAGGACCTTTGCAGAAGTCCTCTCTTTTCGCTCCTCGTTGTCGTGGCATCTTTTAATTGCTTTGGCAGTAAAGTTTTTGAAGAAGTAGGGGTCATCATCCTGCATCAACTTGTTCTTGCCCTGGCTATTCAAGTATGGAAGAAAAACACCACTAACGAGAAAATTAAAAATGTCAGCATACCACGATAATGTCGTGGCAAATAATAATTTCTCATCAGGGAATTTTTTCTCCATTTTAATCTGTAGTTCTTTCGTAATTTATAGCCTAGAAAAATGGACAACTACTTGGGGTTTAGGATGAGTAAATTCAATGAAATCCAAAGGTTCAATTTTTGTACCTGGTCTAGCTATGAGTAAGCTAGACTGACCCGCCTCCTTTGAAATATCCTTAAGCTCATCTTTGTCTTCTTCATCGAGCTTCAAGTACTCACAAGTGCCTACAAAATTGTCATGGCATGATTCTGCAACTTCCCTTTGGTCATCAACTTCTGCTAGTGGTGATTTTTCTTTTGCCGTGGCATTGTTTTACCTGCCATCATTGGGTTTACTCATTAAACCTTCAACGTTGTTCTCCAACGAATATGAGTCCTCTTGCAATTGAGATTTTTTATGCATAATCTCATAGTTGGGTTCTTCGAGTGTTTTCCCCCCAAACTTAGCATCTTTGTAGATATAGATGCCACTCCCTGAGGTGAATGTACTAAATTGCTCACTGCCTTTAGCCTTAGTGACTTCAGTATCACTAGAAAATCTGTCTGGTTGGTATTCTTGTAATGCCGTGGCAATTTGATCCACTTGCATTTCCAAAGCTCTCAAAGACAAACTATGACTTTGCAACCATGCCCCTTGACTTTGTAATAATTCTTCTTGACTCATAATAGATGCATCGTGATCTTGTAAGAGAGCCTTTGTAGTTGCCATAAAGTCTTGCATAGTGGCCTCTAGAGAACTTGTATTAAGTGAAGATGTTGTCCCTTGATTATGCCATGGCATATTCGTTTGAAAGGCTGGGGGCTCATCTATATATTGCTGCTGAGAGAGATGACTGACAGTACGAGCTCCTTGATTTTCCAATGAGAAATTGGGATGCTGACTCCATCCATTGAAGTTTCCTACATAGTTGATGGACTTTTGATTGTTCGGGCATTCACATTCATGGTGATTTCCTTGGCATAACAGACATGCCAAGCTATCAACCTTCACTTCTTTCACATTCTTAGAATTTTTCAAATTCTTCAACATATTGGTGATGGTAGAGAGTTGGGCCGACACTGAATCTTCAACTTCCAACTTGAATGTCTCAGATGCCTTTCTTCGAGTTTCAAACCTTGAAGAGGGAAATTGGTAATCATAGTTAGCGATTCGATCAAGAATGCCAAAAGCCTCTTCAGGTGATTTGTCAAGCAAAGTGCCATTTGTCCAGGCATCTAGCATCATCCTCGTGGGTGCATTGGCTCCATTATAGAACATCATGACTTGAGTCCAGTCGTGGAATCCATGGTTGGTACATTTGTGAAGCAATTCTTTGTAGCGGTCCCAACACTCATGCATTGACTCGTCATCAGCTTGGTGAAAAGATGCTATGGCATTCCTAAGATGGTTGTTCATATTCGGTGGATTATGCCGTAGCAATTTGTTTTTTGCACAATTCAGCCCAAGACCTTATCGAGCCGGAAGGTAATCCATTGAGCCATGCCCTGGCATCATCTTTCAAAGAATATGGAAATAACTTCAATTTCAACATATCTTCATTCACACCTTCTTGTCGAAAGGAGTCACAGACCTCCAAAAATTCTCGAACATGTTGCCTTGCATCCTCATGAGGAGCACCACTAAACTTTCCAATCAAGTCCAACATGTCGAACATAACCGGTTTGAGCTCGAATTGGGTTGCCTGAATCTTGGGAGCTATAATAGCAGGTTGTAGGTCATCCAAGGTAGGAGCTAAGTAATCTCTAATAGTTTATGGTCGAGCAGCATTCCTAGCATTTGGAATTTTCATGGCATTTTGAACTGCAGAATCCTTCACTTGATTTTGAACAACATGAGCCTCAGGTTCTATATGAAATAATGGTTCTTTTGGTCTTTTACGTGTCAAGCGACAACGTAACACCTGAAAAAAGTAAACAAATAAACAAGTAACTATGTACAAAGAAAATAAATAAAATGATGCAACAACTAAACTCAACATCATCAATTGCCAATCCCCGACAATGGCACCAAAAACTTGTTTACGTGTTGTGAGTACTATAAAATATACGCAAATAATGTGTAAGTATACACAATCGCTCAAGTAAAAAAGTGATGAGTGAGTATCATCTCCACAGAGATTTGAAGGATATTGAGTAAAGTTTATGCACTATTCTATCTAAGTATAGTTAGTCTTGATATATACAAATGTCACGGCAATGGATATGAGTATGCTGGTGAATGTGGATTGATGGTGTGATGATGTAGCAAATGGAAATGCAGTGGCAAGAATAGATGTTTAGTGTTGAAAATGATGAAATGTCAAGATAATGAAAAATGGTAAAAACAGTAAATAAAAGATAAATAAAATGAAAAGAAGATAATCCTCACGTGATAAGATTTCAATGGAATGAATGGTAGGGATTGATCTAAGAATGCTAAACTGATCTCTCAGGCAGATTTAAGCTATCTGGTCTTTACTTACTCGACAGGACTTTCCTAAAATGTTCTCATAGGAACCTAACAGAATAGGATGCCAAGGCATATGCTCTCACTCAACGATGTTGGACAGACTACCCTATCGATAAAGACACCCTTTTTAGTCGTTGAAATCCTATCCTATTCTCTTCCGAGATCTAAGGGATTAGGTTATAATATTCCTAGACCGGTTCAAAGCCCCTTGAAAATACTATAACCAATTGCTTATGAGGATCTTGTCTTGCGTTTCTTTCGAATACTTACAAGTATTTTTAGCTTAGGATTCTTCCGAACACCTAACCTTCATCTAAGAAATGGGCATTTCCATGCCTCTTACAAGCCTATATGGTGAAGCATTCATAAGAAAAGAAAATAAAGAACCAAAATAAACTTAAATATACCATTAAAATAAAGTTAAAACATCCATTAAACCAACCACCACCAAATAAGTTAGTTCATGGTGGGGTTCGAAATATCCATAGAAAAATCCACAAAATATTCATTCCAACAACCCATAAATAAAATAAATAAAATAACAGCAAAGGAAAGTGAGAAAGAGCCTTCGACGCGCGCCACCAGAGGTCTCCTCGGCCACCACGAACCGTCTTAGCTCGCTAGCTCCTCTCGGCGCCTAGCTCACCACTCCTTGAAGCTTTATCAATGGAGGAAAACCCAAGGAAAAAGAAAGAAAAAGGGAAAATAAAAATCTGATTTTTCTGCTACAATATGCGTCTCCTTTCTTCCACACACACTCTCTCTTGTGAGGTGTAATATATAAAAAAATATCTAGGGGTAATGATGAGGTTGTTGGGAGCAAAATACCCCTAGAATCACATGTTGTGCGTGAACCTTATCCTCCATGTGTCAGTGGTCCCCTAGCAGGCTGTTACAACCATCATTTCACGTGCAGAGCCAGCTGTCCACGTACAACTATATATTTTTGTCATTTTCTGTGCCAGAAATGCCAAGGCATTTCAATCTGCTTCAGCAAAGTGAGATTCCGCGGCATTACTTCCCAGCTTGCCTATTTTGCTTGTTGTTTCCTGCACATCACTAAAAACCACAGCTTCCTCCTCATATAGCACCTTAATAAAATAAATTAACATAACCACCACAAATGCAATTATATGCAGCTACATACATCTAAAATGACCTATATGTACCTTTAAACAAATAATAACTTAAGTAAAAAAGGCCTTAAAAGTAGTCTTTTTACGGAGTTATCAATTACCTTTCCTCTCCTAAACCTTAACTAGCTACTAAGCAATCCTGTCATATCCCTTCCTTACCAATTCTGGAATTCGAACATAATTCTCCTCTTAAAATCAATCGAACCTTAATTACCAATCCTTAATAAAAAAATATACTTGCTTAACTTTAATGTAACATACATACATAATTGATTCCTTTCATACGTGATGGAATCACCTCGAGCTTACATCTTTACCAAGTACACGAACACTTTCCTTTAATCACATATTAATCAAATCACTGAGGTACCATGATCAGCACCTATTGGGTTTCAATATCATGAAATTAGAAAAATAATGATTCTAGCAATTATTCAATTCCATTCAATGGAGAACTTTAGCGAGGAAAACCCTTTGTCAAAGCTTAGTCAAAATACCTTATTCTTTGATTCACTTGGGAAACATTTCTTGATCTCAAACTTTACTTATAAAGTTTGGTTACGAGCTTATCAGCACAGAATATATAGAGATAACCAAAACTCAATTCTAGGTTAGGAGTCGGATCAAAAAAATTTTTAACAAGTAACTCATTCATTACTCGCGAGACGATTTCCAGAGTCTGGGTGAACGTTGACGAAAATCTTTCCCTTAGTGATCTAACCTTAACAACATAAATACATTAGTACACTTATTGAAGAGAGATAACTTGACATCAGAGTTCCGACTCGGAGGAGTACGGTCATAAATTTGAGGCATGTACTGACTAGACATCCTATAACATTTGATCGACCAATCTACCCAGAAGACTCGACTCAACCTAAGCTCTGATACCACTAAATGTAACACTCACAGACCGCTGTGGGTGACTCAATCCAATACGAGGTGTCACATTAAGGCATCCAGAGTGACCCATCGTAAAAATCCCAGAACATTAAACTTTTTGTCAAAATACTTAAAATCATAAAACAATTTATAAAAAAAAGTAGAATTTAACAATATTCAGAAATAAAACAGATTCCAGACTTGGATATAAATTAAAATACAACCTACATGCCCCTTAAACATATGCACTATACTCCACAAGTAACGCTGGTGGAACTCCTATATTGAGGCCGATAGTTGTACTGGTTTGATTCTTTTAACATGAAATTGTGAGTAAAAGAGTGAGCTTTGGAGAAGCTCAGTACTACAAAACTTCCAGATGATGCTGAAGAGCATGCAGATAACATGTAAGTATAAATTTTCCTTAATGATTCAGACATCTACAGATTTTTATGCTGAGCTAAGGTCTCACTGATATCTAAGGTAGTAAAAAATAGGAAGCTTCCAGTTCAGAGTAAACGTTTGGAGGACTAGGTTCAGAAGATCAAAATAGGGTGTCTAGAATGTTCCCACAAACCAGTGAAAATGTAAAAATCTCTTTAAAACAGTAGCAATTTAAAACACATTTTTCAAAAGCCATAGTGAAACCCTCCAATTGAACGCCAATATGCAGTTCTCTAGAACTGCATCTATAAGGACTTACCCTAGGCCCAAGGGCATAGGTGCCAAACTAATGGAGCACCTTGGGTCCATAAGGTCTTACCCTAGCCGAAACGTAGGTGCCCACCTGAGGGGAGTGCCCTTAGGCCCATAAGAACTTACGCAATGCACACAATAGAGGTGTCACCCTAAGGGAGTGCCTTAGGGTCCATAAGGTCTTACCACTAGGCCCATTAGGCCTAGGAGCCAACCCAAGAGCCGCCTTAAGTCCATAAGGAATTACCAGTCGGTGTTAAACCTATACAAGGAATTACCAATAATAATTGAACCTGTCAAAGTCTTCAATCATACCAGAGTCCCAGAGTACCCCGTGTAAATATAATTTCAATCAATAAATAGAGATATCATAAATTAGAGCAGAGATAAGAGGTCATAACAAATATAAAAGTTCAAAGCAGAAATTAGAGGTCATACATTATTTCTCATAACAGAGACATACTTTTAAAATCGAAGAAAACATCCATGTGATCAGGGAACACACTAGAGGTTCCAGATATTATTCGGAGGTGATTGGTATTTATCAGATAGGGAGTCATGAAACTTTTGTAAACTGATTAAATTCAGAGATGAGATCCTTATAAAAAGAGGGATCAATAGCTAACAGATTAAACAATTATTTTGAAATGGATATATTAGGGTCTTAAGTTATTCATGTATAATTGTAGGATATTCAAGAACTGTTGCATCATAATTATTTAAGATTAAAGTATTCTAGAAGATTTCATCAGTCATACACACATATGGCATTTTAGTCATTTTAAATTCCTAAGAACTTTGATGAATCAGTTTATTAAGGTATGCAATAATTTATAGAATTATATATTTCAAGTATCTTAACGGGATTACAGTTTCAATCGCACCGTACATTTCTCAACAAAATAGACACTTATCAAGTATGCATGTAGAAAAGCTTCACGAATATTCATTTCTTAAATTGACTACACTGTAGAATTGAAATGATTACGTTTAGGACCATCTTTGAACGGATCATGAGAAGACACATGAATTTAAATGGTATCTATTTACTTCTCTTATTGCAATAATATTAGGGATGATAAACATAATTTGGTCATACCCTTTAAAACTTCATCGATATCTTTCAAAGTTATCCAAAGGCATTTGCTCAATCCAAGTCATGAGGGTTTTTAGGTCATTTTATTATTCGAGATAGATTTATTCATTGTAGAGCTTAAGGGTATTCAGTCATTCTCGAGGCTTGATGACATTTTTGGGTAATTTACACTTAAGAGGCATTTTGGACATTTTATAGTTCAAGATATTTTAGTCATTTTATTTAATATGTTCTTCCCATTTAATATGAACCTTTCATTTATTTCGATCATTTCGAACAATCCCGACAATAAAAGTGCTTTCGATAGATTAATCTTCGGGTTTAGGCTCACAAATCTGATATTTGGGTCTAGTGTCCTCTCAGAGGTTACGAACTGTTTAACAGACGTTTTTTGAAAAAAATTGGAATTCCATAGTTAAATCAGTAATTAATCAGATTATGAATGAATTCTCAGGGTACTTTCTAAATCAGGGTCAATCTGGGTATGTTTTTTACCTCACAAGGGAAGTTATGTAATTTTTCATCTAGGCATTTTCGGTGCTTCAATTTTTAATGAGAGTAATCATATTTTATGCGTTAAGAGGTTAAACGCTTCACTAGCTAATCATGGACTTGTAATTGTTCCTTAATAATCTTCTAATTTCTTATACGAACCATCAGAGTTTTATTCAGTTACCAAATTTTTACCTGATTCGGATAGAGATTCAAAATAATTTCCACACATTCAACTGACCATATCCATCCATGCATTTTCCAATACCACATGTTCCACAAAGCATGCATAAGGTAGTAATGTATTACCTTGATTCTCAAGCTACACTTGTCGAATATTTAAACTCTATTTGATCGCTCTTGAACTTGAATCCAATGTCCAATAATATCTCGGATACATAACAACAAAAATTACCAAGTTTGAATTTGGCAAAATATACCATAAAAATAGGCTCAAGACGTTGAAAACATTAGGATAGGTGTTACCGAAAAAAGTCAATGGTCGATCAATGGAAGTCAACAGTCGGTCAACGGTTCACCCAGGTGACTCTACTCGGTTCACTCGACTCAGCTCGGCTCAGATCGACCCAATGGGGTTATACCAGTCCAACCAGCTCATACCAGTTCAAATGGTTCGGTAGACCCTCTTGATGGCAGACAACACCCACGCGTAGGGGGTTGCACGTACGGTGACTCTGGTCGTCCGCTCGGTGTGAAATTTTCCAGTCTTGTAGATCGGAACTCGGGAGTCTCATACATACGTTATTTTTCGATGAAACATGATGGGTTGCAAAATTTTAAATTGTTCAAACTCTTCCAACGGTGGCTGATGAGTGACAATGAAACAACAACGGTGACGCGATGATTTCGGTCGGGTTTTGAGTGCACGACGATGGTGAGTCCAATGGTACAGGCGGTGAGGCACGACGGTCGACAGTTTGGCCATAATTAACGAAAATTTGGGATGACAGAGGTTGAAACCGATAAAACTTTACATCAAAATTTATGGCGTTAGGTGTCATTTGAAGGCGAGGGGTTTGGGGGCTTTTGCTCAGAGGTCGACGATGAGTCGAATAGATGCGGTGACAGGCAGAATGACATCTGAACAATGATGAATTTAGGGAGCCCAGCGGGGGAGTGATTTTAGGAAGTTAGGGATTTAGGGTTTTCTAATTTTAGGAAATTTAGGGGTAACCAAGTATAAAATAAATATATTATATAATTATTAAATATATCCCAAAGAGTACCCTAGCCTAAATGGCTAGGGCTTGCTGGGCTTCACGTGGGGGCAGGGTTCAAACCCCTGCAACACCTAACCTTATTTTTTTTATCACCGATAAAAAATAGGAAATTTAGGGTTAAGTCCCTAAACTTCTTATAGATGTTAAAACGGGCTGTAAGTTCTGAATTCCTGCAAGTTGGCCTTCAACTTTCTTTTAATTAAATTTTGGAGTGTTACATGTAGTCTTTCTAGTGCTCCAATGGCCATTAGACTGAGGAAGACAAGCTTCATATATTAAATTTAAATGTTATAGTAAGTTATAATATTATCTTATATTTAAAAGTTTTTGAATTCACCATATACCAACTTAAAGTTTATATGATGATTGATGTTTGACTTATGATTTAATAGCAGATTGGTGGTCTACATTTGGATCATCAACTCCGAATCTGCAAAAGTTTACAATATGAGTTCTCAGTCTAACTTGTAGTGCCATCGTTTGCAAGAGAAATTAGAGTGTTTTTCAACTAGTAAAAAATTCTTTTTTATATATATTGTCACATGTCATAACTTTAATTACTTTATAACATATATAAAATGTTACTTGTTACAACTTCACACAAAGACTATAAACATATTCGCACAAAACCGATTGAATGATTTGGTGTTTGTAAAATATAATCGTATATTGAAACTTCGACACCAAAGGAGTGACATCATTGATCCTATTCTCTTAGAGGATATTGATGAGAGTAACGAGTTATTACTTGTAAGAATGGAATATGATAACAAAGAAGATGATTTTGTGTTTGATGATGATGACTTGACATGGAGTCAAGTTAGTAGAGCTTCCGGAGCACACGATCCTAGTTATTTAACTAGATTATCAAGGATTACGAATGAAAGTTCTGTATTTTCTTCCAAATTTAACAAGGGAAAAGGTATAATTTCTATCTCTACTCGTAGATTGACTCCCACTCCAATCATCATGATGATGAGATAGAGGAGGATATCAGTGAAGATAAAAAATAGGATTGAAATGATAGAGATGGTTATGAGGATAATTATGATTTGTAGTGATGATGTATTGAACTACATGTTTGCTACTTCATTTAGTTTTTTGTTTAAGTGTCACAACTTGAAAATTATGATGATGCTATTTGCTTTTATTTTTGTTTAAGTGTATAGCTTGGAACATTAAGATGATGCTATTTGTTTTGTTTTCTTATTTTTCTATTTGAATTATATTTTTTTATGTTAGTTTTTGTGTTGTTAGTTGATTCTTGATAGTGAAATGATATTGAATATTTAGATCTTTAAAGAACTATAATATTATTTATCATGTTATTTTAAGTACAAAATATAATTTACATTTAATCTATATCATATAGTATATACAGTGCGCCTTGCATACGAAATTCGCACACATGCGCCTTGCATTAGGCTCCAAGGACCTTTTTGCGCCTCGGTGCTCCTTGCGCCCTTAAAAACCAAGAACATAAGTCAAGACTAAAAAATTATTAAGAACATTTCAGCAAATTCACTCAGAAATATAGATACAATGAATTGACCAAGTTGTTCAAAAATAACCATCAATCGTTTCACTTCTGGATTTTGCAGCAGACTTTGAATGGTTGACTTTCATTTTCTTTCATTTTTATTATTCTCCAGTTCTAGAATTTGGGTTAGTTTTAATTTTTTGGTAAAATACATAAATGACCACCTAAATATGGGGCATGGTCTTGAAATGACCACCATTTTTAAATTTACGTCAATATGACTACTCGATTATTTAAATAGTTTCAATATAACCACCTGTCATTAACATTTAATGGAAGTATTTACGTGGCAGTTAACAAAATTGTTATGATTAGGGAACAAATCCTAGTAAAGTTATGTATTCGTGACATTGGCATCTTGTTTTATTTTCTTCCATTTTGGTCACTACTTGTATATGATTTGTTTCCTTGGATTTTCATTTAATGCAATTTGATCTTAATTTTGGTTTTAATTTGCCTAATGCTTTAATTTGTGCATTAACTTAAAAATCTTTTATTCTAGTCATGCGTTAAATTTATAGATTAAATCCCCTAGATTTTAGAATTAATCGTTGAGCCAAATCTCACACTTGTTATCAAGAGAATACATATGTTCTATAACTTGTTCAGGTTTGGGAAAAAAATTAAAACTAAATTGCATTTGAACCCAAGATCAGTTAGTAATTAAGTAAAGCCTGAACCAATAGGCTAAATATGATATCTAGGAATTAATTAAAATATTTTTATATATTATATATTATAGTTAATGATAGAAATAAAAATAGACAAGTGAGTACGTAAATATACGCCAATTGAAAATATGATAACACTTAAATTGCTAAAAAAATCTAAAAAATATTTATTTTTAATTTATGATTTTAATATTTTTAAATTAAATTTATTTATTTTATAAATCTATGCCAATTGAGAATATGATAACACTTAAATTGCTTAAAAATCTACAAAAATTATTTATATTTAATTTAAGATTTTAATATTTTTAAATTAAATTTTATTTATTTTATAAATATATTCTAATTGAGAATATGATAACACTTAAATTGCTAAAAAAATAACAAATTATTAATATTTAATTTAAGATTTTAATATTGATGTGACCCTGTCTACCACCAACTTTCTTTATGACATACTCACATCATTAAAGATCCATCAAGCTTAATATAATGGAGTTCTACCTTACTTTATACTATATTTACTCATTTATGCACTATATATTATTATAAGAATACATTTGCATATTAGACTATACTTGAATTATCATAACATGTGCATTCATTCCTTCATTATGTCCTATGGTTTGCATCATTGATTGATATTCATGCATATAATCTATCGTTATAATAATATTATTCATTCATTATCATATGATGCATGAGTTATTGTTATAACATATAGTATACATCTTTATCTTATACACATTAATATAGTTCATGTACTTAACTTATTCTTTATGTTTTAAGTGTAGGTACATTCAGCCAAAACTTGGGAGCTATCTTGGAGCTAAATGGTGAAAGCAATAGAAAGGAAACTTACATGGGGACGTTTAGGAGAGCATAAGGATCATTTGGTGAAAAGTTATCCGTAGACCCGTGAGCTCATAGCTGGATTGAGCTAAAGATTTGAGCTACAAGATGACTTCAATTTAGCTGGGGAGCTGCACCATCATCATCACAACTTAGGACACTTCAAATAAGTCCTAAATCAATTTTTGTGAAATCATACCTTTTCGCGAATAGTTGCCAACTCAAGAGGTACCTTTTCACAAGGAGCTACCATAATGTTCATTATGTTACAACTCACCTATGGCCAACTCACCTCCAGCTTATTCACCCTAGAACTAGTTCAAACATTAAAGTTTACCTTCCAACAATTGTGACATTTCATGAATGTTGCTGCCCATAAAGATGTTGTTTCATCAAGATGCACGTTGGTGAAGAGTTTACATCCATTGGAGGCATAAATCATGAAGAGACATGAGACAAGCACCATGCCTATTCAGCCACCATCCACATGGTTTGCACATGAAGAAATTGGGGCCAAGATGAACCAACACAACACCATTCGGCCAAGGAAGATGACTTTGGCGCCAAGATGAACAAGCATATCACCATTCGGCCAAGGGAGATGCATCTTCATCATAGCCAAACCTACATGTCTTATTTGAAGGGATAGCCGAACCATCACCATGCCAAGGGACTTCTTCTTTCATTTAAAGCATTATGTTTTTTCAATTAAAGTCATGTACTTTCTGAATCACTAGGTGACTATTCGGCCAAGCCCTCTCATTTCCTATAAATTGAGAGGCTTGCTTTCATTTGTACTCATCTCATTTCATAATATAAACAACCTTTGTGAGTGAAATCTCTCTTCAAAGTTCTTTGAGAACTTTATCGATTAAGCAAGTAAATTTCTTATACTTGTGGAGTCATTCTTTCTCTTTGATTCCTAAATTCCTAGATTTCATATCTAGTGGGTTGAAGACACTATTTCCACCCCTCAAGAAAGTTTGTGAAGACGGGGGTTGTTCTCTCTAGCATAGCTTCTTCTTTGGCGTATTTAAGATACACCATCATCACCATCTTCCATACAACATCAACACCATCAACCATCTTCTATCAAGGCCACCAACATCTTCAATAATAATTCTACAGCCAACTCTTTTCTATCCTTATCTCATTACTTATTTTTGTTTATCCATTTCGTATTTCTTTACTAATACTATCTTATATTATCTGTGTTGCAGCCATACTTATAATTCAATGACTTTACTAATTATCATTCCTAGATCAGGACAATAATAAGGCTATCTATCATCTTCTCCATTGAGGGCGTAGATGAGTCTACATCAAGCAGTATTCATAGCATAGTTGGATTGACAAAAAAAGTTTCATTGGCGTGCAACAACAAAAGTAAAAAGAAAAGAAGTTCAAAAAGAAAAATCAAAAGGGAAGAAAAAGAATTTCCAAACAAAAAGAAAGGCAAAGCCAAGGAAAAGTGCTATACCATTACAAGTCAATCAAGGAGAAAAATCTACACTAGAGAATATAACCTTATTGTGTCTTGTGAAAGGGTACAGTAAGTGTTGTTTCTTGGGTTGTAAGTCACATCTTCCTTTCTTTACTTTCAGTTTCCTTGTCTTCAACCTTTTCTTTCTTTTTATTTCCTTGAATCATTTCTTCTTTTCCTCTCTACACTAACCTATATTATAGTCGACACACACAAGAAAAGAAATAACTTGTCTAATCTTAAGTTAGTTCTTCAAAGGACCCAACAAGAGAGATAGAGTGGAAAAAGGCTTATTGAGTGAGTGAGATCGAAGAGGAATTGTTAAAAGCCAAATCATATTCCCGAGAGTAAACACGAGTGTTGAGTGGAGTGATCTTATCTTTTCTTTGGAGTGAAGTTTGTGAGGCTTTGAGAGTGTGTTAGTAAGGTTTATTTTTTTTTTTACTAACCATGTCTCAAGTTTCAGGACAAGTTTTTGTAGTGAAAAGAACCTTAAATATTCAATACATGGAGGATAACCAAAGAGAGAATATTCTTCACACTCGTTGTCATGTAAACAACAAAGTTTGTTTCATGATTATCGATGGAGAAAGCTGCACAAATATTGCAAGCACTTTAATGGTGGCCAAACTCGGACTCAAGATGACTAAACATCCCACACCATACAAGTTACAATGGCAAAATGATGGGGGAGAAGTAAAGGTTACCAAGGAAGTCACCATTTCATTTTTAATCGGGAAATACCAAGACAAAGTACTTTGTGATGTTGTTCCAATGAATGCGTGCCATATACTCCTAGGAAGGCCTTGGCAATTTGATAAAAGGGTTGTTCATAATGGTTTCACAAACCGATATCTTTCTTTCACAATAAAAGGAAATTCATCTTGACTCCATTATCTCCTAGCCGAGTGAATGAAGATCAAAATTATTTGAAAATGAGCATTGAAGCAATGGAAGAGCAACTTGAAGAAGACGTTGGAGTTAAAAATGAGAGAGTTGAAAAGGATGAATTTGGAGATAAACAGGAGAATGAAGAACAAATTTTAACTAACCTTTCTCTTTCATCCATTCTTCCTATTGTTTTGCAGGATAATCCAAGAGATGTGTCTTTTAGAGGAGATGATTAAGAATCATGACTTTTGGAGGATTAAACGATGTGACCTTTGAAGAACCAATAGGCATGACTCTTAATGTTTCAAAGGTTATACCATTTGAAGTTCCAAAAAAAGCGTCACTTAAAGTGCCAAGAGTTGTGTTCGTTTATATTCAAAGTGCATTGCCAATCCTGAAAAGAATTCAGTAACCAACTCCTATTAAACATCTACCTTGATTTGATGTTTCCATTTATCTTGTTAATAATTTCTTATATTTTAACTTTGATTTACTTTGCAGGACTTTGAGTTATGTACATGGTGTTATCCTACTAAACATTAATGATAAGATACTATGTCGTTCTAAGCTTGATTGGTGCATTGAACTCAAGCATTTCAAGAAGTTTCTGTATCACCCATATTCTATATACGATTACGTATATGAATATGAATGTCACATTACTTAAAATAAGTCATAATCGTTTTGGAAATCCTTTAAAATTTTCTTTCAAACTTAATTTCACGTAATTAAGATTATAAATATCGGTTCATTAAAACATAATAGAAAAATATTTTAATTATAATTGATTACATGCCAAACAGTTTCCAAAAAGGGATATTAAAATCCTAATATTACTGGCTAGTCAACCTTAGTAGATGATGTATGCAGTTACAGCTTCACTCCTTACTTGATTAATATCTACTGTTACCTACAAGTGGAATACACATGATAAATATAACATAGTGAGTCATGATATAATAAATAACCTTTGGTGTTTCAACATATTTCAATCCCCATTTATCATGATCATTTATCATGATTCTTTCTTTTCATTTGTTACCTCCATTTATGTTTATAATACTTCATTATAACTTTTAAATTCTAACATCTTTTCTGTTGATAATGCACCCATATACATTTCAACTATAGTATACTTTTATGTTGAAAATGTACTCGTATACATCTCAACCATAGCTTACTTTTCTGTCGATAATGTACCCATATACTTTTCAACTTTAGCATACTTCTGTTGATAATGTACCCATATACATTTCAACTTTAGCATACTTCTGTTGATAATGTACCCATATACATTTCAACTTTAGTATATTTTTCTATTGAGAATGCACCCATATGCATTTTCCTTTTTAAGCTGAAAATGTACCCATATACATTTCAGCTATGGCATCCTTTCATGCCCATAATGCACCCATATGCATTATTCTTTTACATTCATTTTAGAGCGGTTCATACACTAAAACTTCATTTACAACTTCAATTTCATATATTCCATAATACATAAATATTTTGATAAAATATACTTTAACATATAAATATTACATTCTGAATAATTTCTACTTATATTCATCTAAATTTACATGCGGTAAATGTACTCAACTGGCTCGCCTTGCTTAGCTATCCAAAATGAGAAAATAATTATTCTGGAACTTGGCCTTTGCCTTTCGACTTACTCGACTCAGGAGCTTGTTTGCGATCTATTCCACATTCATTAAAGACATATATATTATCAATTGTTACTTAGCATCAGTCAAAATGTTTATTATTAATTTCCTACAACATTATCAACCCAAACTTAACATTTATATCCCTTAGGTATCAATACATCCCTTAAATGGTGTATCGATACACTGCCTATGTATCGGTACAGAAATTACATTCAAAATTTTCATTTAAAAGGGGGTATCGATACACTGCCTATATATCGATACACTTATTGCATTCGATGATTTTTCATTTAAGAGTGTATCGGTACCTATTGAATGTGTACCGATACATTTTGCCCAGAAATCACATTTTCAGTACGAAAATTCACTCTTTTCATCTTCAACACTTCATGTTTCCTCTCCTTTCATATTCTTTACTCACATACATATACTTAAACCAATTTTTACTCATTTATCACATTTTAAACCTCAAATTCCTATTCTCTACATAGAAATCAATAATCATACCAATTTTTCTATATATTCTAAATCCAATTATATCTCTTCATATCTTTTAATTAAGTTGATGACAAGTCAATTCTAGACTCCAACTTTATTTATTAACTTTTTTCCAGAAATTCATTTAAAAATCAATTCTCTTTAATCTCTTATAACTTCTTCATCTTTTGATTATAAGACAACTTAAGCTTTCCTTAAGCTTAAGTATCACCTAAGGATCAAACCCCACACTAAAAATAAACAATTAATCAACTAACCAAAAAACTTACCTTTAAGCTATGGAGGACAGTTTCTCACGGCCAAGAAGAGAAAAAGAGAAGAGTTGACTTCTTTCCCCCCACTCATTCTCTTATCTCTTTATTTAATACCCCATAATTGATTATTAAATTCAATTTAATCTAAATGACCAAAATTCCCTTTTAATCATCCTTTATTCCAATTTAGTCTAGACCACTATTTCAAATCCATTATCCTCTTCTAGCATTTAAGCATTTATATACTAAATTGTTAAATCTTTTCAATAAAGTCCTTCATTTAATAATTATGGTATTACAATTCTCCACTCCTTAAAAAATTCATCCCCAAATTTAAAGAAGTATTTTAAACAAATAGATGTGGAAACTGTTTCCTCTTATCCTCCTCTCTTTCCCAAGTAGCTTCTTCTACTTTGTGATTCTGCCAAAGCACTTTAACCAATGGAATACTTTTGTTACGTAATTCCTTGATTTCTATAGCTAAGATATGTATTGGTTCCTCCTCGTAAGTTAAATCTGGTCGGATCTCTATTTCTTATGGAGTGATGACATGACATGGATCTGAAATGTACCTTCTAAGCATCGATACGTGGAAAACATTATGGATCCTATCCATATCTGTAGGTAAAGCTAATTGGTAAGCTACGGGTCTGACCCTTTTTAAGATTTCATAAGGTCCAATAAATCTCAAACTCAGCTTTCCCTTTTTCCCAAAACGAAATATTTTCTTCCACGACGATACTTTCAAAAATACCTTGTCCTCGACTTGAAATTCGATTTCTTTCCTCTTTAAATCAGCATAAGATTTTTTATGATCAGAGGGTATCTTTAAATTGCTTTAAATAACTTTTACTTTTTCCTCCATTTCCTTCATCAAATATGGGCCAACTAGATCTCGATCTTTTAATTCAAACCAATTTAATGGTGTACGACACTTTCTTCCATATAATGCTTTATACGGGGCTATCTTTATACTTGACTGATAATTGTTATTATACGTGAACTTGGATAAAGGCAAATACCTTTCTCATGATCCTTTAAAATCAATCACACAGACCCTTAACATATCATCAAGTATTTGAATAGCTCGCTCTGACTTCCCATCTGTCTGGGGGTGAAAAGCTGTAATAAAATTCAATCGAGTCCCCAATGCCTCGTGTAAAGATTTCCAAAATCTTGAAGTAAACCCGGGTCCTCGATCGGACACTATCGATATCGGCACTCCATGCAGTCTGACTATCTCTTTTATATACAATTCCGCAATCTTATTCATTGAGTAGTCTACTAGGACCAGAATAAAATGAGATGTCTTAGTTAATCTATCTACTATAACCCATATTGAATCCTTTTTACCTGGTGACAATGGTAACCCTGAAATAAAATCCATTGTTACTCGTTCCCACTTCCATTCAGGAATAAATATAGACTGCAATAATCCAGATGGCACCTGATGTTCAACTTTCACTTGCTGACATGATAAACATTTAGCCATAATTTCTGTCACGGCTCTTTTCATTCCAGGCCACCAATAACGACTCTTCAAGTCTTGATACATCTTATTCCCTCTTGGATTCATAGTCAAAGGACTATAATGGGCTTCGTAAAGAATATCTCTCTTTATATCATCATCATCGGGAATGTAAAGCATTCCTCGGTAATATAGGCATCCATCATTTCCTCTTTCAAAATCTTTATTATATTCTTTTTCAACCAACACCAATTTCATCAAACACTTTTTATCTCTCTTTTGTAATTATTTTACTCGGTCTAATAGCATCGACTTTAACTTTAATTTGGAAATTACAACACCATCTCCATCCACAGACATACATGCATCTAATGCCCTTAAAGCTGCAAAAGTTTTTCGACTGAGTGCATCTTCTACCACATTAGCTTTCCACGGATGGTAATCGATAATCAAATCGTACTCTTTCAAAAGTTTTATCCATCTTCTCTACCTTAAATTTAGTTCTTTTTGAGTCAGCATATATTTTAAACTTTTATGATATGTGAAAACACGACAACGCTCATCGTACAAATAATGGCGCCAAATTTTTAAAGCAAAAACTACTACAACCAATTCTAAGTCATGCGTCAGGTAATTTCCCTCGTGATTCTTCAATTTTTGAGAGGCATAAGAAATAACCTTGCCTTCTTGCATCAGCACACATCCCAACCCATTATGAGAAGCATCACTATACACTACATATTCTTTACCTGACTCATGTTGCACAAGTACGGGAGCCTCCGCTAAAATTTTCTTCAACATCTTAAAACTTTCTTGGAACTTTTCCGACCACAAAAATGGCACATTTTTTCACAAAAGCTTAGTTAGCGAAAGTTCAGAGTTTCTTGGGGATGGCATGGAAAATTCTTCACAAATCGTCTATAATAGCAGGCTATCCCCAAGAAACTCTGAACTTCCGCTATAGTCTTTAGAGATTGATATTCTACTATGGCTTGGATCTTCTGGTGGTCGACTCTAATGCCTTATACTGACACTATATGACCAAGAAAGGAAATTTCAGACAACCAAAACTCGCATTTTGACAATTTAGCATATAACTTCTTGTTACGAAGTATCCAAAGGACCACTCTAAGATGAGTATCATGATCCTCCTTTGACTTGGAATAGACCAAGATATCATCTATAAACACTACCATAAACTGATTTAAGCATGGTTGGAAAACTCGATTCATCACTACAAATTCATAATGTCCATACTGAGTACGAAAAGCTATCTTTGAAATATCTTCTTTGATCTTCAACTGATCGTACCCCGACCTTAAGTCTATCTTAGAAAATACCGATGATCCTTTCAACTGGTCAAACAAATCATTAATCCTCGGAAGAGGATATTTATTCTTTATAGTGCCCTTATTCAACTGACGGTAATCGATACATAATCGTATAGTCCTGTTTCTTTTTCATAAATAAAATAGGTTCTCCCCAAGGAGAAACACTAGGTGTTACAAATCCTTTATCAATTAATTCTTGCAGTTGGGCTTTCAATTCTCGTAATTCCGTCGGAGCCATTCTATATGGAGCCATAGACACCGGTTCAGTACCCGGATAAATCTTAATCCTAAATTCTACCTCACGATCTGGAGGCAATCTAGGTAAATCCTCAAGAAATACATCTGAAAATTCTCTAGCCATAGGAATATCATTCAATCTAACTTCTGAAATTATGGTATCTATCAAATTGGGTAGAAAAGCTATACATCCTTTTGACATCATCTTTTTTGTAATCATAGCAAATATAATATTCGAGGGTAACTTCAATTTTCCCCGATTACTACTATTTTTGTACCTTCAGCATTCTTTAAAAACAACTTTTTCTTACGACAATCAACCCATCCATAATGTGAGGACAACCAATCCATACCATTGAAGGGAAATTCCCTTAAGTTGGCCAAAAACACAATCCCCTGAATCTTTATTGGACATTTGTTATATTCTCTAGATACTCTCGCACTATGACCCATAGGATTTATCACTATCATCTCACTCACTATTGGTTCTAAAGGAATTCTTCTAGCTTTAACCAGCTTTGTACTAATATATGAATGTGTAGAACCAGGGGGCTAAAACAAATACAGGTTCATCATAAAGATGGAAAGTACCTGTTATAATTTCAGGGTCATCTTGATCCTCAATGGTCTTAAGATGGTAAATTCTTGCCACTCTTTGAGTCTCTTGTCTTAACACTAAACCTGTCTGTCCCTTGGACCTACCACTTCCTATGATTCTATTTGAAGCTTCCACTGATCTTTTAGACTACGCCGAATTATCACCAGACTTTTTAGGGCAGTTTCGAGCAAAGTGGCCCATATCACCACAAACAAAACAAAATCCACTGAAAAATCTACAAACTCATCGATGCAATTTACCACAAGTTTGACATGGATTTTTTTCCCCATAAGCTCTACCCGAGCTAGCAGAAAAAGGTTGGAATTGTCTACTCTTTTGTGATACTACTGCAAAGCTATCTCTCTCAGAGACTATTGAGCTTGAGCCTTTTCCTCTCTTAGCATAATGGGGAGTGAAAGACGTTCCCACTCTTTTCCCCAATTGAATAATTTGTTCCGCTACTAAGGTTTCCTCCTGAGCTCTTTCAATGGCTTTAGCTTTGTTTATCACTTCTTGCAGACTCGAAAAAATTCAAAACTATCATCATTTCTTTCAGCTTTGACCTTAAACCCTCTATGAATCAATCACGATTGGCCTTATCATTTGGCACAATATCAGTAGTAAAACGGTTCAACTTGTAGTATTTTGCCTCAAATTCATGAAAAGCTCGATCACCTTGCTTTAAATTTAGGAACTTCATCAAGCTAAGGTTTCCTCCTGAGCTCTTTCAATGGCTTTAGCTTTATTTATCACTTCTTGCAGACTCGAAAAAATTCAAAACCATCATCATTTCTTTCAGATTTGACCTTAAACCCTCTATGAATCAATCACGCTTGGCCTTATCATTTGGCACAATATCAGTAGTAAAACGGCTCAACTTGTAGTATTTTGCCTCAAATTCATGAAAAGCTCGATCACCTTGCTTTAAATTTAGGAACTTCATCAACATTGCTAGTTTGAACTGCTCACCCACATACTTGTTTCTGAATTCTTCCTGGAAAAATTACCAGGTGACTTGCTCCGATGTTGCATACATCATAGTATTGGACCACCTTATTCGAGATGATCCTCTCAACAAAGACACAACACCTCCCAACTTTTCCTGATTCAAACATTGCAGGCTTTCAAGAATTATCATCATGTCATTTAACCACATATCAGCCTCCATCGGACCCTCACCCTCATCTCCTCTGAATTCTAGAACTCCTAAACTCTTCAACTCCTTTGGAATCATCATTCGAGGTACTGAAAGAGTAAGGGGAGGTTGAAATCGAGTCATCATAGTATCAAGGGATTGCATGAAAGTTCCAAAGTCAGGTGCTGGAATCCCTTGAGGTGCAGGTGCACTTGCATTTTCAGAAGGAATAGGTTGTGCATTGTTATCCTCATAACTTTCACTTCTTGTTCCCCTACTCTTCGTGAATTCGAGGATTCTGACATCTAATAAAACATACATAATGATAACATTATCATTATTAACATTTAACACCGTCTTAGTAATATTATCATCAGTAAGGAGTGTTATCAACCATCCACTAATGACACCATCTCAGTAACACTTACACCCTTATTGGCATGTAATTTTTTTTCTTTTCAAATAGAACTAATTTTGTTCGAGAATCGGCTAAACCTGTAGCTCTGATACCAATAAATGTAACACTCATATTCTATATACAGTTACGTATACGAATATGAATGCCACATTACTTAAAATAAGTCATAATCGTTTTGGAAATCCTTTAAAATTTTGTTTCAAACTTAATTTAATGTAATTAAGATTATAAATACATGTTCATTAAAATATAATACAAAAATATTTTAGTTATAATAGATTACATGCCAAACAGTTTCCAAAACGAGATATTAAAATCCTAATATTACTGGCTACCTTAGTAGATGATGTCTGTAGTTACAGCTTCACTCCTTACTTGATGAATATATGTTGTTACCTACACGTGGAATACACATGATAAGTATAACTTAGTGAGTCATGATATAATAAATAACCTTTGGTGTTTCAACATATTTCATTCCCCATTTATCATGATTCTTTCTTTTCATTTGTTACCTCTATTTATGTTTATAATAGCAGAAGTTCAGAGTTTCTTGGTGATGGCATGGAAAATTCTTCATAAATCGTCTATAATGAGAAAATTACTCACCTGGCTTGCCTTGCTTAGCTATCCAAAATGAGAAAATAGTTATTCTGGAACTTGGCTCTTGCCTTTCGACTTACTCGACTCAGGAGCTTGTTTGTGATCTATTCCACATTCATTAAAGACATACATATTATCAATTGTTAGTATGTTTCCCAACAATTGTTAGTATGTTTCCCAACAATTATTACTTAGCATCAATTAAAATATTTATTATTAATTTCCTACAACATTATCAGCCCCAACTTAACATTTTTGGCCCTTAGGTATCGATACATCACTTAACTGGTGTATCGATACACTGCCTATGTATCGCTACACAAATTACATTCGAAATTTTCATTTCAAAGGGGGTATCGATACACTACCTATGTATCAATACACTTATTACATTTTCATTTAAGAGTGTATCGATGCCTATTGAATGTGTACCGATACACTTTGGCCATAAATCATATTTTAAGCACGAAAATTCATTGTTTTCATCTTCAACACTTCATGTTTCCTCCCCTTTCATGTTCTTAACTCACACACATATACTTAAACCAATTTATACTCATTTATCACATCTTAAACCTCAAAATCCTATTCTCTACATAGAAATCAATAATCATACCAATTTTTCTATATATTCTAAATCCAATTCTATCACTTCATATGTTTTAATTAAGTTGATGACAAGTCAGTTCCAGACTCTAACTTTATTTATTAACTCTTTTCCTGAAATTCATTTAAAAAACCATTCTCTTTAATCTCTTATAACTTCTTCATATTTTGATTATAAGACAACTTAAGCTTTCCTTAAGCTTAAGTATCACCTAAGGATCAAAACTCACACTGAAAATCAACAAAAAATCAACTAACCAGAAAACTTACCTTTGAGCTATGGAGGAGAGTTTCTCGTGGCCAAGAAAAGAATAGTTGACTTCATTTCCCTTACTCATTCTCTTATCTCTTTATTTAGTACACCATAATTGATTATTAAATTAAATTTAATCTAAATTACCAAAATGCCCTTTTAATCATCCTTTATTCCAATTTAGTCTAAACCACTATTTTAAATTCATTATCCTCTTCTAACATTTAAGCATTTAAATACTAAATTGTTAAATATTTTCAATAAAGGCCTTCATTTAATAATTGGGGTATTACAATTTCAAAGGTTAAGACTCTCCATAAACCATCATGATGATTCAAAGAGTGATACAAGAAGCAAGATCCATCATCAAATGAGACATTGCAAATGCCTATTCCAACAAATAAATTTTCTTTGAATTACAAGATTTTCCAAATAACGCAATTGGTCAAATAGAGGAACCAAGAGGCATGATCCATGGAAGTTTAAGAGAATTATATTTTCAAGTGCCAAAAACTATAATTTTTCATGATTCAATGGACATGACTTTTGAACCAAACAATATTCCTTTTGAGGTACCAAGAGATATGATCATACAAGATAATATGTCTTCAAAAGACATAACTTTTGGCTATCCAAAACATGAAAACAGGGGGTACAACTTTCACTTACTCATAATTAAAAATTATCTTACTTATGAAAGTTTCTTCTCTTTTCAGGTCATGTACATTCAAGGAATTTATGCAAGGGATATGACTTTTGAAAAGAATATTTTCATAAAGAAGACCTATGGAGGCAAACCAACAATGATTGAATAGGCGTAGAATTTGGAGAAGTCACCTTTCGATTTGAGGACAAATCACCCAAAAGAAGGGGAAGATGATGTGATCTTGTCTAGAACCAACTTTCTTCATGATATACTCACATCATTGAAGATCCATCAAGCTCAATATAAGAGAGTTCTACCTTTCTTTATATTATATTTACTCATTTATACACTATATATTATTATGAGCATACATTTTCATATTAGACTATACTTGAATTATCATAACATGTGCATTAATTCATTATTTCCTATGGTTTACATCATTGATTGATATCCATGCATATAATATATAGTTATAATAATAATATTCATTCATTATCATATGATGCATGAGTTATTATTATATCCTATAGTACATATTTTTATCTTATACACATTAATATAGTTCATGTACTTAACTTATTCTTTATCTTTTAAGTGTAGGTACATTCGGCCACAACTTGGGAGCTATCTTGGAGAAAAATGGTGAAAGCAACAACAAGGAAACTTACATGGGGACGTTTATGAGAGCATAAGGATCATTTGGTGAAAAGTTATCCGGAGACCCGTGAGCTCATAGCTGGATTGAGCTAAAAATATGTGCTACAAGATGACTTCAAGTCAGCTGGGGAGCTGCACCATCATCATCACCACTTAGGAAACTTCAAATATGTCCTAAATCAATTTTTATGAAATCGTACCTTTTCACGAATAGTTGCCAACTCAAGAGGTACCTTTCCACAAGGAGCTGCCATAATGTTCATTATGTTACAACTCACCTATGGCCAGCTCACCTCCATCTCATTCACCCTATAACTAGTTCAAACATGAAAGGTTACCTTCCAACAATTGTGACCTTTCATGAATGTTGTTGCCCATGAAGATGCCCTTTCATCATGGAGCACGTTGGTGAAGAATTTACATCCATTGGAAGCCTAAATCATGAAAAGACATGAGACAAGCACCAAGCCTATTCGGCTACCATCCACATGCTTTGCACATTAAGAAATTGGAGCCAAGATAAACCAACACAACACCATTCGACCAAGAAAGATGACTTTGGTGCTAAGATGAACAAGCATATCACCATTCGACCAAGGGAGATGCATCTTCATCCTAGCCGAACCAACATGTCTTATTTGAAGGGATAGCCGAACCATATCTATGCCAAGGGACTTCTCCTTTCATTTAATGCAATATGTATTTTCAATGAAATTCGTGTACTTACCGAATCACTAGGTGACTATTCGGCCAAGCCCTCTAATTTCCTATAAATTGAGAGGCTTGCTTTCATTTTTACTCATCTCATTTCATAATATAAACAACCTTTATGAGTGAAATCTCTCTTCAAAGTTCTTTTAGAACTTTATCGATTAAGCAAGTATATTTCTTATATTTGTGGCGTCATTTCTTCACCTTGATTCCTAAATTCCTAGATTTCATATCTAGTGGGTTGAAGACACTATTACCACCCCTCAAGCAAGTTTGTGAAGACCGAGGTTGTTCTCTCTAGCATAGTTTATTCTTTGGCGTGTTTGAGATACACCATTATCACCATCTTCCATACAACATTAACACCATCAACCATCTTCCATCAAGACCACCAACATCTTCAATAATAATTCCGCAACCAACTCTTTTCTATCCTTATCTCATTACTTATTTTTATTTATCCATTTCGTGTTTCTTTACTAATACTATCTTCTATCATCTCTGTTGCAGTCATACTTATAATTCAATGACATTACTAATTGCCATTCCTAAATCGGGACAACAAAAAGGCTATCTATCATCTTTTTCATTGAGGGCCTAGATGAGCCTACATTAAATATTTTAAAATTAAATTTATTTATTTTATATTTATTTATTAATGACTATATATATGAAATTATATTTAAAACTAAATTAAAAATTTATTTAACATACCCAAATTCACAAGAACAATTCAAAACCAACAGATAAATTTATAATTTAAATCTTAAATATTTTTCCTTATGATTATAATATGAATATTAAATTAATTTTTAATGATTTCATATATATAATCATTAAAATATAAATATGAAAATAATAAATTTAGTTTAAAATATTAAAAATAAATATGAAAACAACAATTTTAGTCATATTTTCAATTGGCCTAGATGTAAGTTCTCACTTATCCAATTTTATGTTTTTATCATCAACTATAATATTATAATATTATAATTTATTCTTAAATATTAGATTTATCTAATTGATTAAAACTTGTATGGTTACTAATTCATTTTTGGGTTCAAATTTTAATTAAGTTATTTTCCATATTCAACCACTAACCAGGATTGAAACCAAGTCCAACATCTACATTGATGAGCATCACACTTCATATTTTTTTTTTATAGAAATAAGTTTATCTCATTGATAATTAACAATTCATTTTTTTAGTTTGAACAAAGAATTGTGATCGGTGAAAGAACAATCGCTGACCAGTGTTTTTTTATTAAAAAAAAGTTGGTTATCAACACTGTTTTTTATCCGGGCAGGGAAAAGACCGATACCGACTCGGGGTTTTCTCTTTGAAAAGTGTTTCAAAATGTGAGGAGTTGTCACCAATCATTTAAGGTGCGATTGGGATACCGTGAAAACTGGGTGATTTTAATAAAACATTTTATTTTTATCAAAATACAGAGTTTTAAGGTCTACGAAAATCCAGAAATCGGGTTCTCGAGTCAGTTACAGCTGGGGAAGGATTAGCTCCCCTACAAGCGACCAAATATTGGTACCTAGTTGATTACCCTAAATTTAAAATCAAAAATTTTGAGTTTCGTCTTTATTTAATTTAAAAGTCATTACGGATGTAAAGTTAAAAAGGGTATTCGTTTATTAAAGCGGATAACATTAGCCACCTAGCATAAACGCGGGAGATCAGCTATTGTGCTTGATAACCTAATATTACCTCGTTTTTAGAAAATCATGATGCAGTCTTGAAAAGGATGTTGACTTATTTTGGGAATTACCAGTAGCCACCCTCGGAGCATGATTGCGGGAGATATACTATTAATTCCTTAATAAGTAAACAATGCCCTAGAGTTAAAAATAAAATGTGATCAAAAAAAGGTTTATTTATCCTAATTAAACTAAAAATAAATTACGGTTATTTCGAGCTTAAAGTGTCAAATTATGAAAGTTAAAGGACTTAAAGGCTCAAACCTAGATGTGTAGGTTCTATTATTAGCCCTATTTTATATTTAGATCGATTATTGAATCGAATAATCGAGGTGGTCCCTTGAGCATTTACGCGAGGGTCGACTCGGATTATTCCCTAAATCATGGGGACTACATTGAACCCTGTCTAAAAGTGGAAGCTTTATTTATCCTATTTAATTATGTCAATGTTAAAACTCTAATTTAGTTTGGGGACTAAAAACTCAAAGGATTAAAACCAAAGAACTACCATTATGAGATCTAAATGTAAAAGTTTAATACCTAAGGATATGAGTCTATAATTCTTAAAGTTTAAAGGATTAATCTACAAATCATAGCCCTAATAATTATTAAAAGAAAGGAATTAAAAAAATAATTTGAAAATTATTCAAAGATTAATAAATTAAGGATTCAAATAATCGACTCGAGTAATAGGGTATTTTTATGCGAAAACTCGAATCGAATTGTTCCCTAATAAAAAATAAGGTATAATCCTAATTAATAAATCAAATTTTAGGCTTAAAGCTCTAATCTAAGAATAAATTTAAAAAATAATTAAATAAAAAAGCTAGAATAATAAACCCCATTAAAATAAAACTAAATAAGCAAAAAAATAAATAAATATGTAAGGATTAAATTGCAAGAAAAAAAAACATTACTTGATTTGAAATAAAATAAAAAAGGTTCTTGGTGGGAAAATTAAAATAATGAGTAATTAAGAATCTAAAATTAAAACAAATAAAAGTAAACCAGTGGCCAGAATGTAAAATATACAGAACCTTAAAGGACTAGAGAAAATTATACCTAAAATTCTAACTAGTTAATGAACAAATAAAAGGTAAGTTTATATAATTATGGCACAAATATTTGGGTTAAAATAAACAATTATTAAGGCCTGGACTACTGTAAAACACCACAAACATCAAATGGCATGACTGCAAATATCCCCGAAAATTATTACTGAAACATATAAATGGTAAAATAGCAAAACATGGACGTAACTTAGAGGTATCATTCAAATGTAACAATCAGTGACCAAACTTCAAGAACATATTAAAATTACGAGGATTAAAAACAAATATAACCACAAATACATATCATTCATAAAAAGGGGAAATAACCAAATCAGCTCAAATAAAAAAAGGTAAATAACAGACTTGGCCCTCCCATGGTACCAAAATGTAATACACAAAAGCTTTAGGGGGACTTAAGTGCGAAATAACTCCTAAAGTCTTACTATAAAACGTACATTTTACTCGTTTTTCATTTTAAGCCTAACACCCTAAAAAACCTTAACTCTCTCAACTCTCCCTTCTCCCTCTCGGATGAGAACCCCATCGAAGTCTTACGCCGCTAATCCGGCTACCATACACGGCGGTCAGAGATTCCTAAGCCTAGCCTAAAGTGAGATAAACCCCTAGATCTATCTCCCTAACCCTTATTTGGGACTAAAAACCTCAAAAATCGCTCAAAAATACCCCCAAAAGCATTTCAACATTTGGGTTTCCTCTCACTCTGACCACCGTGGTTCGGTTCATCTCCTCATCACCAGGTAAGCACTTACTCTCTTCCCTTTTTCTTTCACTATTTACTGTAAAATAAATGTTTTACTTCGAAAGAAAAATAAAATGAAGAAAAAAACGACCTTAAAAGATACCTTATATTTCTTCTTAAAAACGAGAGAGAAAAAAGATCCCTTTTTACATTTGGTTCAGTTTTTATAACCGAGATAATACATAAGCCTATAATAATAAAAAAATTCCTATATCTACTGTTGGAGATCTGTGTGTAATGTTTTACATTTTAATGCCCCAGATTTTTTTGGGTTTTGTTGGATTTGATTATGATTTCTTTGCTTTTCCTTGTTGTTGTCGAGATGATGACGGTGGCACAATGAAGATGGTCAACGCTTCAATCGACAGGAGGCATAAGCGGCGTCTGGAATCTCATATCTGATGGCGGCGACGACAGCAGTTGAAGATGCAATATCTATTAGGGTTAGGGTTAGGTTGTTTATTTGGGTCCGGGTTTAAACCTGTAGTTGGGTTGGAATATTTTGTATTGGTAATGGTTTTTTTGTAATAATATTTATAATAATAATAAGAGTAAAGTATAGTAATGGTCACTGAACTTTTTTAAAGCCTTTATTTAGGACCCCCAACTTTTAAAACTTACAATACAATCCCCCAACATTTAGTATGTTTGCAATATGGTCCCCCAACATTTAGTATGTTTGCAATATGGTCCCCGACATAACTGTTGGGGGACCATATTGCAAACGAACTAAATGTTAGCGGAATGTATTGCAAGTTTTAAAAGTTGGAGGACCTAAAAGAAAGATTTAAAAAAGTTCAGTGACCATTAATATACTTTACCCTTATTATTATTATTATTATTATTATTATTATTATTTATATATATATATATATATATTATATATATAAAGCTTAGGCTTAGCCGCTTAGCTATTAGAATCGAGTTTGCCCCGTATTTTATTAAAATTTAATTTTAAATTAAAACTATTATAAAATTTAGTCTCATCAGAATCCAATGAGCCACCCTTATCTCTTTATAAATTAAATATTGTTATTGTATATGGTTTCCTCTTTATTTTTTATAATATTTTTAATCATTCTATTTTAAAAAAATTAAAAATATTTTTAAAAACAATTTTTAATTAGTCATAATCTTACAAACATCTAAATTAAAACCAATTGCGGTTTAATATATTCAAACTTACAACTTATAAAAGATTATAATTTTGTCAAAAAAATATTCTAATTAAATTAATATTCTACTAGTACAGAGCTAATTAAATAATGTAACTAAATTTTAAGATCTCTTAAATAACATGTTGAAAATTTTCAATTAATCGAAAAATTATTATTTTGATAATTTAATATATAAAACTGTTTAATACTATAAATTAAATCTACAAATGAATTTTAAATTAAACTGTATGAAGTTATTAACTAGATAAAAACTACTTATCACATAATACAAACACCTTTTGTTTTCTTTTTCTTTTTTAATTATATTATATTTTAAAATTTATATTTTATCAAATAATTTAATTATATTCAATATTCAATTTTAATTATACTTTAAAATCAATATTTAATTTTTCATTATGTCAAAAACACGAATAGAATTTTGATTAGTAGATGATAGGCGGAGCTAATTATTTTTTTAAGGAAAAAAAGATGAGATTCCCATTAAGACTTCTAAAAAACAATAAATAATAAAATAATAAAAACATATATAAAATTTTTAATAATAAATAATATAGTAAAGTATAGTAATGGTCATTGGACTTTTTTAAAGCCTTCATTTAGGTCCCCCAACTTTTAAAACTTTCAATACAGTCCCCCAACATTTAGTCCATTTTTAATATGGTCCCCCAACATTTAGTCTGTTTGCAATATGGTCCCCGACGTAACTGTTGGGGGACCATATTGCAAACGAACTCAATGTTGGGGGACTGTATTGTAAGTTTTAAAATTTGGGGGACCTAAATGAAATATTTAGAAAAGTTCAGTGACCATTACTATACTTTACCCTAATATTAATAATAATATGAAAAAATCATGTTTACAGTTGTCCCTATTTGCTTATTATAGTAAAACGAGAATAGAGCAAGGATACAAAATACCATTTTTCAACGTGGTCTCTACTTGTTAAACTACAAACTCTTTGTTGGGGACATCGATCCATCTCCTTCTGTGATGAAATCAAACCAAGGTTAAACAAATTCTTCTCATTATGAGTTTCTTCTCCCTCGTCAGGTGAGTTATTCTAATTACGAACCCTTCCATTGGAAATGTTGATCCACCTCCTTCTATGATGGAAATGAGCTAAGGTTGAATAAGTTCTTCTCATTATGAACTTCTTCTCCCTCATCGGATGAACTTTCCACTGGAAATGTTGAGTCAAGGTTGAATAATTTCTTCTCATTATGAATTTTCCTCCCTCGTTGGACGAGTTCTTCTTATTATGAACTTTCCACTGGAAATGTTGGGCCATGGTTGAACAAGTTCTTCTCATTATGAACTCTCCACTGGAAATGTTGGGCCAGGGTTGAACACGTTCTTCTCAATATGAACTTCTTCTCCCTCGTTGGATGAGTTCTTCTCATTATGAACTCTCCACTGGAAATGTTGATTGGTTTATCTTCTCTTTGAATATTTAAACCCACAAAAGATTATCATGTGTCAGTGATTTGGTGTTTGAAATACCCTAAGGTATCGACCTCAAGATCTTCAAATTTTCTATGAACCATGAAGGATATGGATTGATTCTTTGCGGAAATTGTAAAATGAATCTTTGTTGGCTCTTTGAATTCCTGTCATATATTCAAAACCTGATGTAAAATATTAATGTGTATGCTCCTATTCAGTAAATGCTTGAGTATGCATGATGTGATTTCGATTTTTTTGGGTTTTAAGGTCTCGTAAGCCATTATTTCCCCCTTTTAATTTTACCAGGTCTTTTTCTTTACCGACTCTTTGTCTGATTCATAATCTTTCTCATTATTTTATGTGTTATTCGTGCTATTGTCACTTCTTGTCCCGCCCTTTCATCAATCATTTGCTTCAATTAGTGTAAATATTGACCGAATGGACAACCTTGGATTCCCAAAAAAAATTATAGGTTAATCAAAAAATAATACCGAGAAATTTTTAGAATTTGGATTATGCTAGGCTACTTTTGGCACACATAAATGAATGATTTAAAGATTGAAATGATAATCATGAAATTTATTGACGACATGTAAGTTTTACACTAAGTTATGGCAATCGAAAGAATTGGACAAAGATTTTGGAAACAAAAAAAACATAAATCCTAATAAATTCTAGCACAAGTGTTCTTGAACCATTTAATTTAACACCTCGAGGGGGTCCTCTGTCTGAGAGATCTCAATGTTGAAGAGTTGCTTGCAGAAGTGAAGTCTTTTATGAACTACTAGTCTCTCGAGGGGGTTTACTTGTCGAATGCCCCTACGCATTTGAGCCATCCTTTTCGTATTTTTAACTCAAATCCTTCCTTAGTTTCAAGGTGCCCTTTGCGGGTTTTCACTTTGAACCTCTCATTTTCTTTTCCTTTTATTTTTCTTATTTTTCTTATTTTTCTTATTTTTTTATTTTCTTTTTCTCTTTCCTTTTTAATTTTTCATTTTTTTATTTTATTAGGCATAGTAGTTCTTGACAGAGTCTGAATTTATTGGGTTTTTCAGTACTCTTTCATCCATCTCTGCCAAAATTAAAGCTTCCCCGGAGAAGGCCTTTTTGACAACGTAGGGCCCCTTCCAATTAGGCATCCATTTTTCACGGAAATCTTTCTGGATTGGTAAAATCTTCTTCAATACTATATCCCCTTCCTGGAACTCTCTTGGGCTCACTTCCTTGTCGTGGGCTTTTTATCATCCTCTTATGGTACATTTTCCCATGACATATAGCTTTCAACCTTTTCTCTTCGATAAGATTTAGTTGATCAAGGCGAGACTGGATCCACTCTTCTTCGTCCAATTCCACTTCTTTTAAGACTCGAAGTGATGGAATTTCAATCTCAATAGGTATGACTACCTCTGTTCTGTAAACCAAAAATAAAAGTGTTGCCCCGTCGATGTACACACAGTCATCCTATATACATATAGGGCAAAGGGTAATTTCTCATGCCAATCTCTGTAAGTCTCTGTAGTCATCGTAATTATCCTTTTGATGTTCTTGTTTCCTGCTTCTACTGCCCCATTCATTTTTGATCGATATGTCACAGAGTTGGCAAGTTTTATCTTGAACTACGCACAAAGTTCATCCATCATCTTGTTGTTCAGATTAGTGGCATTATCTATGATGATTCTTTATGGCAATCCATATCGACATATTATTTCCCTCTTTATGAATCTACAGATCGTAGATCTTGTGATACTAGAATAGGAAGCAACCTCTACCCATTTTGTGAAGTAATTGATTTCCACTAAGATGAATCGGTGCCCATTTGAAGCATTCGGTATGATTACCCCAATAACGTCCATGGCCCACATAGAGAACTGTTAGGGTGAGCTCATGACGTGCAAAGGTGAATGTGGTGCTTGAATTGTATCCGCATATATCTGACATTTATGGCATATTCTGACATAATTGATGCAATCTGTATACATCGTGGCCCAATAGTATCCATATCTCATATTTTTTCTGGCCATGGACAAACCATTTGCATGTGTTCTGTACGTTCTGCCATACACCTCTTCCATCACATTTTTTTGCTTCTTTGGCAGTTACACGTCTTAATAAAACTTGTTCACTACCCCTTCTGTATAGGATTTCCCCATCAAGGAAGTATCAGATGTCATTCTTCTGATTGTTTTCTTTTCAATTTCAGATGCACAAGGGGGATACGTCTGGTATATCATATACTACAAAATATCGTAGTACCATGGATGGCCATCTATTTCTTCTTCTAGGTGATAGCAGTGGGCCAGGGTCTTGTATACTTGTATCCTTATAGGCATCATGTCCGTTCTCTTATTAGCTTTAAACATTGTTACTAAGGTAGCCAAAGCATCCTCCATTTGATTGTCTTCTCGGGGGAGATATATGAACGTGACATCCTTAAATTGTTTAGTAGTTTGAGGACCAAATTTCAATATTCGACTAACTTCAGGTATTTTATCTCTCATTCTCCCCTTAGTTGGTACACCACTAGCGAGGAATCTCCGTATACTTTGAGCGTTTTGATCTTTCTTTCAATGGTTATTTTTAACCCCATAATGCAAGCTTCGTATTCGGCCATGTTGTTGGTGCAAAAGAATTCTAACCTACTTGTGAAAGGATAGTAAATCTTCTCTGGGGAAATCAACACTGCTCAATTCCATTTCCAAAAGTGTTAGAGGCACCATCAAAGTACAATATCCAAGATTTGTTACCCCTGGAGCTCTCTTCATCGGTAGAGATGTACATCAAATCCTCTGGGAAATTGAATTTTAGAGACTCGTAGTCCTCCGAGGAATGACTTGGAAGAAAATCGGCTATGGCGCTTCCTTTTATTGCCTTTTGGCTCACATAGAAAATATCAAACTCGTACAACAATATCTGCTATCTAGCCAGTTTGCTAGTCAGGGCAGGGGACTCCATCAAAACTTTCAGTGGATCCATCCTCGATATCAACCATGTGGTATGGTATAACATGTACTGTTGAGCCTCCGGGTAGCCCAACCTAAGGCACAACACAACTTTTGAATCGATGGTTATCGAGTCTCGCAATCGGTAAACTTATTGCTCAAGTAATAAATGGCTCTTTCCTTTCTTCTTGACTCGTCATATTGCCCTTGTATGCAACCCATTGAATTCTTAAAAACCATTAAGTAGAGAATTAGCGATCTGTCAGGTACTAGTGCTACAAATATGGGGGCACTAGACAAATATTTCTTGATAATTTCCAGAGTCTATTGGCATTCGTTATTCTTGACCTCATGATTATTCTTTTTGAGCAATTTGAATACCGGATCACATTTATCGGTAAGCTGAGAAATGAATCGCGATATATAATTTAATCTTCCCAGGAATCCTCAAACTTCTTTCTGTGTGTGAGGTACTGGAAGGTCTTAAATTTCCTTAGCCTTGTCTGGATCGATCTCGATTCCTTTCTGGCTTACCACGAAGCCCAATAGTTTCCCTGAATTTTACTCCGAACATGCATTTGGTTGGATTGAGCTTTAGTTGGTACTTCCTTAATCTTTGGAACAAATTTCTCAAATTTTGTACATGATCTTCTTCCATTCGAGACTTGGTAAACATGTCATCCACATACACTAATATTTCCTTGTGCATAATGTCGTGGAATAGAGTCACCATGGTTCTTTGATAGGTTGCCCAAGCATTTTTCAAACCGAATAGCATTACTTTGTACCAGAAAGTTCCCCACACGATTATAAACTTTGTTTTCTCAATGACCTCAGGGTTCATTTTGATATGATTGTACCCTGAGAAGCCATCTATGCAGGAAAACCATGAATGCCCCGCAGTATTGTTCACCAGGGTGTCTATATGAGGTAAGGGAAAATTATCCTTCAGGCTAGCCTTGTTAAGGTCTCGATAATCCATGCACATGCGAACCTTCCCATCTTTCTTAGGTACCGACACTATATTGGATACCCATTCGGGATATTTTGCCTCCTGAAGGAAACTTGCATCGATCTGTTTTGTTACTTCCCCTTTAATCTTTAATAACATCTCTTGTTTCATTCTTCTGAGTTTTTGTTGAACTAGCTTGCATTATGACTTAATAGGAAATGTGTGAACTACTATATCAATGCTTAGCCCCGGCATATCTTGATACAACCAATCAAATACGTCTTTAAACTCCTTGAGCAAACTTATCAAATCTAGTCTTATTTATGCGGATAGAGTAGTGACAATTTTACTTCTCTCTGTACTTCCACCGTCCCCAAATTCAAAAATTTTGTTTCTTCCTTGTAGGGTAGGATCTGTTTTCATCTCTTTCCACCAATCTTAATAGCTCATTAGGGACTTCACAGTCTTCTTCATCTTCGCACTCATTGACTTCTTCCAGACATAATGGTCGATCGAAATATGTCTTGCAACTGGCTTCAGAAACAATTATGCTAGTACTATTGTGACATCTACATGAAATTTAACTCGGATATGTTGGAATGTAAAGAATAAAGAATATAGAATAAAGAATATGATGTAAAGAACGTAATGCAAAATTGCGAAGAATGAAAGTGATTGCAATTTAAGAAAAAATATCTTTAATTAACTGATTAGATAAGCAATAAGTTTTACAAAATGTTCAATAGATATTTTTAAGATGCTAATACAAATTATTTTTGGGCATTACTTTGGATTGACCCTATAAACTACGTTGAGGTCTTCGGCTGTTCAATTATCGAGATTTTCACCAGGGAAGCACGGACGAATTCCAGCTAGAAACTTTCCAGGTTAGTTGTCCTGATAGTCATGTTAAGTGACAGTCCTTTCAGAGCTTCACCCACCAACTCTTCTTCTTTTGTCAGTCTTTTGATCTCGATGGCACTGGCCAGTTGCTGATCTGTATCGTACACTCCTCCAAATCTGAAAGAGTTCTTCAGATGAGGGAATGACATGCATTCTCTGGGAAAATCCTCTCCTCTCAATTTTGTTTTCCTCATCTCAGTCTTTTTCTTCATTTCTTGGCCACGTTGCTGGAAGTTGGGCTTAAACTCAAACCTGAAACGACCTCTCTTCCATTCAATAGTTATAAGTCGTACTTTCCCTTACTGATCTTTTCCTAGTCCTTTGCTGATTCTCACTCATCTTTCTAAAGTTTTCCTCACCATCATCTTAGTACAATTTGACAGTGCAGGATGTGGAATTCTATTTCCTTCGGGCACATTGGTTGCGTTGATAAATTCTAAAGCCCCGAATGAGCATTCCAAGGCATCCTCATTGACGTCAATATATGGGGTTTTGGGTGTCACAGAAGCTATGATTTCTTGTTCAACTCCTATGCTGACTAACCTCCCATCAATTACAAATTTTAGCTTCTGATGTAGGGATGAAAGAACTGCCCCCGCCATATAGATACCAGGTCTCCCCAGTAAGCTGTTGTATATCGGGTGGATGTCCATTATTGCGAAGTCAATGTTGTAAATAGCAGGTCCAATCATTACAGGTATTTCCATCTTTCCCATTACGTCCTTCTGGTTCCATCGAATGCTCTGATGGCGTTATGATAAGCTCTCATGTGTGAGCTATCAATGGGCATCCTCTGTAGTGTAACCAATGGCATTACGTTCATTGCTGACCCATTATCTATAAGAACCCCCGACAAGACATGTCTGTTGTAGTGCACCGTGATATTGAAAGCCTTGATAGACTCCATTCCTCATTCCGAAATCTCATCATCAGTGAAGGTGATGTAGTTTTCAGCAGCTATGTATCTAACGATTCGATCTAATTTATGCGTTGAGATATCCTCATGGACAAACGTTTGGTTAAGTACCTTTAGCAAGGCGTTCCAGAGTACTTCGGAGTTGATCAAAATATCCAAGATTGAGATTTTCGCCTGTTGTTTGTGAAGTTGTTCCACTACACTGTATTCACTGTGCTTTATAAACCTCAGGAATTCACGACCTTGAGCTTCAGTCACGGGCTCGTTAATGATCGGTGGAGGCTCTTCGATGAAATTTTTTGGTACTACCACTGATTTGGATTTGGCATTTTCTTTGTCTACCTAGGTGGACGTCTCGGGTGAGTAGCATCTTCCGCTTCTTGTGAAGTGGTCCACCTCACTTACTTCTTTTAAGGTCAATTTGTTTTCCTCGTTTATTCTTTCAAAAATCTTTGGCCCCTCCGGTATTGATACGCTGGTTGCATAACTCCAAAGAACCTGTCGGGTGTCCTTGAATGGGAAAGGGACGGAGTTGTAATCACAACCTTAGGGGTTATTGACATTGATTTCCCTTGTCTTGGTCTAATTTTGATGATTTCTCATCCCCTTAATCTTGTCATAGCCATCCGTCATTCAGACGTCCATCTCTCATGGGTTATCCTCCTTATTAAAAAATTCCACTTCCCAGTTTTTTATCATCTTCTAAGTAATCTTCTGAATTTGTGGTCCTCCTTTTAGTGATATTCGTAGTATGTTTCTCGTCCCAATGGCCTCAGTTCGGGATTACCTCCAATTATTCCCAATGAGCACAGCTACTTGAACATCTAGTAGAGGGGATATTTGATTTCTGATTAATCTCTCTTTTTCGTCCTGATCTCCCTTTTATCAACCATGTTGACTCATTGCCTCCCATGATAGGGCAGGGGTGAGCATTCATAGCTGGTGTTTTGAACTCCAAATCCCCAGTATTAATGAGGTTTTGTACGACCCTCTTAAAAGTTGAGCAATTCTCGATATCATACCCAACGACCCCTGCATGGTATTCATAGTGGGCGCTGGCATTATACCAATACAGGTAAGGTGTTGTAGTGGGGTCAACTTGTAGGGACGCACTAAATCTGGCTTCAAGAGCGAGGTGTAGATTTCTGAGTACGGTACTGTCATTGATGAAAAACTTGGTCTCGTATTCTCCTTTCTCAGCCCCCTGTTTTCATGAGTATTTGCCTTCTCTTCCCTAGGTTGGTAAATTATAACATTGGCTACGCAGTGGTTCACCTCGTTTTTCTTCTTCTTAAAATAGGGCTTATTCGACCCTTCTCCTCTTTTAATCTTGTCATTCCTAATAGCATTCTCGATTAATTCACCGGAAATGAACAGGTCGGCAAAGTTCATAGTAGCATTTCCTAACAGATACCCCAGATACAGAGCTTTCAGGGTGTTCACAAAAATAATTATATCCTCCTTTTCCAGCAATGGGGCTGCACTTGTGATGCCATATCACACCACCTTTGGGCGTATTGCCTAAAGGTTTTTTTGTGTTATTTCTCCATATTTTGCAGCCTCCACCTGTCAGGTACTAGATCAGTGACATGACGATATTGCTTTAAAAATGCCCCGACCAAATCCCTCTACTATTTGATGTGGGATTTAGTTAACTGATTGTACCATTTGACTGCCGATCCAGTCAGACTGTCCTGGAAGCAATGTATCAGAAGCTTCTCGTTTTCAGTAAAAACCTGCCATTTTCCTGTAGAACATGGTGAGGTGAGCAGATGGGCAAGTGGTCCCATCATATTTTTCAAAGTCTGGTGCTTTGAACTTTGGGGGCAATATAAGATCAAAAACTAAGCTTAGCTCCCTTGCGTCCATTCCGTAGAAAGGCTCCACTTCTACTAACCTCACAATTTTCTCTAGACTTTTCAACTACTGTGTTATCTCGTTATTAACCTTTTCCTTTTCTTTTATTTCATGGAAGTCAGGTGGCAGCTCCTCTATGCCAGATTCGACAGGCCTTACCCTAACAGTAGGTGGGTAATTAATTTGGAATGTGGGCTCAGTGCGATTTTTTTTATTAGCCACGTAGATTTCAGGGTGAGTTTCTTGTAGAGATGGTTATCTAACAGATATGTGCACTGGGGTGAAACCGGGAGGATGCAGGGGTCTCATATAAATCCCGGTGGGTGTTGGGGGTCGATTGTCAATCTAGCCGGATACGATGATCCTGGGCCAAAACCTAGGGGATACGATTGCTCTTGATCAGATGACGTTGGCTTGTAAACTGCGGCCTTTCCAACCATAAAATGTTCATTGAATATCTCTTTGATCTTTTGCAGTATACCGAGTTATGAGTTTTACATTTCCGCTTCTATTTTACTTAGTCTTTCCCTCATTTCCTTTTGTGCTTCTATTTGGTCTTGTTCAATTCGGGCTAGTCTCTCCTCTATTTTCTTGGTTAACTTACGAGTACCGTATGGGTGTGAGGTGTATGCCAGGATCACTACAAATGATCTGAACTATATTTTATTATTTAGTGAATTTTTTGAATGAATGAATGAATTGTTTTAATGCAATCATTAAGATTTAAACTTTAGAGAAAAAACATGAAAATGTAAATGCAAATGCAAATGCAAACCGATATTGATTCCAAAATAACTTAGTGCATACAAAAAGTTCTCGACAACACACAATGCCTAAGTACTTAGGCAAAGAGAATACATCAACAGGGAACTAAATATAAAATCTAGCCATATCCCCTAACCTTTTGAGCTCTATCATTAACTCTATGATGCGCCGCTCTTCCTTTGATTCTGGGATCACGAAAACTCTTTGGGTTGTTGCTTCTTCAGACAATTTGTAAACTTGGAGGGAAACACCTCTGTCCTGATTCATTGCTTTCTCCATTGCTTCATACTGCCTCTGAATGGTGTCCTTAGCCCGTCGTAGTACAATTCTAGTTTTGGACTAGTTAGTGGTCGACTTTCCTATAGTTGCTAGATTTGCTGATGGTATATTTGTATCATGACATATAACTTAGCAATCTTAGCTTTTAAGGCTTTGTTTTCCTATCTGGCCATCTCTCGTATGGATGAGTAGATCAACTCTCATCCCTCCAACTTCGATATCCTCTTCTTCAATATATCATTCTTTTTTTGAATACGAAACCCGTTACTGTTGTAAGGGTTTTGAAAAGTCTTCTCCAAGCTAATCAGTTGTGCTTCGAGCTGCACAATCTGTGCTCGTCTCTGTGCCAACTCCTGATTAGCCTCATCTCTTTGTTCTCTTAGTCTCTAAGCGTGTTGCATAGCTCATTTCTTTTCCTCTTGGCTCTTTCTTGCACTTCTTTCTACCCAGTCGAGTTTTATAGGGCCTTAGCGGTATGATGTAAACCCTAGGCTCTCATGTTCTTTTCTAGGTCCTTGAAATCCCGGTCCATAGCATTGAAACTCTCCTGGACTTTCTTTTTTCTTTGGCCAACTACTTTATTACCCCATCCTTCTTAATCGGCTCGAGCTCGCACATTGTCTTTTTATCTGAGAAGCTTCTTTGTTCTTTCTCTCTCTAGGCTCATTAACCGAATTTTCTCTCTCAAAAACTCAGCCTCAGTTGGGAGCCTCCTTAATTGCTCTTCCATGATCAGCCCATCCTCTAAATTCGACCTTGGGGTATTGTCATTAATCCTCCCCAACCTCCAAACCTCGTAGGTTGGCGTAAATACAGGCTCTATCATCTTGAAGCTCATAAAGTGGGGTTTTTCCATGCCGTGTAGATCTTTAAGATCCTCTCTCGATAACCTAGGGTAGAGAAAGAAAACTCTACCTCATTCAGACCATGAGTAGCTGGTATGAACTGTCAGGTACTGAACTGCCGGAGTGCTATTAGTGGAGTATACCTGATTGCTCCCCAAAGTATGTTCAACATCACAAAGCTATCGTTACCGCACATGTATAATATGTCCTCCTTGGGCAACCAGTAAGATTTCCATACTATCTCGGTATTTTTTATGTTCCGGAGAGCTTCAACCCAATCTTTCCTCTTGCGATACTTTAGGATTTGGCATTTGTCGACGAAGTCCACTAGAGGAGAGAAATATGGCTACTTTCTTCGAGTCCAACCTTTCTCGACTATCCAGGAGTGACTCCACCACCAAACTAGTAACAGCGGGGCATAACCAGTGAACTGACCTCCCCCTCCCCGATCGTCTATACTTGTTTAATGACAAGAATGTTTTCGCTAGGATGGCTGGTGCGGAATTAGTCTTTCTGTAAATAACTTCGACAAAATTGATTAAGGTGATGTCGAAATAATCCTCCTTCCTTGGGAAAACTACTATGATGGCTACTAGGAAGGCTCTCAAACCTAGATGTGTAGGTTCTAATATTAACCCTATTTTATATTTAGATCGATTATTGAATCGAATAATCGAGGTGGTCCCTTGAGTATTTACGCGAGGGTCGACTCAGATTATTCCCTAAATTAGGGGGACTACATTGAAAATTGTCTAAAAGTGGAACCTCTATTTATCCTATTTAATTATGTCAATGTTAAAACTCTAATTAAGTTTGGGGACTAAAAAGTCAAAGGATTAAAACCAAAAAACTACAATTATGAGTTCAAAATGTAAAAGTCTAAAACTTAAGGATCTGAGTCTATAATTCTTAAAGTTTAAAGGATTAAACAACAAACAAAAGCCCTAATAATTATTAAAAGAAAGGAATTAAATTAAAATAATTTTAAAATTATTCGAAGATTAATAAATTAAAGATTCAAACAATCGACTCAAGTAATAGGATATTTTTATTCGAAAACTCAAATCGAATTGTTCCCTAATTAATACCAAGATATAATCCTAATTACTAAATCAAATTTTAGGCTTAAAGATCTAATCTAAGAATAAATTTTAAAAAACTAATTAAATAAAAAAAAGCTAGAATAATAAACCCCATTAAAATAAATGTTCATTGTGAACAAATTAAAATAATCAGTAATTAAGAATCTAAAATTAAAACAAATAAAAGCAAACCAGTGGGCATAATGTAAAATATACATAACCTTAAAGAACTAGAGAAAAATTCTACCCAATTAAAGAACAAATAAAAGGTAAATTTATGTAATTAAGGCAAAAATATTTGGGTTAAAATAAACAATCATTAAGGCTAGGACTATAGTGTAAAACACCACAAACATCAAATGACATGAATACAAATATCCCCAAAAATTATTACTGAAACATAGAAATGGTAAAATAGCAAAATAGGGACATAACTTAGAGGTATCATTCAAATGTAACAATCAATGACCAAACTGCAAGAACATATTAAAATTAGGAGGACTAAAAACAAATATACCCACAAATACATATCATTCATAAAAAGGGGAAATAACCAAATTAGCTCAAATAAAAAAGGTAAATAAAAGACTTGACCCTCCCCTGGGACTGAAATGAAAAACACGGAAGCTTTAGGGGGACTTAAGTGTGAAATAACCCCTAAAGTCTTACTATAAAATATACCTTTTACTCCTTTTTTTCATTTTAAGCCTAACACCCTAAAAAACCTTAACTCTCTCAACTCTCCATTCTCCCTCTCGGTTGAGAACCCCGCCGAAGTCCTACATCGCCGATCCAACCGCCATATGCGATAGTCGGAGATCCCTAAACCTAGCATAAAGTGACATAAACGCATATCTATCTCCCTAAGCCCCTATTTGGGACTAAAAACCCCGAAAATTGCTCAAAAATACCATCAAAAGCTTTTTAACGTTTGAGTTTCCTCTCACTCCAACCACCGTGGATTGGTTCATCTCCTCCTCACCAGGTAAGCACTCACTCTCTTCCCTTTTTCATTCTCTATTTATTGTAAAATAAATGTTATTTATTTTTTTATTTTGTTTTAACTTCGAAAGAAAATAAAAATGAAGAAAAAACGACTTTAAAAAATACCTTGTATTTCTTCTTAAAAATGAGAGAGAGAGAAAGATCCCTCTTTTACATTTGGTTCAGTTTTTATAACCGAAATAACACACAGGCCTAGAATAATAAAAAAATCCTAGATCTACTGTTGTAAAATAGTGTGTGATGTTTTACATTTTAATACCCCAGATTTTTCGGGCTTTTGTTGGATTTGACTATGATTTCTTTGCTTTTTCTTGATGTTGTCGAGATGATGACAGTGGCACAGTGAAGATGGTCAACGCTTCAGTCGACGGGAGGCATAAGCGGCAGCTGGAATCTCAAATCTGATGGCGGCAGCAGCAGTAGCTGAAGAGGCAACATCCATTAGGGTTAGGGTTAGGTTGTTTATTTGTGTTCGGTTTTGGGCCTGGTTTGAATCTGGGTTTGGGCCTGTAGTTGGGTTGGAATGTTTGGGTATTGGGTTTTTTTGTAATAATATTTATAATAATAATAATAATAATAATAATAATAATAATAATAATAATAATAATAATAATATAACCTAAAAAATGGTATTTACACTGGTCATAAAAAAAAGACTATCTATAGATTATGGAAGGTTCATCCCCTTATTAGTTTGACTGATGGGATTTATAGTTACCCTATCTAGTGGATTTAACTCCGGTAGGTTACATAGACCTGTAAGAAGTATTGTTTAGGTATTATAGTTGGCAAATAGGCCTTTCTTCTGGAGGATTCAGGCTCCTTGGAGGCTTTGTTAAGCGGAGGGTTTGTCTAGAGGTCTTTGTTGTCGGAAAGTGTCTTCTCTTATCGAGGAAATGACATAAGTGTCTTGATCCTAGACTAATACTAAAAAATATAACAATCCTTCTTGGTTTTGTTAGATGGTGAAGACATCTCAACACTCTCACTGTTGGGACAGAGATTGCTCATTTCTCTTTTTAGAAGGTAGAATCATCTTTTTGTTGATGAAGGTATCCCGACATCATATATAGACAACGAATATTTTATTGTTATTGAAACAAAGGTGTCTCAGTTCTCTTGACCTGAGAGGAGAGGCAATCGATCATATTTCGATGGAGCCCAAATAATGTATGGAAATGCATTTACGCTAATAAGAGATTGTATTTCAACACTTGAGAAAAATATTAAATACTAAAAAATATAACAATCCTTCTTGGTTTTGTTAGATGGTGAAGACATCTCACACTCTCACTGTTGGGACAGAGATTGCTCATTTCTCTTTTTAGAAGGTAGAATCATCTTTTTGTTGATGAAGGTATCCCGACATCATATATAGAACGAATATTTATTGTATTGAACAAAGGTGTCTCAGTTTCTTGACTGAGAGGAGAGGCAATCGATCATATTTCGATGGAGCCCAAATAATGTATGGAAATGCATTTACGCTAATAAGAGATTGTATTTCAACACTTGAGAAAAATATTAAATATTTTAAAATATAAATATTTTAAATTTTAAATTAAAAGATATGTATGGGTATTTTATAATCTATAACATATAATAAATTTTAAAAACTAACGTTGAATGTTATATTTTCATTTATTGTATTTACTATAAAATGATATATATTTTTTTTGATAAATTTTAAATCTAATCTTAATCTTATATATAAAGAAGAGGAGTAGAAGGATTCTAAGGGGAGGTGGAGGTGCTTCTAATGGAATCTAGAACTATGATCTATGAGAATGTGAGGAAATAAAGATAAACAACACGACCAATTAGTTCAATATACTTACTAAAAAATATATATTATAATTTACTTATCAAAATAATAACAATTCATATGATATAAATTTAAAACATTTGATATTCTTTTTACATTTATATTGTGATATATTTTAATTATTTACTAGAATTGTCAATAAAATAAAATAAATATAAATATAAATATAAAACGCTGATTAACAGCCACACGCTCTAACCATCTAAGCTATTCCAGCTAATTGTCAATGTTTAGAAATATAATGTATCTATCGTATTATAATGCATTGCTCACACCGATAAATCTTTTAATTTAGTAAGGCTGGATAAAAAGTTTAGAACATTAAATTATTAAATAATAGATATATATATCTCTTAAGCTATAGTCAATAATAGTATCATCCGTTTACACAATCTTTAAATTGTATGAACAAATTTTCTAATTGTATGTTATTAAAAAATAATTTAGTGTTCTGAAGTTTAAAAAAAATAAAAATTGATCTGTCAATCAATCCTTGAAATTGAATATTGAATCATAATTGATGTGTTATCTGAGATCACATGTGTAGAAACGATCCTTAAGTTTTTTTGGGCTATGTCGAGGAGCGATCCAACTTAATCTTGGAAAAGATTGGGTTTTAAAATAAAGAACAAATAAACAGATTTGGAGTCTCCATAGACCTTTGGTTTAGGTAGGTCGAATACCTAAAAATAATTTAAAAGATAAAAAAATGATATGCGTTTAACCAAAAATTCATTTTGAAAAAGCGTTTGGGAGTCGATTACACGTGGGGAAGGATTAGCACCCCCACAACGCACGAAATCGGTACCTAAGAGATTATACGTCATCTAAATATTAAAATTTGCAAATTCAAATATACATTTATATTATGATATTTTTTTAGAAAAAATATGAGGGTTGTTATTTTGTACTAACAATTCTTGAAATACCTTCCTTGTCAGTTAATTAGGCATTTTCATGGATTTCCCATACAAAATAATATTGCCCAAATTTTTAGATAAAATACATATATTAAATATATTAAAAAAATTCATTCGAATATATAAAATGTATTTTTTGTTCGAACAATTCTTGGAAACGCACTCCTTATTAGTTAAGGCGCGTTTCTATAAATTTCTCGAGTAAAATAATATTTGAAAATATTACAACAAGCGGGAAATTAACAAATATATAAATGATGAATCAAAATAATAAAGATGGTGGCTTTAGGGGTTAAACTATACAAATACAACCAACAAGGGGATTTTCTTTTATTTATTTAATAATATTTATTAGTTTTGGAGTTTTAAATGTCTTCTAACATTAAATGATTAATTTAGAATTTTAAAATTCAAAATAGGTTTCGTGAGGGATAAGTTTTAATGTGATTTTCGAGATTTGATCTAATTTTTCTCTAGGTCGGATTTAGGAGGTTCGATTGCATTCATAAGCAAAGACCCCTCAGGTAACAACAGGGACGATGTGACGTACCCTGCTTACTAAGTGCTTTTCCTACTAACACTGAAAATTCGTTACAACAAAACCGATTATGAAGCCTATTGAGGTATCCTTGGTGGATGATCAGAATGAAGAGTAAGTAACTCCCAACGACAACTAATTTGAAAAGTATAATTATTCTAATGAACATTATAATTAATTAGAAATTTCAGTTACATCTAATTTAACGACATTAAAAATTATAATCATGTTTAAAACATATTATAATTATATAATTACAATTAACTGCACTCAAATTTATTTATATTGTTGTTTTTCAAACACAACTTGAATGAATAATTTTTATTGGTGAAGCTCCATAAATAGTGATCAGCTAGCAAAATTAAAGTAATGGTACGAATCAAACTATTTCAATGGTTAAAGGAGTGGTTATTATTTCTAGAGGTCATGAATTCGAGTACTAACGACTACATGATATTTGAGCATTCATTGTCAAATAGTTGAGAGTCTCTAAAACAGATACTACCACTTGTAATCTGTCACAAACGAGACTGCCACTACAAGGCATACAAATGAGCATGACAATGAAATGGAAGCTGGTAATTCAGCAACGGCCATCCAGGAAAATAGGGGAGTACACAGGAGCTTGAGAGAGGTTGATTCCAAAAGCCTTAACCAACTTTGTACGGGTTTAAGAAATATAATATAAATAAGACAAGTTGTAAGCCATGATGCATGAAAAACCTGAACTTTTTTCCATAATTCCAATCTAATATTTCTCCTTCTTTCTATCTGTTATTAATTCTCTTTTTCTAGAAAGCATGTTCATGATATTTTGGTGCTTTCATTGCCCTTACCAGAACGGTAAACCACACTGAATCAGGATACAAGCGCACGTCACGAGCAGGTCCTCACCTCTCTGCAAACACACACTACGGTATGGGCCGGTAATTACAGGCCATTTCGGCACAGCTAGGAATATCAGCAACAACATCGATAGTGGGTGAACTCACTGCGGATAGCGTGGGGGCATCAGAGTAAAACAAAGGTACGCGTCGATCCCGATGATGTTTTTTCTTTTGCTCCGAAAGCGGTCCAGGTTGAGTTACCTTTATTTACCGACAAGGACCCTGAGGAGTGGCTAGCTTCAACACACGATTTCTTTGAGTTTTATGGTACCGAAGACCATCACTATGTTATCATGGCGTCTTTTTGATTATACACATATATCACAATTAACTACGTGCTTAATAAAATATATATGATTTCTTGGTGTTTGAACTCAAACCCTAAAAATATAACAATAATTCATTTACCGTTAAGTTATTCAGTTCATGCTATTGCTATTGCTATTGTAATTGTTTCATTTTTAACTATACATTGTTGTATGAATAAAATATTTGATTTATTATGAAATCTCAATTTACACTACATATAGAATTCAAACGTCGGATAACTCTTATCTTTTCATTGTTGAAAAAGAAATTAAGTTTTTGGATAAAGCTATCGGAAAATATACAATTTGTTTAAAGGTTAAGTAAATGAGTAATTTCCATTTTCATAGTAAGTTTAATATGCTTTCCATATTTGCATCTTTCCTGTCACACCCGAATTTAATTTAATTTTTTTATTTAATTAAAGGAACAAAATGGGTAGTTCTGAAAGATTCTAGGTCAACCTCGTAAGTTTGGGAAGTTCAGGGACTTAGTCCTGAATTTACCCAATTTTCTGGTTTAGTGGAAAAATAAAAGAAAATGGGAAGTTGGTGGCTGGGATGGATTGAACCCGGAGCATAAAGAATGGCCAACTATCACTCTACCATCTAGCCTAGGTCAATATCACTCTACCATTTAGCCTAGGTCAATATTTACGACTAATCTAATAAGTATAGGTATTGTATTTCATTGGGAATATAACCCATTTTTTAGAACCCCTCCCCATTCCCGTGAAATCCCCAAATTACCCCCAAAACCCCAAAATCCCTAATACCACAACACCCCATCACCAATTTACCAGCTCCGACCGCCGTTGTGGTGTTCAGACATAACCAGTTGAACCGATGTCCTTCTGCGACCTTCCCCAGTTGTCAACGACCCTGAATCGATCGCAAATCGTTGTAAATTAAAGGATGAAAACCTAGCGTCCCCGCCATTCCCCCTAATTACTACTGAACTAGTCGTCCCCTCGCCTCAATTCCCGCACCACCGAGCTCCCCTCCTCTTTGCGCTCAAAACCTAACCCTTGAGTTAGGTCGTCACCGTCATTTTCCTCTATCGTCGGCATGGGTAAATGTTTCGGCCCTTTGTTCTTGTTTCCGATGGTTTTAGCTGATTTTGGGTATTGATATGGCTTGATAATGAGGTTTGGATACTCCTGGAGTAGTTGGTTGTCATTCCGGACCGTGTCATCTCCATCACATACCACCACGTGCCGCCGCGTACGCGTAGGGCTCCTCCCCTTGCTTGGAATCTCCTAGAACCGGTTCGAGTCAACTCGAAATGGTCTTTGTTAACTCGAACTGATCTGAGTCAACTCAAACCGGTCAGACACTTTGACCTTGACCTGAACCGTTGACTTTGACCTGATCGTTGACCTGCCCGTTAGCTTTGACTTTGACCAGTTTGATCGTTGACTTTGACCAAAAAGTCAAAAAAATTTAAAATTCATATTTTATGTTTTTCTACGTCCTGAGTTCGAATCCGAAGTCCGTTTTACCAAATTCAGACTCAGTAAGTTGTTTTTTGGCATTTTATCTCATAATTCAATATGAATTTTTAAGTTTAAGTTTAAGTTTCGTTACTAAAGTTATTGGTTTAACCATGTATCCGAGATGTTATGGGACGTGGAATTAAAGTTAGACGACGATCAAATGGAGTTTCATTGGTTAACTGATGTGGCTCGAAAATTAAGGTAATACTTTACTACCATATGCATGCTTTATAATACATGTTGGTATTTGTTAATACATGATTGGAGCTATTGATCAATTACATAGAGTTAATTATTGATGGACTCAAATTGAATACGGTAAAGACAGTAAACCCAATAAGACTCAATTGACTCATACAAGCAACTAGAAGATAGATAAGAGATAAATCTAAGTTCAGTGGTTTAATCAGTAAATCAATTAATATCAGGACTCATATATACTGATTAATCTCGTTAATGGTTAATATCAGAAATACTTGGATAAGAAACTACAAAAATACTCGTGTGATGTAAAAGACAAGGATTATCCCTGAAAGTGAAAATAACCTTGCTAATCGATCATAACTTTTGAGATGGTAAGAGATTTAGAACTGTTTGAATAAACTCCTAAAGACTAATTTTCCATAAGTAATGTATATGTCAAAATTAAATGAAATGACTGAAATATCCTCGAAATGAGAAAATAACTTAGAATTTCTAATTCCTGAGTAAACACCTGGAGGCTAAATTACCAAAAGTACTTTATAAGTCTAAATTACTCGAAATGACTATATTATATGACAAAGTTGAACTGAATGGAAGTATTGTACGTGTCTGAATTGTTGAAACGATCAAAATACTCTAAAAAATCCGAAATGATCGGGATAAACTTGAATAATAAATTACCTAAGTACCCTCAATGACCTAGAATTAAGTGGATGACTTGGATATGTCTGTAAACGCTGATGAACTTATATGTTGTACTGTCTGTTAGGGTTATAAACCACAGATCAAGCACATTAACATTTCTTGATACCGTTGTAGTACAAAATAAATATCATTGGAATACTTGTTCATCTCCCTAAGATCCATTCAACGATGATTCTAAAGGTGATCAGTTCAACTAGAGCAACCAATATTAAAAAGTGAATAGTGGTGAAGTATCTTGGTCTGAATGATTGGCAAGTATCATAGTGTTGAGATTGGTTAGTTTAATTTGACTCGAAATCCTGATAATTTGATCTAAATCCTAAATACTATAAATTATTGTTGTACTCTCATTGGGTAAATTACTAAAAATTCTTCAAGAAATCAAAATGTCTAAAATGCCTCTGATTGCCTAAATAATGGAATCACTCTTTAAAATCTCTAGTAACTATGATGTAAAGGGTTCTAAATACCTTCCTGATTACTTAGTGCCTCCGAAAAATATCTAAATATTATATGATCTTGATAAATCACTTCCTGAATAACTAATGAATATGTTAGCTATCAAACCCCTAATCTCATTTCTGAAATTAAATCAGTTTGCATAAGTTTCGTGTTTTTCCCACTTGATAAATTGCTAAGTACCTTTGGAAAATAATTGTACCCTCTAGTTTGTTCCATGTATGCTATATGATTATTTTATCTGCCTGATATTTGATTTACTGAAGTTATTGATTTACTGTTTATGAACTATGGCTACATGATATATGCTCTCGACTTACCTATTTTCACTGGAAAAATATAATCGTTCCTGATTTATGGATCATGGAATCTACTATTTACTGTATGAACCGAATATTTAGGTACTATATAGGTAGGATTATAGAGTATGTAGGTTCAACTCCGATCAAGCTGGTAATTCCTCATGCAGGTTCAACACCGATCAAGCTAGTAATTCTTTATGGACCTAAGGCGAACATTGGATGGGCTCCTGGGCCCAATGAGCCTAGTGGTAAGATCTTATGGACTCTAAAGTACTCCCTTAGGGTGGCTTCTCTTTTGTGTGCATTGGGTAAGTCCTTATGGGCCTTAGGGCGTACCCCTCAGGTGGGCACCTACACTTCAGCTAGGGTATGATCTTATAAACCCAAGGTGCTCCCTTAGGTTGGCACCTACACCCAATGAGGGGAACTACATATCGATGTTCGAGTGGAGGGTATTACTATGGTTTTAAAATATGTTTTAAATTACTAATGTTTTTAAAGGATATGTACACATTTCTCTGTTTTGTTGGAACACACTAGACTCCCCAATTCAATCTTTTGAATCTATCTCTCTTTGAATACTTCCTTAAGACCATAAATTCATGTTTGTAACTGAAGACTTAGATAATGGAATCTGAATTCACCGCTAGAATTTGATGATGTCTGTAACGTTAAGAAAATTCATGCTTTACTTATACCTTATGGTCTATTGCATTCATCTGGTAGTTATATATTACTGAGCCTCCCAAAGCTCACTCTTTACTTACCATTTCAAGTTAAAAGAATCAATCCAGTGCAACTATCAACTTTAGTTTTGGGAGTTCTTTCATCTTTGCTTCCAGAGTATGATACAATGTATAATTAGGGGGCATGTAGGTCACATTTGATTTTTTTATATACTGAGTCTAAAACTTGTATGATTTTAATTTTTTTGTAATATATAAATGATTTTTTGAACTTGTATTTTATTTATAAATTATTTTATGATTTTACACATTTTAACAAATTTTTTAATTTTTCCTGGATTTTTATTGTGGGTCACTCCAGTGGCCCTAATGTGACACCTCAGATCAGATCGGGTCACCCGTATCGATCTGAGTGTGTTATATTTAGTGGTGCCAGAGCTTAGGTTGAGAGGAGTCTTTATGGGTAGATCGGTTGGTCGACTGTCATAGAATGTCTGGTCAGTACATGCCCCTATACTATAACTGTACTTCTCTAAGTCGGAACTCCAAGGTCGAGTTCCTCTTTGAAATAAGCTAACCTAAGTTTTTTATCCGTTAGGGCTTGATCTATGCATAAAAGGAATACCAATAACGTTTTTCCAAATTCTGTAAAGTGTCTCACGAGTAATGTGAGAGTTACTTATCCGAGAAATTCTGACCCGGCTCTAGAAATGAAATTGGAATATGTTACCGCTTTATGAACCTAACCTCGTAGCCAAGGTCAAATTGTTTTCACAAGAATAATTTAGTTCAGATTTTTTTGTTATGATGAGTGAGAGTCTTTGACGAGAATGTATATTCAGCTGGTTAAGGAATAGTAAATGACTCCTACTTCTGTAAAATCTACCTGAAGATATTGAAAAATTGCTAAAAGCTTCACTTATGCAATTTTATGACTTGAGTGAATTTCGAGGATGAAATTCTTTTAAGGGGATGAGAATTGTCACACCCCGAATTTAATTTGAAGCTTATTTAATTAAAGGACCAAAATGGGTACTTCTAAAAGATTCTGGGTTTACCTCGTAAGTTTGGGAAGTTTAGGGACTTGGCCCTAAATTTCCCCAATTTTCTGGTTAGTGGAAAAATAAAAAAAATGGAAAGTTGGTGGCTAGGATGGTTTGGACCCGGGTTCTAGAGTATGGCCGGTCATCCCTTTGCTGTCTAGCCTAGGCCACTGTTTGTGACTAATCTAATAAATACATGTATTGTATTTTCATTAGGGATATAACTCATTTTTCAGAACCCCTCCCTCATTCTCGTGAAATCCCCAAATTTCCCCAAACCCCCAAAATCCCTAGTGTTGCCTCGCCCCTATATCATTTCGCCTGCTCTGGCCACTATTATGGTGTTGCGACATCACCGGTCGAATCGGCATCCTTCCACGATTGTCCTTAGGCATCAATAACCCTAAATTGGTCATCGATCATCATAAATCGATGTATGAAAACCTTACATCACCGTTGTTTTCCCCCGATTACCACCAAACTAGTCGTCCCCTCGCCTTACCACTTGCACGACCGAGCTCCCCTCCGTTATGGGCTCAAAATCCAGCCCTTGGGTCAGGTCATCGCCGTCGTTTTCCTCCATTGTGGGCGTGGGTAAGCGTTTGGGCCCTTTGCTTTTGTTTCTGATGGTTTTAGCTGATTTTGGGTATTGATATGGCTTGATAATAAGGTTTGGATGCTCCCACAGTAGTCGACTGTCGTCCTGGATCCTGTCACTACCGTCATACATCACCGCATAAGCGTGGGGATCCTCTCTGGCTTAAAATTGACTCAAACCAGTCTGAGTCAACTCGAATTGAACCGAGTCAACCTGAACTGATCTGACTCATTGACCTTGACCTGAACCGTTGACTTTGACCTGTCCGTTGACCTTCTCATTGAATATGACCAGTTTGACCGTTGACTTTGATCAAAAAGTCAAAAAATTTTAAAAGTCATACTTCATGTTTTTGGACACCCGAGTCCGAATCCGAAGTTTATTTTTCCAAATTCAAACTTGGTAAGTTATTTTTCGACATTTTATCTCCCAATTCAATACAAATTTTCACATTTAAGTTATGTTTCAAATGTAATTGGTTTGGCCATGTATCCAAGATATTTTGGGACATGGAATTAAAGTTCGAGGGAAATAAAATGAACTTTAATTGGTTAACCGATGTGGCTCAAAAATTGAGGTAATACTTTACTACCCTATGAATGCTTTATGGTATATGTCGGTGATTTGTTAATTCATAGAGTTAATTATTGATGGACTCGAAGAATACAGTATAAAGACAATAAACCCAATAAGACTCAATTGACTCGTGTAAGGAACAAGAAGATCGATAAGAGATAAATATAAGTTCAGTGATTTAATCAATAAATCAATTAATATCAAGACTTGTAAATTCTGATTAATCTTGTTAAAGGTTAAATGTCAAAAATACTTGGATAAGAAAATACAAAAATACCTGTGTGATGTAAAAGACAATGATTGTCCCTGAAAGTGTAAATAACCCTACTAATCGATCATAACTTTTGATATGGTAAAAGATTTATAATTCTGATTCTTGAATAAACTCTTAAAGTCTAATTTGCTAGATGTAATGTATATATCAAAATTAAATGAAATGACTGAAATATCCTCGAAATGGGAAAATAACCTATAATTTCTAATTCCTGAGCGAACACCTAGATGTTAAATTACCGAAAGTACTTTACACATTTAAATTACTCGAAATGAGTATATTATATGACAAAGTTGAACTGGATGGAAGTATTGCACATATCTGAATTATTGAAATGATCGAAATACTATGGAAACTCTGAAATGATCGGGATAAACTTGAATACTAAATGACCTAAGTACCCTCAATGACCTAGAATTAAGTGGATGACTTGGATAAGTCTAGAAACGCTGATGAACTTATATGTTGTATCGTCTATCAGAGTTATGAACCACAAATCAAGCACATTGACATTTCTTGATACCGTTGAAATACAGAAATGAAATAAATACCATTGGAATGCTTGTTCATCTTCCTAAGATCCATTCAACGATGATTCTTAAGGTGATCAGTTCAAATAGAGCAATCAGTATTAAGAAGTGAATAATGGTGAAGTACCACAGGCTGAATGATTGGCAAGTATCGCAGTGTTGAGATTGGTTAGTTTAATTTGACTTAAAATCCTGATAATTTGATATAAATCCTAAATACTATAATTTTTTTACTCTTATTGGGTTAAATTACTAAGAATTCTTCAAGAAATCAAAATCTCTAAAATGCCTCTGATTGCCTGAATAATGCAATCACTCCTGTCATATATGAAATCTCAAGTAACTTTGATGTAAAGTGTTCTGAATACTTTCCTGATTACTTAGTGCCTCTGAAAAATATTAGATTACTATATGATCTTGATAAATCACTTCCCGAATGACTGATGAATATGTTAGTTATCAAACCCCCTTTTTTATAGGGATCTCATTTTTGAAATTCAACCAGTTTGCAGAAGTTTCGTGTTTTCCCCGCTTGATAATTGCTAAGTACCTCTGGAAAATAACTGGATCCTCTAGTGTGTTCCCTATATGCTATATGATTATTTTATCTGTCCTAAAATGTGATTTATTGAAGTTACTAATTTACTGTTTATGAACTATGGCTACATGATATGTGCTATTTAGTTTCATGTGTTCATTGGAAAATATAATTGTTCCTGATTTATGGATCATGCAATCTACTGTTTACTATATGAATTGATTTTTGGGATATTGTTTAGGTAGAATTCTGATGTATGTAGGTTCAGCTCTGATCAAGCTGGTAATTCCTCTTGCAGGTTCAACACTGATCAAGCTGGTAATTCCTTATGGACCTAACAAGACCCTTTGGTGGGCTCCTATGCCCAATAGGCCTAGTGGTAAGACCTTATGGACCCTAAGGTTCTCCCTTAGGGTGGCTCCTCTTTTGTGTGTATTAGGTAAGTCCTTATGGGCCTGAGGGCACACCCCTCAGTTAGGCACCTACGCTTCGGCTAGGGTAAGACCTTATGGACCCAAGGTGCTCCCTTAGGTTAGCACTTATGCCTAATGGGCCTAGGGTAAGTCCTTATGGATGCAGTTTTGGGGAACTGCATATTAGAGTTCGGTTGGAGGGTATTACTGTGGTTTTAGAATATTTTTTAAACTACTAATGTTTTTAAAGGATTTGTACACATTTCTCTGTTTTTCTCGAACACACAAGATTCCCCAATTCAATCTTCTGAATTTATCTCTCTCTGAATACTTCCTTCATACCGTAAACTCTTATTTGTAACTGAAGACGTAGCTAATGGAATCTGAATTCATCGCTAGAATCTGATGATGTCTATATCGTAAAGAAAATTCATGTTTTACTTATACCCAATGGCCTATTGCATTCATCTGGTAGTTCTGTATTACTGAGCTTACCAAAGCTCACTTTTTACTCACAATTTCAGGTTAAAAGAATCGATTTACTACAGTTATCAACTTCAGTTTTGGGAGTTCATTCGGCTTTGCTTGCAGAGTACGGTACAATGTGTAGTTAGGGGGCATGTAGGTCACATTTGATTATTTTATATACTAAGTCTGAAACTTGTATGATTTTAATTATGTTTGTAATATATAAATGGTTTTCTAAACTTGTATTTTATTTATAAATTGTTTTATGATTTTATACGTTTTAACAAAAAAATTAATTTTTCCTAGAATTTTATTGTGGGCCGCTCCGGTGGCCCTAATATGACACCTTGAATCGGATCGGATCACTCGCATCGGTCTGAGGGTGTTTGTAATACCCCAAAAATTTAGACAATGACCAAAATGTAAATTTTGAAAGTTTGATGGTAAAAGTTAAAACTTGGGAAAAGTTTAGGGGATTAAGTGATAAATTTCCTAAAAAGATTTTTATTCCATAAATATATGATTTACTCTTGAGATTGGAGTTTTATGGAAATCATATTGTTGGATTTGGAATTTAGTAAAGAAAGAGTTAAAGCCGGTAAGAAATCGGTATATTCTGATCGAATCGGAATTTTACAAAAATTTGAAGAATGTTATAAAATGGTTGGAAATATTATTGTAATATTTTGGATCAGAGAAATTTGGTTTGGAATTGTGCAAATTTTCAGATTAAAGCGAAACTGTGGAATTTAGTGACTAAAACGTAAGTTTTGAAAATTTCAGGGCATTTTCGTAGGTCAAAGTCAAATTAAATTATATTTGACTTTGTAATATCAGATGGCTTGGTTTTATGGTGATTTTGGAGATTCATTAAGGGTGATTTGGTCTTATCCCAATTAAATGAATTTTAAAGTGAGATATTATGTTAATTAAGATGAAATGTTTCCTAAATTTCATCTAAATTTGCTTTCTTCTTCGTCAAACCAGACGTGGGCTTCTTCAAAGGGTGAGAAATCTTCAACTCATTTTTCAAGCAATTTCTTTAGGATTATGAGTATGATGAAAATAGAAAATGGTTATTTGCGAAAAACGCTATCATTTGATATCAATATTGCATGATAATCTTGCTTGATTCAAATATCCCCAAATCTGGAAATTTGGGTTTATACTATGGTTGTTAACTTGATGAGAATTATTGATGATTTTGAGGTTGTAAGAATTGATGAAGAACATAAGGATGAGGTTAAAAAAAACAGTGTAGATTTTGGGAATTACAGTAGGTTCGAAAATTCACCAGAAAATATATAAAAATAATTTGGAGGTTATTTTTATCGATTGTGTTCATATATGGATATAGTTTCGTTTAAAACAAACAGAGATCAATTTCAAGTTGTATACAAATAGATATGAATTGTTAACTGAGAAAAGGTCAGAAAAGTAGGACAGCAGAATTCTGTAACAAAACAGATTCTGTTGGTGAACTTTGAAAATTCACCATAAATTGTACAGAATGAATTAGAATGATTTATTTATATGGATAGATTCGTATTCGAGTCTAGTTTTCAATGGAAAAAACGGAATTAAATTCCAGTGTGTGTATCAATATAGTTTAATGATTCTTTAAAGGTAGTACGAGTTGTCTGAATTCTGGAAAATTGATGGGTTATTGTATAAGTGTTGTATAATTGATGTACTATGCTGGAATTTTTGTTTGAGAATTGAAATGAGTGTTAAATGTGAAATTGATTATTTTGGGAAGATTGAAATGATTGGTGATTTAAGTACAACAATTGCATAGTTGGGGTACTTAAATGTATTTATGCTTTTGTAAAAGCATTTGAATGGAAATAATTTCAATGTTGGAATTATTGGTATTAAGAATTTAAGTGGTAAAATGGTGAAGATCATTTTGAGTAAATGGGAAAAGTTGGTTCCAATGTTATAAGGAATTATTAAGAGTAAATATTTTGATATATGATGAATTTCAAATATAGTATAGAGATATGGTGGAATGTATTTATGTTAGTAAAATACTAACATATGGATTATTATGAATTGATGATTTATACAGATTGTGATTGATTTGTAATCGAAGCAAATCAAATATAAAAGGGTTTATGGTGGACAATAGTGAGGCTTATATATTTTGAAAAATATAAAGTGTCAAGGTGAGTGCAATACATGCATGAAATTATACATGGATGTTTTATACATCATAAGGAAGACTTGCGATAAGTCGACCTTGTTTATATCGGCATGATTTTATATCATTTTTTATAAATTGACATTGAGATGTCAGAGTATGAAATTAAAATGCATTGATCATGAAAAAAAATGTGATATTTTACCATGAATGTTTTCGGGTATGAACTGCCCAATGTTAAATTTGATAATATACTTTGCCATGGATGGATCGAATAAAATAGACTATATGCCCAAGTAAGTCATTGAGGGACAGGGTATAGTTGGCATGCCATAGAGTATAGCAGCTGCAGGTTTATATTAGCACTATAGTGTGTAAGGACACTAAGTGCAGGTTTATATCCGGATTAGCACTATAGCGTAAGCTTAGTGTAGGTGGTGGGCATGACCTTATGTGTATTGTCCGGATTAGCACTATGGCGTAAGCTTAGTGCAGGTTTAGCACTACGGTGCAGGTATTTTACTCGTATACCCAGGGTCCTCAGGGTGTTATATTGGGTTATTGTCTACGGTTTATTGGCTATGGATTATGTTTTATTGGTTAATAAATGGTAACCATACAAATAAGCTTATGAGCTTACAGAATAATGGCAAGTATATTGAAAAAAAATAAGCTTACGAGCTTATGGAATTTAAATGATAAGTATTTTGGTAAAAATAAGCTTATGAGCTTATGGGATAAAAGGTAAGAAATTTATATTATTTTGATCATGGTAAAATATTGAAGATGCTATTAGCATGGTTTTATGGCATTGGATTTGAAATCTAAATTCATGCATAAATTGTATTGCACTATATATTGTTTTAATTGCCTCACTAAGTTTATACTTAGCGTGTGATGATTTTCACGCGTAGGTAAAAAGCAAAGAATAAGAATAAAGAGTTCATAACGACATCAAGCATCGAGAGGTATATTTCAATATCAGTAAGACATCCTATTGTGAAATTTGATTTTAGATAGTGGCATGTAATTTGAAAATGTTCAATTTATTTGTTGAATTAATTTTGGAAATTTTATAGTGATTAAAGGTTAATTTTTATGAATTTATATGTAAATTTTCGGAAGTTACTGTAGCATAAACAGTAACCACGATTTTTAAGCTAAATTTCCAGATTGTTAAAGGGGTACCGATTCCCATGCTACAGGGAATCGATTCCCCCACTATTCACTGTTCACTGTTCACTGTTCGGGTATTGTTCACTATTCATAAATAAAAATATTTTGAATTAAATTGGTTACAACGAAACGAAATTTTTATGATATGATAATTTTATAATATCATTTACCATTTTAAGAAAATAAATCTTAAATTGCTCTCAAATTTTGAAATGGTTTTGGAAAAATACGGGTGATATCTATAATCTGTATAGGTATAATTATACGGGTTATGGGTGTTACACTGTTACATTTCCATTTTCATTAATTTAATTTTAATGAGATGATCATCTAAAGAGAAATTTTAATAATAGAAAGAATGTTGTTCTTGTTAGATAACTCGTGTTCAATTAGTTTGTTTGTAGATATGTGTAAGTTTGTTCATATTTGGAACTGAAAAATATATATTATCTTATAATCATATTAGAATGTTAAAAAACATATTTCATTTTCTTAGTAAGTTTAATGTTCTTTTTAAAAAATTTTAGGGTTATTAATTGTTCCATCACTTTTTTAATGGAAAATTTTTAGATAAAAATTATATAAATATATTTTAATTTGTTTAAAGGATAGGTAAAGTAGTATTTTCCATTTTCATAGTAAATTTAATATGCTTTGTCTATTTGCATGTATCCCTTTTCATTAATTTAATTTTGTTCAGCTTATCACCATTTATGCTTCACCAATAAAAGTTATTCATTTAATATGCGTTTAGAAATTTACGATATGGAAACACAAATCAAGCTATCTTAGTGTTTGAAATAATAATTTTTCTATTTCACATATTTTTATCAAAAAAAACATTTTTTAAAAAAAGAATTATTGTTACAATTTTTTTGAAACCATGATTATCTTATTTATTTTTCGAAAATCTTTGAGATTTCTCATTTTTTGGATAAAAATATTTTTTCAATTAACTAAAAAATAATTTATATATTATTTTTTCTAAATAATTAATTTAATCAATAAATTAAAATTTTGAGATTATTCAAGCTATAAAATCAAATTATTATTTTTTATTAAGCTGGGTAAATAAAAGAGAATATCAATTTAAATATAACTCTCAACTTTTTGACTTTGAACGCTCTTACTCTTAACATTTATAGTACTTGAATCCCGGTCATCATAGAATAACAACAGTTACTTTACCACATAAATCACTTGATTCATGCTAAATTAAATTATTTCTTTTAAATGATTTGAGTTTGGATAATATTTTCTATAAAATAAAAAAAAAACTTATTTAATGAATAAATATAATTATAGAAAATTTTCAAGAGCAAGAATAATATTAAATAATTTTTAGGGTAAACTACACAAATGTTCACTTTTGTTTTATTTTTATAAACTTATGGTCACTCGATTCAGAAAACATAATATATGATCAATTTCATTTTGTTTTAATTAAAACATGGTCACTGAGACGGTAGCTGTCGTGAGTTAGATGACTGGGCACGTTAATAAAAATGTTTAATTTTTATTTGAACTCTTAAACTTTATATATATTACTTGGCTATTTTTGTAAACCCAAAAAAGTTTAGAGGTAAATTATCATTTTACCCTTTTTTCCATATGTTTTCTTCCCCATATCTGCTTCTCTGCCGCTTCCCCTGCTTCCCCAGCGAAGCAATATCGTCGAGTTCGGTGGCCATTCAAGCCGATGACAAAGGTATTAGTAGTGTGCAACCCTTTCCATGGTATTAGTAGGCAGCTGCATTTTCTCACCTCGATGCGTTAGTTCAGTAAGTGAACCTTGAATTCAATTCACTGAAGCAACTATTCTAAAAAGATGACATTCAACAAATCTACAGGACGAAAGAACGAAACCCGAAACTTAGTTATAAATAGTTGAGGATCAATCTGGATTCAAATCACCTCCATATTAGCAAATCATTAGCTACAAATAGTTTAATCAAAGTGAAAAGGCATAGTGATTTACTTACAAAAGCTGCAGGTGATAGACAGAACAAGAGGGCAATGATAGAAATATATGCATAAACATTTGTGCTATCCATGCGTGTCTGTCAAATATAAAGGCAGAGCTATGCCAATCAAAGCGAATGTCGAACACGGATGCATATTCGATACAAATACAAATTTGTGTATAAAAGGTGAAGTGAAAGTTCCTTGTCTTACCATCGCTTTCTTGGAGTATCTGCTTCTGTAAGTAAATGCAATGTTTGAAATCATTGCACCGATAAAACAAGTCCAATTGAAAGAAAGTTCAGTGAGTGAAGCCATGGGAACACCTAAAAGTAAAGCAGAAGATAACATCAGATGGCAAAGATTAATCAAGAGGAAAGCATAAGACAACAGGAGTTAATGAAAGCCAAAGGGCCTAGATTATATAACTAAGAGCCTTAGAGATGAAGTTGGGGAAGCGGCGGAGAAGATAGGCGTGGGCAAGAAAACATATGGAGAAAAGGGGTAAAATTATATTTTATCCCTGAACTTTTTAGGTTTACACATAGACCCATGGTTAATAATATAAATTTTAAGGGTTCTAATGAAAATTAAATTTTAAGGGTTCAAATAAAAATTAAATATTTTTACTAAATTGTCACGTCATCTAATTCACAACGGTTAATGTCTAAGTGATTATATCTTAATTAAAATAAAATGAAAGTGATTATATATTATGTTTTCTGAATCGAGTGATTTTTAGTCTATAAAAATAAAACAAAATTTACCGTTTGTATAATTTATCCTAATTTTTAATTTGAAAAGTATTAAGCAGGAAGTTCTTGTATTGATGCTACGCCTACAAATAGGCAAAGCTCTCTGCCATCTTCAGTTGTCTTTCTCCACAAACAATAAAATTAAAGAACAAAAGAAGCCTCCATTTCTTTAAAGTTTCCTATTTTTTTAGTTTATCAAACAACAACCCAAATTAAAACTCCCATCAAATCCCAATATTCTTGAAAAAAAATCTTTTTTTTCATTTGCTAATTTGTGAGTTTTTCTGATATGGGTCAATGGCAGAAGTGGAAAACAAGGAGAAATCATCACCTGGGCCATTGTTCTTGAACCGCTCGTTTACTATGAACCCGACGGCAGCTGAATCAAAAAACTCCAAACTTCATCTTCTTCTGAACAACCCACCGTCTCTTAATCGAGCAGCTTCAATTTCCAAGTTCTACAATTCATTCGGTTCCATCAGAGGTAAAGTCAAACAGCTCTGCAATTTGTTCGAATCCTCGAAGTCTTCATCGAACTCAGCAAGTCCTAAGGAAATTTCTCCCAAGGTTGCTTTAAGACCCTCGAAATCAATTGCATATTCCTTTTCTTCAAGCTTTAACAACTCTTTGATAAGGTTAGCTGGAACCGAAGATCGAATCGTTGTTTATTTAACTAGCTTACGAGGGATTCGAAGGACTTACGAGGATTGTTACGCTGTTAAGATGATATTTAGAGGGTTTGGGGTTTGGGTTGATGAGAGAGATATTTCCATGGATGCTGCTTACAAGAAAGAGTTGCAAAGTGTTTTGAAACAGAAGGCAGTGAGTTTGCCTCAGGTTTTCATCAGGGGAAAGTATACAGGCGATGCTGATGTGATTAATAGCATGTTTGAAGTTGGGGAATTGGCTAAGATTCTTGATGGGTTTCCAAGGAGACAACCTGGGTTTGTTTGTCGAGGTTGTGGGGATGCCAGGTTTGTGCCCTGTTGGAACTGTAGTGGGAGTCGAAAAGTGTTAGACGACGACGAATAGTTGGCTAAAAGATGCTTGGAATGCAATGAAAATGGCTTGATTCGTTGCCCGGTTTGTTGCTCGTAAAGCTTGGGATTGCTGCAGGGTGCTAAGGTATATTTAGAAGTTTGTTTTCATCTTCCTTAGCATATGTAGATGTTGTCTTTAATGGCATAATTCATCAGTTCGTTAGCAGATTTAGAAGCTCGTATATGTAGATGTTGCATTTGGTATGAAATGTTTCATTAGCAGAGAGCTGATGATCGTCCGTTGTCTTGTTCAACTGGATGTTGACAATGATAGTGTGATGTAAAATCAAAATGCCATACTTGGTTTTGGCATTTCAATTCCGATGGAGATCCGAATTTTCTCATTGTAAATATTTAGTGTTATATTAATGTAATGAACTCACATATCTTTTGACAGATTGTATTGAGAATAGACTGTCATTTATGCTTTACTTCTTTTCCTGAATTCACTTTGTAAATTATAGAAGCTGCAGTGCATACATACTTGAATTCTCATTCAATCATTCATACGGAACCAAGACTGGATTGATTTCTGGTTTGTTTAAGGCTTTAAGCTCGATATACCTGATCGCGTATTGCTCCGGGATTGTCCTTAGTTTAAGGAAAGAGTAAACTGTAAGCAATATCTGCTTTGAGTTTAAGTAGTTCCATATATTAGGTCTGTGGAGAGTCATATCCTTATATGTGTATCGAATATGGATGTCGAATACAAGTACGTGAAGGAAAACTGAATAATCAGAGTAACATAGGTAAATTACATCCGGATAGTTTAGAAGAACACTATTGTTATCTTCATTCCGTACCTTTCTTGTGGGACAAGTCTTTTAATCAAACCAAATGCAAGTGTTAAAAGAAAACCGATAGTCCGGTCTAACTCCAAGCCCACATCGGGAAGGCAGCAAAGAGGGGAGTTGAGCTCGGTGTTTATCTAGTACAATGAATCACTATGAGAGTAGAATTTATGCTTATTTAAGAGTTGTGATATCTAGTACAATGAATCACTATGAGAGTAGAATTTATGCTTATTTAATTTTGGAGATGGTAGAAAAATATTAAAAGCTTGGTGTTTTCTTTTTCACGGTACAAAATATTCAAAGAAATTGCCACAAGCCAAGTCCAAGTATCCTATATAGAACTGGGTAAGCAAGTTAACAGCTTTCAATCTCACGGAACTGTGTAGCGAGCACAGAGCGAACTATTCTTTTGCCTTTTACAAAAGAATACCGTGTGCTCTCCATTTTAAGCGGCATACGTCAATTTTTGGAAGGGCGTTCCTCATTTGTTAAAAAAATTGTTATTCGACTCTTTTGTCCAACCTAAGTAATTAAGGTCTTGAGTTGAACTCGAGTCTAGTTAATCTGAGTAGAACATTGATTGAATTTTGACGAGTTGAGTTCGAACAACTCATCAAGAACCCATATTTGTGTTACTGAAGGTTGAAGTGGGAACCAAAATCATAGTCCCCAAGCCATTTCATTCTATTGTAGCAGTGCATCTTACCATACCTTACTTTGAGGACAACCCTTATTTCCTCTTCAACAGTGCTTTACTTGAACATTATGTATGCTTATCAGACCTTGCTCACAATTTCCTTGTCAGTGTACTTATCAAACAAAATAAGTAATGTCTATTTGACATTCATAAGCAATAATATTGAGTTCATCCAAATTGTTTTTCTACTGGATGCTGGGAGTCACTCTCAACATGTCATTCAAGGTTCCGTCATCCACCTCGATTGGTCACAACTCGAAACCCACATTGAGAAGACAAATAAGAGGAGAGGTGAGGAATGCAGACACTGAATGAGCATGGACTACTTGTATATGCGCCTGGACGGAGCCGATGTGTGGTCAACAACACCCATGGTCTAGGTTGGTGGCTTTCATTGCACACACAAGGTGCACCTCCATAAGGCCTCCTTGAATGGGAGAGCCGATGTCGTTAATTGTAAAGAATACTGTCCGCTAGCAACTTTAAGGTAGCATGCGCCAAATGTTTTTAGGGTTGTTTCATGTTGAACATCCCAGTAGGCTTGTATTTGCCATGGATCAGCAATTACGATACCCGGATTCTATATTTTCACTAAAACATCTGTATCTAACATATACATGTTTAGATGTTAATATAATTCTCTAAATGTATTAGCTCCATATCTCGACCTGCATTTCCATGTTCATATTTTTGGAGAATCCGTACTGTACGCATATTCGAATATAAATATAGGATATGATCCCCCAAATATAGCACAAAGAAATTAACATACCTATATTTGACACTCACCCGAAGTGCTACAAAATTATACACATCATTGTTTCATTCTATGAATGGGGCTTTTGCCCGCTGCTTAATCATCATCAATGCATTGTTTAAAACCTTTTAACGATGACATTTTCCTAGGTTACATTTATCCATTCAAACTGGCTTACATAAACAAATTCTTCGGTATCCCGATATGTACCCGAATCTTTATTTCTAGACAGCTATTGAGTAAGAGGAAGGCATTCGATCTCGATCTCAAGCACCCCTGTTTCGACATTTTGTAGCTGAACAGAGAGATCCTGTTTTGCTTTCCCATCTAACACGGTAATAAGACCGTCTTTTTCTAGGGTGTTGTCTTTATCTAAAACCGGCATTGATTCATGAATCTCGGAATGCTCATGGGCTTGCGCTGCAGTAACCAGTGGTTGAATGTCGATCTCCGCATCCCCCATAAAGTCATCATATGAGAAAGTATCTTTATCGTACACAACCTGCATTGTTTATGAATTTTTTTCTTAAGATTGAAAACAAGCCATAATCAGCGTATTCACTCAGGAGTGCCTTCAAATGCCAATGAACCAAAACAGTACCGGTGATGCTATTCAAAGAAACACTAGACATTCCGTATTTAACAAGTAATAGGACAAGGCAAACCTATGTTGCTAAGACCTGGGTCAGACACGGGTGTATATCCTGTATCACGACCCAAGTTTTTCATGTATTTGGAGGTTATTCCCCAAATTGATGTCCGAATATGTTTCGGAGAGAGGCAATTCAAGGAAAATGAAGAGTCGGAGTAACATAGAAGCATACTACCATCATCTAACCAGAAAAAAAAAGTTCTAAGATTCCATTTTCGGACTATAAATCAATCATTTCCCCTAGAACTTACTTCAATTGAGTAAATATATTCTTAATGGTTTGCCGGCAAACAAAGAACTATCAGTGTAACAAAAATGCTGTAAAGTGTCAAAGAAAGTTTAGCCATCTCGGGTTTTTGTTAACGAATGTAACTCACCACTTTCAAAGGTGGAATGTTTTCCGGAATGGACAACATCAGGCTTTCATTCCAGACTGGATTTAGATTTTTCCTTATGACTCGGGTCCTGACAGACTGCAAGAAAAGAAATTACTAAGAGTTCAAACCAGTATGTTAACTTGCTTCACTGGATTTGTCCATTTTGGTTCATATAATAATATCGTATCTTTGAAAAAGAGAAGCATACCTGTTGACCTAACGTGAGGATGACATACGGATCGCTGGAAACCATATCCCGGACAGCTAGGTTGATGCCTTTGACCACATTCACCTTAATCATCCCAATGAATTCAACCATACCTGCCTATAAACAGTACATATAGAGAAAAAATAGCATTCACTTCAATACAAATTCCGGTATACTAACTATCACACTGATATTTCCCGAAAGCTAACATGAAGTAACCATGCTATACTACCACTTAATTCGCAGGCATCCGAGGTACAGAAAGATCAGATCAGATTTAGAGATATATACTTGTCAGTAAAGTTGCATCAGAAAGAAATTGTATTTGATGAGAATAGTACTAGCAGATATGCATCAACCAGCTAGTTCTAGAGTGAATAACCGCTTCTGGGAACGAAAAATTAAAAAAAGTAATTGTTACCGATGAATTGCTTTTCTTAATGGACTTGTGATGATCATTATCTTTTCTTGCCCAACTGTTTCTAAATTTTTGCCCTATACGATGTCTGGTTGGTTGCTTCTCAAACTGTCTTTTATCTTGGGAAAACACGTTGGGAGAAGAACTCTGTGAAGATGACGATGGAGAACGTTGATGAGGCGGATGGGCAGAAATCTCGTGATCATTGCCATCGAGAAATTGCAGCATCTCATATTTTCTCCTAAGCATTCAAGAAACACAATACTAAGTATAACAAAATTAAGAATTCTAGCCAGATAAAAAAAGACACTGGCAAGTTTATTTCGGCATTACTTGATGAAATCAGCACGCTCCTCATTGGATGAATCTGGTGTCAGCTTTGTGATGTTATCAGGAAGCAAAGCTTCATACTTTTTGTTTGCTACACTATTGCCACCCAAATTCTCCAGAGAATCAACTTGATCGTCTGCCCATTCATCAAGCTTCGCTGAAAAAACCTATCACAATTTCTTATCAAATTAGAAAATTAGAAGATGTGTGCATGTGCGGAGAGGTCACTACAATCATCTATGTATTTGGAGATTCTTGGATGTCATATCCCCATATTCGTGCCTGGTTATGCAACAGACAAGGCTGTTGTACATGGATACTTCAACAAGAATGAAGCCTTGGAGTAACTTGGATAATCCTCAATAACATAGCAAGATCAATGATAAGGAACTGATCCAATGGGATCTATTTGGCACTTCAATCCAGAGTATTTATGACTATGAGAAAAATTTTACTAATGAAGTAAATCATCACAAGGCTGGATTTGCTTATTCCTCGTTATCGTTTTATTACACGGGAAACTACTAGATACCAATTTTCTTTCTCCTAATAGCTAGTTGTTCTATCTAACCTAACAGCTTTCTTATGTAACAACTCACAAGAACTGAAGATTAATCCATGCAAGTCGTCATAATATGAGAGAATCCGTTCCTCAGCATTTGGTGTTCTGTAATGATGATGGACTAAAGGTAGCAGATATTAGGTGTAGATTCATGATGCATTAATGCAACTAATCAAGCTTTCATGAACACGAGCATAATCCATGAACCATACCTTTGATATATGTACTCCGAGACTTCTATGAACACCAGAGCATTTGATACAAATAAATACTCCAAGATTTAATGAACTGATATACAGGGAAAATAATTGTCATAAAGAAGGCAATGTCAAGTTAATAAACCAAACTTAAGCACATATGAAAATGAACTACAGCGAAAAAGAGGCCAACAAATGAATTACTGTCACTATAACCGATATTGTGGCAAACTTTTTATTCAAGGGAATATAAACAAAAAACGAAGGATAGAAAAATGAAAATGTAATTATTAAATAAGTCATAGACCTATGCTGCACGAACTTGGAATAAGGGTTGGATTTAGGTACACATCCAACACCGATATGCTCAAAAAAGAGTACTAAACTTGAAATGCTGCTCCATAAAGAGAGCTATCATAACCCAAGTCTCGAGAAATCCATATTATACCCTAGAAATGAACAGTAGGAGACAACATAACTTTATCATAAATCAAGGCATGACACTTACACCCATTTTGGATCAGGGGATCCGCAGTCTGCACATACATTGTTCCCGGATTCCTGCATCAATCTCTCTAGCCTTCCTTTTGCGCCTGTTTAATGAACAATACAAGTTAAAACTTATAAATAAACGGGATAAAATTATAGGTTTATGGGAAGCCATATGAGATACTACTTGTACTATCAGTTCCGGATCTGAACACAGGCCAAGGACCAGAAAGGGATAAACCAAAGAACAGCTGAATGCACAAAGGAAAACCCGTGTGCTTCCACAGACTATGAATATACAGTTCAGTACGTATATAAGCACCGTAAAATCATCTGGGCTAGGACCAATACATCATAGCATATTGGAATTTGGTCCTATGTCCTTTGTGGATCACTGCATTTTATTTTGCTTGCTATTTTTTAGTTTCCTATTTGATAACTCTGGATATGATCCTTCAAACACAAAATTAAAGGCAACATACTAGATGATCTCCATGAGTCCTTCCTCATAAACCAAGGTGTACTATCTGCATCATTTGGTCGATTCCAATATGGCTGTTCTTGACATAACAGATCATATAAGCGAGAACTGGATCCTGCAAATGCAGCATAATAAATAAACCAAATATGTTACCCGAAAGCATAGGTTTCCAAAACATGTAAGCAGACTACTAATAAGAGAGTCAATACAGGAAGTCCATGAAACATCTAAATATATAAAAGGGTATCCGCCAAGATCGATCCACAATAGAAGATAACCATCGATACTGCCATTGTCATTTCAACAACAATGTTGTCAACAAATTAGAGGCATTTCATTTTCTTGGCAACAATTCAGATAATCTGCGATTATCAGTTCCTTCTAGGGGATACCATAATCATTCAATGTGAGAAATTATTGACAAATAAAAGAACACAACAAAAAACAAGACAGCCTCTTGTCTTTGAATGGTTAGCATGAACCAGTACCAGAAGGGGGTTTGCGATCGGAATTTCCATGTTGGGTAGACATCTCCAAAGCCTTCAAATTGAAGACCCTACTCGCTGCTATTATCTGGAAAATCCCATTTATGAGTCCCTTAATCTGCATTAAAATAACATGAACACCCATCAAACAAAGAAACAAAAAACAATAATTTCGATTCCAAAAAAGAGGGAAAAAGAAAATCTTGCATTCTAAATATTTGGCCTTTTCTGTTAAACATATGATCAAATGAAGATTGAGCCTTTCTTGATAAATTCTCCTCTGCATCAAATATAATAATAAAAAAAACACCCCAGAAAAATGATTGTATTTAAGAAATGAAGGAAATGACAAGAAAATCAATGCCAAAAACAAGAATAAAAAAAGGGTTGCTCTTACATTGTTGGGACCAAATTACGAAATCAACGAAGGGTTTGCATAGGAAATTGAGAAGTTTTAATTGTAACAAGGGGATGGTTCTTTTTCTCCTTTTTTAATGTGAAATGAAAAAATCCAAAAGAATCAAAATAAATGGATAAGGGAAGAAGAAAACATTGTTTGATTATAGTTTATCTTTTAACATATTTTTCCGTTGTTTTTGTAAAAAAAAAAAAAAGATTATTAATTTTTAGCAATAGAATGTGAAAAGGATAATTCTCTTAGAAAAGTCAAAGTTGTAATGGCAGCTCGAAACTTAAATGCCTTTTTTGGTTGGTTAGTTGCCAGACGCACGATGCTACAAAACTATGAGTTCCACGCGCTCTAGGTGGACGTGAAATCAACTCATTTATGATAGCTTTCCTTTATCTTTGAACTTGTTATTTATTCTTTTTCGAGTGTTTGATAATTCTTTTCATTTATTTTGTTTAGAATTAAATTTAACATGATATCGACAGATTAAGATGATGGTTAATTTATCGATGCAAATTTATTTAAATATTTATTTTATTTGAGTTTTTTTTTATATATTTTTAATATTTTTCTTATATAATCTTAAGTATAGGTTTATTTTACATTTATCATTTTCATAAATTATTATTGTAATTTTAAGATGCTTTTTTAAAAAGTTAATCATTTCTATCTGCATAAAAAATTTAAATGTATTTTGAACCCACCATATAGGTATATCGAACCGAAAATATAGGTATTTTAAACCAATGATAGTGTTAGGGATGGTTATGGGTCGGGTCGGGTTTTTAGGCCACTCGATTTGACCCGAGAAGAAAGGGTCTTCCACCCATGATCCGATTCGATCCGATAAAATTAAGGTTTCACCCGACCCGATCCGAATATATGACATAGAAACCCAACCCGAAATAATAAAAAAATATATTTTTATTCAATAAAAATTGTGATTTAATTGAAAAAATTATATATAGAGAGGTATTATTGTAATTATCCCTAAATATATAAGGTAAAATTATATATATTTTTCAAGTCGGGTCGGATTTTTTTCACCCTAAACCCGACCCGACCCGAACCCAAATTTTTTTAAAATAAATCCGACCCGATTAGATCGGATCGAGTCGAAACTCGTCGAATTCGAGTTGAGTTGCCATCCCTAGATAGTGTGTATCATATTTTGAATGGAAATATATATTAAATTAAATTATTTAAAAATATTCTTTCAACGTTTTTATTTATTTATTTATTTATTAGTTTCTCACTTGCTTTCTTTGTTCATTTCATTGCTACTCTCTATGTCGGTGGTAAAGAAGGCATGTTTTACATCCAAATCAATGAGACTTTGAATAAGTATAAAGGCTACAAGTATTCAAGGAAACTTTGACCTCTTATATTTCATATCCTACCTTAATCCAATGAGATGTGTTCCATACATCTTTAAATATAACTCTCAATTATTTAACATTAAATACATACGTCTCTAACATTCTTGATACTCGAACCAAGAACTAAAAAAATAACAATAATTCATTTATCATCTAGGCCACTTGATTTGTGTCTTGTTCATAAATTTTTTTAACAAAACCATTAATGTATCTCATTTAAAACCCCTTCTAAAACATAATAAGAGGAAAGAGTGCCCACATACCATAAATCACGATTATATTCAAGAATCATATACATCTTATGAATTTCATGAGATATGAAGTCGGGACAAATCGAATCAATAAACAAAGAACCACCAGATCTAAGAGCCCAACTAGCTACCTTGTGAGCAACATGATTATAAGAACGATCATCATACATAATATAAAACCGAGAATTTGATTGAAAAATGGCACAAGCCTCCTAAACGAAGATACCAAACATTGATATATCATCGGTATGTCTGGAGATCTTGTGAGGAAACGTCACCGAGTCAGTTTCAAACTGAACATCCTCTATTATGATTAATTTATCGATGCAAATTTATTTAAATATTTATTTTATTTGAGTTTTTTTTTTTATATTTTTAATATTTTTCTTATATAATCTTAAGTATATGTTTATTTTACATTTATCATTTTCATAAATTATTATTGTAATTTTAAGATGCTTTTTTAAAAAGTTAATCATTTCTATCTGCATAAAAAATTTAAATGTATTTTGAACCCACCATATAGGTATATCGAACCGAACATATAGGTATTTTAAACCCATGATAGTGTTAGAGATGGAAATGGGTCGGGTCGGGTCGGGTTTTTGGGCCACTCGACTTGACTCGAGAAGAAAGGGTCTTCCACCCGTGATCCGATCCGACCCGATAAAATTAAAGTTTCACCCGATCTGACCTGAATATATGACTTAGAAATTCGACTCGACCCGAAATAATAAAAAAATATATTTTTATTCAATAAAAATAGTGACTTAATTAAAAAAAATTATATATAGAGGGGTATTATTGTAATTATCCCTAAATATATAAGATAAAATTATATATATTTTTCAGGTCGGGTCAGATTTTTTTCACCCTAAACCCGACCCGACCCGAACCCAAATTTTTTTTAAAAAAAAAATCTGACCAGATTAGATCGGATCGAATCGAAACTCGTCGGGTTTGAGTTGAGTTGCCATCCCTAGATAGTGTGTATCATGTTTTGAATGGAAATATATATTAAATTAAATTATTTAAAAATATTCTTTCAAATTTTTTATTTATTTATTAGTTTCTCACTTGCTTTCTTTGTTCATTTCATTGCTACTCTCTATGTCGGTGGTAAAGAAGGCATGTTTTACATCCAAATCAACGAGACTTTGAATAAGTATAAAGGCTACAAGTATTCAAGGAAACTTTGACCTCTTATATTTCATATTCTACCTTAATCCAATGAGATGTGTTCCATACATCTTTAAATATAACTCTCAATTATATAACATTAAATATATACGTCTCTAACATTCTTGATACTCGAATCAAGACCTAAAAAAATAACAATAATTCATTTATCATCTAGGTCACTTAATTTGTGTCTTGTTCATAAATTTCTTTTAACAGAACCGTTAATGTGTCTCATTTAAAACCCCTTCTAAAACATAATAAGAGGAAAGAGTGCCCACATACCATAGATCACGATTATATTCAAGAATCATGTACATCTTATAAATTTCATGAGATATGAGGTCGGGACAAATCGAATCAATAAACAAAGAACCACCAGATCTAAGAGCCCAACTAGCTACCTTGTGAGCAACATGATTATAAGAACGATCATCATACATAATATAAAACCGAGAATTTGATTGAAAAATGGCACAAGCCTCCTAAACGAAGATACCAAACATTGATATATCATCGGTATGTCTGGAGATCTTGTGAGGAAACGTCACCGAGTCAGTTTCAAACTGAACATCCTCTATTATGATTAATTTATCGATGCAAATTTATTTAAATATTTATTTTATTTGAGTTTTTTTATATTTTTAATATTTTTCTTATATAATCTTAAGTATATGTTTATTTTACATTTATCATTTTCATAAATTATTATTGTAATTTTATGATGCTTTTTTAAAAAGTTAATCATTTCTATCTGCATAAAAAATTTAAATGTATTTTGAACCCACCATATAGGTATATCGAACCGAACATATAGGTATTTTAAACCCATGATAGTGTTAGAGATGGAAATGGGTCGGGTCGGGTCGGGTTTTTGGGCCACTCGACTTGACTCGAGAAGAAAGGGTCTTCCACCCGTGATCCGATCCGACCCGATAAAATTAAAGTTTCACCCGATCTGACCTGAATATATGACTTAGAAATTCGACTCGACCCGAAATAATAAAAAAATATATTTTTATTCAATAAAAATAGTGACTTAATTAAAAAAAATTATATATAAAGGGGTATTATTGTAATTATCCCTAAATATATAAGATAAAATTATATATATTTTTCAGGTCGGGTCAGATTTTTTTCACCCTAAACCCGACCCGACCCGAACCCGAATTTTTTTTTAAAAAAAATCTGACCCGATTAGATCGGATCGAATCGAAACTCGTCGGATTTGAGTTGAGTTGCCATCACTAGATAGTGTAGATCATGTTTTGAATGGAAATATATATTAAATTAAATTATTTAAAAATATTCTTTCAATTTTTTAATTTATTTATTAGTTTCTCACTTGCTTTCTTTGTTCATTTCATTGCTACTCTCTATGTCGGTGGTAAAGAAGGCATGTTTTACATCCAAATCAACGAGACTTTGAATAAGTATAAAGGCTACAAGTATTCAAGGAAACTTTGACCTCTTATATTTCATATTCTACCTTAATCCAATGAGATGTGTTCCATACATCTTTAAATATAACTCTCAATTATTTAACATTAAATATATACGTCTCTAACATTCTTGATACTCGAACCAAGACCTAAAAAAATAATAATAATTCATTTATCATCTAGGTCACTTAATTTATGTCTTGTTCATAAATTTCTTTTAACAGAACCGTTAATGTGTCTCATTTAAAACCCCTTCTAAAACATAATAAGAGGAAAGAGTGCCCACATACCATAGATCACGATTATATTCAAGAATCATGTACATCTTATGAATTTCATGAGATATGAGGTCGGGACAAATCGAATTAATAAACAAAGAACCACCAGATCTAAGAGCCCAACTAGCTACCTTGTGAGCAACATGATTATAAGAACGATCATCATACATAATATAAAACCGAGAATTTGATTGAAAAATGGCACAAGCCTCCTAAACGAAGATACCAAACATTGATATATCATCGGTATGTCTGGAGATCTTGTGAGCAAACGTCACCGAGTCAGTTTCAAACTGAACATCCTCCCAACCTTTATTACTTATAAACCGCAACCAAACAAGCAATGCATGAAGTTCCGTAAAATCAACTCCACAAATCCACCTCATTTCCTAGCCGACTCTTAAACTTTTGTTTATAAACATAAAGTCAATTATAGTAAATAATTATATTAGTTGACAAGGTTGAAGATAGTCGTTTTAAAAAATCTCATATTATTCATGTATTTTAGATACTTTTTCATATTTTTGTTTAATAATTTATTCTTGTTTTTTCTAAAATTTTATAAACTCGTTCATTTCTAAAATTTTATTAAAAAAATTCATAATATAAAATTTTACGTCGGTACATAAATTCACAATTTCACATGTAACTTAGTTTTTTTAATATAGCTTTTAAACATATAATGCAAATAGGATACACCATGTGCAAAAGAACAACAAAATCAAAATTAAACATAACAGTTTTGGAGATTAATGAATAGTTTAATTAAAGTAGTCATCTTTGTTTCTATTTTGGCAATAACGTGAATAAAAGGAAAAATAATTAAAGTAGTTGAAATATTTTCCTATCAAACAAATCGGTAGGCACGCTTAATTTATTCAGAATTCATCATCAATGATCTACAAAGAATTGCTAAAGTGTTAACTAGTTCAATTTTTTTTAATATTAAAACGGGCTGATTATAAGGTAGTATATATTTTAAAGATTTTAAATTATTCGACAATAAATATTTAAATATTTTTTCAGAAGTTGGTGTCCAAAACCAGAACCTCTAGAAATAATAATCATCTTTTTAACTATTAAGGTAACTTGATTCGTTTTTCTAGATAATTTTTATTTCAAACTATTGAGTTATCTTTTTTATCTTATGAATATAATACACATATACGACTCATGATCTCCATCAATACGATTGTGTAAGAAGAAGAAGAATTCAACGAACCCAAATTCAAATCACGATTATATTTGAAGATGAATTGAGGGAGTTGATAAGGTAATTATCTCTTGAAAATTTTAAACCTTATATAATTTAGCTGTTTTTTTTATAATCTGTTTTTTTTTCTATAAAATTTTATATATTGGTTCCTTAATTTAAAATCTTGTGTCCCTATGTGATTACACTAGAGAGAAATTAAAAGTTCTTATAAAATCCTTTGCAAGAATACACTGAATCAACATAGAAATAAAGAGAGAAACAGCAAAGGTTGCAAAAATGCAAATGAGGCAAATAGCGTTGGTAGGTGCTGCTCTCTTGGCCACAGTTCTGTGGTTTCTCTCCATCCTTTTACTTTCTACAAACTGAGTCTCCAATGGCCGCCTTCTGCTTGTACTCCCCCGCCTGATACAAAGCTGTGTATTAATGACGCTCCCCAATGGTTTTCCATCCATGGTTTATGGCCACAACGTGACGATGACTGGCCATTGAATCTTGAAGATGCCGAGTGAACCGATAATTATTTTACGCCGAGGCAAATTCAGGTGACCAAATAGCACACTGCAATATAGTTTCATTTTTTAACAATGTTGTTGTTGGTGTATTGATCAGTTTTAATGGTTGAACTCGTAGAGTTTTCTAAAGACGGAACCCTCTATTCCAACTTAGAGGAGAATTGGCCAAACGTTTATGCCAATGATAACGGTGATTCGGAACTTTGGGCACATGAATGGAACGATCATGGGGTGTGCTCTGATCTCCAATATGATCCTGCTGGTTATTTCAAAGCTGCTTTAGATCTCTTCAGTGACCGAAACTTTAGTAATTTACAGCAAGGTAATTTTACTTTACACACAGTTCCAATTGAATGCAAGCACTTTGAAATAATTCATTTAATCATATGACTTTGGTTTTGACCCGGCCAACCAGATTTGGGAATTAAGTTTGACAAGCTTATTCAGTAGACGATATAATGGAAATATTTGATGCAAAATTTGGAGTAGTGCCTCAAATTGCATGTAACAGCGAGACTCAGCTATGGGAGATCCGTTTCTGTTATGAAAGGGTTGATGGGAATGTGCCTGGTGCCCTTCGACAATGCCCCAATACATTGAATGATGATTATGAATGTGCTTTAAACGGAATTCGTCTCCCTCCAGATCCAAGTATTGGACGAGATGCATCATGATATTAATACCACAAAAGCAATTTAGTCTTGTTTATGCATTATGTCTTTGGAAATTTGCTGTCTTGTTGGTTTCTTTTGTGGACTGTTCCAGTGTTGTTGTACCCTCACTGCTTTAATAATAAAACTTAGGGGTTGTTTGATAAAATAAAATGATTAAGCGCTGAATGATTCAATGACCTGAGTGATTCAATGACCTGAATGATTCAAAGGCTCTGTATGAATTGGCTCTGAATGTGACATGCTGTTTGATAATGGTTCTGAATGTACAATATGAATTATGAATATTTTTATTTTTACCTTCATATTGATTTATTATATTATAAGATATGATTGTTTGATAAGACATGTGAAAAAATAGGTATTATGGTAAAATACTGGGTGCTTAATGATTCAGAATGTACTTTAATGCTGAATCATTCAGCAGTGTTTTGTTGTTTCATTCGGCATAGTCTTCATTTAGAGGTGGGAATAAAAAATGCTGAATGTTGAACGGTTCAACATCCATCGCTGAATGGTTCCATTCAGCAGTAAACAAACGACCCCTTAGTCTTGTTGTACCTCCGCCGAGTGTCCCCTATATATCAACTGTTGTTCCTCTGTAGAATATTCTCTGCATTATCTCTACACCATTACCTCAAAGTCTAGAGAATCTTTCTATAAGTTAGGGTCCCAGATGAGTATATCCCGAAAAAGAACTTCGAACACCTAACATTCCTCGGGAAGCTATAATATCCTAACATGATCTCTAACAGTTTCATGTGATCTACTAAAGTCAAATCTACCACCAACTAACTGTATCAATTTAACTTGCCAACCTATGAGTAGCTATTATGACTCTACTTCTGACACCAGTACTAAAAGTTACTATAAAGCCTCTCGACCAAGATCAAAAGAAAATGATGAAATCCTCTTTCCCCTAGTCATCTCTATTCTATATCTTATGCAGACATGATACTTTGACATCGGTCGCCAATTGTAACTCTTCACCCAAACAAAAAGAATGAACTATTTACAACCATACTCTGCAGCATCTCATCTTCAGGGGGAGACTCTCAATGAAGATGAGAACCTTAATACTTTTCTCATTATACCTCATGATCATACCTCTACTATCACAAACAAACCTAACAACCCAACAACTACTGTAATTCCAGATTTAGGGACTATTTCTCATGTGCAACAGTAAAAAATTAGCAGAATCAATCACACCACTCAAGAACAACAACAACATGATCCAGGAAGGCAGTAAGAACAGGTTCCAAAACTTTGGGTATAAGCTCGACGACTTCATCCTCATGAAACTGAAACAACAGTGCCAATTTTATCCCCAACCGAGAATTATTCTGAAACAGAAGTCTCACCTCCATCACCATCCATCTATCTTCAAATTGCTGTTCGAAAAGGAACAATGAGCTGCACTCAACACCCTATTTCTCGGTTTGTGTCCTATGGAAACTTATTTAAGTCTTATAAAGCCTTTGTGTCTAATGTTGATAATGTAGAAGTTCCGAAAAACATAGAAGAAGCTCGTAAATCAACTGAGTGGAGGTAAGCTATGATGGAAGAAATAAAGGCCCTCAAAGATAATAAAACGTGGGAAGTCTCGGATCTAACAAGTGGTAAGAAGACTTTGGATGCAAATGGGTCTTCACTACAAAATTTAAACCCGATGGCAGTATCGATCGATACAAGGCTCGATTTGTGGCTAAGGGTTTTTCTCAAACTTATGGCATTGACTATGACGAGATGTTTGCACCAGTTGCCAAGCTAAAAACCATTCGAGTTCTCCTATCTCTTGCTGTCAACTTGGATTGGCCCTTGACCTAATTAGATGTAAAAAATGTTTTCCTCAATGGGGAATTAAATGAGGAAGTGTACATGATCTTCCCACCCGAGTTTGAAGAGAGCAAGGACCAAGTGTACAAGCTAAAAAAGTCCTTATTTAGACCAAAGCAATCTCCAAGGGCATGATTCAACCAATTTTCCAAAGCTATGACTAGTAGAAGTTATATTCAAGGATAGGCTAACCACACCATGTTCTACAAACACTCAAAAAATGGAAAATGTTGCATTCTCACTGTCTATGTGGACGATATAATATTAATAGGGGATGATTCAACGAAATTAAAAGTCTAAAAGAGTTTCGTAGTGCTGAATTCAAACTTAAGGACTTGGGGAATCTTAGATACTTTCTTGGAATGGAGGTAGCAAGGTCTAAGGCAGGTATTTCTATCTCCCAAAGAAAGTATGTTCTCGATCTGCTTTCAGAAGTTGGTTTGTTGGGCTGCAAACCAATCGAAACTCCTATGGAATTCAATCTTAAATTAGGGACTGATCAGGATGGAGGAGATATCGACAGGGAGAGATATCAACCACTAGTAGGGAGACTTATCTACCAATTTCACACTCGTCCTGACATAGCTTTCAGTGTGAGAGTTATCAGTCAGTTAATTCACGCTCCAAGGGAGAAACATCTGGAAGCTGCACATAGGATATTAATGTATCTCAAGGGGACTCCGGGTAAAGACATGCACTTCAAGAAAACTGCCAACCGAAGTGTAGAAGTATACACTGATGCAGACTGGGCAGGTGTTGTTAACGAAAGACGTTCCATAAGTGGTTACTGTAGCTACGTTTGGGGTAATCTCGTAACATGAAGTAAAAAAAAATCCGTTGTAGCATGCATCAGTGCAGAGGTAATCGAGCACTATCCCATGGTATATGCGAAGGAATCTGGATACGACTATTAAGAGAACTAAAGGTGTCCTATACAAGACATAAAAATGCATTGCGATAATCAGACAATTGTCAGCATATCACATAATCCTGTTCACCATGATCGCACCAAACATGTCCAGTTCCTACCATAAAATTTTCATATTATTGTAGTAGTGAGTTACTTCAAGTGTTCCTTGTCAGATGTCCTTCAACTTCAATTTGATCTCAAATACTTGGAAGGCATTTCCAAGATCCGAGTAGTTTTCTTTGATTGCATCCCACATATCTTTTGCAGTTTTGAAGAAGAGGTAGGTGCGACTAATATGACCATCCATTGAATTAATTAACCAATCCATTACAATTGAGTTGTTGAGTTCCCAAGTGCCATAAGTTGGGTCTGTTGTGGTTGGTCGTGGGATGTCTCCATTGATATATCCTAGTTTGCCACGACCACAAATTACCATAATGATCGATTGAGACCACTACAGGAAATGTTTCCCATCTAGTCGATCATAAGAGAGGAATTAAAGTCCCCTTGAAGGGTTCCTTAATTGATTTTGAAATCATTTGTGAGATTTCAGTCTCGGATGAAGTTTCGATTGTGTCACCCATGGGAAGGAATAAAACAGGAGGCAAGGGAGATTAAAGAGGAGGGATGTTTGGGACAAGAGATTATATATGACAATATCAAAAATCTTTAAAGCTCTGATGTCATGAACAAACTTAAAAAGAAGGGTGTTATCATTTACTAAATAGTTTACAACCTTTATAGAGTAGTCTAAGTGTAGATAATGGAACAATCCCTAAAAATCAGTAACTCCTTAAAAATTAGAGACTAAGATTAGATCCTACTTTACAAGGAAACTCATAGGAATAAGGTAAGTAATCTATCCTTAATTTTAGGGATTCCAACAGTTCCTGTCAACAAATCTTATAATATGTTTTTGAATTAATCTAGAGTAATTATAAGTGGTAGTATATATTGTAAAGACTTAACTATTTGCTACAATTGTTTTTTTTTGCTCAGAAATCATTTTTTATTAAAGGACCAAGGTTAAAAGCCTTGTTAAAACCCCCTAACCTAGTTTGGAGGAAAATAGTACTCTTAACAAGGTCAAAAAGCAAGAAACACAGTCAACCTTCAACTACAACCGGAGCATAATAAAAACACCCAAAGAAGCTGAACTCTATGGCCTAGCCGAAAAAAACACATACCAACAAATAAAACTAAGACATCGACTTCACCCAACAAATCAACAGTGCCTAAGACGCATCCTTTAACAACACTAACAACGATTCAAAACTTTCGAACAGAACACACATTACCAGAAAAAACTTTACCACCATGCTTTGAATAGAAAATCTTGCTTCATCCCTTCTTTTGCTAAGAAATCCGCCATCCCGTTTTGTAGTCTCGAAGTATATACGAAGTGCAGTCGAAAAATTTCTTTCGCCAGTCTATCCACTTCATCAAGAGCACTCCACCACTTCCACGGTCTTAATAAGGGATCCTTGATCCAATTAAGGGTTACTTGACAATCAGATTCCACCACCAGATGAGCTTTACCTACCCAACTCACCTCAATGAAGACAAGAAGACCAGTTTTGATAGCCATTACTACAGAAAATTCCAAACCCAAAGCTTTCACTGGACCTGAAAATAAAATTCGAACATCACCCGCTTCCCTTCTTCTGCCGCCCCATCAACATTGAATTTAAAAAATCCAACTGCATGAGGACACCATACAACAACACTCTCTACTCTATTATATTGAGATAGGCACTTTAAAGGGCTTTGGCACCAATTTCCCTCCGAAAATCTGCCAGTCGAGTCGTGCACCCAAATTCCATGTCTTCACATAACGATTCCTTCAATAAAAGTCCTTTAACATCCTCCAAAATTGCCGTCTCTCTCTAATAACGGTCTCAAAAACAAAGCCAGCCAATTTAACTTGAGCAGACTGGATCCCTCTATCACTATTGCAACTACTACACCTTTTCATCGCCATAATCTGTATAGTCCAGGATAAAGCTAACAGAGTGGGATTTCCGAACACGATCCTCCTACAAAAGGATTGACCTCTCATCTCTTAATTTCCAATAGAAAGACTTCTTTGTTCATCCAAGCATTTACTTCTACTCCACATAAATTTCTAAGGATACCCTTCCATGCGAGAGATACATCCTTATTATCCTTGTGAATTAAAAGCCAATTAAAATCGTCAACACCATATTTTGCACATATTACCTTTCTCCACAACGCTTCTTTCTCGTTTGCGAATCTCCATGCCATAGTCACATGGATCGCGGTATGCTCCGATACGGGAACGTGGAACGGGATCGCAATTCGCTAGGTCCCTAAAATTCGATACAAGAGGGGTAGACTCATTTCGGATCGCTCCGGTACAATGTACCATATAAATTGGTACGATGTACCAATTTCTTAGGTTGTTATTTTTTTACATCAAATTTTATAAGTAACTTCAAAACTTCAAATATCTTAGAGTAACTTCAATACTATAGATTTCATTCAGTAACTTCAATACTTCAAAGTTGAAGGACTAAATTTATAATTAAACCAATATCTTAAACAGTAAAAATACAACAGTAAAAAGAGTTGGTCTTTACTGTTTCTGAAATATTAACTTTACTTTTTTTCTTCTCACACTTCAACGCTTCCTCATCTTCCTTGCCAATCCATCTTCTTTTATTTTCCTTTACCAAATTACCTATCAAAAAAATATGTCGACTCTACAACCGACTGGCAAGATCGGCCCTTCCACCGTCTTCGTTATCGCCCCTTCTCCTACTGAATCCTTACCCCTATATTTGTTTCTTTGTTTTTGTTGTGATGGGCTTTTGTTTCCTTTGCTTCTGCTGTGAGGGATTTTGTTTTCTTTGGTTTGTTGTGGTGGGTTTCTTCTTTCTTTGGTTTGCTTTCATGGGGTTTATGCTTCCATTATTTTCACTATGGGTTTTTGGTACACTAATTTCACTGTTACAGTACGCGAACGAACCGCGAATTGGAACGGACGAACTGAAACGAGATTCATGGGGTAGAACGCGTTCGTACCACGTTTTGGATCACAACGTACAATACGTAGATCGTGGCTATTGAGCGATTTATATAACTATGCTCCATGCCCATTTTGCAAGCAAGGCTTTATTCTTGCATTTTATATTAACCACACCCGCTCCGCCTTGCAACTTTGGCTTGCACAACCTTCCCCAGCTTACCCGAGAGCTTTTCTTAGCTCCGTCCGGAGATCCCCAAATAAATTTCCTAATATATTTTTTTCCTGCAGTCTTAGGAGCTTCGAAAGGTGATAGATAGTATAGAGGTAAGGCAGCCAAAACAAAGTTTGCAAGGATGATTCTACTCGCAAAGGATAAAGTTCTGCATTTCCACCCTGCCAACTTCGCGTGAAAGTGTTCCACCACTGGTTCCCAAACACTAAATTTTCTCGGATTTTCCCCCAAAGGAATACCCAGATAATTAAACAGTAGCGCCACTTGCCTACACCCACAAAGATGAGCATAGTGTTCCAGACTACCCTCTTCCAGATTAATTCCAATCATCCCTGATTTCTTAAAATTAATAGTCAGCCCTAAACACACTTCAAAGCTTCTCAGTAAGCGCTTCAGACTTGTTATATGCTTTGCCCTCCTAGTCTTAAAAACAGAATGGTATCATCCACAAAATGCAGATGTAACAACGTTAGCCCAGGAACTATATCACTAATGCCTTCAATATTGCCCAACAAGGTTGCCTTTTCTAGTAATTTATGAAGATCTTCAATTACTAAAATAAATAGGAAGTGAGACAGGGGATCCCCCTACCTCAGACCTTTCTTCAAACGAAATTCCTCAGTTGGGGAACCATTTAGTAAAACTGAAATCCTTACAGTTGAAATGCACTGAAGAATCCAGCCCCTCCACTTGTCCCCAAAACTTCATTTAGAGTCATCACAGCTCCTCGTCGCCTCTTTTACCTCCTCTATGGAAAATAGCTTCTCCAGCTCCACTTCGTTTTTTGACAGCCGACTGAAACTCAAGTCGAAGACTACCTCCAATTTCTTTTACGGCTGAATTGTTTCTCAAAATACCTCTTGACTTTTGCCGTTAATCTGCTTGGATCGTTTTCACCTTCAATTCCAAGATTTGAGCCTCAGATCATCCCTTTTTTTGCTCGAAATTTGACCACCCTATGGAAGAAAGACGAATTCCTATCCCCTTCCTTTAACCAGCTAATTCTCAACTTTTGTCTCCATAGATATTCCTGTGCTCTCAATGAATCCCATAGTTGAATTTTGCAATTTAAACGTTCCTCATGGATCTCATAGTTGATAACTCTCGATCTTCCTGAATCCTCCAGCTCATTGATTCTTTTAATTAGCCCTTCAACACTTTTATTGAGATCTCCACAAGACTCCTTATTCCAATTTTTTAATGCATATTTCACTCTTTTTAGCTTATCTGGAAGATTCAACTCATTCTTGCTAGAGATTGATAGCTCCTTTTGAATAAGGTCAATGCAGTCTACTTTCGACAGCCAGACGTTTATCATTTTAAAGGGACGAGGCCCCAAATTCACACAAGTATTAGCCATCATAATTGGGATATGATCCAAAATTGTGCGCCTAAAACCAATAACCTTTAGATCAGAATGAGAATTATACCAGTTTTCTTCCACAAGAAATCTGTCTAATTTACGTCTTTTATGACCAATCCATGTAAGCTCCTTTCCCACCATAGGAACCTCCATCAAATTGCAGCTATCGATAAGCAAATTAAATTTAGCCATACATGTTGAAGAATTCGTGCAAGCAAGTCTTTCAAAGCTATATCTAATTGCGTTGAAATATCATGCCACAACCCACGTTTTATTCCACTTGATTTTTTGCTGAACCAATTCCTCCCAAAGTAATGCTTGATGTTGGGGTTCGCACGGAGCGTAGACATTTATACAGAACAAATCTAAGTTTTCTGGCAACCATTTTCCAGCCACAAGAATGAATCTTGTATTAATCTAACTCGCCTCCATCTTGAACCTGGACTTGTCCCAAATCGTAATTAATCCCACAAACCTTCCGGTAGCATCTGATGATACTCTCTCAAATTCGTCATCGTACCACATTCTTTCGACCATGCTTTCCTCCATCGAACTAATTTTTGTTTCTTGCATGAATAACATCTCTACTTTGTGTTTACTGGAAAAAATTTCTCACCATTAACACTTTTACCTGACCCCAATCCTCTTATGTTCCACGAGGCAATCTTCATTTTCCTCATGAAATGGCTCGATCTATTTTAACAGATTTGCCACCTCAACGGCTGTAAACTCCTACTCTATATCCTCTTTATCCCCAAAAAACTTAATTCCCATCTCTTGACCCAAAGATATTACCTCTCTTGCTTCTTCCAATTCACGCTCCCATCTATATTGGCGGTTCAGATGAGTAATTTCGTCCACTTCCAAAGCAGATTGTTCCCTATTCTTCGCTCTCTTGTTGGAACGTCTACACCCCAGAGCTGAAATTTCCTTCTTCGAATCCAGCATAAAAGCTTCTTTTGCTTTCTTAATCGAGCCACTCTCTATTCTTTTGCCTTATAATCTCGAATTTTGAAATTCCGGAAGCTCCAACACAACACTCGTGTCTCCTCTTCCTTCACCCACTTCTTTCCCTCTCCATTTTAACTCGTTATTCTCATGAAAATTTTTCTCAATCTGACTATCCTTGTTTTTTTCCTCCTCTTTGTACGCCCTACCACCGCTTTCCTCGTATGGGTTTTCTTAAACTTATCTTTGGACTTGGCCGACTACTTGATTTTTAGCTCATTTAATTGGAAGCCCATTGCTTTCGGATACTCCACCACTCTTTCCGAACTTGGGTTTTCTAACCATGGGTCGGCTAAAACATGGATGTCCACTATCCCAATATTTGTAATGGCCTCATCTGCTTTATGCCCCTTTAATACAATCTGTTAAACACCCGCGTCATTCCACACTCTGCCCTTTCTTTTGACTTTTCTATGGATTTTGAAACGTCATCTCTTTCCTTCTTAATAAATGAGGAAGAAAAACAAAACAAGAATAAATATGCAATATTCTTAATATCCACCCAGTCCACCCTCCACCAAGAACAAAACAATCTCCAAAAACTTCCAATGAAGGTGCATCCAGCAAATAAATGGTTTACATTTACACAAGAAATATGTTCTTCACCGCAGTTCTCTCCTGTTCAGGAATTCCTTTGTAGGAATCCGATCAATATTCAGAATCCATAAGAATCTTTTAACTTTAGGTGGAACTTTTAACTCCCACAACTTATCGAAGTCAAAGTCTGGTTCCCTCACCCCAAAACAAACTAACTGAAACGTGAGTTTCTTTACCCAGAATAGTCCAGCTTTATCGTGGATCCAAATTAATTTATCCCTTATCTCTGTTTGGATCTTAACACCCTTGATTATTTTCGATAAATCCTTAACCATAAGCCATTCTCTTTCCATTAGGACACTTGAAAAAATTGTATCCCACTTCAAGTTACTCCAGTCAGAACCCCCAATTAAACTGGCTACCGACATCCATTTTAGCAAAGATAACATATATAGTCGAGAGAAAGTAATTCACAAAGTAGATTCTCCGCACCACAAATCCTCCCAAAAACAGTGCGATTTTGCCATGCTCAATTTTCCATCTAAAAGAGTCGGAGTTCATCCAATGAGACACCTCCATGTTTAGCCAATTCTTACTAATTTTCCTTCACACAATCGGCATTCTTTTCACATTTAAAGTTTTAGCTGCTAATCACTGAATGTTGACCCGTATTTTGATTTGATAACCCTCCTCCAAAGTGTCGATCTTTCCTAAGCAAACCTCCGATCTTATTTAGCCAATAAAGCGCTATTTTTAGCTCGAATGTTCACGACTCCCCCACCATCCTTACAACTAGGTAAGCACACACGATTCCAACTAACTCGAGTCATTTTCCTTTTCACTTCTATGTATCCCCATAGAAATCCCCTTATGATCTTCTCTATTTTGAGTAGCACTGTTCTTGGTATTTCAAATAAGGACATATAGTAAAGTGGAAGCGAATATAATACCGATTTCATCAAGCCTCCTTATGAGTGTTCTGAATCAGTAATATTTGGTCGTTAATTCTTCGATCTTATAGATTTATTGTTATTGATTTGGTTGTGTTATGCTTATTTTCGTGCAGTATCTTACTTTCCAGAATTAGCAGTAAAACGAGCGCATTCTATATTTTTTATTATTATTTGGTCACGGCTAGAGATATGAGCACGACTCTAGGCATGACACAGTCTGACGTGGTAATTTCTTGAAGATCAAGTCAGTGCCTTTTGGAAGGTGGACAAGAAGAGTTATATTAGGAGACTTATTTTTAAATTTTAAAGTTTGAATTTAGAAAATATTTGGAATTATTTTTATTTTAATTTCTTTGTTTATCTCTAGGTTTTTAGAGGCTATCAATACCCTCTTGGCTTAAGCCTAAAGACACAACTTTGAATTTACTGTTCTTCTTCTTTCTAGTTTTATAAAGTTATTTCTTTTCTTTTCTCTTCAAGTTTTCGTTTTTACTTTATTTTAAGTTTTATTTTTAAACATGCTAAGTATGACTTTTGTCATGCTTAGCTAATTTTCTCATAAGCTCAGAGTTGAAGTGATGACTCAATTCCAACGTGAGAATTGAAAAATACCTTAATAACTTTGGAATATCTCTCTCAATCTCTGCGCTTATTTTTCAAAATCAATTCAATTTTCAAAATCAAAGATTGACTTGGTCAAAATGTTGTTACGATTAAATGTGTGGGGAGAAGGATCGGATTATTAAAAGCACATTCGACTTCATGTGAACACACTTGGCGAGATTGCCTTGCCAAGAGAGAATTGAGATCGAAATTAGTAGTTATTGGAACAATAATCTAAGTTGGTCTTCAAAACTTAAACGGTTATTGATCTATGACAATTGATGTTGATCAGATCAATTTTCGAAGCCGGAATCAAAGATTGCCTTGGGTATTCGATATACAAAATAGAGTCACGAGGATTACCCTTGTAGACAAAGTAGCCGACGTGAATCCCGAAGAGAAAATCTAATTCGATGATCAGAAAGAAATTGAGTCATAGCGAGGCTTGAGGCTGTTTTTACCGTATTTATTTTCCACTTTACATTCTCTATTTTCTTTATTTTTACTTTAAATTGCTTTCTCTTATTTAATCCTTTTAATCAAAATCCCCCTTTTTTTCTTTACTACTTTTCACTTGGTTTAAGCAATTCAAACATAAATTTGGGAATTTTCTAAGTCCCTAAGGATCGACCCTTACTTCTCTTTACTACGTATTTCCTTTATTTATTAATCGAGAAGAAGGAATTTATTTGACATCAAAACGATAGTTATCAAATTGGCACCGTTGCTGGGGACTTCGCCAAAGTTACTAATTTTTGTTTGCTTTTGATTTATGTCCAGGACAAACCCCGGTGAATTAATGGAGTACGACCCATAAATTGAAGCCAGAGAGCTCAGAGACTTAACGCACAGACACTTTGGGAAAGAAGGAGATGACAATCATATCCAGAATCGAATTCAGAATCAAATTCAGGTGAAACTGTTAATACCGAACCAAATCCGATGGCCGATCCTAGTATCAGAGAGTTAGCCGCAACTCCTACTGAACAAGAGCCTTTGTGCATTGATTTTTCCCAAGGCGAAACTCCATACCAATTAAAAACTGGCCTTATTCATCTTTTCCCTACCTTCCGCGGATTACCAAAAGAGAATCCACATAAACATCTCACGAAATTTCACATGGTCTACTCCAGCATGAGACCACAAGGAGTAACTGAGGATCAAATCAAACTTAGAGTTTTTCCTTTCTCCTTACTTGATTCGGCTAAGGCGTGGTTATTTTATTTACCCCAAATTCTATTACTACATGGGCTCAAATGACTCGCCTTTTTCTTAACAGGTTTTTCCCTGCGGCGAACACAAGTGAGTTACGAAGAAGAATACTTGGAATCAAGCAACTTGATGAAGTGTCACTCTATGACTACTCGAAGAGATATTCTATGACTACTCGAAGAGATTTAAAAAATTATGTGCTAGTTGCCCACAACATGGGTTAACCGAACAAACACTCTTTTAATATTTTTATGAAGGATTAACTCCCCTGGAAATGAAGATGATCGATGCTGCCAGCAGAGGAGCTTTGGTGAACATGACTCCTGCTGAGGCTAGGGAATTAATTTCCACAATGGCCGTAAATTCCCAACAGTTTTGTCCAACTAATGAACCTCCTCGAAGGGTTCGTGAGATAAGTTCATCTTCCTTAGAAAGTAAGATAGATAAATTAACTGCAGTAGTCAACTCTCTTGTTGCAGGAAAGATAGGACCCAACAGATTATGTGGAATATGTGCATTATATGATCTCCCAACAAAAGATTGTCCACTAATTCAAGATGACACAACAACTCAGGTTAATGTAGTGAGGAACTTTCCAGGACCTCCCCAGTGGGATTATAATCCCTACAAAAATACTTACAACCCAAGATGGAGGGATCATCCAAATTTTAGTTACGCTCAAAACTCAAGGCCGAATCAAGTTTATCAACCAAGGCCACCTCCACCACCCCTACAGTCGCAGAAGGCATCGTTAGAGTCAATTGTTGAAAGATTATCTCTTTCCTAGGAAAATTTCCAAATTTATACTAAAGCCCTCTTCCAAGAGATGGACAAGAAAATAAGCCAATTGGATCAAACCATAGGGTTCTTGGAATCAAAAAGTAAACTTTCGTCTCAAACCGAGGTAAATCCAAGGGAGAATGTCAGCGACATCACTCTTCGGAGTGGTACAGTAGTCGCGCCACCTATTCCAAAAGATGAAGCAATGCAAAAAAGAAAGAAGACTATTGATTTTGGATCCCAAAAGAAGAGTGACGAAGTAAAAATAGATCTAACGCCATCTCCATATGACGTGCCACCACATTTTCCATCAAGGTTAGTAAAAAAATAGATAAAGAAGTTGAGGAAAAAGAAATACTAGACGTATTTCAGAAGGTGGAAATCAATATACCTCTTCTGGAGGTTATCTGAAGGGTTCCAAGATATGCCCGGTTTCTAAAAGATCTTTGTACGACAAAGAGGAAGCTTTATGGGGTCGAGAAAGTGAATTTGGGAGAACATGTCTCAGTTGTGTTCCAACGAAAGTTACCACTGAAACTGAAAGACCAAGGTATGTTCGTATTACCCTATAAAATTGGTAAAGTTGGGATAAAATGAGCCATGTGTGACCTTGATTCTTCTATTAATGTAATGCCTCTCTCTGTTTACAATATGATTACTAACGAACCTTTGAAGGATACAAAAATATCAATTCAGCTTGCTGACAGATCTGTGATCTATCCGGAAGGTCTCTTGCAAAATGTGCTTGTGGAGATAAACGATTTAATATTTCCCGCTGACTTTTATATAATTGATATGGAGAATGATCACACAAGCACATCTTCTGATATCCTATTGGGGCGTCATTTCCTAAGTAATGCACACAAAAAGATTGACGTAAGAAGCGGGATTTTAACCATGGAATTTGATAGTGAGATCGTTAAGTTTGAGGTGTATAAGGTAATGAGATATCCTGACAAAGTGGAGAGTATAAATTATGTTGATATAATTGATCCATTGGCTGATGAATTTTTAAGGACTAATTTTTCCTTTGATCTATGTAGGGAGTTAGAAGATCATGATGAGGAAATCAGGAAGTTGAAAAAAATATATTCAGATTGTGCCGAATTAAAATTGATTTCTTCTAAGCCTAAGGTTCTGCCTTCTGTTTTGTAGGTGCCTGAAGTTGAACTGAAACCGTTGTCTAATCACTTGAAGTACGCTTTCCTCGAGGCAAATAACACTTTGTCAGTGATCATATCAGTGATCATATCGAAAGGATTGTCCAAAGAAGAAGAAAATGATTTAATAACGGTTTTGCGTGCACACGAGGATGTTATAAAATGGATCATCACCGACATAAAAGGATTAAGTTCATCCATATGTATGCACAAAATTAAAACCAAATAAGGCACAAAATTGACCCGTGAAGGCTAACGTCGGCTAAATCCAACAATGATGGAAGTGGTAAAAAAAGAGATACAAAAACTCCTTGATGCAGATATTATATATCCAATTTCGGATAGTAAATGGGGAAGTCCGATACATGTAGTTCCTAAAAAAACAAGAGTTATTGTGATCGAAAATTCTGAAGGAGAATTCGTACCAACACGAATTCAAAATGAATGGAGGGTCTGCATTAATTACAGGAAGTTGAATTCATTAACCCGAAAAGACCATTTTTCTATTCTATTCATATATCAAATGATAGAAAGGCTAGTCAGTAAGACTCACTATTGTTTTCTTGATGGAGTTTTAGGTTTTTTCCAAATTCTAGTAGCACCTGAAAAACAAGAAAAGACGACATTCACATGCCCCTTCGGCACATTTGCTTACCGACGAATGCCTTTCGAACTTTACAATGCACCTACCAAATTCCAACGGTGTATGATTAGTATTTTTTTCTGATTATATTGAGAAAGGTATTGAAGTCTTCATGGATGACTTCACTGTTTTTGGTAATTCATTCAACGAGTGTCTATTAAACTTAATAAATGTGTTACGTCGGTACCTAGAATTTAACCTTGTTTTGAATTATGAAAAAAAATGTCATTTTATGGTTGATAAGGGATTAATTCTAGGACATATTGTTTCTTCAAAAGGAATTGTGGTAGACAAGGAGAAAACCGATATAATACGTTCACTTCCATACCCCACTATTGTGAGGGAAATCCACTCTTTTCTTGGTCATGTAGGATTTTACTGCAGGTTCATTAAGAACTTTTCCAAGGTGGCGCAACCATTATGTGAATTGTTACAGAAAGATAAAACCTTCAATTTCGATCAAGAATGCAGAGAATCGTTTGATGTTTTAAAAGAAAAGTTGGTTTCAACACCCATAGTCCAATCGCCAGATTGGGACATCCCATTCGTAGTCATTTGTGATGCTTCAGATGGAAGTATTGGAGCCGTACTCAGAAAAAGAGCCGAAAAAGAACCTCACGTTATCTCCTATGCGTCACGCACCTTAGATTCCGCACATCAGAATTATTCAACAACAAAAAAAGAATTATTCGCTATCATTTTTTACATTAGATAAATTTAGATCGTATCTTCTAGGCACTAAAGTTGTTGTTTTGATCATGCAGCCTTGAAGTATTTGCTTAACAAAAAAGAGAGGCAAAACCACGACTAATTCGTTGGATCTTACTCCTCCAGAAATTTGATTTGGAAATCAAGGATAAGAAAGAATGTGAAAAGTTGGTGGTCGATCACTTAAGCCAGCTTCCAATCACTATAGTTGATCCTCTCATTCGAGAGGAATTCCCGGAGGAAAGCTTGATGATGGCATAAAAGTCAATGCCTTGGTTCATATATATAGTTAATTACTTAGCTTCAGGTAAATTACCATCTGATTTGACGAGAGTCGAAGTAAACCACATTAAAAGAGAATCTTGATTTTTCATTTGTGATGATATGTATCTTTGGAAGCATTGTTCAGACTAGGTAATTCGGTGATGTGTTGCTGAAAGCAAGGTAAAATTAATTTTAAAATTTTGTCATTCTTATTCTTGGGGTGGACATTTCGGAACAAAGCAGACTGCTCATAAAATTATGGAATACGATTTCTTCTGGCCTCATATTTTCCGTGATGCTTACTTGTTTTGCAAATCTTGTGATAATTGCCAACGTGCAGGTAATTTGACTCAAAGAAACGAAATTCCCTTAATCTTATTCATATATGTGAAATATTTGATGTTTGGGGACTCGATTATATGGATCCTTTTGTTTCTTCCTTTGGAAATTATTATATATTTCTTGCTATTGACTATGTTTCGAAGTGGGTAGAAGCTAAAGCCACTCAAAAAAATGATGCCAAAAACTATTGTTCAGTTTCTAAAAAAATATATTTTTTCCAGATTTGGCACAAGAAGAGAGATAATAAGCGACCACATCACACACTTCATCAACTGGGTAATTGATGTTGTTACGAAAAAACATGGAGTAAATCATAGAATTGCCACGACTTATCATCCGCAAACGAACAGACAAGCAGAAATATCAAACCGTGAAGTGAAGAGAATTCTTGAAAAGATAGTCAAGCCAAATCGCAAGGATTGGAGCTTAAAATTAATTGATGCCTTATGGTCTTATCGAAATGCATATAAAGGACCTATCGGCATGTCGCCATATCGTCGTGTAATCGGTAAGCCATGTCATTTTCCTGTCAAGCTGGAGCACAAGGCATATTGGGCTGTAAAACAATGCAATATGGAATTGTCAGCGGTTGGTGAAGCACAGAAGTTACATATACATGAACTTGAGGAAATCCGGAGAGATGCTTACGACAATGTCGGGATATATAAAGACAAAACAAAAGAATTTCATGATAAAAAAATTGCTTTTAAATCTTTTTCAGTCGGGCAAAAAGTTCTTTTTAATTCAAAGTTAAAACTTTTTACAGGTAAACTTCGATCAAAATGGAGTGGACCTTATACGGTAACTGAAAATTTTTCTCTTGGCACATTCGAACTTGAAGATTACTCGGGCACTCGATTTAAAGTCAATGGACACATATTAAAACCATATTATGTGAATAGTCAGCTTGCTTAATTGAAGATCTCGACTTAGAAGAACCTGTTGTAACACCTCCAACCCATATCCGACCCAGATTCAAGTTCGAGGTGTCACATTGACTTTTCAAAACTTGTACTTGTATACAATAAAACAAATTCCAATTCTATTATATAAAAGTTCATAATTCATATTATTACAAATATAATATCTTCAAAACTGATCAGAGCGTACATAATTTAAAAACATTAATTACATGCCAACTGCTTTCAATAAACAAAATCCATATAATTCAAAACACTTGTCTGATCTGATCATCGTATAGGAGGGGCTGACTTGTCTTGCTCCACTTAGCTTATCATCTTGCTTTTCAGAACCTACGTGTGAACAACAAGCTAAGTCTATGACTTAGTGAGGTATAAAACTTATAATAGAAACTTTAATTCCTAACAATGTATGAACACTTAATACGATTATATCATGCATAAACATATATCATTTCATATAACCAATACACACATGCACATATATCATCATTTTCATACTTAGCATTATTATTAATCTTTTCATCATATGACCCTTTATTTACTATGTGTGCACATCATATATCATATAGATCAATTCACAAAGAATCAAACATATCATCATACAATTTCTATAATTCATCTCATATCACATAAGTATATACAACACAATATAAGGTATTTGTTGTTATTTATGTCTTAGCCCATGTACAAATGTGAGAACTAAAGATATGTGAGTACATTGAGGTTGTGCACCTACGCTGTCACCACAGTGCGCATAATTCCCACTGAGAGGAACATGAAATCTATATCTCGAAGGACCGTTCCATATACCCTAAAGGACATATGTAATCCTATCCATATGTCCTGAAGGACATAGGTAAACTTGTCTATATATCCCGAAAGACGTAGGTAACCCTCGACTCTTGGCATGCCAATTATACCTCTAGCCCTCATGACACATAACATGGGCATTATTATTATTTATATCATTTCACATATTCACATGTACATGTCACTTTTCTTATGATTTCATATTCGTATGTCACTTAGCTTATAACACTTCTCATGTGTTCATATAACATGTATGTCATTGCCATCTCTTGTTCACATATGTTTCCCATATATCACATATATCACGTAACACATATATTTTTATATCCTTTCTTATATGATTTTATAGTTCTTCATTCGATAATTCCTATATCATAATTTCCTTTAAGCATATACAACACTCCTATAAGGCTTATCCTATAATTTTGTATTATCATTTACGTTCATGTCCCCTAATTTATATATTATTCTCATATGGTCTCATAATTCATTAATTTATGATTTATATTTGGTTCTCTTAAGTCTTTTCATAGACATATATTTGTATGACTCATCACTTATACATAGCTTATATTACAATCTTATGTATCACATTTATCTTGTCATATAACTTACATCTTATGATCATATGATTACATTACTTATTTTATCTTCTTCTATTATCCTAAAGATCAATGTTAGTTAGATTTTCTCACTTTTCCTTTAATACAATAAGTCTATTATACTAGTTTCCTCTAAACTTAACTCATATAATAAGTCTATTCTTTCTGTTGTGATCATATAAGTTATTTACTATTTTATATGATTCGTGATCTTATAACTTATTTTACATGCTCATTTAACCTTTTCATATAGTTTCATAGTTGAGTATCACATAACTTAACTTATATCATATTATCATGTTTTCACATATATCATGGACACTTAACATGTATCATATAAACATGTATTCTCGTGACTAATATTCGTATACTTAACATATAGACATATGCATGTATTCATTTCCACAAAGAAATCATATCAATACGATAATTGCATTCATGGACTCATACAATCTAATAGTGGAAATAGACTTATCGCAAGTCATATTCCCATCAAACATCTTTTACATAATAATTAGCACTCACTAGTCAATACCAATCCCTTATCTCTTCTCGATGACTATTACTTGTCGACTTGTTCGGATGTTACTCTCGATCGATATCTTTGAAATGAGCTCACGTGAAGAGGAATAAGAAGAACTCTTTTCTTTGGACTTTTCATTCATTTTTATTCACATTTCACGTGTTTACATCCCTTAAAAAGAGAAAATAAAAATATTATCTTAGAAAAGACCAATATACCCTTATTACTTCAAAACTCTACAGTTAAATCCAACATCAAAATTCTCCAATTAAGTCCCTAAACTTTTAAATTATTTCTAAATTGAGTACCAAGTTTTAAAAATTTATATTTTAGTCACTAGTCCTGTTTTGTGATGCTACAAATCTCCCATTCTTTAAGAAAATTAGTCCTTGAATTTTCACTACAGCTATAGATGAAAATATTGTCTACATATATCCTATTCATATTCTCAAGTTACCTCCTCAATTTAATCTTTTGTGTTATCATTAATAACTTGGCTTTCATTACTTCAATTCTTCAACTATTTTTTTCCTTTATACATCCATATCATGTCACTTATCATGTAGACAATAACATCAGTTCTTATCACTCAAAATCATTAATCAATCAAATTCCTCATCAATCTTTAATTACATTGCAATAATAACCAAACATTTATTCCATCGTCACTTGACTGCCTCTTAAACTTCCTTAATACATATACATCATTCTTTATCTCTCTGATTACGTCTACCTAACCAAGAAACATAACCTTTATCATATCTGATCCTTTAAACTTCAACTCCATCTTAAATTTTCTATCTAACTATTCTTCCAGAAATCAAAATCTTCTTATAACATGAGTCATATCCTTTACTTCATACTCATATACTCTTTTTATATCACTTATACTTATTCCTGATAAGCAATCTTTATCACATCTTCCTAACTTTGGTAATCAACACTACTTGCACAAACCTTATTCTTTGCAAAACCCTTATTCAAATCCCAATATACATATTCCTTTTTATCATCTAAATTTTTTCTATCAATCCTTAATTTCCTTTAAACATACGAATCCTTATCTCATTCACTAACTCACATTTTCATGATGAAAATACACAACCATATCCAAATCCATGCCATACTTTGTTAGCTTAGCTTGATACCATCTTCTAATCCTTTAACTCTAATATTTTCATCATCACCTAACTTTGTTAGTCAGTACCAGTTCTTCCCATCATGTACATTATTTCCGTTCAAACTCAAACATTACAACTTTCTTTGTCTTATAAACTGAACACCAATATATCCATTCTTAAACTCTTACGAAATAATATCTATATCACTTGATTCATCGTAGATGCTTCTTTTTCTTCAATTTACATAATTTCTAACAGAACTTTCAATCCATTCCACCACTATTTAAGTGGGTCTGACTTCCATCGAATTTGATCTTTTAACATGGAATACAACTAAGTCAAACCAAGTTTGTAGTGGAAAACCATAATCCCTATTTCTCTTTGATAGTGCTGATTTCTTATGAAATACTAGTTCTCTTAATCATTCTGAACTTTCTCTAGACCTTTAGCACAATTAACTACTTCTTGAAAAGACAACGATTTCAACACCAATAACATCCTTTTAATCTAGACACAAGCCCTCCACAAACCAATTGCATATATCATTTTCATTCAAATTAGCTTAACTACAATTCACTCAACTTATCAAACTGCACTCTTATCCATACACATTACAATTCTCCTTTTTCAAACTCATGAACTCTGTCTTCATATTTCTGATAAACTTATCACCGAAATACTTATTATCAAACTTTTCTAAACTAATAACCGCATCACTGAATCTTCTATCATTCTCATCATTCTCATGATAGCATCTATTCACTATACTTCAACCTATCTACATAATAACTAAACTATTTTATCTATTTCTCCACTTTAGAATAGTGGAGACCCTATAACGTTATTCTAACATGTTTTCAACTTTATGAAAACAACCTTGGTTTTTCCAAAGCATTTCCTGAGGTATCTGCTCTTCATCTTGCCTGGCCAGGGAAGGTGAATTGCTACCACCATCAGGTTTATCACCTATCGATTCACTTCGACAATTCTTATAATCAAATTTCTACTATATCATACTAATCTTATTTTATTAGCAAGATATCATACTCCTTACACTATCATATCAGAAATTTTCACTTTGTGTTGGCATGTACACATTTTAAAACTCGTTTGACTTCTGTTTAGGCCTAGAATCAGCTAAACCTTAGCTCTGATATCATTAAATGTAACACCCCTAACCCATATCCGACCCAGATCCGAGTCTGAGGTGTCACATTGAATTTTCAAAACTTATACTTGTAGACGATAGAAAAAAATCCATTTCTATTAAATAAAAATTCATAATTCATATTATTAAAAATATAATATCTTCAAAATTGATCAGAGCTTATATAATTTAAAAACATTGATTACATGCCAACTACGTTCAATAAACAAAATACATATGATTCAAAACTCTTGTCTGATCTAATTATCGTATAGGAAGGGCTGACCTGTCTAACTCCATTTAGCTTCTCTTCTTGCTCCTCAGAACCTACGTGTGAAACATTCACACACTAAGTCTATGACTTAGTAAGATATATAAAACTTATTATAGAAACTTTAATTCCTAACAATGCATGAAAACTTAATACGATTATAGCATGAACAAACATATATCCTTTCATATAACTAATACACACAAGCATATATATCATCATTTTCATACTTAGCATTATTATTAATATTTTCATCATATGACCCTTTTTTTTACTATGTGTGAACATCATATATCTTATAGATTAATTCACAAAGAATCAAACATATCATCATACAATTTCTATAATTCATCTCATATCACATAAGTATATACAACACATATATAAGGTATTTGTTGTTATTTCTATCTTAGCCCATGTACAAATGTGAGAACTAAAGATATGTGAGTACATTGAGGTTGTGCACCTATGCTGTCACCACAACTCGCATAATTCCCACTGAGTGGCACATGAAATCTTTGTCCCGAAGGACCAGTCCATATGTCCCGAAAGACATAGGTAATCCTATCCTTATGTTCTGAAGGACATAGGTATTCTTGTCCATACGTCCCGAAGGACATAGGCAACCCTCGACTCTTGGCAGACCAATTATACCTCTAGCCCTCATGACACATAACATGTACATTATTATTATTTATATCATTTCACATTTCACATGTACATGTCACTTTTCTTATGATTTCATATTCATATGTCGCTTAGCTTATAACACTTCTCATGTGTTCATATAACATGCATGTTATTTCTATCTCTTGTTCACATATGTTTCCCATATATCACATATATCACGTAACACATATATCTTTTACATCCTTTCTTATAGGATTTTATAGTTTTTCATTCGATAATTCATATATCATAATTTCCTTTAAGCATATACAACTCTCCTATAAGGCTTATCTTATAATTTTGTATTATCATTTACGTTCATGTCCCCTAATTTATATACTATTCTCATATGGTTTCATAATTCATTATTTTATGATTTATATTTGGTTCACTTAAGTCTTTTCATAGACATATATTTACACGACTCATCACTTATACATAGCTTATATTACATTCTTATGTATCACATTTATCTTGTCATATAGCTTACATCTTATGATCATATGATTACATGACTTATTTTATCTTCTTCTATTATCTTAAAGATAAATATTAGTTAGATCTCTCACTTTTCCTTTAATACAATAAGTCTATTATACTAGTTTCCTCTAAACTTAACTCATATAATTCATGTCTTGGTATCATATCTTCATCTAAACATATATCTACATGTTTATAATCACTTAGCTCTTATTCTTTCTGTTGTTATCATATAAGTCATTTACTATTTTATATGATTCTGATCTTATAACTTATTTTACATGCTCATAAAACCTTTTCATACAGTTTCATAGTTTATATCTCATAACATAACTTATATCATATTATCATGTTTTTACATATATCATGGACATTTAACATGTATCATATAAACATGTATTCTCATGACTTATATTCACATACTTAACATATAAACATATGCATGCATTCATGTCCACAAAGAAATCATATCAATACGACAATTGCATTCATGGACTCATACAATCTAATAGTGAAAATAGACTCATTGTAAGTCTTATTTCCATCAAACATCTTATACATAATAACTAGCACTCACCTTGCGTCACTAGTCAATACCGATCCCTTATCTCTTCTAAATTACCGACTTGTCCGGACATTACTCTCGATCGATATCTTTGAAATAAGCTCACATGAAGAGGAAGAAGAAGAACTCTTTTCTCTAGACTTTTCTTTCCTTTTCATTCCCATTCTACGTGTTTATATCCCTTAAAAAGAGAAAATAAAAATCTTCTTTAGAAAAGACCATAATACCCTTATTACTTCCAAACTCTACAATTAAATCCAACATCAAAATTCTCTAATTAAGTCCCTAAACTTTTAACTTTTTTCAAAATTGAGCACCAAGTTTTAAAATTTACATTCTAGTCACTAGTCTTAGTTTGGGATGCTACACCTGTAGTCCGAATTAGATCGTTGAGCTAACGACGTTAAACAAAAGTACTTTATGTGAGGCAACCCATTTTTAATTTTGTTACTTTTATTTTATTTTATTTCGATTGAGCAATTTCATTTAATTTTTTTATTTTTCAGGAACTAAATGTTTTTAATCAAGCTTAGACGATGAAGGTTTGCACAAATTATATTTGAACAGAGAAAAAATAAGACCCCAGGAGCAATAAAAATCACGCAAAGCATTGGCAAAATTCGTCCCAACGTCGTTAGAATCGTTTTATTAAAAATGGTGCACCTTAGCATTCCTCTATTAAGATCCTCTATTAAGATCGACACACGTTAGCAAAACCCAAATCACACTTTTTCCTCCTTTTTTGTGAGACATTCTGTCGTCGCCTGCTCACCATATCTCTTCTCTTTCTTTTACTTTGATCGTGAGCCCCACCCCTTTCCCTATCACTTCTCCTTTTCAATTTTTAAACTTTCATTCTCTCTTATAAAAACCAAATTATACCCAACTTTAAACACCCCCATGTACGGCAGAACCAAATTAAAACCCCCAACTCACTTTCCTCATCCCAAACAAAACCCCCCAAAATATCGTCCAGCCTCTCCTCTTCTCTATCGTGCTACTCATTATCGATTTCATCGTACCGCCCCGTCTGTGCTTCTATACGCTCGCTGTTACTCACGATAGTGTGCGCAAGGAACAAACAAAATGACGATGCGACTCATCCGACCACCATCCTTGGGGGACGCCGCTACCTCAATACGCCAACTCCGTTCTACCGCCGCTTGCTGCTCGCCTGACGCGAGGCCGCGACCACGCACCAAATGTTTCAACTTCGCTGTATTGCTCGACGTTTTCACCCACCACTTCGCTATGCCTTGGGCCGAGCACTACTTGTTGTTCCTCTCCGTCACACTCTTTTTCCCCGTCGTTCCAGTCCATGCCGACTTTAGTAACTTCTTTATCTTGTCCGTGACTATCGACTTTCCCAACACGTTCCATGACTTCGACGGCATCCGACAATGAACCGGAGGTAATTTCACTCCTATTTCAATTGAACCATTACTTATGTACCATTCAGTTTATGGTTTTACAGAGGATTTAGATGTTGGTTTTCTGCCCCCGAATCCATCTCTTGCAACATCTAGTTCTCGGTATCAACCAGGGCATCCCGCTTCACTGTCCCTTTCCTCTAGCATTGGTAACTTCCCTGCTCCTGGAAGTCCACCACTTGCCCATGAGAATCCCGAGCGTAACCAACGCAGTCGATCGTATACTGTCCCTACCGAAGAGACTTTGGAAGGTTACTTGCAATTCACTAACGAGGAGTTAGTACGTTTTGAGTCAGTAAGACATCGTCCGCTTCGTGTAAGTAAATATATTCCGACTCAAACCTTAGAAACTTTTCACTTACGTGAATATGTCCACGCTTATTTTGCTGCCATTGGTTAGACGTTATATCCGATGATTAATTGTGGAACGTTTTATGAATTTGTCTTTGAATTTTACGCCACTTTTACTTTTTCTCAGAATCGTCTTATTAATGTTAACTCTCCTGATGTCGTTACATTTCGATTATATGGAAACTATTTTTCAATGTCAATTTTTTAGTTTAATCTTGCTATAGGGTTTGTGACGGATATCACGAATCATGCGCATCTAACTGTTATGCTTGAGATTTCGTAGGATTTTGATGCCGATATGGATTACGAGACACTTGCCGTCTTGGTTGGCCATACATTCAATGCTCGTTCGACTCAAGCTCATCTTATACACGACCCAGCCTTACGCTATATACATCATTTCCTCGCCTACAATTATTTTAGCCAAAATGATTCGTTTTTCTTCTTGAGTTGGGTTGAGCTTTTCTTTTTATGGTACATGTCAACTGTCGAGCGGGTGAACTTAGGATTTTGGTTTGCTCAGGTTTTTGAGATCATTATTTGGTCCAATTGTCGATTTATCCTTGATTCTTATATTACTCATTTAGTCTTTTGCATCGCTAATTTTGATGTTACCAAGTTTACTTATGATTTTTCTACAGATGCCTTAGATGAACGATGTTTGGACTCGATAGACTTACTTGCTGGAACTCCGTGCGCACCATACTTTGTTCCACCTAGTGTCCTCACTCATCATAGTGAGCAAGTTTTTGTTTACCGTAATGCACCATAATCGCCACATACAACACCTCCCCTAGACATGTAGACATAAATGGATGAAGTACACATCCGTTTCCACACCATTGAGATGAACATTACTGAAATTCTTTCATATATTCATCCCAACTCCTCCCACCGCGGTTGTTGTTGTGGTCGTGCTCAACAATAAATATAGGGAGTTCTCTATTCCTTCTCTTGCACTTTAATTTTACGTTTTGAGACAAAACACTTTAAGTAAAGGAAAGTAGAGTCTAGGTTGAATTTCCCTTTGCTTATCTCTATGTTTTGATGCTAGTATGTGTTGATTGGATTTGCAAAAAAATTCATTGAATTCCTTTTTCTTGTTGAATATTTTTGGAATGTCATTGATATGAACTCGATTATGTATTCCGAGTCATATACGATGTTGCTCGATCGTGATTCTAGTAAGAAACTCCACAATGCTTGAAATGATTCTGAAAATGCAAAATTAACGTTGTGAATATGAGATAAAAAAATAAAGAATGAAATTTGAAAAGATGTGGATGGATTTGAAGTGGTTTACAAATGAAAGAAGTGCGGTGGTGATGACGTTTGAATGGATGTAACGAAAATGATGAAGGATGGTTGTAGTCGGCGAGGAGGATGATAAAAATTCAAAAGATGGATTGTGAACCATTAACTATTTATAGCTAAGAACCAACAATACGATATGATGGAATCGAGGTGGAAGAGGATGGAATGTGACCCACTAGCTATAGGTGAGGTAGGAACCAACGTTATAATAAAATGAAATGGACGAAGGCTTCAAGACTGACAAGAAACTGATAGAGTTCTAATCCAAGAACTAAAATGAAAGCAACATTTCAAAGATTTTATTATGCAAAAAATTCTAAGTACAAATGCCATGGAGGTGCCTATTTATAGTGTTGATAGACACCATATGAAGAGTTTTTACAATTAAAATAAAACATTCACCTAAATGCAATTGAATTCAATTAAATGACTTGTCATTCTTCTTATCCTTTGATGGCTGGCCATGTAGATTGAAAATGGATGGGTTAAGATTTAATTTGAGATAATTCTAGCCTTAAATTTGTCCAAAAAAGGAGGGGTGAATCTTGGGCGGCCTTGATTTGCTTGCAAATGGAATAAAAGAGGATAAATGAAGTCATAGGATGAATGTGGACATCCTACATGTCCAAATGAGCTTATCTCTTCAAATTCCTTGATGATTTTATCACTTAATTTGGTGGTTAAATGAAATAAAATCAGTCTTCATTGCTTGTTCCCTTGTAGAATATGATCAACCTTCAAAAGATGATAAAGGCCTTGAATACTAAGTTTTGAATGTTGGTTATTGCATGTCCCCTTTCTTAAACATGAATGGCCTTCAATGGGTGATAACATCAACCTTGAATTCCTTGAATTGGTGAATTAGGATGGCCATAAATTGCTTGTCTATTGGTAGAAGATGAAAGGACTCTTCCTTGGCTCAAACTCATCAAAATCATCCTTGTATAAAATTCCTGTATTGAAAATTCCAGCATGCATTGTCTTCAGTAAATCGATCATATATGAAGCTCCCGATATTAGATTGAGGTGATTCCAAAGGCGTTGGAAAGATAAAAGACAGTGGAAAGATAAAAGACATACGAATAATGTCCAATTGATTTCTGGACCGAAAAACATCTATATCGCATCCATAATTAGAAGTCATTCTGACTGATATTCTTGCATCTGTTGAAACCGTTCAACTTCTCTCATGCATCTAGACAAAAAGGTGAACGTTATTCAATATTTAATTGAAAATTTGCATGAAACAATTAAGAGTTAGTTTAATATATGAACTAGTTTGATGAATGAACTAGTTTAATTAACTAACTAACTTTATTCAATGAAATAGATACATGAATGAAGTAGCTTACTAAATGATCTAAATATGCATAAATGAACTACTTTCCTAAATGAACTAGATACTTTAAATGCAATGCATGATTAAATGAACAACACACTTATTAAATGGAATGAATGTCATGCAATTAATACAACTTGTGCAAATTCATGCAATGAATAATATCATATGATAAGCATATCCTAAGAGGTAAATACAAACACATGATAAAATATAGTGCATAAATGAGCAGGTATAGGATGAAGTAAGGTAGAACTCCCTTTGAATCAGCCTTGGTTAACTTCAATGATTTAATCAGATCAATACGGAAGTTAGGGATGATTGGGAACACATCATTCTCTACATCTTTAAAGCGATTTGTCCCCAAATAGACACTTGCTACAAACAAGAACAATTTTGATTTCCTATGGGCGGGGAACTGTTTCACTTTTGATATACACAAAACCCATTCTCCAAGATCTTGATCTTCACGCTTGTAAGCCTTATTTTCATATGGTTCACTCAAATTTGAACATGTCTTTTGTATCTCTCTTTTTGAAACATCATATCCTTTGGCAATGAGAGTTGTCTTTGAACCTTGCCTTGATTCAAAACATCACTTTCATTGATGAAGGAACTTGTCCTTTGAATTATTCCTTAGTCTGAAAGGTTACGACTTTTGATTAAAGAACGTTTCTCTTCAATTACTCTCATCTTTTGTCATTGTTCTCTTTCAAAAGGATGACTCATTTCATTTCCTACAATCAAAACTAGATTAGTAGAAAAGGAAATCAGATTCAAAGATATAGGGAAAACAAACCCAAGAATATTCAGAGATAGTGGTTGATTATTGAGGTTCTTCATGGAAATATGCATTGGTTCATGCGATCTTTCTTCATGGTGTCCCTAGGAATCATCATGCCAATTGGTTAATACATGAAGCTCCTGGAAACATTCATTGAATAAATAGTTTGGGTTTGAACGTGCATAATCCTCTTGGGCTCCTTCAAGTAGGTAGGTCATGCAAACTTTAATCTTCGTGCCCTTTCATATGATGGATCTTGAGTAGGTGGATAGCCTTTGCTTCAAAACATATGTTTGAAAAATGGAGAGTGGCAATTTCATCTCAAGATTGCAAAGAAACTTATCCTTGCAACTCAATACATCAATTCCTTGTTTTTGAATTATCCCTCTAAAAAGTAAATCAAAGTTATAAGTAAATAATTCAATAACAAAAGAAATGGAAAAATAAAACCATGGAGGATGCTTTATGATCTTATTGGGAACCAGTTCCTTGGTGATAGAAAACTTTATTGGATCCTCATTTGAAACATGATTAAAGCATGGACGATGTTCGGTCATCTTTAGGATTGGCAACGTGTTTGAAATGTCTCTTGAAGTGTTGTCCTCGTCATCCTGCAACAATGAAAATTCAAGAATAGAAGAAGAATGGTTAAGGTTGTTAGTGCAAAATGAAATTCTACTCTCTCTCTTTTGAACAAACAATTTCTTTTTTAAACTCATCATTTTCACTCTCGTATTCTTTTTGAATTTCTTTTTCAATATCACTCTTTTTCTCTTTTTTTTGGAAAATCTCCTCTTTCCCCTCTTTCACAAAATTCTTTTTCTTCGCTCTCAATGTCTTTTTCAACTCTTATTTCTCTTTCTTTGCTGCAAATATTTCTTTTTTCTAGTTATTCTTGCAATTGTGTTTCTTTGATAAAATTGTCAAAACACTCTTGAAGACGAGCTAGACTGAAAGATGAAAAACTGCTTAGCTCACTCAGTGTTGAACTTCTAACATTGTTTCTTATTCAAAAATTGGGATCCTCCTTGTAAGATCTTTCGCTCCAATTGGATGTAGAATTAGAAAATGATCGATTGTTGCCTCTCCTTTTTAGTTGTGTTTTGATCTTCGATGGATGAATTTGTGAACAAGATGGTTGTTCATTCGATCTAATTTCTTTGAGATTGGGTCGGGATGCTTTTGAAACAAACTCTTTATCTCTCGTGTCATGGCTTGTATTTGCAAGTTTGATGCACCACCATCATTTTGGTCGTCACCTCCTAAAATATGAGAATTTTCTCAAGAAGTACGAGACATTATTAGTAATAAAAAATGAAAAATAGACCTCACCAACTCAAAACCTCACCAATACACTCCAAAGAAATGTCACTCCACTCATGTTTCACTCGGGATGGCTTTTACCCTTGTTGTTCACTCTTGCCTTTTACTCCACTTTCTTTCCTTTAAAGTTCTTATGGAACTCCCTCGAGGTTTACAAGGCGTCTCCTAGACTTCAGCTGAAACAATTATGGCTTGGTTGGAGAATAATGTGAGTAAAGAAAGAAATGGCTACAAGAAAGAATGAAGATGAGAATATGTAAAGATATCGTAAAGATAATGAACGAAATGATGAAAAAAATACGAAACCTTCTTAATTATTTTATTTCAAAGATGAAAAATATTGCTCTCGCTCTCTTTAAAATTTTCTTTTCTTATTTTTCAGCTTTTTTTCAGATTGTTTTTATTTTTTTACTAACCCGAGAGAGAGAAAATGATACGATACGCTTACTGAATCGACTAACTCTGATACCAAATGATATGTACTCGATTATGTGTCCTGAGGCATATACGATGTTGCTCGATCGTGATTCTAGTAAGAAACTCTGTAGTGCTTGAAATGATTCTGAAAGTGCAAAATTAACGTTTTGAATATGAGATAAACAAACAAATAATGAAATTGAAAGGATGTGGATGGATTTGAAGTGGTTTGCAAATGAAAGAAGTATGGTGGAGTGTAACGAAAATGGTGAAGGATGGTTGTAGTCGGCGAGGAGGATGATAGAAATTTAAAGGATGTATTGTGACCCGTTAACTATATATTGCTAAGAACCAACAATATAATATGATGGAATCGAGGTGGAAGAGGATGGAACATGACCCACTAGCTATAGATGAGTTATGAACCAACGTTATAATAAAATAAAATGGAGGAAGGCTTCAAAACTGACAAGAAACTGATAGAGTTCTAATCCAAGAACTAAAATGAAAGCAACATTTCAAAGAGTTTATTATGCAAAAAGTTCTAAGTACAAATTCCATGGAGGTTCCTATTTATAGTGTTGATAGACACCATATGAAGAGTTTTTACAATTAAAATAAAACAATCACCTAAATGTAATTGAATTCAGTTAAATAACTTGTCATTTTTCTTATCCTTTGATGGCTGGACATATAGGTTGAAAATGGATGAATTAAGCTTTAATTTGAGATAATTCTAGCCTTAAATTCATCCAAAAAGGAGGGGTGACTCTTGGGCTGCCTTGCTTTACTTGCAAATGGAAGAAAAGAGGATAAATGAAGTCATATGATGAATGTGGACATCCTACATGTCCAAATGAGCTTGTTTCTTCAAATTCCTTGATGCTTTTATCACTTAATTTTGTGGTTAAATGAAATAAAATCAGTTTTCATTGCTTGTTCCCTTGTAGAATATGATCAGCCTTCAAAAGATGATAAAGGCCTTGAATGCTATGTTTTGAATGTTGGTTATTGCATGTCCCCTTTCTTAAACATGAATGGCCTTCAATGGGTGATAACATCATCCTTGAATTGGTGAATTAAGATGGCCATCAATTTCTTGTCTATTGGTAGAAGATGAAAGGACACTTCTTTGGCTCAAACTCATCCAAATCATCCTTGTAATGAAAATTCCAGCATGCACTGTCTTTAGTAAATCGATCATATCTCAAGCTCCCGATATCGTATTGAGGTGATTCAAAAGGTTTGGAAAGCTAAAAGATAGAGGAATAATGTCCAATTGATTTCTAGACCCAAAAACATATGTATCGCATTCAGAATTAGAAGTCATTTTGACTGATATTCTTGCATCCGTTGAAACTGTTCAACTTCTCTCATGCACCTAGACAAAAAGGTGAACTTTATTCAATCTTTAATTGAAAACATGCATGAAACAATTAAGAGTTAGTTTAATAAATGAACTAGTTTGATGAATGAACTAGTTTAATTAATTAACTAACTTTATTCAATGAACTAGATGCATGAATGAAGTAGCTTACTAAATGATCTAAATATGCATAAGTGAACTACTTCCCTAAATGAACTAGATACTTTAAATGCAATGCATGATTAAATGAACAACACACTTATTAAATGCAATGAATGTCATGCAACTAATACAACTCATGCAAATTCATGCAATGAATGATATCATATGATAAGCATATCCTAAGAGGTAAATACAAACATATGATAAAATATAGTGCATAAATGAGCAGGAATAGGATGAAGTAAGGTAAAACTCCATTTGAATCAGCCTTGGTTAACTTCAATAATTTAATCATATTAAGACGAAAGTTAGGGCTGATTGGAATCACATCAGTCATGCTTGTTTGGGAACACATAATTGTTTAGTTTAGGATATTCTTGATAGTGGATAGCAGGAATTGTGATCAAGTTAGATTTCTTGGGATATTCCATGATTTTTTTGGTTTAAATGTGCTTAGCTCAATGCATGAAAACAATTTGGTGTGATTTGAGCCTTTACAAGCATATCATTTTACTCTCATTTTGTTGGATTGAGTGTGTTGAATTTGACATTGGTATTCTAGAACCTTCATTTCAAATACTGTCGAGATTACACATGAACATGATGCTTAAAAATGATTTGGGCACATTAGTATTAACCACTCCATTTTCCTTACTAAAATTGCCTACCCATGCATTTTCCTAGTTAACTACTCTTGAAACTATTTCCATTCTTTGTTTTCACCACATTTATAAACGTGAGCCTTTTTATTTTATCCCTATTTTCTACCCTTTTCAGGACATGTGAACAATCTATCCGGTGAATGCTCCATGAACAGAAGAAATTTTTGTATGGTGTGAAGTACAAAAAGAAAGAAAGGTTCTTCTTTCATTTTTTTAAAAAAAAGGAAAAAACAACAGTTCGAAACAGAAGAAAAAAAATGAGGAAAAATCAAATTCATTTCGTGTTGTTTGATGATATTGGGTCTTTTGTCTTGTTGTACTTAGTCAATTAATGGAGTATAACTTATTATTTCTGGTTCTTTGTCTTGAAATTTTAGCCTTATATTTAGCCTTTTCCCCACTTTTACCTAAGCCCCGTTACAACCAATAAAAGACCCTTTGATTTATGCATCTTGTTCTTATTAGTATGGAGATTTAATTTACTTGTAGGTCTATGGTAATATCATGTTGGTTTTGACATTGAGCGTTTCTATACCCCAAACACATTCAGTGATTTGAGTGAATCCCGGTAAGGTGTTGAGTTATGGGCATTGAGATTGATGAATGAATGGATGTTACAATTGTATTTAACTTGTTCTAATTGGTGATGTTCAATTGATTAGTATCTTGACTTGGATAATTATTGTGGTCTCTACCTTGCTTCCCCGAATGTGAGACTTGACAAAGAAAGGTAAATGTAATTTTTGGCTAATTTGATTATATCATACTTGAGAACAAGAATGAGATAAGTGAGGGGGAATTTGATGAGTGTTCTGAATCGGTAATATTTGCTTGTTAATTCTTTGATCTTATGGGTTTATTATTATTGTTTTGGTTGTGTTATGCTTATTTTCGTGCAGGATCTTACTTTCCATAATTAGTAGTAAAACGGGTGCATTATGTATTTTTTTATTATTTGGTCATGGCTAGAGACATGGACACGACTCTGGGCATGACACGGTCTGACGTGACAGTTTCTAGATGGTCCAGTAAGTAGTATTTTTCTAGAAGATCTAGTTAGCTTCTTCTGGAAGGTGGACGGACAAAATTAATATTAGGAGACTTATTTTTAAATTTTAAAGTTTGAATTTAGAAAACATTTGGAATTATCTTTAGGGTTATTTTAATTTTAATTTTAATTTCTTTGTTTATCTCTAGGTTTTTAGAGGATATAAATACCTCTTGGGCTAAGCCTAAAGACACAACTCAGAAATTACTCTTCTTCTTCTTTCTAGTTTTATAAAGTTATTTCTTTTCTTTTATTTTCAAGTTTTCGTTTTTACTTTATTTTAAGTTTTATTTTTAAACATGCTAAGTATGACTTTTGTCATGCTTAGCTATTTTTCTCATAAGACGAGAGCTGAAGCGATGACTCAATTCCAATGTGAGAATTGAAAAGCACCTTAATAACTTTGGAATATCTCTCTCAATCTTTGCGTTTATTTTTCAAAATCAAAACAGTTTTCAAAATCAAAGATTGACTTTGGTTAAGATGTTGTTGCGATTAAATGTGTGAGAGTAATGATCGACTTATTAAAAGCACATTCGACTTCCTGGGAACACACTTGGCGAGATTGCCTTGCCAAGAGGGAATTGAGATCGGGATTAGTAGTTATTGGAACAATAATCCGAGTCGGTCTTCATGAACTTAAATGGTTATTGATCTACGACAATTGATGTTGATCAGATCAATTTCCCATGTCGGAATCAAAGATTGTCTTGGGTATTCGGTATACAAAATAGAGTCACGAGGATTGCCCTTGTAGACAAAGTAACATATTTGAATACCGAAGAGAAAAATCTAATTCGATGATCCGAAGGAAATTGAGTCAAAGCGAGGCTTGAGGCTGTTTTTACTGTATTTATTTTCCACTTTGCATTCTCTATTTTCGTTATTTTTACTTTAAATTGCTTTCTCTTATTTAATCCTTTTAAACAAAATCCCCCCTTTTTTGTTTACTACTTATAGTCTGATTTAAGCAATTCAAACATAAATTTAGGAATTTTCTAAGTGTCTGAGGATCAACCCTTACTTCTTTTTACTACGTATTTCTTTTATTTATTATTCGAGAAGAATGAATTTATAATTTATTTGAAATCAAAACGAAAGTTGTCACCTCCCTGCAAAAGAAAGCATTCGACTCTTCCAACCTTGAAGTTTTTTTTTTAAATCGGGCCATCACCGGCCCCCAAGTTTTTACCTTGATCAGATAATCCCCTAAAGGAATGCCAAGGTATGAGAATAGGAACTCTTCAATTTTGCATCCGCAACATTTAGCCAACTGTTTCACAATTTCCGCCTCTACCTTAATACCCACAAGACACGATTTTTGAAAATTCAATTCAAAGCATCTACGGTTTTCTTTTAAGGTGGACTAAAAAATTCTCTACATGCTTTATAAACAGAATAGTGTCGTCCGCGAACTGTAGATGTGTAAAGGACTGGTTCGGAATTACCTCTCCACGCCCCGCACTCTTCAGCTTCTTCAATCATCAGATGTAAAGCTTCCGTAACCATAATAAATAAGAAAGATGAAAGAGGGTCACATTGTCTCAAGCCACGCCTCATCCGAAACTGACCCGTTAGAGATCCATTGAGAAGGATCGGCATTTTAACTAATGATATACATTCCATTATCCACTTTCTCCATTTATGCCCAAACCTCATTTTTTGCATTACCATTTCCGAAAACTCCCACCGTACATAGTCATATGCTTCGGAGAAGTCTAATTTTAGCACCACCCCACCCGAATTCGATCCACCCTTCTCCATTAAATGAATTATTTTATTTGCCACTAAAATCCCATTAAATATTTGTCTTCCACATATAAAAGCACATTGTGTTAATAATCAATTTGTCCATCACCAAGCGAATTCATCTCGATAACCCCTTAGATTATCTTATAGATTGAACCAACCAAGCTAATTGGCCTAAAATTGACTATCTCCACTAGATTGCCTATTTTTCGGAATAAGTGCCATGAAGGATGCATTAATATTCTATTTTAAGTTTCTGGATCTATGAAATTCCACAATTAGAGCAAGAAATCCACCCTTTGCATCCTCCCAACACCTTTTATAAAATTTCAAATTGAATTCACCGGGACATGAAGCTTTCGAGTCATCGCAACTCCATAAAGCTTCCTTGATTTCATTCATTGTGAAAGGCACTTCAAGAATACTGCTTCAGCCTTTGATAATGCTTTGAATTCAACAAAATCCTCCAACTCCTTTTTGTACAATCAAAGTGGTTGTACAAAAACTCAAAGAACATCCTCCTAATTCTCTTAGGATTGTCACTCCAAATATCGCCACACCTTAGACTTTGTATCGTTTTCTTTTTTGCTCTTATTTTAATTACTCTATGAAAGAATGTCATATTTAAATCCCTTTTTATCATCCAATTCATCCTCGATCTTTGCTTCCAAACTTCTTCTTGCATCCGTAGATTCTCCCGTAAGTCCAACGTACATTGCTTTAATTCTTCCTGTTTATCGACACTAAGATTGCTCACATTGCGCAGCTCTTCCAACTTATGCATTTTCTCCTCTAGAACCAACTTTGTTATCAAAACTATCACAAGAATTCAAGTTCCATTGTCTCAAAGTTTCTTTTAATCTCGTCTTATTTCCAAATCCGATTTATTTCCCCCTTTCAATCAAAACACCTCCTTGGAGCACGTCCCAAGTATGTTGGTTATTTATGATATATTATAATACTAGAATAAAATAAATACTACATGAATACATGTTCATCTCAACGTGATCCGTTTAGTGATGATTTCTGAAGGTGATCAGTTCAGCTATATAATGTAGTCAACATTACGAAATGAATATCAATGAAGTATCTTTGTTCGAATACTTGGTCAATATCGTATTATTGGGATTTGTTTAGTTCGATTAGATGAGGGAGCCGAATAAATTGTTCGAAATCTCGAATACTGCAAATCATTGTTTATTCTTATTAAGTTACGTTACCCAAAATTTCTTGGAGAATCTAAATGAATAAAATGCCCTTGCTTTATGTACAAGGTAAGTCCTGACCGAGTGTACTGGTTGGTTTATGGTTCAGGAGAACCTACACATTCTGATGTTCGAATATAGGGTAATCAGATGATTTTTAAACTAAGTTTTACCATCTCTTTTTTAAAGTCTATTTTACTGAAATAAATTATTACTATTTGAAACTATATGTACATTTTTTTGCACTGATGAAACGTACTAGAATCCCAAATTTAATCTCTGTAATTTATATTTGTCTAATTCTTTTGATCTATAGACTTCCCGACTATTACCTGAAGAATCACCTAATGAAGTTTCAACTCTTCACTAGAATCCGTATATACTTGGATCACTAAAAAAAATTTATGCTTTACCATATATATATTTGTCCTTTAGCATCATCCAATAGTTATGTATTATTGAACTTTCCCTAAAGTTCATTATGTTATTTACCATTTCAGGCTTAAAGAAATTGATCATGTGCGATTATCGATATCAATAATGAGAATTCGTTTGACGACGCTTCCAAGTACATGTGTAATCATGGGGCATGTAGGTCACAATTTATTTTTATATTAGAATATGAAATTTATTTTTATATTGTATACTAATGAACTCTGGACTTATATTATAGTTTTAAATTGTTTTATGATTTTAAATAATTTTACAAAATTTTATGTTTTTTAAATTTTCGATGTGAGTCGCTCGGGTGACCCTAATATGACACCTAAGATTGGATCGGTCCATCCGTATTGATCTGAAGGCGTTATATTTTCCATTTTTTTCAACCACCATTTGTGGCAGCATCGGAGGAGAAATATCAAGAAGATGTTCAAATTCCTGACCTCTTACCATAAGAGTGACTTTCTATTTCTAGAAGAGAAAATTATGATCATCAAGTCGAATATTCAGATATTTGTTGACAACGGTAGCTTCCCCCGAGAGCGATTGCTAAGCGAAGCACCGCTAGACTCTCTCCGCTAGAGACCTTGACAATAGAAGCAACATGTAAAGAAATAAAAAGAAGGGAAAGAAACATTTATGCAAAGAAGATTTATAAACCACAAGCACATGGATCAACAACCTCAGATACCATATTGAAAATCATAAAACAAGATAGATGAAACGGCATAAGCTGAGAAGACTGCAAAAAAGGGTTAGAGGATAAAAAAGATATTATGAAATGTAGGCCATAAGACGACCCTAGACCAATGAAGCCTTAATATAGCCTTGGTCTAGTCTAGTATATCAACACTATCAATTTCATCCAACAAAGACTAATGAGGCTTATCAACTTGAAACAGAATAAACAAAATTGGTTATCACAAACAAGTCTTAACAACCTGCACCAACATCAATATTCTATATATATATATATATATATATATATATATATATATATATATATATATATATAAAAGATCCATTTACACAATGTAAAACTTTTTAATTTTACATAGATTTAAGACCATTAGATGAGTGAAAATAGATGACTGAGATTAACAATAAGAAATGACAAAATATTCACTGAAAAAATAAAAAGTTGATTACAATCGTCTATTTTCACTCATCCAACGGTCTTATATATATATATGTATGTAAAATTTTAAAAAAATTGTAGATTGGACAAAGAAAATATGGGGTAGCTAAATTATGGAGATTGAACTAGTTCTCCAGTGAGATAACAACTTCCAAGATTAAAGGTTATTCATGTTGTGGTGAAGGAACTCAAATTGAACAAAAGAGTGACAGAAAAAGAGTACATTAAATTAAAATTGAAATGAAACAATACCTTACATAAAAAAGAATGGAGAAACTTGAGATCTATTAATTAGTCAAATAAATAAATAAAATTATGTTGTTTTATCTTGTGTAAATTCAATTCTTAATATTCACGTTAAGAATACAATATATCTTTATTTAATAAAAAAACATAAGAACTCACCTTCATTTATTGAGAGTCATTTAAAAAGTCTTATTAAAAGTATTTAAAATAAATAAATTATAGGAACCAAAATTTTTTATTTATATTTTTAAAAAATTAATATTCTTTTTGGAGAGGAGGGACACACGTCTCCTACTCGTCCTTTCGTAGTTCGTACTAAAATAAATATATTGAACTTAAATAGAACAAAAGGCAACACCATGCATAAAATTTCATTCTTTATACCTTAAAATAATTACATTGAATTTAAATCCAACAAAAGCGAACACCTTTTTTTTGTGCAACTTAATAAACATGCTTGATTACACCAAAAGTAAATAAACATTTTTGTTCACATCATACTTTGTGGTAACCATTTTTACGAAATAAAAAAAATTAAGTATAGAATTTTATGAAATAATGATGGGAATTGACATCGACCTTTGGGTTAAGTAGGTCGAATACATAAAGTTTCTTTTAATTTTTTAAGACAAAAACTTGCGTTAACCAAAGATTTGTTTTTAAGGGCTCGGGAGTCAGTTACATTTGGGAAAGGATTAGCACCCACCAACGCCCAAAATTGACACATGATCGCTTATACGTTGTCGTAACAGTGAAATTTATAGACTTGAGTCAAAATTTGACGTGTGGTCCTTTTATTAAACATTGATTAATTTCATCATTTTTTATTAAAACATATTCGATTGTTTCAAGTTCACTTTTCGTTTGAATGTCGCATTGAATCGTGCTACCTCCACATTTTGCACTTTTCACGGCCATTCTACGAGACGTGTTCTTGAAAATCAGTATGAGTACACGTGGAAATTAGTAATCACGGTAATTTTTCAATCTAAAATATTCCAATAAATTGCATAGAGTACCTAGGGTCAAATTATACCTAATAAAATAAATTAAAATAAGCGAGGAAGCTAAGTAAATGAAATTAATAGGCTAGATTAGAACTAAACTAAAACTATAAGGACCTATTTATGATAATTTCATTTTATTTTATGTAATAAACACAAAATTAGTGACAAAGGTGAACATTCAACAACCTAGGAGGATCTATAGCATAAATATTTCCATTTCTTAAAGCATGATAAGTTAAGGACTAAAATTTACTAATCCTAAAATTTAAGGGTCAAATCAAATATTCGACAGAATATAATAAAACATGGATAAGGACTAGAAAGTAAATGAAATAAAATTCAAAGCTCAAAATTAAAACAATTAAAAATTCATTTGGTGACCAAAATGTAAGACATTAAAATGTAAAGCTCGAAATGAAATGATTAAACATTGAATTTGGTGACTAAATTGCATAGTTACAAGACCTGAATAACCCACACAGGGGTTTACCCACATGCTAAAATGTATACTCCTCTACCCCAAACGATGTCGTTTGGATGCTGGTATAAAAGGCCAAAACGTGGCCGAAAATAGCCCTAACTTCCTCATTTCTTTCATTCTCTGGTTTATCCAAAGAGAGAAAATGATTTTCCCTCAAACTCTCCCCCCCTCCTTCGCCAAGTAAGAGCCAAGCCTGCTTTGATAGCCGAAGCAACCACTATAGACGGTGGTTAGAAAACCTAAACCACCCTCTTTTTTAACTCAAAACAAATCTCTCTCTCTCCTAAACCCCAATTATAATACCCCAATTTAAGGGCTAAATTTTAGAATTATAAAGTGATGAATTTAATTGGAGTTTTGGAAGAAATTGAGGATTAAATTGTAAAATCGTAAAGTTGGTAGATCGTTTCATAAAGTGTAGAAAATTCAGTGGCTAATCTCATAGTTTACCCATTTTTCTTTAGGAGAAAATATAAACCCCCATTCCCTTATGTTTTTCTGGAAAAAATTTTCAGTTTTCCTCCCCCTTCAACCCTCATTTCAACTCCGATCTACTCATCGTCCGACCTCCGATCGACAAACCGAAACCACCATCGTGTTCGTTGTCGACCGAAGAACATAGCCCCTCAAACCTTTCGTTATGAATCATCGTCGTTCGTCGTTAATTTCAGTAGGAAGTATCGTCAGTTTTAACTCGATTTCAGTTGGTTTTTCATCGATTCACGATGATCCGGTCATCTGTTTTCGACACCTCCCCCACCATCGTGTTCCTTGCATCGTTTCGAGTCCACCGGTGTTCTCCGTTTCTCCGTCGTCGCCAACGCGTGGAGCGGTGAGAAAATCAAAGTTTTCGATGTTTCAGAATAGAACTCTCCGCCATTCAAAATTCTGAACCGAGCTCGGTAAGAGTCTCAAAATGTCTTAAAATAATTTTTAGGAAATTTTTCGACACTGTATTACTGTTCACGCACCGCCACTGCACGTAGGGGGTGTTAATTTTGTAATTAATTTCTGTTAGATTGATATTTGTGTAAAATTCGAGTGTTAGTTTTCTAAATATTTGTATAAGGTGGCTAATTTTGTAATTAATTTATGTTAGGGTGATATTTGTCTAAAACTGTCAACTATTGACCCTTGAACTGCGTTGACCATTGACCGAAGTTGACCGGGCGTTGAACAACCTTTGACTTTGACCAGATATACCTATTCTGATGTTTTTCGACGTCCTGAGTCTGATTCCGTAGTCTGTTTACCGAAATCCAGACCCGAAATCCTCAAAATTTCTAGTCAAATCCGTTGACTTTTACCGAAAAGTCAAAATTTTTGAAAAGTCATATTTTATGTTTTTGACGTCCCGAATCTATTTTGGGGCCTGTTTCACCAAACTCGTACCCGGTAAGTTGTTTTTGACTGATTTATCACCCGATTCGATCCATTTTTTGGAATTAAGCTCCGGTTTTTATGTAATTTCTATTGATATGCATCTGAGGAATTATTGGAAGTTGATTTCAAGATCGAGGGTGTTCAAATGGAATTTAATGGTTTATCAGTATGGCATGAAAATTGAGGTAATACATTACTAGATCTTTATGCTTTATAGAACATGTTGGTATTGGTAAATGCATGAATGAAAATGTTTGGTCTCATATGTGTAATTAATGAAGTTCTACACTCGATACGAATGTTGTAGAAAGTAGGTAACTGAATATGGCTCAGATGACTATTATAAGAAATTGGAGGATAATTGGAATTAAATTACAAGTTCTGGAATTATGTGATAAAGGAATCAACCATGGATATGTAGATTATAATTTATCTCATTAAAGGTACTTAGATGATAAATTATGAGAATATTTCGATTAGGTAAAATTACAAAAATACCCCTATGATGTAAAATGACAAGAATTATCCATGGAAGTTGATTAATAACTCTGAAAAGGCATATTGACCTGATAAAATTATTGATGTGCATAAGAAATGCTAGTTTTACTTAGGAAATGCGGATAACCGGTTTTTAAACTCAAGAGGGTTTGTGCAAGATACTAGAAGTCTCTTAAGGAATCATTTCAAGATCAGAGAATGTTCATGAAAGCAATTAACCATAGAATCTCTAAACAACCATTATTTTTGTTAAGAGTTAATACCGAAACTATTTGGTTAAGAAATTAGGAAAATGCCCTTGAAAGGTAAAAATGGCTCGAGTTGACCCTGAATGAGAAAATACTTTGAGGATTTATACTTAACTCAATTAAGTATGGATTTGATTGTTAAGATCCTGACTTAGTGCAGAAAAATTTCTGATATTCCGTTTGTAAAATCTGAGAAGGCACTTGACCCGAAAATATCCAAGTTATGAGTAAATACCTGAAGAACAATATATCGGGGGTATTCTTTTGTTAGAATTGTTCGAATGGACTGAAATAAATGATAAGTTTGAATTTAATAATAAGATCAGACGAAAATAAAGGATTGAAATACACTGGATCTGTAAAATGACCAGAATACCCCTATAATGAAAATGACTTAAGAATATCACCAAGCTCAGGAATGATGGTATATCCTCGAGCTTTGTAATGATTGGAATAAAATTGAACACCAAAATTACCAAAATACCATTATGGCCTATACTAAGTAAATGTCTTGGATTAATTAAGGAATCCAAATAAGCATAGGTTTTGGACTACCTTTAAAAGTTATGGAACATAACTTAAGTGAGCCGATCAACCTTAATGATATTTCAGTACCTGAACGACATAGATATTACTTGAATGCATGTTCGTCTTCTCAAGTTTGGCTCGATGATAATTTTGGAAGTATTCAGCTCAACTCAATTATAGGTCGCATTCAGTACTAAGAATTGGGCTTTTGTTCGACAAATCAGCCACGAAGACCAAATTGAATTGAACGAAAGTACAATATGTATCTAAAATTTAGAAACGTCTGAATAACTCTGGAAAATCCTGAAGTAGCTGGAATAGACTTGACTGCTAAATGAACTAGGTAACCTCAAGGACTGAAGATTAAGTAAGAGATTGGAATAAGCCTGAAAACTCGGATGAACTTACGTGATGTATTATCCTTATGGATTATGAACCACAAATCATATACGTCGACATTTCCTGATATAGTTAAAACATGGAAATTAAATAAAGACCATTAGAATATATGTTCGTCTCCTTAAGATTTGTTCAGTGATGACCCAGAAGATGATCTATGGATATGAATATTTGGTATTAAAGACTAAATACCATGGAAGGTTAATGAATTGACTAGTTGAAAAGTATTGGTTCTGGAAGCTATTCATAAGGAGTTGTTCGATAATCGGATTAATCGTCATAGATTGTAAAGATTCTGAATACCCTTCAGATTTCGTAGAGCTTCCGAAAATTGTCCGAATAAGTTGATCCTGATAAATGATATTCTGAATAACTGATGATTCCATCAGTTATTGAACTCTTCAATAGTGATTCTAAATTCTGAAATTCTATCGGTATACTAAAAGTCCGCGTGTCTCTTCCTATTAAGATTATCATGTACCTCTGAATAATATCCATAAACTCTGGTGTGTTCCCTAATCACTTAAATATTTTATATGATTTTTGACTTGAATTTTGTTCTGATACATTATATGAATTCCGTTCTGATTTCTGATTTCTGTTCTGATATCTGATCTAAATTCTGTTTTGATTTCTGATATATCCGTTTACTGACGGAGAAATGTTTTATATGGGTGGTTTATTATTGGAGGAAGTATATATGAAGGCTTCTCGGCTGTGTGCTCAGGGCCTCACTGGTTGTGCGGGGTGTATGGTCCTGGGGAACCTACACAAACAGATTATAAAAGGATGGGGGTATATATATATATATATATGTTTTAAAAAGATTTGTATCTTTTTACTGGTTTATGGGAACACACTAGATAACATATTCTGATCTCCTGAACCTAGACATCCTAAATATTTCCCTGAACTAAACGCTTGCTATTTGTTACTACCTGAAATATATGTATGATCTCTGCTCAACATAAAGATCTGTAAATGTCTGAACTGATAAGGAAATATATGTTTATCTATATCTGCACGTTCTTTAATATCATCAGTTAGTTTTGTATTACTGAGCTTTCTGAAGCTCAATCTATTACTCAACATTGTATGTTAAAAGAATTGTACCAGTGCATCTATCAACTTCAGTAAAGGAGTTTTTCCAGCGTTGCTTACAGAGTATGGTACATGTGATTAGGTGGCATGTAATTGTATTTTGTTTTATATACAAGTCTGAAAATCTGTTTTATTTCTTCATACTGATAAATCATTTTATAAGTTACATGTTTTAATAAAAGTTTTAAATTTTCCGCTATTTTTACAGTAGGTCGCTCCGGTGGCCCTAATGTGACACTCCAGATCGGATCAGGTTACCCGCATCGGTCTGAGGGAGTTATATTTAGTGGTATCAGAGCTATGGTTGAGTCAAAATTTTCAAAATAGACCGTCCGGTCGAATTTCAAAAGATGTCTGATCAGTACTTGCCCCTAGACTACAATCGTACCTCTCTGAGCCGGAAATCCAGGGCTGAGTCCCTATCTGTAACGAGTAAACCAAATTTTCTATTCGTTAAGGCTATACTTGTACAAAAAAGAATACCAGCAACATCTGTCTAAGTGCTATAAAGTAACTCACGAGCCATGCGTGTGTGTGTGTGTTTTAAAAAGATCTATATCTTTTTACTGGTTTTATGGGAACACACTAGATAACCTATTCTGATCTCTTGAACCTAGACATCTGAAATATTTCCCTGAACTAAATGCTTGCTATCTGTTACTACCTGAAATATCTGTATGATCTTTGCTCAACATAAAGATCTGTAGATGTCTGAACTGATAAGGAAATATATGTTTATTTGTGTCTGCACGTTCATCAGCATCATCTGGTAGTTTTGTATTACTGAGCTTTCCGAAGCTCACTCTATTACTCAACATTGCATGTTAAAAGAATTATACCAGTGCAACTATCTACTTCAGTAAAGGAGTTTTTCTGGCATTGCTTGCAGAGTATGGTACATGTGATTAGGGGGCATGTAATTGTATTTTGTTTTCTATATGAGTCTGAAAATCTGTTTTATTTATGCATACTGATAAATCATTTTATAAGTTACATATTTTAATAAAAGTTTTAAATTTTTTGCTATTTTTATAGTGGGTCGCTCCGGTGGCCCTAATGTGACACTCTAGATCGGATCGGGTTACTCGTATCTGTCTGAGGGGGTTACACCAATTCAGACTCCCTAAGGCCTAAAAGTCCCTAATCGTCCTAGATCTAATAGATTACCTTAGGATAATAACTCTCTCTGGCGATGGTTGGAATCTCTAGCGAGATATAAGAATGATAAACATTTTCTCTAATTCATTTGTTGTTCTCCCTCTTTTTTTCTTAGTTTTCTTTGTTTGTTTCTTATCCTCTATCTCCCCTTGAAATCTCATTTTTTTCGTTCGAAGAAAAATATCACTTTTGTTGTTTTTCGTTCATGTTTTTCAATTGAAAATGGTTTTCATTTTCGTGTTTCATTGGGTTGCATGTTGATTTTTACCCTTTATTTGTTTTTTCCTTTTGTGGCTTTTGGTGTTTTGACCTAGGCGGGCTGATGCTGATCCAACTCCTTATGTGATGGAATCAAGCAAAGTGATGTTAATCTAACTCCTTATGTGATGGAATCAAGCAAAGTGATGCTGATCCAACTTCTTATATGATGGAACTGAGTGAAGTCTTGATGCTGATTCAACTTCTTATGTGATGGAAGAGCCAAGGCTGAACAAATTCTTCTCATTAAAAACTTATTCTCCCTAATCGAATGAGTTATTCTCATTATGAACTCTTAAATTAAAAATATTAGGTCTATCATCATGTGTCATTGATATGAATTTAAAGTACCTGAAGATCCTTAATTCTTTATTGAAATCCACTTCTTTCAACGATGACAAGGTGGAATAAATCTTTCCTGAGATCTTCTTCTTTTGTACGAAATGAAATCTTTGTTTACTTCTTGAATTCCTGTTAAACATTCAAAACTATGAAAAATGAATGTGTATGCTCCTATTTTTGAAAATTCCTAAATATGTATGCATGATGTCATTTTAGTATTGTGAGCTCCACTATCTTGTGAATATTTTCTTCCCCACAGAGTCTTTGTCTTTGCCAAGTCTTCATATTATGATAAGTTTTTCATCATTCCCCAACAATATTGGCCTTCAACATTTATTTTCTTTTCCCTCGTTTCTAGTTCTGAGATTTTAATTTTGAGCGACCTTTGCCAAGTTTCTACGATACCATTCCGGGGAAGCTATCTTGTTTGAAAAATATTTTCTTCATTTGAAAATTTTGTTGAAAAAACAAAATAATGCACCTTTTTAGGCTCTCAATTAAAGTAAATAACAAAACATGAGTTCACTGAATATTGAAAGAATCAACTGCTCTTTAAATTTTCAAATTTATAATCCTTTAACAAGTGGGAGGATCGATGGGTTGGTTTCAGGTCGGTTTTCTATTTTTCTAAGTTTTCAGTCATCGAGTCCTTATTATTTTCTCTGTCCTTGGGAACGTTGTATATATACCTCATTTATATCTTGGCATTTAATTAGATGTGGACAAAGTTATACAACAAGCATATTCAATTGCTAGACCTTTTAGAACACTTATATTTTAGTTCTATGAAATCTTTCATTTGTTTAAGCTTTATAGTCTCCTTCAGCATAGGTAGTGCAAAGATATTGGTCTAAAAATAAAATTCTTGAGTGTTTTTGAAATTGACTATAACAAATGTTTCTCAACTCCATTAGTCCACATTTCATTGAAACTCTTCTCAATTCACATTTACTTTAGGCCTTACTTCATTTCTTTAAATTATACTTCGTTAAGTTTGGTGTTCATGTATTCACTTTGATTTTGCTAGGAGATTCATCTCAACATATAGAGACTAGTATCTTGATATGAATGTAATCCTTTTTATAAAGTTAGGGTTCTTAACGTAACCCATTACTTTAGTGGAATGCACCTAATTAGAGGATTCAAGTGTCATAAAGTCTTCGACTTGACAACTCAAATGGAAATCACTTCATGAAGCTCAAACATTACCTCCATAGTTGCTAGAGACATTACCTCCAAAGATTAGCAGCTTAATACTTTCAGTGGAGTGTACCAGCAAAGTTAAAATTGGCTTTCATTATTTCCTGAATTTTTTATTTTAATATTTCTTAAGCTCTTCTAAAAAAATATGTTATAGTCAGGATGATAGTGAAAGTTAAGAAATTTCATCCTTAGAACTCAATTTGCATGCAACTAACATAAACTAAATTCATCTACTCCATAATTACATATGAAAAGACTATGGTCATCATCGAACATCATCAACAAAAGCAAAAACTAATAAGCTTTACAACCTCATATGTAAGTTGCCCCATTTTGGTTGGTCTTATATATACTTGAATGTCAAGCCCTTTGATTGTCTCTTCCTGAGAGAAGAAGGCTATCTTGGTCCCTACAAGAGAAGGGTATGGTGTTTTGTTGTACCTTTTAGAGTAAGATCAAGGGTCATTGTTTTACCAGGGTTTAATTATATCACTTGCTAAAGATTTATAACCTTAATTATTTAAAGAGCTTTTAACTCAACTGATATCTAGAGAATTTTAGGGTTGAACTTTGCTCATTGTTCATAACTTTAGAGTCTAACATTTTATTTAATATGTTCGAGAATCAAGTGACTTATGAACTTTTAAAAAGAAGGAAAAAAAGTTCATACAAAATAAAATAATTTTTCATGTAAGTGCAACAAAGCTTCACGGTGGATGTAATGACTTTTTCTTTACTCGCATCAGAATGCCACATCACTCTTTAAAAGTCCATGCCCTTGAATCGATCAAATTATGAACCTTACGCCTCAATGCCCCAAAAATCTCGGTAGTATGCCATGAGCTTCCTATGTGGTAGCTACACTTGCATTAACATCATTATTTTTAGGAAACGGGGGTTCTTTTGTCTTGGATTGTATTGTAGTCACCAGGTTCATCTCAACCATTGTTGGGAGCATTTCCTCATATGTCATCGGAATCAAATCAATATGAGTCTTTTTTCGGTTCACCCTACGACCTCTAGCCCCGTAATTAGCTGAATAAGATCCCACTATGTTGACCTTAGCTCTTGTCTTAACATCAGCAGTGTTAGTGTCCCCTATCTTATTAGTGTCCCCTATCTTACCATTCTTGATAACTCTTTCGATCATTTCTCCACACATGACGATGTCATAGAAACACTTAGTGCCTGCTCATATTACTCATCATGCAGCTTAGACATATCTCAATGAATTTTCAAAGACTTTCAGATAGGGGATTAATGGTTTATCAGGAACTTGTGCATTATTACCTCTGTATTCTATCCTGGTATGTTCTGATAAGATCAAGAAAAAATACCTTTGAAATCTTGAAGCAACTCTATCAACTTTGTCTCATTTCATGTCATAAAGTAGTGTCAATATATATCTCTCTTCTTTCCTCATCCATTCAAAATCTCGATTTCTTTATGGTGAGATAAGATCTGTTCATCCTCCTTTTTCAACAACCTCAATAATTTGTTAGAAACACCACATTCTACCTCATTTTTGCAGTCATAGATTTCTACTAAACACAGGCCGCTTAAAATTAATCTCTTGATTAAAGTTTAGAAACATTCATGTTATTAATGATTAGGGAACCTGCAAAGAAAATTTGGTACGAATATATACATTTGGAAGAGTAATAGACATATATATGAAATGAATGAAATAATAAAAATGTCAAAAATAATATAATATAAAGAACGATAAAGAATATGAAAATGTATAAAATGATTGCCACTTGAGAAATGAAGGAAATCATCTTCAATTACAGAAAAAGTAGAATTAACATAGAAGCCCTTCACAAAAGATTCATTAATGCTCATGGGCAAAAGCATAAGGGTTAACTCTGAGTAATACTCTAAATTTCATCTAAAAACTACAAGGAGATGCTCTGTAGTCCACTTGTTTAGTTCTTTTTCAGGGAAACAAGGTCAGATTTCGGTGCAAATTTTCCAAGCTCAGCATCTTCAGGCATTATGATGATTTATAGCTCTTGATCATTCAACTTTTCTTTTGTATCAATTGCTTCCACCAAATGTGGTTCAACATTAAATTTTCCAAAATGGAAAGTATTCTTCATATATCCTAAAATATTGACCTCTTTTTCTTCTTCTTTCTTGTTTAGTTATTTCTTCCCTGGTTGGAAAGTAGGCCCAAATTTTGATCAAAAATGATTTTCTTTGAGGATGATAGTCTTGGTTGGGTTTTGAGCAACAGTTGTTGCAGTGATTGGTGGAGTATTTGGTAGGCTATTTGAAATGTCTAATGCCCCACTTATCATCAAAAAATCTTATATAGGCGTTGGAGATGCTTTGAGGCTTGTATCTTACCAATTCGTTCCCAATCCTATGGGCCAATCTCAGATTACATCCACTGAAACCTTCTTTCTTGGATTTCTCTTATTTTTCTCGTACACCATGTAGTCTTCACAGGACTTGGCTACATTAATCTCTATTGAGAAAGAAATTTTTTGGCATTAAATTTTGACATTTTGCTTCTCTGTCTTAGATCTCTTAATTTCTCGCTCGAAAAGATCTTGAAATTTTCCGTCAAGATTAGTAGAAACTTTAGTTGAACTTTCTGAGGTTTCGGTCTGGTTTATCCAAGAAATCTCCTTATAGGACCATTTCTTATTCAGAGGCCATTGTAAAAGAGTCTGACAGTTCTTGTCTTTCTTGATCGGTATTTGGACTTCCTCTATGCCCCTTTTCTTCAATAGAGGCCCATTCTTCATTTTCAATTCAACAGAGCCTTCTGGGAACATATATGATTTCTGGAGCTAGCTTGAAATACCCTACTCCATAATAGGTTCTTGATCATCAGTTGATTTCATTTCGACCTCGCCATTATCATTTAGAATCTTATTAACAACCTTTACAACGGGATCCTCTAGTGGCTTTTCCCCATTAATCAAAATAGTCATTATATGCATCAAGTTAGACATATGTTCTCTTGACTCATCTTGGAATTTATTTGTTCAATCAATCATCTCTTGTTGAGTCTTGATAAACTGCTCTTGGAGTTTCTCAATTATAGTAACACGTGCTAAAATCTCATCATGGCTCTAATCATTCTCTAGGAAGACCAAGTTGGCTCCAATTTTCTTTATAGAACTTCTGCCATGGAATAATACTACACGAATTACTCTCAATTTTTCATGATTGAATACATGTAGAAAATATTTGAAACAAACAAAATGTGAATGCGTAATGTAATAAATGCAAATACAAAAGTAAAGATGCAAAAGAGAGTGTAAAAATTGAAATTGCAAATGCAAAGAAGGTGTTGATTCCAAAGTAATTGGCATAAAACAACTTCCAAAGAACACACAATCTCTCAATACACAAAGGCATATGGAAACTAAAAATCATTTCAGATTGCTCGACTTCTTCAATTTTGATAGAATATGCAAGGAACCAATCTTCTTTTATCCTTGGTTGATGGAAAATTCCAACACTTCGACTACTTTTCTAGAAATTCATTTGTTGAGCGACCATATGCGACTGACATCATCCACTGCCTCGTGTCAGCTTTCATTGCTTCTTGATGACTTCGAATATAGTACTTCTTTTTAGCTAGTTGTATCAACGACTTGATAAATTACATCATTTGAGCTTCATGTATTCCATCTTGATGTACCTCTTCAGCTGCTTCCTAGAGCACCTTTTTGGATCATTGATGTGTTTTTGTAGTTCTATTCTACCCCTTCTAATGATATTTTCATATTGAAAGCCTTCTAATGTAACTATTAACTCAGGAATCAATATATTCTATGAAACGACATGTATGAAACATGTGTTAATTCCAAGGTAATTATCTTAGAACAACTTTCAAAGAACTCACAACGTCCCAATATGTCAAAGCATATAAAAATAATTTATCTTCCCCTTCATGTGGTGTTGTCATTTTAAAATCCTTCTAATGTAATAATTAACCTGGGAATTAATGTCAGGTTTATGCACAAAATAAAACAATAGGACAAGGAAAGATGTTTGCAAAAATAATAATCAAAGAGAGGAAATGTGTGTTAGTGAAATATGAAAAGATTAAATTCAATTGGTAAATGAACCATAAAATACAGTGAATAAAAAACATAAAGGAAATTAAAACCCTAACCGCATGTGTTCTAGTTCACATGCATTTATTCAAAATAATCTATCGGATAAATTAAAAGACGAATGTTGGAGTTCATTTTTCCTTTGTGTTGACTTATTTGGGTATATATGGACAACGTTTCGGCATAGTCTTATATCTGGTTGGTTTTTACATTTTATTATATGCATAGTTTCAGTTATATGAGTAAAGGTACTGGAATTGCCCTTGTCGGTGCCCCTTTGGGTAAGCCAGACCCTTAATCCTCACCCATTATAGGATTAAGTGAATCAAGTTCAATTCGAGAGGGTACATTTCCCTATGTCAAAACACGGAGGATAAATCCTCACGAAGACATAAGGCATATGAACCCCGGAAGCTACTTGCTAGGTCTGACATGGAGAATAAATTCTCACGAAGTCATCGCTTTCACTCCCACTTAAAAGGGAAGAGCTCGGGTATAGAGATTATGTTATGCAATGCATGTGTTGTATGTGAGGAGAAAATCTCAAACCTTTGACAAACAACCACACAAAATTGAGCTAAAACGAAACCAAAATTTCAATATATGAAAATCAATCAAATACAAACATTAGTATATAAGGATATAAAATAAAAATTAAATAAAATTGAAAGAAATCAAGAGAACTGTGAATTAAATAAAACTAAATTCTCAATTTCCAACTATAGAGACAATATATAATCGATTTAGGGCTTGATCCACTAAGTCCCCAGTGGATTTTTCAAGTTGTCGTAACCGTCCCCAAAGTTCAAAATAAGTCTCGACTTATTTGTGAAAAATTTGATTTTGTAAAAGAAATGTTTTGGAGTCGTCATCGACCTTTTGAGTTAGGTAGGTCGAATACCCTAAAATTTTCTTTTAAAATAGTTTTTAAGATAACATCATTTTAAAAGATAAGCAAGTCTACGTGTAATTAGAAATTTATTTTTTGAATAAAATAAAAAAGGGTCCGGGGTCGATTACGCGCGGAGAAGGATAAGCACCCCTACAACGCCCAAAATTGGTTCCCCGTCGATTATAAATTGTCTCTAATAGTGGAAATCTAAGAATTCGAATATAAATTTAAGTTACGATCCTATTATTCCAAATTCAACTATGCAATTTTTATTTAACAGAAAATTCTAAGGAGAAATAGAAAATATTTGAATATTTCCAATCGAAGAGAAAATAATCCCTAAAATACTTTAGGATGAATATCTCTCTTTCCAACTGAAATAAAAAGAATATAATAATTTATCCAAGAATTCGAGATTAAATAATTTGATTCGACATAATAAGAAATTAAGCCAATTAATCCAAATTATAAATTTAATTAGAAAAGATAAGGGATGTTCAAATATTTAAAAGGGTTGAGACCAAATCCCTAATAAAAATTAGACGAATTGTCTTGACAAGTTTAAATAAAGGAACATTTCCTTTTCCTTTTATTCTTGATTTAATTTATGTATATTTGATTTTTTAGGTTCTTCTAGTAGGGTATTTATTTATTTTAAAATATTAAGAAATGACCGTCTTAAAGTAAATAAATAAATATTTATTTCGATATTTTAAAATAAATAAATACTACCTTTAATCCAATTATAAAATCAGTCGAGTCATGCTTATGAGGCTTTCATGTACTCACCTAATCTAATGATGTTGTGTATAAACCTACATGTACAAACAAACATATTTAATAAATTATTAAAAAGCACGTTAAAATATTTAATAGATAGCAATGATAATAAAATTATTTAATGAAAAAATATCATATATATACATGTACATTATTTATAAACAAGTATTCAATTTAGAAAATATTACAATATGGAACTCCGGGCACAACCCAAAATTAAAATACTAAAGCCTTCGGACTAAATAAAAAAGAAGTTAAAATTACGAACTTAATCTAAAATTAAGTAATCAAACTAGAACTAAATTAAGAGAAACATCTAAATTTCAAACACAAATCATAAAACGAATCGAACATTATGCATAAAATTAAAAGAAATGACATGTAACTAAATTTAATTTGATTGTACATTCACCTATATTATAAATATTGAAATATAAAACATATGAATCACTTAAAATATATACTACATATTTTACATGCAAAATATAACTTATAATACATTACACCACAACTAGGGACTAAAATAGAACATTTCAAAAATTAGAATACTGAAAAATACAAAGCTGAAAATATATGACAATAAATAAAGAGGTGTTGAAATGTAAATAAATAAAGTAAAGATGCTGAAATACAAAAACTATAAATTCAAAAGGCTAAGAACAAAATATCAATAGGACTAAAATAACAAAAAAAAGTGTAAAAGTAATACAAAACAGAGAGTAATAAAAAGGATCAAAATGTAAAAACAAGCTAAAACTTAGGGGACCTATGCATGGTTTTTTCCTCACTTGAGTGACTAAAATATAAAGACAAGGTAAACATTTAGAGGGCTCAATGCAATTTGACCCTAGGTTAGTGACCAGGATATAAATATACACCTAATATATGAGGACCTAAGGATAATTAACTCCTAAACTAGTGACTAAAATGAAAAAATGCTAAAATTACGGGGACCACTTGGAGATTAACCCCAAAAATAGGTGAACAAAGTAGGAAGATCCTAGAAACTGGGATCTGGCACTTGATTTACCCAAAATTTAGAAAAATCCTATCTACTTCCAGAAGTACGTACAAAACCAAAAAAAATATCTTTCTTTTTTCCTTCATTTTTTCTCTCTAAACACCAAAATCCCTTCTCCCTCTCTTATGCAAATGGCTGTGAAACCCAAAGAACCTCAAGCCACCACTGATCACGCCCATTGATGGCTTTCAAGAACCCCACCAGCGCTAAACCCATCAAAAAATGAAACGACCCCCTAAAATAAAGCCTAAACTAAGCCTCTCCACCCTCTATTTTTACTTCGACTGAAGGCATCCCCAACCACTTAAAACCATCGTAATACGACCACCAATGCTCTGATCACCTCCGTCGGTGGTCGGGCTCTAATTCGAACAAAACCAAACTAAAAGTCCAACCCCACCCGCCTTCTATATTCCGTCGAGGAGCCCAACAAGGAAGGTAAGCAAAAGTAATGAACTTTCTCTGTTTTTTTCTTTTTTATTTGAACCCTAAAACCCAAAAAATCCCCTCTTACAATTGTGTTTGATTTGGGTTTTATACCCATATTACAGTATGTATTAGCAAAATTGATGAAAATCCTGACATTGCTTTGTTTTTTGTAACTTGTTGCTGAGTTTGTGAGCTGATGGAATAGGGCTAGCGTGGAGCAGGAGAGTGGTAGTGCATGGAAGTGTTGGTGATCAGCTATAACCGGGGCATTGAATGCCTCGGATATTAAGGTATTTTTATCCCTTCTAAATTAATTTTTTTTGTTTTGTATTTCATATTAATTTTTGTAATAATAATAGTATGGGGAAAATGGTGATTACACCTGTAAGCAAGCTAAATTGTCACCCTTGTCTATTTCAAAAGACATGTGTTAAACAACGTAAAAATAGATAAAGACATAACGTTAATTGAAGCTCCTAAATCACACATGACCCTTTTAATACCAACCTTACCGATTTTGCAAGGAAATGCAAATATATCTTGGTCCTTGCATTTAGGCGATATTTTCGTTAAAAATAGTATAAACATTTTCACTTAAATTTATATTTTCATTCCCAGTAAGATTCCTCTTGTTAGTACATATATCTTTCAGAAATTTCACATACCTTGAAACTTTTTTATTACATTGGGGAATGGAATATTGATTTTGAGTTTTCAAAAGATTTTGAAAATATCTTCCTTTACAGCCTCTTTGTCACGTTTGATGAGTCTTTCTAGGAATGAGGGAGGTATGACATATGGAGATGGAACAGATGGTTCCATTATCAGTTCTGATTCTTTATTTTCCTTCTTAGGTTCTGTGTTAATATGTTCTTGGGAGTCAAATTCAATGACAACTCCATTTTGTAAGGGTAATTGCGCATGCACTTTGTCTCAAATTTGGTTCTATTTTAGACAAAAGTTTTCTTTGAAATTCTAGACAACTCACAGCTAATGTAAGTTGACTCATTTGTTTGTCAAAATATCGAAACAAATACCTTGGTCTTTTGTTGGAATTTCTCCTAGGAAAGTGCAAGTATTTTCACTATTGACTGCAAAGATGAATTTTGCGGTTGATATTGTTGAGGTATAAGTGGCTACGGTTGATATGGTTAATTGTATTTAGGATATGAACCATAAATAAGATTTTGATGGTCCCTCCAATCGGCATTGTATGTATTTGAATGAGGGTCATAACACCTTTGGGAAGTCTAAGAAAGTTCCTTAATGTAAGGCTATCCAATCTTCTTCAATGATGGAGAAGATGGCAGCCTTGTTATTTCCCGATCTAGGAATGACACCAAATGCCACACTTGAATTATAAGAAATATGCACAAAGTAATGAAATAAATAGTTAATGGAATAATAAAGAAATAAAGGGAAATAATTGTTATCAAAGTTGGTTGCGAAAATGATGTAGAAGTATCCTTCAAATGGAATATGAACTTGGCCACCAAAGGTGATGATGGAAGGTTACCTTGATGATGAGTGAAGGATGCTTCAATGGTGATGAAATGATAATGAAAATGGTGATGATGTAGGTGTGAAGATGATGGAAAATGGAATGAAGAAAGTAGTATCTTAAATAAGCCAAAGAAGAAGAAAAACTATGGAAAGCTTATCCCTGTTCTCTATAAACTTACTTAAGGGGTGGTATGTTTGAACTTGAACCATCTAGTTATGGAAACTAGGAACTCAAATTATCAAAGGAAAGGAATGATGCCACAAACTTAGAAAAGTTTCCTTAATCGATAAAGTTCTAAACAACTTTAAGAGAGAATTCTCACAAATGAGTTTTATATATTCAAAGGTGAGTGTACAAATGATGGAAGCCCCTCTATTTATAGGTATTGAGCGGGCTGGTTAAATAATTAAGTACTCATCCAGCTAAGTACATGATTAATTGAAGGTGCATGTCTTTTAAGTTGAATAAAGATGTCCTTTGGCCTTGGTGTTAGTTTGGCTACCTCTTCATGTAAGTACATGATGATTCGGCTGAAATGAAGATGCATCTCCCTTGGCCGAATGGTTAGGTGCTATTTTACCTTGGCGCTAATATCTTGTCCATGTGCTAGGCGTGTGCTAGGCATGTCCCATGGTGTGGTTGAATAGTTGTAGGGGCTACCTCATGTCTCTTCGTAAGTTAGGCTCCATTTAGCTGCAACAAGCTAACCAATATGCACCTAGGTGTCATGGCATCCAATGGGCAGCAACTTGTCATGAAATGTCTCCTTGTGTGAATGGAAACCATTCGTGATTTGAGCTACTTCCCATGTGATTGAGATAAAGGTGAGCTGGCCATAAGTGAGTTACATTTATATGAGTCATTTAAAAACTCTTTGTGGAAAGGCACCTCTTGGAATGGCAACTATTTGTGAAAGGGTATGATTTCACAAAAATTAACTTAGGCCTTATTTGAATTACTATGTAAGGTGGTGATGATGGTGCAGCTCCCCAGCTGAAATGAGATGTCTAGTTAGCTCAAAAGTTCAGCTCAAGTCAGTTATGAGCTTGGAGTGCAGCTGACAACTTTTCTCCAAAATGATCTTAAGCTGCCCCGGAGTTGTCCTAGGCATGTTGTCATAACTTTTGGACTTCGTTGCTAGCTTAAGTCAGCTCCCATCATGTGGTCGCCTATGTACCTTCAAAACAAAACACAATATAAGCTAAGTATATAAAATAACAACGTGTATAATATAAGAATGTGGACTATAGGTTATAATAATAACTCATGTATCATAGGATAATGAATGAATATTATTATTATAACTATAGATTATATGCTTGAATATCAATCAATGATGCAAACCATAGGACATAATGAATGAATGAACATGTTATGATAATTCAAGTATAGTCTAATATGCAAATGTATGCTCATAATAATATATAGTACATAAATGAGTAAATATAAGATAAAATAAAGTAGAACTCCCTTATATTGAGCTTTATGGATCTTTAATGATGTGAGTATGTCATGAAGAAAGTTGGTGCTAGACAGGATCACATCATCCCCCTTCTTTTAGGCGATTTGTCCTCAAATCGAAGTAGCTTTCAATTGAAGACCTTCTTGATGTAGGGATTATTGAATCATTATGTTCTCCTTGAGAAGATGTTCCCCATGAAATGTTCAACCTCATTGTTCCATCTTGTTTGTGTTACTTTGATTCAATATATCTCTATGTAAGGACTTGCGTCTCTTGGAGTCCTCCTTGATGTCCTTTGGAAACATCATATCTTCATTGATAAAGCATGTCATTTTTACAATCTCTTTTCTTGAAACAACACATCCTTCAAGTAGGTAGGTCATGTCAACTCCTTTGTATTGTTTTGAAACATTATACCCTTTTGTAAAGGCACTAGTTTCTTTAACGTCTCCTTGGTGTTGTTTGTAACCAACATGTCCTTTGGTGTAGGCATGTGTCATTTGAACTTTACCTTGATTCAAAATGTCATATTCATTGGTGAATGGACTTGTCCTTTGAACTATTACTTGGCTCGAAACATTATGTCTTTTGTAAAAGGCACTTATACCTTCAACTTCTATTTGGTGAGGGTTAGAAACATCATGTGCTTTTTCCTTTGTATCTTTCCAAGTGATCACCTTTGATTCAATGGAATCAACCATTAAAGAGCTAGGCATGGTAGGAAAATTTTTTGAAACATCTTCTTTGTTTCCTCTCATCTTCCGGTACAACTCTTTCTCAAACTTATGTATTCTTTCATTTCCTACAACCATAATCAGATTAGTAGAAAAGAAAATCTATTCCAAAAGAGTAAAGAAAACAAACCCATTAATGCTTATGAATGGAAGTGAACGCTTGTTTTTTATGGACAATTGTATTGGTTCATCCTTTGAAACTTCTTTATCAAAACATGGTTGTTGTTTAATAATATTTATTATTGTTAACATGATTGGATCATCCCTTGAATTCTTTTCATTATCATGTATCAAAGAAAAAATCAAGAATATGAGAAAAAGAATCGTTAGATAAAATCGGTTGTTCATCATTCTTTTTGTCTCCAAAATCATCTTTTTCAACTCTCTCATTTTCAACTCCATTGTCTTTTTCATCCACTCTTTGATTCTCATCATTTTTAATGTTTTGTTCAATTTCAAAATGCATTCCTTCATTCAAACTTTCTTCCAAACGTTATCCTTTAAGTTGTTCCTTCATTACTTTAATGATTCTCCTTAGAAGGATTTTATCTTGAAGCACTTGGTTTGGCAATAAAGGTTCCAATGTAATATTATTTCTTTCATATGCAAATGAGAACCGGTTGGTGAATCTGTCATGGGTGGCTCGCATGTCATATTGCCATGGTCGTCCAAACAGCAATTGAATCGTACTCATAGGCACCACATCGCATAGAATCTCGTCTTTGTATCTTCCAATTGAGACTAGTACAATTAGTTTCTCCGTTACCTTTAATTATTCTTTGTTATTTAACCATTGCAATATATAGGGGTTTGGATGCTTGGTCGTCCTGAGTCCCAATTTTTTCACCATGTATGTACTTGAAATATTTCTACAACTTCCTCCGTCAATAACTACAAGACACACTTTGCCATTTACATGGAAACGAGTGTGAAATGTGTTTGTTCTTTTTTGTTTAGTCCTCCAATGTTTGGAAAGATGGAAGTTCACAAGACATTGTTAGTAGAAAATAAACAAGATTAAAACCTGATCAGCACGCTCATAAAGCCTCACTTGGTCACTCCAAATAAAATTTATATTTCACTCCACCCATAATCATGTTTGCACTCGGGATATGTTTCTTGGCTTTTCTGATCCCCCTTATGTTCTCACCCTCTTTGTTGCCTTTTTCCTATTAATTCTCTCTTGTTGGGTCCTTTAGAGAACTAACTCAAGATCGAGCAAGTTTTCTTTTTTTGGTGCGTCGGCTACAAGATGGTTAGTATGGAAAGGATATGTAATGGTAAAGGTAGAATAAGTTAAGAAAAGAAAGAAAAAGTAATGAATAGGTAGCAATTGAAAGAAAATGTGATGTTTGAAGTAAAGAGAAATATGAAGATGACTTACAACCTAAGATACAACACTTATTATCTTCCTTCACAAGAAACAACAAGGATGACTCATTCAAGTTTGATGTTGGAAGATTGTAGTGTGCTTCCTTTTAAACGTGAATTGCAACTTTTCTTCAACTTTTTTTGCTGGAATTTATTTGAATTCCTTCTTTATTTTTATTTTTCTTTTTGCACTCCTTATTTGATGTAGGAGTCATTTTTTTGGTTTTTTTATTTCTTTTTGTTTTGTTATAGCACTTGAATGTCAATCCAACGAAGCTCTGGTTACCATTTGATGTAAGGTTGTCCAGGCTTCTTCAATGATGAAGAATATGACAGCCTTGTTGTTTCTCGATCTAGGAATGACACCAAATGCCACACTTGAATTATAAGAAATCTACACAAAGTAATGAAAGAAATAGTTAATGGAATAATGAAATTAAGAAAGGAAATGTAATGATAAAGAAATAAAGGGAAAGAATTATTATCAAAGTTGGTTGCGGAAGTGATGTAGAAGTATCCTTCAAATGGAATATGAACTTGACCTCCAATGGTGATGATGGACGGTTGCCTTGATGATGAGTGAAGGATGTTTTGATAGTGATGAAATGATAATGGAAATGGTGATGGTGTAGGCGTGAAGATGATGGAAAATGGAATGAAGAAGGTAGTATCTTAAATAAGCCAAAGAAGAGGAAAAACTATATAAAGCTTATCCACGTTCTCTATAAACTTACTTAAGGGGTGGTATGTTCGGACTTGAACCCTCTAGTTATGGAAACCAGGAACTCAAAGTATCAAAGGAAAGGAATGACGCCAAAAACTTAGAAAAGTTTTCTTAATCAATATAGTTCTTAAAGAACTTTAAGAGAGAATTCTCATAAATGAGTTTTATAAAATCAAAGGTGAGTGTACAAATGATGGAAGCCCCTCTATTTATAGGTATTGAGAGGGTTGGCTGAATAATTAAGTACCCATTCGGCTAAGTACATGATTAATTAAAGGTACATGCCTTTTAAGTTGAATGAAGATGTCCTTTGGCCTTGGTGTTGGTTTGCCTACCTCTTCATGTAAGTACATGATTATTCGGTTGAAATGAAGGTGTATATCCCTTGGTTGAATGGTTAGATGTTGTTTCACCTTGGTGCTAATGTCTTGTGCATGTGTTAGGCGTGTGCTAAGCGTATCCCATGGTGTGACCGAATAGTTGTAGAGGTTGCCTCATGCCTCTTAGTAATTTAGGCTCCATTTAGCTGCAACAAGCTCACCAACGTACACCTAGGTGTCATGGCATCCAATGGGCAGCAACTTGTCATGAAAGGTCTCCTTGTGTGGATGGAAACCGTTCGTGATTTGAGCTACTTCCCATGTGATTGAACTGAAGGTAAGCTAACCATAGGTGAGTTATATTTAGATTAGTCATTTAACAGCTCTTTGTGGAAAGATACTTCTTGGAATGACAATTATTCATGAAAGGGTACGATTTCACAAAAATTGACTTAGGCCTTATTTGAAGTACTATGTGTGGTGGTGATGATGGTGCAGCTCCCCAACTGAAATGAGATGTCTAACGAGCTCAAAAGTTCAGCTCAAGTCAGATATGAGCTTGGAGTGCAGTTGACAACTTTTCTCCAAAATAATATTGAGATTCCCCATAGTTATCCTAGGCATGTTGTTATAGCTTTTGGACTTCATTGCTAGCTTAAGTCAGCTCCCATCATGTGGCCGCCTATGTACCTTCAAAAGAAAACACAATATAAACTAAGTATATTAAATAACAATATAACATAAGAGTGTGGACTATAGGTTATAATAATAACTCATGCATCATATGATAATGAATGAATATTATTATTATAACTATATATTATATGCTTGAATATCAATCAATGATGCAAACCATAGGACATAATGAATGAATGTACATGTTATGATAATTCAAGTATAGTCTAATATGCAAATTGATAACTCCGTAAAAATGGCATATTTGGGACCTTTTCACTTAAGTTATTGACTGTCTAAAAGCTCATATAGGATCATATAGATGCATTTAGGAACATATAGTTGTATATGGTAGAATTCTGTTTGCCGAGGCATTTTTATTTTGTAATCAGTGATGCTTTATGGGGAATGTGTTTTGTTTGATGATGTGAATGATTTGGGAGCAATGATAAGTAAAAGGGAATTGCCATGACATGATGAGACTACTGAGCAAAATGTGATTGCCGCGACAACTCGAACAACATTTCTGGGCAGAAAAAGTCAAAGAAAATATTTTTAGTAAGAGCCAGCTGTCATGGCATAAAACGAGATTTCTGCAATCAATCATAAAGGAAGGGTCAGTTACCATCTTTGCACCGACTCTCACATAAAAAGAATGAACCTTAGGGTACTAATATAATTTTAACATAAAAGCCTAGGTTCATTCTCCCCTATAAATAGAAGATGAAGCCTGACTTTTTAAAGAGACTTGGAGATTTTTAGACAACCGCCAAGAGCCTAAAATTCGGAGAAAAAGTTCTCTCTTTTTTTCGTATATCATTTTTGTCGTGGCATTCCTCCACTGATAAGCTAGCGGGAGTGGCGTTCTAGACATCCGAGAGGAGCTAGTTCACTGGGACAGTTCGTGGTGGCCGAGGGAAGCTCCGGCAATGCACGTCGAAGGCTTTTCCTCCTACCATTTTCTCTTTGCTTTCATATTTTATCTTTTGGGTTATAATGAACGGATTCACTTGCTTTGTGCTTGCTTATTTCGAACCCCACCATGAACTAATCCTATTTGGTGGGAATTTATTTTCGATATTTAAGTTTTGCTTTAATGAATGGTTATTTTTCTATGTTATATTCTATTTTGTTTATGAAACTTAGCGCCTTAATGTTGTAGAAGCTATGAAAGTAGCCGTTTCTTAGGAGATTACTTAGTGTTCAAGAGAATGTCTAGGTAGCACATCCTTAGTGTTCAAGAGAAACTAGGGAGGAACCATATAAACAAGGGGTTCTAGATAGTAACTAGGCCTAATCCACCTTAGAGATAAGGCTAGGATTTCATTCGACTAAAAGGATTTGTGCATGAGTGATAGGTTAGATGTTAATGCTGCCGCAAAAAGGTATTGCCGAGACATATCCTGTTATCTGGACCAATAGGATCACTGCAGTAGCTAACACCAACCGGTTTTGCCAAGGAATCTTCACTCTATCGAGTCCCTTACTAGAGATAGCATAGGGCACCCTAGTAGACTCGGTCGGGCAGATTAGGCATAGAAGTAAGATCATTCTAAGAAGTAGACTTAAATTTCCTAAGTAACTTCTATCACTCATTCCCATAGTAGCTTGTGGTGTGAGGAGTCTAAAGTTCTTATAAGCAAATCCAGTATTTACAGTTTATTTTGTCTTTACATTTTTTTTGCACTCAGTACAATTCAATTTGCCATAACATCTCAATCTTCTACCATATCACCATCAAACAATTTTCACAACATCCATTCATTTTGCCACAGCATTTTCATTTGCAAATAACATCATTAACTTTACTTAGGTGACATAGTAAAGCACTTTTATTGAACTTATCAATTTCCTCGAATCCCTGTGGAGACGATACTCACTCATCACTGTATTACTTGTTCGATTGTGTATACTTGCACATATTTTTGCACCCATATATAGTACTCACAAATAGCGGATAGGTTTTTGGCGCCGTTGCCGGGGATTGGCAGCTGTAATTAATTTGTTTTGTCAAAGCATTTTTATTTTACTTTTTATTTTTCTTTTTTTAGATAGTTTTACTTTTTATTTTCTTTATCTATTTCAGGTTTTTTACGGTGTATGACCAGAAGACATTCGAACGAGCTATTAGAACCGGTTGAACCTGAGATCGAGAGGCTTTTTAGGTAAAGAAGACGTGCTCAACGTGCAAATATGTATCAAATTGGAAATCAAGGCATTGGTCATGAGGATGATCAGAATGCTGAGGCAAATCTAAATGCTAAGAATGCAACCCGACCTCGTGCCATTCGTGATCACTTAAACCCAATCTTAGATGTCTTAAATCCTAGAATAGTAGCACTAGAAATTCAGGAAGCCCACTTTGAGCTCAAACTTGTCATGTTCAATATGCTGAATTCCATAGGGCAATTATGGGGAATGCCAAATGAAGATGCCAAGCAGCACATTCGTAACTTCTTGGAGGTGTACGATTCCTTTCGCCAACAAGGAGTGTACGAAGATGTTCTAAAATTAAAGTTATTTCCATATTCCTTGCGTGACCTTGCAAGAGCTTGGTTGAGTGGCGTTTCAGCGGGTTCAATGGAGTCTGGACTGATCTGTGAAAAAATATTTTGTTGCAGTATAATCCTCCGAACATGAACACCCAACATTGCTTCTTTTCGTCAAGCTGATGACGATTCGATGTATGAGTGATGCGATCGATACAAAGGATTGCTTCGTAAATGTTTGAATCATGGTTTTCAAGATTGGACGCAAGTGGTGGTGTTCTACAATGGAGTTACTGCACCCACGAGGATGATGTTAGATGCATCGGCAAATGGGACCTTACTTGACAAATCACCTACAGAGGCATTTAACATTCTGGATAGGATTGCCACCAATGATTATCATTTTCCATCCACAAGGCTTGGACTTGGGCAAAAATCACATGGAGCTTTTGAGCTAGACACTAAGGATTCGGTGTCCACCCAACTTGCTGCTATCACCAATATGCTGAAGAATTTACAAAGACCAAGCGAGGTGAGAGAAATGAAGGTAGCCCATTCAGCATGTTTATTATGCCACGGCAATCACAATGAGAGTGAATGCCCGACCAATCAAGAATCCATCAATTATGTAGGCAACTTCAACCGAGGTAACAATAACCTCTATTCTAACACATATAATCCTGGATGGCGTCAACATCCAAACTTTTCGTGGGGAAACCAAGGAACCAGCAATGCTTATCAACCAGCTCGGGAGCAGAATTTCAATGACTCCCAGGGATTTCAATCGAATATGCCATGACATAATTCCAATAATAGAGGGTCATCTTCATCTAACACCAGTTCTTTGGAGGCCACAATGCAAGAGTTCAAGCAATAACGAAGATAATGTTGCAAGACAATGCAACCTCCATCAAAAACCAAGGGGCTCTGCTTCAGAGCCACAGTTTTTTGCTGAGGACATTGGAGAATCAGGTTGGTTAAATTGTCGCGACATTACAAGAACGATGACCAGGACATCTGCCGAGTGACACTGAAGTCACAAAACCTTATGGCAAAGAGCACTGTAGTGTGCTAACTCTACGAAGTGGTACATGAATTAATGTTGAAGATAAGTTTGGGGGAAGATCGAAAGATAATTTACCCCCTGAGACTGTACAAGCTGATCAAGAAGTGCTAGAAGAAGCACCAGAGGAAAAGGATAAGGATGAGAGTTCATCAAGTAAAGTGACGGAGGGAGCAAACAAAAATGCCAAGGCAAATTATATTCCCACCCCGTCAATACAGGAATCCAGACCCTCACCTCCTTTTCCGAAAAGACTGAAAAAACATAACGAGAATATTCAATTCAAAAAGTTTGTTGACATTCTGAGTCAACTTCAAATCAATGTTCCTTTTCTGGAGGCTATGGAACAAATGCCTATATATGCTAAGTTCCTCAAGGAGATTATGACCACAAAAAGAAAGGCTGAGCAGTATGAGATAATTTCTATGGTAAAAGAATTTTGCTCATCCTTAAGAAAACTGCCACCAAAGAGACATGATACGGGCAGTTTTATCATCCCATGTTCGATAATAGACAAATTTGTTGGGAAGGCACTATGTGACCTTGGCTCAAGTGTGAACTTGATGCCTAAGTCAATTTTCGTAAAGCTTGGGATAGGAAATGCGAGACCCACATCCGTCATCTTGCAATTAGTCGATCATTCGCATGTGCGTCTTGAAGGGCGAATTGAAGATGTCATCGTACGGGTTGATAATTTCATTTTTCCAGTCGACTTTCTGATTCTGGACTGTGAGGTTGATGCCACAACACCCATCATCTTGGGGATACCCTTCCTAGCTACTGGTCGTATTCTCATCGACTGCGAGAGGGGCGAGCTGACAATGAGAGTGACCGATCAACATGTCACTGTGAATGTATTCCGATCCCTCAAGTATATGGATGATTCTGAAGAATACCAAAGCATTTTAGATGTGGATACAGTAATCACGAAAGAAGCAAATTAATTTTGCCAGGATAACTTCATTCAGCTGGGATGACCTGATGAGGGGTTATTCGAAGACTTAAAGGCTGGAGAGCCTAATGATTTTTCTATCAAGGAACAACAGGCTAGCTTCCTCAAAGCTAGCCCAGGTACACATTTTGAACCATTGGATTTTGATGAATTTGTTCCTCTCAAGCCCTCATTACAGTATGCTCCTACCCTAGAACTTAAGAATTTGCCACAGCATCATAAATATGCTTATCTGGGTAGTAATGAAACTTTGCATGTGATTATTTCCTCTGCCCTTACTCCTAACCAAGAATCTAGTTTGTTAAGTGTTTTGTCACAGCATAAGAGAGTGTTAGGATGGACGATGGTAGATCTGAATGGAATAAGTCCAACTATTTGCATGCACAAAATCCTGCTGGATGAATGCCATGGCAAATCCATAGAGCCACAATTAAGATTGAACCCAATCATGAAGCAAGTTGTGATGAAACAAATTCTCAAATGGCTTGATGCTGGAGTGATTTACCCCATTTCAGATAGTTCTTGGGTGAGTCCCGTCCAATGTGTGCCAAAGAAGGGAGGCATGATTGTGGTGGCAAGCGAAGACAACGAGTTACTACCTACACACATATTCATCGGGTGGCGAACCTACATGGACTACCTCAAGCTCAACAATGCCACCAAGAAAGATCATTTCCCTTTGCCGTTCATCAATCAAATGCTGGATCGACTTGCTGGAAAGGCATTTTATTGTTTCTTGGACAGATACTCGGGGTATAATCAAGTTTCCATCACATCATAGGACCAAGAGAAGACAACGTTCACCTGTCCTTATGGCACGTATGCTTTTCGAAGAATGCCTTTTGGACTCTGTAATGCCCCGGCAACTTTTCAACGGTGCATGCAAGCCATATTTTCTAACATGGTTGAGAATTTCCTGGAAATTTTCATGGATGATTTTAATGTTTCTAGAGATGATTTTCAAAAATGCCTCGGCAATTTGGTAAAGGTATTGAAGTGATGTCAGGAGGCTGATCTCGTGTTGAACTGGGAAAAATGCCACTTCATGGTGACCGAAGGCATTGTTCTAGGCCATAATATTTCTGCAAAGGGCTTTGAGGTAGACAATGCTAAGATTGAGGTGATCGAGAAGCTACCCCCACTAACTTCTGTCAAGGGCATTCGGAGTTTCCTTAGACATGTTGGATTTTATAGACGATTCATCAAGGACTTCTCCATAATATCCAAGCCCTTGTGCACCTTACTGCAACAGAACCAACCGTTTGTATTCGATCAGAAATGCCATGGCGCATTCGAAGAGCTGAAGCAAAGACTTATCTCTGCACCAATCGTAGTTTCTCCAGATTGGACGACACCGTTCAAACTAATATGTGATGCAAGTGATTTTACCGTGGGAGTTGTGCTTGGTTAACATAGAGGTAAAATCTTTCATGTTATATATTATGCTAGTCGTACCTTGAATGAGGAACAATTAAACTATACCACCACTGAGAAAGAATTACTTGTCGTGGTATTTGCATTTGACAAGTTTAGGCCATACTTGATAGGCACCAAAGTCATAGTTCACACTGATCACTCAGCTATAAAATACTTAGTGAACAAGAAAGATGCCAAGCCTAGTCTCATTAGGTGGATATTACTATTGAAAGAGTTCGACTTAGAGGTAGTTGATAGGAAAGGTACAGAGAACCAGGTTATAGACCATTTATTTAGGCTAGAAAACATTTCTGAATGCCATGACATTTTTTATATTAAAGAAGAATTTCCTGACGTGAAAATTTTATATGCCACGGAAATTCCGTGGTACACTGACCTCGTTAATTTTCTTGTTAGTGGTTTTTTCCATATGAATTGAACAGCCATGGCAAAAAGAGGTTTTTACTTGATGCCAAATTTTATTTTTGGGACGGCCGTACTTGTTCAAGCAATGTGCCGATCAAATGATTCGACGGTTTGTCCCCGAAGAAGAGCAACGCAATATCTTACACCATTGCCACACAGCACCCTGTGGAGGGCATTTTAGAGGTGCGAGGACTGCTGCCAAGGTCCTCTAATCAGGCTTCTACTGGCCATCACTATTTAAGGATGCCCACGAATTTTGCAAGGCCTGTGATAGATGCCAGCGTACTGGGAACATTTCCAGATGAAACGAAATGCCGCTACAAAATATTTTGGAGATAGAGTTATTCAATGTTTGGGGCATCAATTTTATGGGACCGTTCCCATCTTCTTTTGGAAACTTATACATTTTACTCGCGGTGGACTACGTATCCAAGTGGGTTGAAGCGATTGCGACACCAAGGAATGACTGGAATACGGAGCTCAAGTTCCTTCACAAGAATATTTTCACTCGATTTGGAGCACCAAGAGCCATTATCAGTGATGAGGGCACCCACTTTGACAACAAGCTAATTGCCAAGACATTACAAAAATACGGAGTGCGAAATAAAATTGCCACGGCATATCACCCATAAACAAATGGGAAAGCTGAAGTGTCCAACCGTGAAGTCAAGCAGATTCTCGAGAATGTGGTGAACCCCTGAAGGAAAGACTAGTCCCCAAAACTCGATGAAGCATTCTGGGCATACCAGACGACAATTAAAACACCTTTGGGAATGTCGCCCTTCAAGATGGTATTTGGAAAAGCTTGCCACCTGCCAGTTGAGCTAGAACATAAGGCATATTGGGCAATCAAGAAGCTAAACTTTGACGCACAACTAGCTTAACTTCGACGCACAACTGGCTAGGGAGAAATGGTTGCTCGATCTGAATGAGATGGAAGAGTTTCGAGCACAAGCATATGAAAATGCCAAGCTCTACAAGGAAAAACGAAGAAGTGGCATGACAAAATTATTTTGCCATGGTATTTTCATGTTGGACAGAAAGTGCTCCTATTTAACTCTAGGCTCAAACTCTTCCCTGGAAAACTGAAGTCACGATGGTCGGGACCATTCGAAGTACACCATGTTTACCTGTATGGCACTGTGGATATCAAGAACATGGACGATGGGTTCTTCTTTAAAGTCAATGGCCAGTGTCTGAAGGCATACCAAGGAGTCCCACCATTGCATGACAAGACTGCACTTTTCTTGCATGAAGTTGATACTGGCCCAACATCTTAAGGATGCCATGACATTTTAAAATTATTCCTGTGCATAAATAAATGTTTATTTCTCTTCTTTTTAATTGACTATTTTATTTTTCTTTGCAAGGTTAGGGTCCATCCAGATTTCAACCGTACCAGCATCATATTCTTAACATTTCATCCCTACACAATTATAAAAGCACACACGTCACACGACCACCGCACCACCACAAGCATGAAGTCAAGGTACCTTGCATTGCATTGCATTTCATAGCATTTAGTTTAGTTTTACTTAGTTTTTAGTAAGCATTAAGGACAATCCTTCTCTCAAGTTTGGGGGAGGTAGGGTTCTTAAATCATTGCATGATAGTATTAGTAGAATGAATATGCCATGACATTAGTAAGTGGTTGAATTGGTTTTCTGGAATAAATTAAGGATACCCGATGATGATGAATTCTTGATGGCTAGGACTGAATGTACATGACTGTTGAGGATGATAGAACCAACTCTAGGACTTGCTTCTTTTAAACCCTTGAATACACGATTGTATGTATTCCATGCTTATGGAACTTATAAATTTTTTATAAGAGAACTCTTTCATGTCTTAGCATAAACGATGAAAACCCCACTTTGTAAAAAAAAGAAAAAAAATAAAGTTGTGAATAAATGCTTCGGCATATCTGTAGAGGGACACTCCGTTATGCCATAGCATTTCCTGGAAACTACAAATAAATAAATGGAAGCTATGGTATATGAGTGAATGAAAGTAGTCACGGGATGACTCTACCTTACTAGCTCGGGGGTGGAAGGTATGCTCCCTTTCAACTAGAGTGGGATGGTAGGTGTGATGGGCTGACTCCCCTCGTAGCAATGTTAAAAAAAGCAAAAATGAAAAGAAAACAATGTGGGAGTAAAAATTGTAAATGTCGTGGCAAAACAAGAAAACTTGCGTAGAAAATTTTTAGGTTTGTTAAGCATGGACTGGATACAAACACGCACACACCCACACAAAGAATCTTTCCCTAGGGGACAGTACTTGATTTCTCAAATTTGTCTAGCATGTTGAAGCCAAATGTTCTGAGGGCTGAAATTCTATCCCATATAACTATTCTGCTTCTAAACTTGCCATGGTATTTTTATTTTGCTTAATACTATCCATTGCTTGAGGACAAGCAATAGCTTAAGTTTGGGGGTGTGATAAATCCGTAAAAATGTCATATTTGGGACCTTTCACTTAAGTTATCGACTGTCTAAAAGCTCATATAGGATCATATAGATGCATTTAGGAGCATATAGTTGCATGTGGTGGAATTCTGTTTGCCGAGGCCTTTTTATTTTGTAATCAGTGTTGCTTTATGGGGAAGGTGTTTTGTTTGATGATGTGCAGGATTTGGGAGCAATGATAAGCAAAAGGGAATTTCCATGACATGATGAGACTACTGAGCAAAATGTGATTGCCGCGACAACTCGGACGGCATTTCTGGGCAGAAAAAGTCAAAGAAAATATTTTTAGTAAGAGACAGCTGTCATGGCATAAAACGTGATTTTTGCATTCAGCCATAAAGGAGAGGCTAGTTACCATCTTTGCACCGAATCTCACTTAAAAGGAATGAACTTTAAGGTACTAATGTAATTTTAACACAAAACCCTAGGTTCATTCTCCCCTATAAATAGAAGATGAAGCCTGACTTTTTAAAGAGACTTGGAGATTTTTAGACAGCCGCCAAGAGCCTAAAAATTTGGAGAAAATGTTCTCTCTTTTTTCTGTCAATCCTTTTTGTCGAGGCATTCCTCCACTGACAAGCTAGCGGGAGTGATGTTCTAGACGTCCAAGAGGAGCTAGTTCGCGGGGACAGTTCGTGGTGGCCAAGGGAAGCTCCGGTAGTGTACGTCGAAGGCTTTTCCTCCTACCCTTTGCTCTTTGCTTTTATATTTTATCTTTTGGGTTGTAAGGAATGGATTAACTTCCTTTGTGCTTGCTTATTTCGAACCCCACCATGAACTAATCCTATTTGGTGGGAGTTTATTTTGGATATTTAAGTTTTTCTTTAATGAATGGTTATTTTTCTATGTTATATTATGTTTTGTTTATGAAGCTTAGCGCCTTAAGGTTGTAGGAGCTACGAGAGTAGCCATTCTTTAGGAGATTACTTAGTGTTCGAGAGAATGTCTAGGTAGCACATCCTTAGTATTCGAGAGAAACTAGGGAGGAACCACATAACCAAGGGGTTCTAGATAGTAACTAGGCCTAATCCACCTTAGAGATAAGGCTAGGATTTCATTCGACTAAAAGGAGTTGTGTATGAGCGATAGGTTAGATGTTAATGTTGCCGCAAAAAGGTATTGCTGAGACATATCCTGTTATCTGGACCAATAGGATCACTGCAGTAGCTAACGCCAACCGGTTTTGCCAAGGCATCTTCACTCTGTCGAGTCCCTTACTAGAGATAGCATAGGGCACCCTAGTAAACTCTGTCGGGCAGATTAGGCATAGAAGTAAGATCATTCTGAGAAGTAGATTTAAATTTCCTAAGTAACTCCTATCACTCATTCCCATAGTAGCTTGTCGTGTGAGGAGTCTAAAGTTCTTATAAGCAAATCCAGTATTTACAGTTTATTTTGTCTTTACATTTTTTTTGCACTCAGCACAATTCAATTTGCCATAACATCTCAATTTGCTACCATATCACCATCAGACAATTTCCACAACATCCATTCATTTTTCCACAACATTTTCATTTGCAAATAACATCATTAACTTTACTTAGGTGACATAGTAAAGCGCTTTGATTGAACTTATCAATTTCCTCCAATACCTATGGAGAAGATACTCACTCATCACTGTATTACTTGTTCGATTGTGTATACTTGCACATATTTCCGCACCCATATATAGTACTCACAAATAGTGGACACAAATGTATGCTCATAATAATATATAGTGCATAAATGTGTAAATATAAGATAAAATAAGGTAGAACACCCTTACATTGAGCTTGATGGATCTTCAATGATGTGAGTATGTCATGAAGAAAGTTGGTGCTAGACAGGATCACATCATTTCTTATGGCATTTACATATGTTGTATTATCATTCTTAAACATCGGACAACAATACGTTGGATGATCTGGCATTCTATAAATTTCATATAAGCGAGCTGGACATGTTTTTCCTATAAGTAAAGATTGAAAAAGATTAGTAGTTTATCAATCTTATCTTCAATGGAATGAGTATTTATCTTGTGAATATGTTGAGCGGGTTCATTAAAGGGACGGAATTGTTAAGCGTTAGTGGCTATAGTCAAAATCAAATTCCTATCCAAATGAGGGTCATGTTTACAAGGGCTCATCCGCTTGCCGCATTGGTTATTTTCATCTCCATGGGAAGTAGTCCTTTGTAGAAATATTATAGGAGAGTTTGTTCAGATATGTCTTGGTGTGGACAGCTTGCACATAACTTTTTTTGAAACGCTACCAGTAATCATATAATGGTTCACTATACTTTTTTTTAATCCCTACAATGCTCTTTCTTTAATCATAGGGAAAACATTTCAAGAAAAATGTGAGACATGTCAGCCCATATATCTATAGATCTAGGAGGTAAATAAATAACTAGCCCTTTTTTTAATCGTTAAGGAAAAAGAAAAGCACAAAGTTTAATTTGATCTTCAAAAACTTCTTATGGTTTCATACTCATACAAACTATATGAAACTCTTTCAGATGTTTATGTGGATTCTTGTTTTATAAATCATGAAAGACCGTTAAAAATGGATCAATCTCGTGTTTAATACGAATGATGTTTAGCCATTTGAGAATGTGTTGCAAAACTGTTGTTGTTCATCATGTGTCTCAGCAAGCTCTCGAATCGTCTGATCATCCATATGTATTGATTCTTGTTTGTCGAATGTGAATAAAACTTTGATGTAAGAGATTCCTCCTAAGTCTGGGTCGGATTTCAATTGATATTATTGTTATTGTTATCTCCTTCGTCGAAGAGTTTCTCCACGTAATCTCCAGGCAAGTACTTTAGTTTCAGGTTTGTAATTTATTAATTCACCCGAAAATGACTTGGTCGTAGATCAAAACAAGAAACGATTAGTAACTTCTATCGAAGTCCCCTACAATGGTGCCAATTTGATAAGCATCAAAATTTCCAAATAAATAAATAATCTAATCTCGAATAAATAATGAAAGTAATATAGAAAAGTAGAGGTCGATCCTCATGGATTAAAGAAATCTGCTAAATTTGCTTGTTTCAATCCTTGGATTTAACTGTAAAAACAGAGGAATTTAGAAATAATAAAAGTAAATAAATAATAAAAATAAATAATGGATAAAAATGGCGAGAAAGTAAATAAAATAAACAAAGTAGAATTTAATCGAGATAATATAGCCTCGGGCATTGTTTACCCTAAATTTTGATCAATCAACGAAATAGAATTTCTCTTTATGATGTATGGAGATTATGGATGGTCAAAAAGCCCGAACCCGACATGTCCCGACCCGACCCGATAGGGGTGGCTTTTTAATTTTTGGGGTTCAGGCTTGTTATATGACAAATAATTTCAGGGTGCGTTGGGGCCGGGTTAAGGTAAAAACCGACCCAACCCGACCCGGTTTAAATTATTAATTTTCTTTATATTTATGTAATGTATTTAAGATTTTAAGGATTTTTATTTTTATATTATTAAAATATATTCTTTAATTATTAAAAATATAAAAATTATTATATAATATATTATTTTAATAATTTAAAATATAGTAAATAATTATAAATATATTATTATAAAATATATTATTTTAAAATATTAATATATTTAGGTCCGATCGGGTCAGATCGAGTTTTTAATCTAAAAATCAGGACGAGATCACGGCGACAAAAATATTAAAATTATAGAGGAAGGGTGGGGTCGTGTTTAAGTAATACAATTTTGGGTCAGGGCAACAAAAAATTCGTCCCCTCCCACCCCGTGCCCATCCCTAATGTCGATTACAGTCTACAGGGTCCAACCCCTACAACTAACTCTTCTATCTAGTTAACCCAAATTTCCAAATCTATCTCTGAAATCTGGTCATTGTTAGTCTAACCACATCTATCACTGTTAGATTCAAAACAACTTTAAGTTCTAGAAAAGCCCGATTCAAGTTATAGAATCTTACCAAGAATCAAACTCGATCTTAATTCCCCTTAACGGACTGACACTAAGTTTGTTCACAGAAAGTCGAATTATGACCGACAAATCAAACTTCCAAACTTAAAGCAAAAATACTCTTCAAATCAATATACACTTTTTTAGTTGAAGATGTAATAACTTTTAAGGAAATGGTTGATTGTCACTCCTAATTTCTAGAGAATCGAAGAATACAATCTGAAGGTATGAAGAATAAGACTCAATTCTCACGCTTAAAATTGAGCTTCGCAAAAGCCTTTGGCTTAGTGAAAGTTTAGCAAAGCATAGATTGGATCATGCTTAGCATTGTAAAAGGAAAATAATAAAAGAAAATTGGTGATGAAAGAAAATAAGAACTTCAATAAATAGCTAAGGAAAAATAAATTCCAATTTGAGTTCAAATGATGAACCTAAGAGATATTTATAACTTGAGAGTTATAAGTAAATAAAATATATCACTACTAAAATAATTAAACTAAAACTCTGACTGAGAGTTCTAGGTAAATAAAATAATTAATTCCTAAATAAAAGATAATGATAAAATAATCAACTAAACATGCTAAATTTACAAGCTTTATCGCAAAAGATAAAGATAAATATTTAAGTCTTGTAATCTTGATATTTAAGTCTTGTAATCTTGGGTGAATTTTGCTTCATATTCTGGATAACCTTGTTCCAGGTAAATTCCAAATTAAATATTTAAGATAATTTTGTTTGTCTTCTAGACCATCGGAATCTGCTAATTTTTGGACTAATTAATCCAATAAAACTCATGTCCAAAATAAACCAAAAATAAAGATAAATCAATAATATCTAACTGAAAATAAGGAGTAAATAACAACAAATATATACAGGTGAATAACTCCTACCGAATCAAATGACTTTTAAATGAAATTGTCGCTCTTTATGGCGGAGAAATGATCTTTGACAAATAAAATACTTACAAATATCAAGTTAAACCACTTTGTAATATTTCCTCGATTAAGAAGAGACTAGTGTGACACATCTGAGCTAAGTTTTATATATTAAAAAGATCATATCTCTAAAATCAATTAAATCATCTGACTTAATATCATCTCTTGATAAGACAACTAGCAAACACTAATGTAATTGATTGATTACATAATCCACTTTGAGTTGCTCGAAGGAGATGATCATACTTTGTGACCATCAAGTGTTTTGATCTTGGCAAGGTCAAACAGTACTATTGTGTCCATCATTGTTGTTTTAGCAATTATAATGAATTTTTGTTTCTAAATTGTTATATATGGTATTACCGTAAAATATATGTTAGGATTGACTAGAAATAAACTAATGAAAACAAAATAGAGTTTCGACTGTATTGTGAAGGAACCGCTGTCATGCAAGTAAAATTATATCAATCGGTGTAATCTTTGAATTGGATGTTACCCTCAACATTAACATGATCCTTCAAATATCGTACACCTGAAATTCAAAGTGAAAAATGATGGTATTTCTCTTATCGGAATAGGGGAATCAGATTTTCTTAATTTATTAGAAAATACCAATAAATCATAGAGATTTTGATTGCCCGTCCAGCTCAGTTAGTAGAGCGCAAGGCTCTTAACATTGTGGTTGTGAGATCGAGTCCCACGGTGGGCAATTCATAATTCTGACTGCCGGAGGTCTTCTATAGAAGCTGCTCTCAACCTAGCGTTGGGGGCAGCCTACTATCCTGTTGGTAAAATAGACTGCAAAACTACACCGTTAGCACTGATTGGAAATATAAACAATAATTAAAAGGAACAGATTCGTAAACTGTATTGTGGTATAACCACTGCCTTAGAATCGAATTCGCCCCGATGTGTGTAATCATTGCAGTAGGCGGACCGTCCCCCGAGGTTAACACGGTCACTCCGAATTCCGTACACCCAAAATCGGAGTGGACTGTTGGTGGTATTGCTCTTCTTATCGGAAAGCACACAGAGAGAATATTTAGAAAACACTTGGAGAGTGAATTCTGAATGTTGAGAGTGAGTTGAGAAGCTGAATATAGCTCTCTATTTATAGGCTAGAAATAGGGTTAAAATTGTCCATAAAATTTCAGGATTAAATCTCTTCTTTGTAACAGCTGAAACGTCTAGATGAACCTGACTCAGAAATAGTCCAGGTTCATTGCATCATTATTCAGCTGTTATAACTCCCGAAATTATATCATGTAACCCCTAGAATTAAATCAAATAACTCCTGTAACTCCTGATATTAACAACTTGCCCCCTTTGTACAAAGCTGGAAATCAGTCCAGATACATCTTAAAGTTTTTGATTTAATTTAAGAAAAGCTGTTTAATTTCTGATAACTCTCATAAACCAGCTGTTATCATTTAAATTTAAACAGACCTCAGCAGCCTATAAATATCAGTTGAAATCTTTCACATTTTTCCATTTGTTTCTTTCAACGATAAATTCCTCAAGAATTTTCTCTAAAAAGATAGTATCCACGCGGACGTGTCGAAGACACGTATTACCACAACCACGAGCCGAGCCGAGACAAGACGAGACGAGACGAGACGGACGACGGCGGCAGCGGTGCACGAGAGTCCCCCTTGTTCTCTTTCACTTAACAAGGAAGTGGGAAATCCAAACCATAAATACCCATTCCCAATAGTATTTCCAATACTATGTGGGATTGAGCATTACCAACATTCCCCCACTAATGCGAAAGAATTCTTCTGAAACTCAAAAACAAACTTTCCAGAATAGCAATAGAGAGATTAGTTGCATAAGCACTAGTGAACGTATCTAGAACTAGTACATAGTGATAATGAGCAATCCTTCTCTTAGATAAGTGAAACTAGTTTGGAACTTTCTAAGATAGGGGTAAACTCGTAACACACAACTAACCCCTTCATCCACCTGAGTCCTCGATGTGTAAGATATATATATATACAAAAATATATATTTGGCCATCTTACCTCAGGATTCTAGTAAGTGTGCTAGAAAAATGGCCCAACATTTTTCATAGAAGGCGGCTAACCCTTCTCACTTACATAGGTTATTTCATCAATCTTATCTCGATATAGACCATCCTTAACATGGATATGAAATAATTAAGAGCTTTTATAAAAGCTCAACCTCACAAATAGTATGGTGGCTTTCTTCAAGTTCATTATAAATGAACCACCCAAACTCTGGGCTAAGAAGTCATTAAGAATAAATATTCAACCTCATTTATCAGTAAATTCAATAAGTCCTTCTCACTAGAATCATCCAAATACTTGGATTTAAATTTATTAAGAGTTTAAAAACTCAACCTTTCTGTTGGTAAGTTCATTATTTCCTTCTCACTTAGGAATACCCACTCAAATTGGGTTATGAACTTATTAAGAATAGATATTCATCCAAAATCAGTAAATTCATCAAGTCTTTCTCACTAAGACCACCCAAAGCTTGGGTTATGAATTTATTAAGAGCACTTAAGCTCATCCTGGGCATGCACATTATTTGTCATAGGGATAGGAAGTAGGAATGTGCACTATGATCCTTTCCATGGTTTCGTTTGACCACATGGAACTTAGATAACTAAGTTGGGTATCCACCATGAATTCCTCAACCAATGGGCTTGAGACCCATCCCCCTCGACGAATCTAGGACCAGCTTCCGACTTAACCCTTGGTAAGCGGATCTGCTAGGTTCCTTTCCAGCTTCACGTACTCTAAATAGAGCACTTCATTCTTTATTAAGTGTCTGATTGATTCATGTCTTATGCGAATGTGTCTTTTCTTACCATTGTAAGCTTGGTTCTTAGCCACACATATCGCAGCTTGTGAATCACACAACAATGAAACTGGAGGAGTCTGTCTTCCCCACAACAGAATATCTGCTAACAAGTTTCTGAGCCACTCGGCTTTTTGCCCAGCTAGGTCAAGAGCTATAAACTCTGACTCCATGGTAGAACGAGCAATACAAGTCTGCTTTGATGATTTCCACGAGATTGCTGCTCCACCCAAAGTAAAAATATACTCGCTCGTAGAGCTTACCTCATCATTATTAGAAACCCAGTTGGCATCACAATATCCTTCTAGTACCGCAAGAAAGCCAACAAACTCAATCCAAAGTACCCTTAAGATACTTCAGTAAGCGTTTAAGAGCAATCCAGTGCTCACCACTCGGATTATGAGTATATATACTCAGTCTACTCACAGCATAAGCAATATCAGGCCGAGTATAGTTCATTAAGAACATTAAGCTCCCAATTAATTTAGCATATTCAATTTGGGAAACGCTACTTCCTTTATTCTTAACTAGATGTATGCTAGGGTCATAAGGAGTTTGAACAGGGACGACATCAAAACTGTCAAATTTCTTTAGCACTTTCTCTATATAATGTGATTTATATAAAGAAAATCCCTTCTCAGTTTTGGTAACTTTGACTCCTAATATTACATCTACTTCTCCCAAATCTGTCGTCTCAAACTTAGTGGACAAGAAATTTTTAACTTTGTTAATGGACTCAATGTTAGAACTGAAAATCAATATGTCATCAACATAAAGACTTATGATAACACATTTAGTGTCAAACATCTTCGAATACACACAAGCATCCGAACCATTCATAACAAAACCAAAACTAAGAATAGTTTTATGAAATTTCTCATACCACTGTTTAGGAGCCTGCTTAAGTCCATAGAGTGACTTTTTGAGTCTACAGACTTTGCCTTCCATACCAGGTGCATCAAAACCTAGTGGTTGCTCCATGTAAATCTCCTCATTTAGATCTTCATTCAAGAAAGCAGTCTTAACATCCGTTTGATGTACCTGTAACTTATTAATAGAGGCTAGTGCAAATAATGCACGGATCGTTGAGGTTTTTGTAACGGGAGAGTATGTATCAAAGTAGTCTAAACCAAACCTTTGAGTGAACCCTTTGACAACTAACCTTGCCTTGTACCACTGAATCGAACCATCTGGCCTTAGTTTCTTCTGGAAGACCCATTTGTTGGAGATTGGTTTGAATCCCTTAGGCAAGTCAACTAATTCCCAAGTATGATTAGACATTATCGATTCTAGTTCTTCATTAACAGCGTTTTTCCAAAAACTAGCATCGATAGATTTAATAGTTTCTTCAAAAGTTTTAGGATCCTCATCTAACAGAAAAATTTGAGCTATAGGATCTGAAATGGAGTCTAAATCATTTATTTCATAAATAAAGGAAGTAATAAAGTCTGGTCCAAAAGAGGTTTCAACTCTTTGCCTTTTACTTCTTCTAGGCTCAAAATCAATTTGTTCAGAAGACCTAGCAGGATTACTAGAAGAAGTTGATGGAATATATTCTATTTGTGTTTCAATATTTATTCTCAGTTCCTTTAAAGGAAAAGTATTTTCAAAGAAAACAGCATCCCTTGACTCACAAATAGAATAATCTTGTAAAAGCATGAATCTGTATGCAGCACTATTCGTAGCATACCCTATAAACACTGCATCAACAGTTTTAGGTCCGATGGTGGACTTCTTAAAGTTTGGCAAACCCACTTTAGCCAGACACCCCCACACTTTTAGGTATTGTAAATTAGGACCGTATCCTTTCCATAATTCATATGGGGTATAATCTAATTTCTTATGAGGAACTAGATTCAAGATATGAGTTGACGATAGAATGGCTTCTCCCCACATGTTATCAGATAACCCTGAACTTATTAGTAAAGAATTCATCATCTCTTTTAAAGTTCTATTTTTCCTTTCGGCTATACCATTCTGTTGAGGAAAATAGGGGGCTGAAGTTTCATGAATTATGACATTCTTTTTACAAATATCTTTTAAGAAATTAGATCCATATTCACCACCTCTATCAGATCTAACCCGTTTGATTCTCCTATCTAACTGATTTTCAACTTAAATAAGAAAGAAGTTTTCAGCTTCATCTTTAGTCCTTAGGAGATAAACTTTTGTATATCTTGAATAATCATCTACAAAAGTTATGTAGTAGTGTTTTCCTCCTTTACTTTCAGTGTTTCTAAAATCTGCTAGATCAGTATGAATAAGTTCTAACAACTTAGTCTTTCTGTTAGAAACAGTCTTAAAGTGAGGTCTAGTATGCTTAGCTTCTACACAAATCTCACATTTGTTAAAGCTAGTTGTGTCTAGTTTAGGTAGAACATTCATATTTATTAATTTCTTTAAAGAATGAATATTCACGTGTCTTAATCTAGCATGCCACATATCAATGGTTCAACAATATAAGCAGAAGTGGTAGCTTTATTTTCATTAAATTGAGTTTCTATGACAAATAAACCATTACTTAAAAACCCTTTCCCAACATAATCACCATTTCAGGAAAGTACAAGTTTATCTGCCTCAAAAACTAACTTAATGCCTGCCTTATTCAGAAGCCCACCACTTAGCAAATTTCTATGCAAGGAAGGTACATACAGAACATTATTTAAAGCCAGAGTTTTACCAGAGGTCATCTTGAGTAAAACCTTGCCTTTGCCTAACACTTCAGAGCTGCTAGAGTTCCCCATGTACACACGTTCACCTATGTTCCCATCCTTGAATTCGATGAAAAACTCCATCCTTGCGCAGAAATGCTTTGAAACGCCAGTGTCAACAACCCATTCCGAAATGTTTTCCACCAGATTGACTTCTGAGACCACCTCAGTAATGATCTCATCATCTTCTTCTACAACGTGCATCTGTGGCTTGTTTTCATTCTGGCGGTCTGAGCGGTGTTGGCATTGGTAAGCTTTATGGCCGGGTAAACCGCAGACATAGCACTTGAGCGTCTTTCCTTCAGGTTTGGCCTTTCCTGACTTCTTGAAGTTGGTAGCCTTCTGAGGTTTCGTCTTCTTGTCTTGATTCCCACGTTTCATGATCTTCTTAAATTTAGACTCAACCAAGTTAGCTCTAAAAGATAAATTACTCATAGAATTAGTAAGCTTATCTTTTAAAAGGTTGGCTTCTTCAATCTTCAAATGGCCCACGAGCTCTTCAAGCGAAATTTCTCTCTTCTTATGCTTAAGAGAGTTGTGGTAGTCAGACCAGGACTTGGGCAGCTTCTCAATGAGAATATTGGCTTGCAGCACCTCGCACATTTGCATCCCTTCGGCGATGATGTCAGCAACTAGGTTCTCATAGCCATGGACTTGATCCATTATCGGCTTGTCATCAGTCATTTGGAATTTGAGCCATTCGCCGACAACGTACTTCTTGATGCCAGCATCGTCCGCACCATACTTTTTATCGAGAGTATCCCATATTGCCTTGGCACTCCTTTCTCTAAGGAACATATCAAATAATTTATTTGACATGTGACTGATCAGATGTCCTCGCACCGTTTTGTTGTCTTTCTCGTACTTCTCGTAGATAGCGAGTGCAGCAGCGGCAGTTGCTAGGGCATCAACATTGAGGACTGCATCAGCATCATTACCGGTAGTTGGGGTTGGCGGCATGGTAGGTGGTGGCTTGAGCAACACGTAGTCAAGATCAAGTTGCTCGAAGAATATCAGGATTCTTTGGGACCACCTTCTATAATTCTTTCCATCAAGTGCATCGAGCTTGGAAAGATCGGGTATCAGTTTGCTCAAAGGTGTTGACATGATTACAGTATATTTGAATTCGTTTCTAAATTGTTGGTAAAATAAACAAAAAAACTACACCGTTAGCACTGACTGGAAATATAAACAGTAATTAAAAGGAACATATTCGTTAACCGTGTCGTGGTATAACCACTGCCTTAGAATCGAATTCGCCCCGATGTGTGAAATCGCCCCGTGTAATCGTCCATAAAATTTCAGGATTAAATCTCTTCTTTGTAACAACTGAAACGTCTAGATGAACCTGACTCAGAAATAGTCCTCAACAGCCTATAAATATCAGTTGAAATCTTTCACATTTTCCATTTGTTTCTTTCAAAGAGAAATTCTTCAAGAATTTTCTCTAAAAATATAGTATCCGCACGGACGTGTCGAACACACGTATTACCACGACCACGAGACGGCGGCGGTGCGCGGGAGTCCCTCTTGTTCTCTTTCACTCAACAAGAAAATGGGAAATCCAAATAAATACCCATTCCCAATAGTATTTCCAATACTATGTAGGATTGAGCATTACCATCATATCCTACCTCCCCTCACCCCATTACATATGGGAATAGGGTTAACTAATTTTTTTTTATGTGTGTAAAATAAAAGAGAAGTCTCTCTATTTATAGGCATAGTGATCGAGTAAATTAGAGTAAAAAACGTCAATTAATCGCATTAAATTAGATTTTTAGACAATGAAACTTGAACTATGATGTGATTGATTGTTTTAAATTATGGACATAAATCTTGTATTATAAAAATCAGAATGAAAACCTTTTAATATACGAGTGTAAAACGCATTATTAGAATATAAAATGCTCATGTCACTTTGCTGAGGTGTTTATATCCCGAAAAAACGTTGAAAGGGGCTCTCCCCTTTCTTTTGCCTTTCTCACTCTCTTCTTCCTTTAAACAATAGTCATTACTTCACTAATTATGACGATAAGTTCAAACTAAAAAGGATAATTTGTTAATGATCAATAAAATAAATTTATTCTCATCAATAATATAAGATAAAAGTAATACGTGAATGGAACTCATATGACGTATGTATCCATGGTTTATAAAAGACTCGCATGCATGTCTTTGTGTTGATGTTTTATTATTGAACTCTTAGAAATTGCCTCGACTTTTTGGATGGAGATTATGAATGTGACGACAAGAAATTCATCTTCCTTCAACACCGCCGTTGCTGTCGTCATCCCCGCTGTCACCTCCAACTCTGCGGATGGTATTGAACGAGGAGCATTATGATAATAACTGAACGAGAAGCATTATGATAATAACTGAACAAAAGCAATATAGTCTTGTTTATGCAATATGTCTTTGTTAATTTGATGTGATGTCTCCTATTTGTTTGTTGTATTTGTTTCTTTGTGTTCAGCATTTTAGTTTCAACGTCTTTTGTATATTGTTTCATTGTTTTAAGGTCATTTAGGTATAGTTTTTAAAAAGTAATTTTTAAAATTATTGTATGAATGGACTTTTAAAAGTGTTGTACAAAAATGAAGTTTAAAATTTAAATGTTTGAGACTGCTTTTAAAAAGTGAGTTTGAAAAGATTAAATGTTCATTATAGGCATTATGTTGTAAATTAAAAATATAACATTTAAATTATATTTACATTTCTATATTAATCATATCAATTTAAATTACAATATATTTAAAAAAATTGTTATTATATATTAATTTAAACTATAACAAAAATATAAAAATATAAATAAAATTATAATTATAATAAAAATAAAAATATATTTTATATAACTCACAAAGCCATAAATAGAAATATACAACTTTCATCCTCATCGGACCCTTCATCCTTAAACTAATATTACGCAGAATAGAAATATACAAAACATGAGAATAGATGTGCATTTCCAACGGGGACCAATTTTCACAAAGCCATGATTTCCTACAAGGAACATTTACATGCATGCAATAACAAAGTTAATAAAATGTTAGGGTAAAGCATATAAATGATTTAAAATCATTAAGGATATTACTTTATTGAGTCTCTGATTATTAAATGTTATGAATTAGTCTCTCGATTATGGAAAGTTTCTTTGTTATGTCCTTTGACAATTAAAAGTTACTAAATGGTTATTCGATTATTCATTATATTCTAAATTTGTCCTTTTTTGTTATATAATTAATGTCAGTTTGAGTTGAACATTAATATGTTGAGTGAGATATGATAAAATATGATCTTATTTTCCCAAACAACTATCACATCTCAGTCAGCATGTTAACGTCCAGATGTCCGTTATTTTTTTAATGAAAAAGGACGTGTTTGAACATAATGAATATTCGGGTGACCATTTTATAACTTTTAATAGTCGAGGGACTCAACAAAACAACTCTCTATAGTCAAGACTAAGCCTGTAAACGAACCGAACGTTCAGCGAACTGTTCGTGAACCTCTCGGCGGGAAGTTCCTTTATGTTCATTTATTTATTAAATAAACGAACATGAACACGATTTTGTGTTCGTTTAATTAAATGAACGAATATGAACAGACGGCTCGTTCATTCATTTACGTTCGTGAACGTTCGGTAATATGTTCGTTTATGTTCATTCATTTATGTTTATTTATGTTCATTTGTTTATGTTTGTTTATGCCTGTTTGTTTATGTTCGTTTATGTGTGTTCATTTATGTTTATCACAATCTCTTTAGACTCATTTAAAATATTAAAGCCCAATAAATTTTAAATTGATACCCATAAATATTTTAAAATTCAATTAATTTTAAATACAAATATAAAAGCTCAAAATAATTAAATAAAATATAACCTTAAAATTGTTAGAAAAGAAAAAAAAATATTTCCAGTTATGTTCATTTCATTCGTTTATGTTCATTTATTGTGTTCGTTTATTGTGTTCGTTTACATCCGTTCGTTTGTGTTCGTTTATCATTTAAATGAACGAACATGAACGAACACGAACAAGCTACATTCCTTAACGAACGAACACGAACAATAAATTTTTTGTTTGTTTATGCTCGTGTTCATTCATTTGTTCGATTAAAGTTAAACGAACGAACATGAACATACTCTCGTTCGTGTTCGTTCAGTTCATTTACAGGCCTAGTCAAGACACCATTTTATAACTTTTAATAGTCAATAGACTCAACAAAGTAGTATTCTATAGTCAGGGGACCATTTATGTATTTTACCCTAAATTTTATCAAGTTTATTGCTTATAATTATTACAATTAATTTAATATATTAATTTTTATCTATAATTACAAGATTAAATAGAATATATGTTTTAAAATCACCATATTTCATAAAATGGTTAAGAAAAAAAATGCTCAACAAAATATAAAGTATTAATTATTAAATTTTATTATAAGTCAGAGGAAGATGAAACTATAAGAAAGTATGAAGAGTTCAATTAAAATTTTATGTTTTGTAGAATAATTTCTTAAAATTATAGTTTTTAAACATAATTTTATGATTTTGAAAATAAGTTATAAATTTCATGTATTTTAAAACAAATCTAATTTTTAAAATTGTTGCTTAACATTATTAAAAATATCAAAATAATTCTTTTTAATTAAACCAAATATAATATTATTTATTAATTTAATATTTTATATCATCGAACTTGTATCGCCGCTATTTTTTGCATTCATGATCATTGATCCCACCCAAAAACATAGCTTTGAAATTAAATAAAGAAACTAGCACCATACAAATCTGCATTTCTAAGAATCTAAATTGATTTTCAGACAATAAAGTTAGCATCATGTATTTGATCCATGGATAAGCAAAGAGACCTTGCCACTCAAAAAAACCAAAGAAATACATTACCACAAGACCCTTAAATTGTACCAAAACGAACCAATCTACTGCCCTATTATGACAAAATAGATCCGAGGGAGATGACGGAGACCATACCCCCTCCTTCACTGCTCTTTCCATATCCTTCCTGTCACTCTAAGCTTCAACTCTTTCCTGTCTCCGCCCGAGAAGAACAAAGCCATGTTGCGTTGGATGATGAGACCATCGAAACTGTCACGAACCTTCCGATGACTGTCTCTTATGCTCCTTGGCACCCCTTGCCAAATCAACTTCCTCCCATTCCCACCCACCTCAAGGCTGTAGCTATAGTTCTTTGCCTCGTTATCATCACCCATAAACCGCAAGAATGCTATATAAACCGGAGCCATCCCGAGCTGGAAGGCTTCGAAATGCAGGCAAAAGTACTGCCCATAGCAACTGAAAACCTAAAACTCGAGAAAAGAAATCCAAAAATCAGCAGTCCACCTCTCATAGAATCTTTAAATAAAATCTAAAATAACAAGGTTCATGAGATATAAAAATCTGATGGGGAAATATGAAGAAAGAAGGTAATAATACCGTGAGCATCCATGTAGCATTCTCGACCTCATGCGGGTTTGATTTGACATAACGATGGTTGAAGGTGCTGCCACTGTGCATGTCAACTTTGTGATCATCTTTCAAGTGAGCAACAAGGAAAGGAATATCACCAACGACCGTGCATTCTGACCCAGCATACGGGCAACTATACGGTCTATACGAACACTGCAACTCGTGTTTTAGCTTGCTGTAATATGGAAATATGCCTACGCACCCATAACTTTGATGTTTACAGGGAAGCTCAAGAGATGCAGCAACCTTCTCCAATGCAAGGCATCTAATATTCCCGAGCTCATGCCTACATGTGGGACACCGATTGTGGACCCTTGGCTTGCAACCAGAGCACAATGTGTGTCCATTAGAGCACTGCACAAAGAACAAAAGAAAGAGCACGAACAGTAAGTTTTACAGTTTTTATGCTCAATGTTAAAAAGGATAATACAATACATGAATAAGTGTATGTGTGTGTGTATTCACAACCAATAAAGAGCATATTAATCGTTCCCTTTTTGCTAAGTATACGTCAAAGAATTATTCTCAAATATGAAGCTTCAATTTTCTGGGAGTATTAATATCGACATTGATTGAAATTTCCTTATACCCTTCCATATCAAATTAACAGTATGTTTATCTAAACAAATTAATAAAATAATTCAAAACTACAACTAGCTTAAAGGTAAATTATTAATGATCTATAACTAGAGCAAAACAAGAAAAACAACCACAAAAGATAAACATATGGAGCCTTTTTGACCAGTTAAGGTGTAAGGTAATGCTCAATGGAAAGTGTATGAAAAAATATAGTCATATCTTGTACATACAAATGGTTGGGTAAAGATATCTTTAGGGATGAGTTAGAACGAGTAAGATATGTTGCTCGGACTCTTCATTGTTTTTGAATTACCCGTTTCTGACACTCACATAACATAGCAAGTAAGGTTTCCATGGATAGCAAGAGATTTCCCCAGACACAATAATTGTTAGCTTAAACAATTTCTTGAAAGTAATCATCTCATCAACTACGTGTTATATGAACAAACCTGATGAATTGGTGGGTACATTGCGTTTAAGCACACAGGGCACTCCAACAATTCACGCACACTGCTCGACACAACCAAATTTGGTTTTGTAGCAGGTTGAGTAGGATCATTCACAGGTTCACTATCTATAATGTTTTCATCTTGTGGAGGATCAATAATAACCTCAGGCTTGCTCCGCAAGTCATCAACAAATGGATTTGCAGATGCCATGCTAGTAAGTAATCTATGCACAATCTAAACTGAAAGCACAAAATCAGTTAACATTTCGAATACTATAAAATTGTTGCATCCGAATCAAATTTCAAGAGAAATTATTATCTCAAATGGCTACTCTGAGTCAATATTCAGTAAGAAATACCATCATTTATAGGCAGACAAGTCAACATACTTTTACTACTTCGGCTTATTTTTTTCGACCCATCATCACTAACCCTCCTGAAACTATATTCCACCATTAACAATTGATGGGTAAAAGCTATTTTACTTGCTTAAGAAATCATAATTACATGTCAAATTTATAATTGAACCAACAATTTAATCAAAGAAAAAATATTGATAAAAAGATTTAATCAAAAGGACTAAATATTCTCACCACCCAATTCTTTTAAAATCCCAACCTTTCCCTTTTTCTCTCTCAAATTCACTGGCCAACTCAGAATTCAGCCTAAATCATCCAAAAAGAAAAACATATATTTATCAGAAAATCGGATTAGAACCTTTTTTTCTCGAAAATACCCAACTAGAATATAGTAATCGTTACAAGTTGTGACAATGTAGATGGAAAATGGTTTTTTCAAAACCAAAATAAACAATAAAAGAAACCCTAAAAAGAGGGGGGACTACATTCTCTAGAAATAAAACTACTTAAAGGAATCAATAAGATCCAGAATATCTTAAAAAATAACACTTTATAACCAACAAAAAAAATCCAGGAAAAAAAGACGCTAGAAAAGAGAAAAATAAAATCCAGAAAACCTACCTTCGATTTATACCCAAAACCCCATTTGAATAAAAGGAAAAACCTTCCAAAAACCAGTGGAGACGGTCCAAGAAGGAGGAGGAGAAGAAAATGACAAGTTGTATAAACAAATGGGCGAAGAACCGGTGAATTTAAAATTAGAGAGAGGAGCGTCAGTGTTCCGAATTGGATTGGAAGAGAGAAATTTCTCGACCAAAAAGTTAGGTCTTTTTCTATTTTAGGGTAAACTACATTATAGGTCACTTAATTTTAATGAAATGATTTTATCGTCCTTAAACTTTCAGATGTTATAAAATAATTATTAATTTATGGATTGTTATAAAATAATTATTAATTTATGAATTATTATAAAATAATTATGGTAATGTTATACAGTATTTATTCAGTTATCGAAATGTTAAAAATATTAATTGTATCAAAATATTACAAAAGGATTTTGAATTTATTAAATTATTCTTATTATTACATTATAGTGACTATTTCTAATCATTTAAAAGTTTTAATAATTGTCGGAACCGTCTTTCGATTGGGCCTCGAAATTGGGCTTCGACTTGGATTAAACGATTAGGAGTTGCCACCGACCACTTTAAAACGAATTTAGGTGGGTCGGACACCATCTTGCATGATCTGCGTTGTACCAGAAAGGTGTCAGGTTCGGGAGTCGGTTACGGTCAAAGAAGGATTAGCACCCTTGAACCGCCCTTTCGGTACCAATTAATTTATCGATTGTCTTTAATTGTGAAAATTAGAATTTAAATTATTCGATCCGAATTTCTTACCCTTTGATCGGTTGAAATTACGACTGAAACAAAGTATGTTAGATAAAAAAACAAAAATAAATACTAAAACAAAATGTTAATATGATAATAAATAAATAAAAATAAATAAAAGAAAGAAACAAAATAAAAATGAAAGAAAAAAATATTTTAAAAAATATACAAAAAATAATAATAAAAAACGAAATAAAGTAAAAAAAACAAAAGGTTAAGTTTAAAAAATATTTAGAAGTAAAATAAAAAATAAAAATATAACTTAGGATCAAATTGGAATGAATTGTGCTTAATGAATTAGAAAATGAACTGCAAAAGAACAAATAAAAAGTTATGGGACCAATTCACAGAATATAAAAAAATAAAAATAAGGACTGAATTGATTAAATTGGAAATTCAGAGGCAAATTTACATGTAGTAACCAAATTGAACTGTGATTCAAAATATCAGGGACTGCGGAAGGAATTTAAGAATCTTTTATTTGCAGAGTGGTCTCTCGTATATAAATGAGTTAAAACACCCATTTCCATCTCATTTCTCTCATTTTCTCATAGAATCATTTCTCTCAAACAAGAGAAGGCTCTCAACTCCTCTCCCTTGGCGATTTCCGGCCACCCGCCGTCGCCGTCCACAACTGCCGACGGTCGCCGACTGAAACCCCTCAAAATACTCCTCTCGTCGCCGTTAACCCGAAATCGAGCCCCAAATCTTTAAAACACACCCAAATATCCGTAGATCTACAAAAAAACTGTTCGACACCTATCCTTCTCCGGTGACCTTTCCACTTCCGATGGCCCTTCGTGGCTTGGATCGGGGCTGTCTGCTTTTGTTTTTGTTCTTTGTTGATGTTTTAGTTTATTTTGTGTTGTGGTTGTGTTTTGTTTCGATAGTGGCAGTGTTGATATGGGTTATTGAGGATGTGGTTTGTTTCTGTGTTGCTTTTGGGTTCCTGTTTTCGGCTGACTGTTGATGGTCATTTTTTTGGTTCCCCGTCACTGTGGTTATGTTTGGTATTTATAGGCCTTCATCGGTCGTTGGTCCGTTCTGAAATACGGGGCTCTCGTGGTCGTTGAGGCTGGACACCCCGGGGATCTTGACCGGCCTTTGACACTGTTGACCGTTGGCTCCCTGACTTTGCGGCGTGATAAGGGTTGAATGAAACCCTATTCTTTTGCAACCTTGACCGTTGATCTCCATCTTGATCCAACGGCTATGAACTGTGCAGCGCTGGACTCAGACGAAACCCTAATTTACTACTGGGCTGGTTCAGGCCCAGTGTTTGGACCGAACTTGGATTGTTATTGGACCTTGAAAAAAGAAAAGAAAGAAAAAAAACATAACAAGAAATTAATAAATAGAAAATAAATAAATAAAAATAATATATATATATTTCAAAAATATTTTTTAAGCTATATATTATATTTTTAAAAAAGTTTTTAAAACTATATATTATATAGTTTTCAAAAAATGTTTTAAAAAAATTATATAAGTTTTCAAAAATGTTTTTAAAACTATATATTATATAATTTTTTAAAAATGTTTTTAAACTATATATTATATAATTTTTCAAAAATGTTTTAAAAAACTATATACTATATAAGTTTTAAAAATATACTATATAAATGTTTTCAAAACTATATATTATATCTTTTTAAACTATTTTCAAAAACTATATAATATATAAATTTTCGAAAATCGTTTTCTGAAAATTATATTTTATCAAAAATATTTTCACAAACTATATTACTATATACAAATATATATAAACAAAATAACTCCGGGCGAAAATGAGTGTCTACAATAATTATTTATAAATTTTAACGTTTATTGACCAAACAAATTATTTTTTATAAAGTTTAGTGACTTCATATCCACTTTACCCTTTTAAGGTTTTAGGAGGGAAATTTTTACGTGGGTTGTACGTACAGGTAAGTACGATTCAGAAGGCGCGTGGAATAGAGATATTCTATTTTAATTTTGAAATGATACGTGAAATGCCTACTTCGGCAGTCTGACATTATTGGGTCAAGAAAGGCCAACATTTTTGCGCGTGACTTATACGCAACTTATTTTTATTTTTTGAAAAAAAAATTAAAACTAAGCTAATTTAAATCAGGTAAAGTACATCAAATGGTCCTGATTATTAAAGATGGGAGTAGGATCAGATCTCGATGATTTTTTTTATAAAAAAATTATTCTGGTCGGGTCGGATTTTTTAAATGTAATATTCGGGTTATATCGAATTCAGGTTTAAGGTAAAAAATATTCGATTCGACTCGAAAAATATAATTTTATCTTATATATTTAGGAATAATTATAATAATACCCCTTTATATATTATTTTTTTCAATTAAATTACTGTTTTTATTGAATAAAAATAATATTTTTATTATTTCGAGTCGGGTCGGGTTTGAATTTTCTCTCAAAAGATCGAGTCGGATACGGGTCGGGTGGAAGGTATATATTTTTCGGGTCAGGTGAATGATATAAATTTTTTTTAATAGGGTCGGCTTGGTCAAAATTCGATCTATACTCATCCCTACTGATTATATGGTGGTGTTTTTGTTGAGTCTGTAATTATTAAAAGTTACTAAATGGTTGTTTGATTATTCATATATTCTAAATTCATTCTCGTTAAAAAATTAATACTCGTACAAATTGGACATTAATCTATTAACTAGATATAATAAAATTTGAATCTATAATTGTTTGAGTTGTATTATGTGCAGGGGCGGAACCTTCCCAAAATAATTTTTTTTTAAATTAATATTTATATATATTAAATTATTAAAGTTTACCCCTCAAAATATTATTATAATATGTTATCAAATATAATTACCTAAAAGAATGTGTAGTTTACTTTAAAACTTGAAAACCACTTAAATATTATTTATTGAAAATAGCTAACATTCACTTATTGTATTGTTATTTTACTTTTAAATGATTATTCTTTGTCGTTTTTTATTTCATGATACAAAATTTTCTGTGTTTTTTCTTATTTGGTTGTTTATATTCTTTGAGTTGTTCATCTTTTCTGAATTGAAGACTTTGATCAAATTATCAAGTATTTTATTTTTGATGAAGGAAAGACTTTTTTAAAAATATTTTAATTCAATGTATATTTATGATAAAATTTATTGATTAACTTTAATATTATGTTAATTAATATAAAATCAAATTAATATATTTATGTTAGCGTTAAATTATGAATAAACAAGATTTTTTTTTTCAAAAAAGGAAGTTGATAATATAGAAATTAATATGTCGTCAAAAATTCCAAGGCTTGAGCATCATAGTTGTAGTCAATCCCCTCCTAAGTCTTCGGTTGTTGAAGTTGAAGACATTAATCTTCCTTCTATAGAACACGATCATAGGTTACGTAAGCCAATTTAGGAACATTGATGTATTTTTTTGATTTTTTACGTGAACGGGTGAATTTTAAAGATTTATAACTTTTTCTTTTAATTGTACGATATTTTGATTAATATGTACATTTTTTTAAATGGCCCCGACAAAAAATGTCGAGTTCTGTCACTAATTATGTGGATCGATCATTCGTTTACATTATGTATTTCAATTAATGCTTAAAAACAATGATGGTGACAATATATATCATTAAAATATAATTTTATCATATCTTAATCCATATATTAACATCTATCTCAGATAACTGTCAATTTTTACGGAAAATGACAAGTTCGAGACATATTAATAGTTGAGTGACCATTTTATAACTTTTAATAGTTAGAAGACATAATAAAACAATGCTCTATAGTTGAGGGACCGTTTTGTAACTTTTACAGGGACTTAACAAAGTAGCACCCTATAATTGGGGACCATCTTATAACTTTTACAAAAATTCAACAAAACAACATCCTATAATTGGGGACCACTTGTAAATTACACATTTAAATTTTAGCCATGTTTACCTAAACATCTTTTTACAAAGAATTAATTATCAAATTAACACCATTTTGATGTTGAACATTTTTTTATGCCTTGAAAAAGGTAAAAATATATCGTCAAATATATCTTTAAAAGGGGTAAACTACACATTTGGTAACTGAATTTTATTGTAACACCCCCAACCCGTACCCGACCCGGATACGAGTCTGAGATGTCACATTGACTTTTTAAAACAATATTCATAACAAAATAACTTAACATTTGGACTTATATTAAAAAAAATACAAGAATATACATAGGTTTATACAAAATTCCCAAAATAATCAGAGCATACACAACTTAAACATTTGACTACATGTCAACATTGATTTACATAACAAAATGACATACTATTTAAGTTGCTTCTAATCTGATAGTTGCAGGAGAAATGTTGTCCATCTGTCTAATCTTGCTTGTCTCTCATACGTATGAAACACTCACACGCTGAGTCATCGACTTAGTGAAGCATAATAATAATAATAAAATATAATGATAATGCCATAATGACATGAAATGTAATGAAATCACCTATTTAAATCAATGCACTTAACATAACCATGTTTCTTATCCATAAGCTGATCAAATTAACAATCATGAATTCATATTAATAAGTTCACTAGCCCATGATACAATACTGAGAACCTAAGGTATATGAGTACAATGAGGTTGTGCACTATGCTGTCACCAAAGCTCGTATAAATACACTGAAGTGCCACGTAGAATTGCACCGAAGTGTCGTGTAGAAATGCACCAAAGTCCCATGTAGAAATACACCGAAGTGCCATATAAGATGTCCATAAGGACCACATAGAAATTACTTAAGAATCATATACATATGCCAATGATCAAATATGTGTCTAAAATGACTCCATACATGTTCCAAAGAATACATATATGTCCCGAAGGACCGCGTAGACCCTCTACTCTTGGTATACCAACTATACCTATAGTTCTCATTTACATAACATGAGCTTTTCACAATTTACATAGTGTATCTCATAGACATATAATTTATTACCTTTACCACATAGCTCAGTAACTTGTCATGTGTATTTATTTAAAGAAAATCATATGATGCAAATGATATGAATTCATATCATGTATCATAATATGAAATGAATCATGTATTAAGGTATTGAATCTAGACTTATCACAAGTCTAAGGTTTAATTTACTATTATAATCATACTATGCATATGCACTCACCTATATTTCATTGTCTTTCCCTCGATCGATCCTACTTGTCAATTGTTTCGGAACTAGTTTAGGTTCAATATCTACATAAATATAATTTTTAAGATAATTATCAGAAGCCTAAACCTTATAATTCAATACTAATAACTTAAGCTAATTTAATGAGCCAAAATTCATTTTTTCCTTTAGGAGGGTATCAGTACCTAAATTAATTTCGAAATTTACAGGTATTGTTACCTGCCTGTGTGTATTGATACACAGGTATTGGTACACCCCCTTTATGTATCGATACACCATGAAGATGTTCTTCAAAATTGGTCTTAGTGTATCGGTACCTATTCATAGGGTACCGGTACACTCTGCTCAGAACAGGCTTTTTCAGCTGAAAATTTCACAACTCTTCACTAAATTTCATCATGTTAAACTCCTTTCATACCACGAAACTCAACTATAAATACTTAAACTAACTTTTATCATTTCAATACCTTATTATATCCTATATCTTATCCAAATTCTTAAAACCAAGAATCTTACTAAATTTTTCATGTAATCCAAACTCAGTTTCAACACTTATTATTTCTTATTTACCCTTATGGCAAGTCAAATTCAACTTCTAAATTCATTTATACATCCTTATACTAAAATTCACTTATCCACCTCTTGTCTTTAATCCTTCATAACTCAAAACTCTTTGAGTTTCTAAGTCCCTTTTTATCTCCATCATCTTTCCTAAAGCTTCATTAACCAAAACCTCACTCAAATCCTAAGAATTAACCAAAAGAAATCCAACTCACCTTGGCTTGGGGTGCTTCACGGTTGGAGAAGGAAAGGTTGAAGAAGAAATGTCTGGAAACAATTGTTTCCCAAACATACTCCACGTGGGATATAAAATACCCACAATAATTATTTAATTATTTAACTTGCTCAATGACCCAATTGCCCTTATAATTCTTCCTTCCTTGCTAAAGCATCCTACACAAAATATTTTTGATTAAGCCTTTAAACTTTTTAATTCATCTAATTTGGTCACTGAATTTTAAAATCTCTTAATTTAGTCACTAACCCGGTATTGAGGATGTTACAAATCTCCCCCTTAAGAAAAATCGTCCTCAAATTTTCATTGCACGAACAGATGAGGGTACTGATGACATATATCCTCTTCATGCTCCCACATTGCTTCCTCTACTTTGTGATTTCTCCATAGAACTTTGACCAACGGAACCGTTTAATTCCTCAACTGTTTGACTTCATAAGCTAATATTTGCACTGGTTCTTCTTCATAGGTTAAATCAAGTTGGACTTCTACTTGCTCTTGTGCAACAATATGGGAGAGATCAGACCTTTATTTCTGTAACATGGACACATGTAAGACATTATGAATTTTCTCCATTTCTGGTGGCAAAGATAACTGATATGCTACTGGTCTTATCCATTTAACAACCTCATATGGCCCAATGAATCTAAGACTCAACTTTTCTTTCCGACTAAATCGTAATACTTTCTTCCTGGGAGATACTTTCAATAAAACTTTATCTCCAACTTCAAATTCAATCTATTTTCTTTTAAGGTAAGAATATGACTTTTGCCAATCAAATGCCACTTTGAGATTATGTTGAATTTCCCGAACTTTCTCTTCCACATCTTGAATCAAATCCAGACCAAGAACGCTTCGATCTTTAAGCTCATACCAGTTTAATGGAATATGACATTTCCTCCCATATAACGCCTTATAGGGTGCCATCTTATTACTGGACTGATAACTGTTGTTGTAAACGAACTCTGCCAGTGGTAAATACTTCTCCCACGACCCTTTGAACTCAATTACACATGCTCTCAACATATCTTCCAAGATTTGAATAGTCCTTTTTGATTGCCCGTCAGTCTGAGGGTGAAAAGTCATACTAAAGTTTAGGCGAGTTCCCAATGCTTTATATGGGGATTTCCAAAACCTCGAAGTGAATCAAGGGTCTCGGTCCAAAACTATAGAAACAGACACTCCATGCAATCTAATAATTTCTCTAATGTACAGTTCCACGTACTTTTCCATAGAAAAATTAGTTATAACATGAAGGAAATGTGCTGACTTGGTCAAACGATCAACAATCACCCAAATTGAATCTCTTTTGTTCGGAGTCAAAGGTAACCCTGAAACAAAATCTATCGTTACATTTTCCCACTTTTACTGAGGAATAAAAAGTGATTGCAATAATCCTGACGGAACTTGATGCTCAGTTTTAACTTGTTGACATACTAAACACTTAGACACAAATTCGGTAATACTTCTTTTCATCCCTGGCCACCAATACCGATCCTTTAAATCCATATACATCTTGGTTTCACCCGGGTGCATCGTCAATGGACTATAATAAGCCTCTGTCAATAAATCTTTCTTCAACTCCTCATCATCGGGTATCATAATTCTTCTTTTATAATATAAATTCTCATCCGATTTAACCTCAAAATCTTTAATTTCTCCATTCTTTACTTGCTCTATTTTTTTTCAAACACAATTCATCTTTACTTTGTAATTCTCCAATTCGATCCAACCATGCTATTTTAAGCTTTAACTTCGCACATATACCACCATCTCCACTTAAAGATAATCTTGCGTCCATAGCTCGTAAGGCTGCAAACGTTTTTCTACTCAAAACATCTGCTACAACGTTAGCTTTTCTGGGATGGTAGTAAATTATTACATCATAATCTTTTAAGAACTCAACACATCTCATTTGCCTCAAATTAATCTCTTTTTGAGTCATCAGATACTTCAAGCTCTTATGATCCGTATATAAATAACAACGTTCTCCGTATAGGTAATGACGCTAAATCTGGAGAGCGAACACTACAGCAGCCATTTCCAAATCATGAGTTGGATAATTCTTTTCATGTGGTTTCAACTGTCTGGATGCATACGCTACCACTTTCCCCTCTTGCATTAATAAACATCCCAATCCATTATGGCATTTCTCTTGTGAGGGTCCACCCGGATCCCATCTGCCGAGATCACGTAACCTAAGAAAATTACTTCATTTAGCCAAAACTCGCATTTGGATAATTTGGCATAAAGTTTCTTATCTCTTAGAATTTGCAAGACTATCCTCAGATGTGCGATATATTCTTCATGGGATTTCGAGTACACCAATATGTCATCAATAAAGACAACTACAAACTGGTCTAAATAGAATTGAAAATCCTATTCATGAGGTCCATGAAAGTAGCAAGTGCATTTGTTACTCCAAATGGCATTACGATGAACTCGTAGTGGCCATATCTCATTCTAAAAGCTGTCGTTAGAATGTTTTTTCCTGAATCTTCAATTGATGATAACAAGAACATAAGTCAATCTTCGAGAATACCGAAGCTCCTTTTAACTGATCTAACAAGTCGTCAATTCGGGGAAGGTGATACTTGTTCTTGATTGTCACTTTATTAAGCTGCCTGGAATCAATGCAGAGACGCATTGAACCATCATTATTCTTAAAAAATAACACTGTAGCTCCTCAAGACGATACACTTGGTTGAATAAATCCTTTCTATAGCAACTTTTGCTATTGATTCTTCAATTCTTGCAATTCTTTTAGAGCCATAAGGTAAGGAGCCATTGCAATAGAAGTTGTTCCCGACATTACTTCTATTTGAAATTCTACCTCTCTATCTGGAGGTAATCCTGGCAACTCCGCAGGGAAAACATCTCAGAATTCTTTGACTATCAGAATTTCATCTAACCCTTCCTCTTTAACTCTTGCATCTACTACATTTGCAAGAAAACCCTGACATCCCTAGAGAAAAAATTTCTTTTCCGACATTACCGATATTATATTTACTAAAGGACTAACTCTTTCACCACTTACATTCACTTCTATTCCTTCAGGACTTCTTAAAGTTACCTTTTTCAATCTACAATTCACATTCCCATAATAACAAAACAACCAATCCATTCGCAGAATTACTTCAAACTCATCAAAAGCTAGTTCCATTAGATTAACAGGGAATTCAACTCCTTGAATCCTTATAGGACACCCTTTAAAAACCTTATTTACTTTAGCATTGTGCCCTAAAGGATTTGTTACTACCACCTCATTACTCATAGCTTCTAATGGAATTCTCAATTCTCTTACTGATTTACTACTAATATAAGAATAATTGGAACCTGTATCAATCAATACCAATATCAATTTATCAAACAGTTGTAAAGTACCTGCTACAATCTCGGGATCATCACGATCTTCATTTGTCTTTAAATTGTATACTCGTGTAGTGAAGTGGACTTCAGGTTGTGCAGAGGATTCAGATTGGTTCCTCCCTCTACCTCTTCCTCGTCCTCGTTGTGAGGCAAAAATATTTCTCTCAGATGGTGCAGGCTCACCAACCATTAATGGGAAATCTCGGATAAAATGTTCGTGATCTCCACATCAGAAACAGGCTCTGAAAGCCATCCAACACGTCCCAAAATGATTCTTTCCACAATGCTGACACAGTCTTGCTTAACCCTGATTGGATCTCCAAACACTAGATACTACCGACTGCGTGTGTCGAGCTCTCATCTGACTTGTTCCTCTAGTAGAAGATACAACAGATTCAGATCTAGCTTGAGGTCGGAATATTAAATCTCTTCCTTTTTTTTGATGGTGCTGAGTTGGAAGAAGCACCCGTTTTCTTCGAAGTCTGAACTCTTTGATCCCCAAATCTTTTATTATGAGCTCTCTCAAGAGCTTTAGCATGATTAATCACCTCCTGGAACGAGGACAAGTTCAGTACTATCAACATCTCTTTTAATCTAGGCGTAAGCCCTCCACAAACCATTCACAAACGTATTTCTCTATAGGAACAAGCTCAGCTACAAACCGACTCAGCTTATTAAACTTACACTCGTATTCATATACTGAGCGATTCATCTACTTCAAGTTCATAAACTCCTGCTTCATTTGTTGGATAAACTTATCTCCAATATACTTGTGCTTAAATTATTCCAAGAACAAAGACCAAGTCAACTGGTCACTTGAAATCCTCATGGTGACATTCGTCCACCATATCCTCGTTTATCCCCTTACTAAAGACACAACTCCATCCATCTTCTCCACTTCAGAGTAATGGAGACCATCTAACATGATTTTCAAATCATTTAACCAGAGATCTGCCATAAACGAACCTTCCTCGGCTTCTCACTTAAATTCAGGAGCTCTTAATCCTTTCAACTCTTTCACTACATTCACTCTTGGAGTCGATGGAGCAGGAGGTTGGAGACGCATCAAAATAGCGTCCAACATCCTGAACAACATATTCTGATCTTGCACAGGCACTCCCTGAGATGCCTGTCCTTCACCTTGCCTAGCCAAGGCAGGTGAATTACTACTTTCAGCTAGCCTATCTTCTCTCGCTTTACTTTGGGAGCTACTATGTCCGGACATCTAATAAGAATAAACATATCGTTCTATTAGAAAAAAACATACTCATTAATATACCAGACTAGAAGTTCTCACTGTATGTTGGTATGTATTCAATTAAAGACACTCTAGACTCTGGTTTATGCCTAGAATCGGCTAAACCGTGGCTCTGATACCATTAAATGTAACACCCCCAACCCGTACCAGACCCGGATACGAGTCTGCGATGTCACATTGACTTTTTAAAATAATATTCATAACAAAATAACTTAACATTTGGACTTATATTAAAAATACAATAATATACATAGGTTTATACAAAATTCCCAAAATACTCAGAGCATACACAACTTAAACATTTGATTACATGCCAACATTGATTTACATAACAAAATGACATACCATTTAAGTTGCTTCTGATCTGATAGTTGTAGGAGAAATATTGTCTGGCGGTCTAATCTTGCTTGTCTACCTTCTCAGATCCTACGTGTGAAACACTCACACGCTAAGTCATCGACTTAGTGAAGCATAATAATAATAATAATAAAATATAATGATAATGCCATAATGATATGAAATGTAATGAAATCACCTATTTAAATAAATGCAATTTACATAACCATGTTTCTTATCCATAAGCTGATCAAATTAAAAATCATGAATTCATATTAATAAGTTCACTAGCCCATGATACAATACTGAGAACCTAAGGTATACGAATACAATGAGGTTGTGTACTATGTTGTCACCACAGCTCGTATAAATACACCGAGTGCCACGTAGAATTGCACTGAAGTGCCGCATAGAAATGCATCGAAGTGCCATATAAGATGTCCATAAGGACCACATAGAAATATCTTAAGAAACATATACATATGCCAATGATCAAATATGTGTCTCAAAGGACACCATACATGTTCCAAATAATACATATATGTCCCAAAGGACCGCGTAGACCCTCTACTCTTGGCATGCCAACTATACCTATAGTTCTCATTTACATAACATGGGCTTTTCACAATTTACATAGTGTATCTCATAGACATATAATTTCTTACCTTTACCACATAGCTCATGTAACTTTTCATGCGTATTTATTTAAAGCATATCATATGATGCATATGATATGAATTCATATAATTTATCATAATATGAAATGAATTGATGTGATCCAATTCAGCATCATGATTATCATGGCTATTCCTCCCTTGCAAGGGAAGAAACTTTCTAACTTTACATACATATATGTTTATTTCATAATTATTTTCATACATATAATATCTATGGTTATTATAATAACTTAGTCATTAATATTTGAGATATAAGTTATTATATACTATAGTCCACATTATTATATAATACATTGTATAAGTTCATTTACTTAGTTTATTTCTTTATATTATGCATATGGGCACATTCGGCCAATACTTGGGAGCTACATTGGAGCTAAATGGAGCATGAAACAGCAAGGAAACTCACATAGGGATGCTTAAGAGATCATAAGGATTCATTGATGAAAAGTTGTTTTGAGGCCGTGAGCTCATAGCTGGATTGAGCTGAAGATTTGAGCTACAAGATGAACTCATTTCAGCTGGGGAGTTGCACCATCATCACCACCACTTAGGACACTTCAAATATGTCCTACGTCAAAATTTGTGAAATCGTACCTTTTCACGAATAGTTGCCACCTCAAGAGGTACCTTTTCACAAGGAGCTGCCCAAACGTTCATCATGTTACAAGTCATCTAAGGCCAGCTCACCACCAGCTCATTCACACCCGAAGTAGCTCAAACATGAAGGGTTACCTTTCTCAAATATTGTGACCTTTCATGAATGATGTTGCCCATGAAGATGTTTTTTCAACAAGGAACACATCGGTGAAGAGATCACGCCTATTGGATGCTTAAATCATCAAGAAACATGAGCTAGAGGCTCCATGCCTATTCGGCCACATCACATGCCATACACATGAGAGCTTTTGGCGCCAAGCATGAAGAGACACACCACCATTCGGCCAAAGGGAGAAAATGGCGCCAAGATGAACCAACATACATATTCGGCCAAGGGAGATGTCTTCCCATCCTTAGCCGAATCATTAAGGCCTTTCATGAAGAGTTAGCCGAACCATCACAAGCCCAAAGGACTTATTCATTCATCTCAAGCATTATGTATTTTCCTAGAGACATGTATCTAGCCGAAACAACTTGTAATCATTCGGCCAAGCCCTCTCATTTCCTATAAATAGAGTGGCTTGCCATCATTTGTAGGCATCTCATCTCTTATATAAAACATACTCTTGTGAGTTATTTCTCTTCAAAGTTCTTTGTGAACTTTATCGATTAAACAAGTGTAGTTCCTATACTTGTGGCGTCATTCCTTCCATTTTGATTCCTAAATTCCTAGATTGTTATCTAGTGGGTTGAAGACACGATCACCACCCCTCAAGCAAGTTTGTGAAGACCGGGATTGTGCTTCATAGCATAGTTTCCTCTTTGGCGTGTTTGGGATACTATCACCACCATCTCCATTTCGTCATTTCCATCATCAACAACACCCATCAATCCATCAATTCCGCAGCCATCTCTATTCTTATTCTTTCATTCCATTACTTATATTATTATTCATTTCTTAAACCCATTATTAATCATATTTCTGTCTTATTATTTTGCAGCCCAAGCTTATTAATTCAAGGACATCAGTACTTGTCAATCCTAGATCGGGACACAATAAGGCTATCTACTCTTATCACCAAAGTGTGTAGATTCGCCTTACATCAAGCGGTAATCAGAGCATAGTTGGATTGACAACAAAAGTGTCATTTGGCGTGCAAAGCAAAAAGAAGTTCAAAAGAGAAAAAGACTCCTTCAACAAAATTGGAGTGCAAAAAGAAGAGAAAAATCAGAAAAGAAGAAAAGAAAAGAAAAAGAAAAAAGAGAAGTTCAAAAAGATAAAGCAAGCCAAGGAAAGTGCTCTACCATTGCAAAGTACATCAAAGAGGCCTATCTACACTAAGAGAAGATAACCTTATTGTTTCTTGAGAAAGGTTGCAGTAAGTGTTGTTTCTTGAATTGTAAGTCACCTCTTCCTTTTCTATCCTTTCATTTTCCTTGTCTTCAACCATTTTTATCTTTTAATACCTTTGAATCATTTCTTCTACTTTTTCCATTTCTACTCTTTTCTACCCTAACCTATTTTGCAGCCGACGCACACAAGGAAGGAATTAACTTGTTATAATCTTGAGTAAGTTCTTCAAAGGACTTAGCAAGAGAAATTTGAGTGGAAAAAGGCTATTGAGAGAGTGAGATCAGAAGGGGAATTTTTAAAAGCCAAAATATATATATTCCCGAGAGTAAATACGAGTGTTGAGTGGAGTGATCTTATCTTTTCTTTGGAGTGAACTTGTGAGACTTTGTGAGTGTGCTGGTAAGGTTTATTTTTGTTTTATTTACTAACCATGTCTCAAAGTCCTAAAGGAAATGCAGGTCAACCCAACTTGCAAATGCAAGCACTGATTGGAGAAATGATAAGGATGTTTCGAACAGAATTTGATGCTCTCCATGAGAAACTAGACCAAAGACGAGATCAACCACAAACCAGAAACAATGATACTCCTCGGAGGCAACAACCTCTTCCAGAAGATGATGTCCCAAATCCTTATGATGAAGAAGAACCATCATTGATACAAGGACCTAGGCGTGCCAATGTTGATGATAATATGAGCAACATCAAAATCAAAATTCCTCAATTCCAAGGAAAGACTGATCCAGAAGCCTATCTAGAATGGGAAAGCAAGGTGGAACATGTGTTTAGTTGCCATAACTATTCCGAACTCAAGAAAGTAAGATTGGCAGCTATGGAATTTGTTGATTATGCTTTGATATGGTGGGATCAACTTACTATTACTCGGAGGAGGAATGGAGAGAGACCAATTTCAACATGGCTCGAAATGAAAGGTATCATGCGTAAACGTTTCATTCCTACTCATTATCATCGGGATATGTTTCAGAAATTGCAGAACCTGAAGCAAGGCCAAAGGAGTGTAGAGGATTACTATAAGGAAATGGAAGTGGCAATGATCCGAGTCAATATTGAGGAGGATCGCGAAGCAACCATGGCTAGATTTCTTGCTGGACTCAATCCTGAGATTGCCAACACACTAGAATTGTATCATTACATCGAACTTGATGAAATGGTGCAAATGGCTATGAAAATAGAAAGGCAACTTCGGAGAAGACCTATCTCTCGTACTTCAGTGCCTACATCTTCAAGATGGAGTCCAAACAATAGTTTGAGGAAGTCTACCCCTATTCCTACCAAAGAGAAGGCTGAATCATCAAATGCTTCCCAAATTAATAAAGAGAATCGAGGAAAAGAGATCCCTGAACGAACAAGAGACATACGTTGCTTTAAGTGTCTTGGGAGGGGACATATATCCACACAATGTCCCAACCGAAACACCATGTTATTACTTGGAAATGGTGAGATTGAATCTGACCATGAAGAAGAAGAAGCTGCACCGACACCAACAGAAGTTGAGGAAGAAATCGAAATTGGTGCTCCGGTAGAAGGTGAAGCCCTAGTGGTCAAGAGAAGTGTAAGTGCTCAAATAGTAGAAGACGATGCACAAAGGGAAAACATCTTTCATACCCGCTGCCATGTGAATGAAAAGGTGTGTTTCATGATCATAGACGGTGGAAGTTGTACTAATATTGCCAGTACCATCATGGTGGAGAAATTGGGATTGCAAACTTTGAAACATCCAAATCCCTACAAATTACAATGGTTAAATGAACGAGGAGAACTTAATGTCAACAAACAGGTGATGGTTCCTTTCTCCATTGGCAAGTACAAGGACGAGGTTATGTGCGATGTTGTTCCTATGCATGCTAGTCATTTACTCCTTGGAAGACCATGGCAATATGATAGGAGGACCATTCATGATTGTTTTACTAATCAGTATTCATTCAACCATGGAGGGAAGAAGATCATCCTAACACCTTTGACGCCTAAACAAGTCCAAGTTGATCAAATCAAGATGAAACAAAGTGTTGAGGCCATGAGGAAAGGAAAATCGAAGTTAAACCAGGAAGAAAACATTCCAAAAACAAGTGCTTATACCTCTAAGTGCTTGTCACAAAGATGCCTATTAACAAGATGCAAAGTTGATGCTGATTTTTCTAACCTTAACCAAACAAAAGTTTCCTTTGATTTGCAGGATGAACCAAGCAACACAATCCATCAATTTGGTAAACTAAACAATGTGATCTTTCAAGAACCAAAAGGTGCGACTATTGAAGAGCAAAGAATGGTAACTCTTCATCCAAAGGACGTGACCCATCAAGAATCAAAAGACATGCCTATTGAAATCCAAAGGGAAATGATTTTTCATTCAAAGGGCGTGACTTATGAGGACATCACCATTCCAAGAGTCATCACTTTTCATGAATTAATGCAACTATCTATGGAAAGGGGCATGAATTTTGGAATACAAAAGGACATCAACATTCAAAGCCAAATGTCTTCGATAGACATGAACTTTGAACCTACATCTTTCAGGAAGTATTTCTTAACTTTAATTTTGTTTGATCACATTCATACTAATGAAAGTTTTATTTCTTTCCAGATCAAGAACTTACAAGGCATTCTTTCAAAAGATATGAATCTTTTTATAAAGGTACTTATCAAATGGAATGACTCAAGGAAAGGAAGATCTTTCGATTTGAGGACAAATCGATTAAAAGAAAGGGAGGATGATGTGATCCAATTCAGCATCATGATTATCATGGCTATTCCTCCCTTGCAAGGGAAGAAACTTTCTAACTTTACATACATATATGTTTATTTCATAATTATTTTCATACATATAATATCTATGGTTATTATAATAACTTAGTCATTAATATTTGAGATATAAGTTATTATATACTATAGTCCACATTATTATATAATACATTGTATAAGTTCATTTACTTAGTTTATTTCTTTATATTATGCATATGGGCACATTCGGCCAATACTTGGGAGCTACATTGGAGCTAAATGGAGCATGAAACAGCAAGGAAACTCACATAGGGATGCTTAAGAGATCATAAGGATTCATTGATGAAAAGTTATTTTGAGGCCGTGAGCTCATAGCTGGATTGAGCTGAAGATTTGAGCTACAAGATGAACTCATTTCAGCTGGGGAGTTGCACCATCATCATCACCACTTAGGACACTTCAAATATGTCCTACGTCAAAATTTGTGAAATCGTACCTTTTCACGAATAGTTGCCACCTCAAGAGGTACCTTTTCACAAGGAGCTGCCCAAACGTTCATCATGTTACAAGTCATCTAAGGCCAGCTCACCACCAGCTCATTCACACCCGAAGTAGCTCAAACATGAAGGGTTACCTTTCTCAAATATTGTGACCTTTCATGAATGATGTTGCCCATGAAGATGTTTTTTCAACAAGGAACACATCGGTGAAGAGATCACGCCTATTGGATGCTTAAATCATCAAGAAACATGAGCTAGAGGCTCCATGCCTATTCGGCCACATCACATGCCATACACATGAGAGCTTTTGGCGCCAAGCATGAAGAGACACACCACCATTCGGCCAAAGGGAGAAAATGGCGCCAAGATGAACCAACATACATATTCGGCCAAGGGAGATGTCTTCCCATCCTTAGCCGAATCATTAAGGCCTTTCATGAAGAGTTAGCCGAACCATCACAAGCCCAAAGGACTTATTCATTCATCTCAAGCATTATGTATTTTCCTAGAGACATGTATCTAGCCGAAACAACTTGTAATCATTCGGCCAAGCCCTCTCATTTCCTATAAATAGAGTGGCTTGCCATCATTTGTAGGCATCTCATCTCTTATATAAAACATACTCTTGTGAGTTATTTCTCTTCAAAGTTCTTTGTGAACTTTATCGATTAAACAAGTGTAGTTCCTATACTTGTGGCGTCATTCCTTCCATTTTGATTCCTAAATTCCTAGATTGTTATCTAGTGGGTTGAAGACACGATCACCACCCCTCAAGCAAGTTTGTGAAGACCGGGATTGTGCTTCATAGCATAGTTTCCTCTTTGGCGTGTTTGGGATACTATCACCACCATCTCCATTTCGTCATTTCCATCATCAACAACACCCATCAATCCATCAATTCCGCAGCCATCTCTATTCTTATTCTTTCATTCCATTACTTATATTATTATTCATTTCTTAAACCCATTATTAATCATATTTCTGTCTTATTATTTTGCAGCCCAAGCTTATTAATTCAAGGACATCAGTACTTGTCAATCCTAGATCGGGACACAATAAGGCTATCTACTCTTATCACCAAAGTGTGTAGATTCGCCTTACATCATGAATCATGTATTAAGGTATTGAATATAGACTTATCGCAAGTCTAAGGTTTAATTTACTATTATAATCATACTATGAATATGCACTCACCTATATTTCCTTGTCTTTCCCTCGATTGATCTTACTTGTCAATTGTTCTAGAACTGGTTTAGGTTAAATATCTACATAAATATAATTCCCAAGATGATTATCAGAAGCCTAAACCTTATAATTCAATACTAATAACTTAAGTTAATTTAATGAGCCAAAAATTCATTTTTTCCTTTAGGAGGTATCGGTACACTACGAGGGTATCGGTACCCAAATTAATTTCAAAATTTACAGGTATTGTTACCTGTCTGTGTGTATCGATACCTATGTATTGGTACACCCCTTAATGTATCGATATACCATGAAGATGTTCTTCAAAATTGGTCTTAGTGTATCGGTACCTATTCATAGGGTACCGATACACTCTGCCCAGAACATGCTTTTTCACCCGAAAATTTCACAACTCTTCACTAAATTTCATCACGTAAAACTCATTTCATACCACCAAACTCAACTATAAAAACTTTAACTAACTTTTATCATTTCAACTCCTTATTATATCTCATATCTTATCAAAATTCTTAAAACCAAGAATCTTACTAAATTTTTCATGTAATCCAAACTCAGTTTCAACACTTGTTATTTCGTATTTACCCTTATGGCAAGTCAAATTCAAATTCTAAATTCATTTACACATCCTTATACTAAAATTCACTTATCCACCTCTTGCCTTTAATCCTTCATAACTCAAAACTCTTTGAGTTTCTAAGTCCCTTTTTATCTCCATCATCTTTCCTAAAGCTTCATTAACCAAAACCTCACTTAAATCCTAAGAATTAACCAAAAAAATCCAACTCACCTTGGCTTGGGGTGCTCCACGGTTGGAGAAGGAAAGGTTGAAGAAGAAATGTTTGGAAACATTTGTTTCCCAAACATGCTCCACGTGAGATATAAAATACCCACAACAATTATTTAATTATTTCACTTGCTCAATGACCCAATTGCCCTTATAATTCTTATTTCCTTGCTAAAGCATCCTACACAAAATATTTTGATTAAGCCCTTGAACTTTTAAATTCATCTAATTTGGTCACTGAATTTAAAATCTCTCAATTTAGTCACTAACCCGGTATTGAGGATGTTACATTTATTCTCTTCTATTTCATTTATTGTACTTTCAATTTTTATCAATTTACTCAATGGACTTTATAGATTGAATTTTTTTGTCACTTTGTCGTTAAATAATTAATGACGTTATGACATGGTTATATTTTAATCAAAATGATGTCGTTTTAGTATAAAATCTGATTTTTTAGGATACCAAAACGACGTCGTTTTGGTATAAGTTATCATGTCATAACGTCGTTTAATTATTTAAAGGAGTGACAAAAAAATTCAATTTATAAAGTTTAGCGTGTAAATTAACAAAAAAATAAAAGTATAGTGAGTGAAATAAGAGAGAGAATAAAGTTCAATTGTCAAATATGTAATTTAACCCTTTAAAAGTGTGTTCTACAACAGCTTATGAAAAGGACGATAAAAGAAAGAAAAAGAGAATGTGAAAAAATATATGTTTTTAAAAAAAAAATACGTGGTATGTATCAAAGATATATATTTACATAGTAAAATAGTTGAATATACTTGAGCGTCATAATCTTCTTTTTTAGTTACAATTAAAATTGACACTTGAGCGTCAGCTGTTGGATCATTTATCATCGTATTCACTTTCGTTTAGGGTTTTACTTTGATTAATTTGAGTTAATTTATGTTACACAACTAATTTTAATTAGTTAGTCTTTCAACATAAATTTTATATTTGCACAAAAACTCAAACTCAAACTCTGCTTAAACATATAAAATTACTTACCACTTAAACTAATCTCGTTAATTAACGTATACAACTAAATTTGACACATTAATTTCATTTCTCGGACGATTGTTTGTAGTAGTTACAATAATTTTTTTACTAAAAGAATTTATAAATTTATAAATGCGACACAACCTCACACGAATTCTTTTCTCGTGTCAATACTGTGTATATTAAAAAACAAAATTATATATAAATGTTGCAACTGGAAGTCAAGCAACAGTCGACAGCTATTAAAGAATTAAATTAAAATTTTAAGCTCTTGGCATCTACTCTATTATTTAGATCAAATTCTAACTAACCAACATAATCGACCCTTGTCTTAAATAAAAAAAGGTTAATTATCTGTTTAGAATATGTACTAGGATGAGTTTGCTTCGTTCAACGAGATTGTTGAGTATCACTAATGATAAGTAAATTATTTAAAATAAAATATTAATTAAATTATTTTTTATAATTTTTAACAATTAAAAAATATATTTACTTTTAAAAAAATTGTTAAAAATTATAAAAATAATAGAATTAATATTTTATTTTAAATAATTTACATTTAAAATTTTAACTAATTTATAATTATACGTTGAGTCCTTTAAAATTTTAAATTTTTATAAATTAAATTAATAGTGCTCACCGGTACTCATCGTTAGTGATGCTTAACGATATTCGTCGAGCGTTGTACAATTTTCATATGTATGATATTAGATTCTTCATTGTCATATGAATTATTTTTATCTTAATTTTGTATATAAAAATATTTTGATGTCAATCATTTTATCTATTTGTATAACCAAATCTAATTTGGTAGTAGTGGGTTAGTAAAAAATGACTCAAGGCATATTTGTCGAAAAATTATCTACTTAATTAAGATATAATTGCAACATTAACCCTCCAATGTTTTATTAATTTAAAAATAATAATATTTTTAACCCAAATAAGAATTAGTAAGATATTCTCTCAAACTTCACCCTTTACCTTCTTAGAAAAATTTCTCCTCTCTTGAACTCACATTGTTGTCACTATTAAACTACCATCACTAGTGTCGTCTATGGTTGAAAAAGGCACCAAATTTCTTGTCTTCTCTTTATGTTAGGTATGGCTCATATACCAGTTGGAGGATAGATGCTGGAGCGGAATTACTCTTATATACTGTAATTGTAACCTAATTTTGGATTATTGCGAATAATAAAGAGAATAGTCGTTCATCACTCTAGAGGACGTAGGCACATTGTCGAACATCTTTAAATCTTGTGTTCTTTATTTGTTTTACTTCTTGTTGATTTCCTGAGTTAATTAGCCCGTTTTCACGACAATTGGTATCAAGAGCAAGGTTTGAGATGGATATGTCAGGTGTGAAATTCAAAGTGGTGAAGTTTAAGGGTCATGGTAACTTCGGATTATGGAAAATGAGGGTAAAGAATTTTTTGGTGCAACCGTTTTTGTCCTGGTTAAAAATTATTATTATTATTATTATTATTACCCTACCCACTCAACTTTCCACCATACCTAATCATTAAATAAAAACTCCACCCATACCACTATCCACCAAATCAACCACTAAATATTAAAAATATACCCCACTATACCCACTAAAACCACATTATTCTCCACTCAAAAAGATTCATAAAATGACATGCAATCGCCATTTTGAAAAGGGTGCAAAATGTGGGAAGACCATACGGGAGAGAGAGAAAAATTGAAGAAAGAAAGAAAGAAAAAGCTTATCAATGATCGGTATTTTCGATCAACGTTCCAAACGGTGAAAAGTTGTATAAGACCAACAAAAACAACATAATGAAAAATCAGGACGATCGGACAGTGGACGGCGGCGGATTTGAGAAAATAAATCTGAATGGTGAAAAGTTGCGGAAGGCCAACACAAACAACATATTGAAAAATCAGGACGATCGGACGGTGGACGGAGGTGGATCAGAGAAACTTAAGCCGAACGGTTTTTGATCTTTTTACGACGAGCAGAGCCGATTCATGCAAAACCGACTCTAGATCCAAGATAAGTAGGCCAAGATGTACTTCCCGATGAAATTTGGTAACCATCGGCCACCGGTGACGGTGGTGGCGCGGCGACACGATGGCAGTTAGCAGTGGCACAGCAGTAGTGGCCGACGACTAATTTATGTTATGTATTTTTTGGTATAATTTATGTTTAGTCCCTGAACTTTTATGTATGTTTTTTCATTCCAGCACCTGAATTTCTACGTTTTTTTATTCTGACACCTTAGTTTTTGTTATTTTATTTTAGTCACTTAAGTTTCTGTTTTGTTATTTATGTCCTTTAAATTTATGTTTTAGCTGTTTTAGCCTTTTAAGTTTCTATTTTTACCATTTTAATCCTTTAAGTTCATGTTTTTGCTAGATCTATTATTCGAGTAAAATAATTTCTTTAATTAATTAATTTGAAACAAGTTAATCAATATTTAATAAATGGATCATATTTTAACTTGATATTTGATTCAGGATTTCCACCATTACGACAACGTGTAAGCGTCACAGTACCAATTTTGGGCGTTGTGGGGGTGCTAATCCTTCCCCACGCGTAACCGACTCCCGAACCCGTTTTAATCGAATCTTTGGTAAACACAGACCAACTTTTGTCTTAAAAAATGATTTTTCTTAAAATTTTTTTTAAAAGACGTTTTTAGGTATTCAACCTAGCTAACCCAAAGGTTGATGGTGACTCTATCCAAATTTTTCAATATAATTCAAAATCACCCATTTTCTAAAATTAAAAGTCGTAACTGTTTTTAAAATAATATTTAATTATTCCACTTAAAAAACGGTTATGACAAAAATAAAAAGGAAATTTTATAAAATCAAAAACAAAGTAGCAAAATAAAATTCAACAAAAAAGAAGTTTTAAGCCTTACCCGAAGGAGGGCATTTATAGGCTTCTAAATCCTAAAAAATAACAAATAATTCAAAATAAAGATAATCCTAAATTTCAAATGTTTTAAAATTAAAACTAAAAACTGAATTCCCAAAATCTCTCCTGATTGTGCTGACTAGGTTGCATCCAAAATCTTCCTCCTTGTAGAAACTGTCACGTCAGACCTGTGTCATGCCCATATCTCCAGCCACGACCAGAAATTAAAAAAAATGCAGATTTCACCCTTGTTCTGCCAATTCCAGCAAAGAAGTCACTACATATAAAATAAACGAAATACAATACAAATTAGCAGTGATAAGTCTTAAGCCTTACCCGAAAGAGGGAATTTATAGGCTTCTAAATCCTAAAAAAAACAAAGAATTCAAAATAAAGATAATCCTAAATTTCAAATGTTTCAAAATTAAAACTAAAAACTGAATTCCCAAAACCTCTCCAGATTGTTCTAACTAGGTTGCTTCCAGAATCTTCCTCATTGTAGAAACTGTCACGTCAGACCCGTGTCATGCTCATGTCTCCAGTCACAACCAGAAATTAAAAAATGCAGATTTCACCCTTTTTCTGCCAATTCCCGTAAAGAAATCACTACACATAAAATAAACGAAATACAATCCAAATCAACAGTGATAAATTCATAAGATAGGAAAATTAACAATTAAAAAGCGATAATTTAAAACGCTCATCAGTTACCCCACCTTAATATAAGAAATGTGGTTAGTTTTATTCCTGTTCGATGCTATCGCGTGGAAGAACTTCATATTCCTATCCCCCTCTTTAAACCATTTCAACAAGGATTTTTTGAAGCCTTTCTCGCTCCTCTCTCCTGTACCTCACCCATAGTGAAGCTTTTAGATGTTGGATCTACTTTAGAGAACTTTGCAGATCTGCTTTACTTTGTAAATCTGATTCTAGTTTTTGAATCTGCTCTTTTAATGATTCAATAAGCATCTCTTCTTTTGCTCTAAAATCTTTCACCCACTATTTTAAGACACATTTTAGAGCCCTCAATAGGTTACCTACCCCAACACCTTGGTTCTCTTCGATGGATTTTTTCATAGTGACCACATACTTCGGTTGCTCTGCCCAATGATTGAAATATTTAAACGGTCTAGGCTCTGACTTGGTGTATTCGTCCTTCACCGTGATCGGGTTATGATCAGAAATATTATCCGGTAGCACACTTTGAATCAATGTACGGAATGTCGAGAGAATCTATGGGGATATTAAAAATCTATCCAACCTACATGTAGTGGCGGACGATCCCTCTCTAAACCAAGTGAATGGGTTGCCTTTCATTAGTAGATCTATCATGTTTTTATTCTGGATAAATCCCTTAAAAGCTCTAGCAGATTGTTCATTAACTTCTCCATTGGCTTTTTCTTCCTTGGATAAAACTTGATTAAAGTCACTAGCCACTATCATAGGTACATTTTGGGCTTTAATTTTCTATGTCAACTCTTCAAAGAATGTCTTCCTCTCTACCACTCCCTTGGGGGTGTACATTCAGTTATTTGCATCTCGTCCTGTTTTCACCTAGGGTACCCTTGATGAAATTCCTATGCACTATTTCTCCTTCTACTTGGAAGAACCTTGTATCAAATAATGTAATCAGACACCCAGACGCCCCATAGGATTTTGAGAAAACCAACGAGCTGGGTTTTGGTCCTCACAACTTATTTATACACCCTGGCTTCACTGTCTTCAATTTAGATTCCTATATGAAAACTACACAAGCCTTATTTGCCAAAATTGCTCTTTGTATTGCTCTAAATTTCTCCGCACGACCAAGTCCCCTCACGTTCCATGAAATGAAGTAAAAATTCATCTAAGCTAACCTTTACACACTGATGATAGTGTCTATTGGCCAGACCGACTATTCTCCATCTTCATCCGCTTCTTCAAGTTCTTGGAGACGTTGGACAACCACTTCATTAGGAGTATCAAATTCTACCCCCAACCTTCTACCTACTGCACAAATTGTGGCTGCTTCTACTCGTTTCCTATATTCTACGACTGCTTTTGTACATTCATTTTTTTATTGTGATTGGTGGCACACTGTCAGTTAATTTATAGAGGACCCAACAAGCATCCTCTTTGTCGAAGGTTCTTTCAAGGTTTTCTTGGATTTTCTTCTCTTCTTTGATACTGTCGCCCATCAGTTAAGGTTTCCCATCCCCACACTACTGGTCACGATTTTCCTTCTCTGTTCTTTCGTGTGGCCTCTGCTTACATCAGCAATGAGCTGTTCTGAAGACACCATGACAGGTAGGCCCAAGGTAGTCCACTCTTCCATGTTTGCCTCTACTATTGGCACTTTTTGTAATCTAGAATCGTTTGATATAGGTAAGTCAAAGGGGCCAAAATCACATGCTTTTTGGAGAGGCCCGATTTTATTTTGGTCCATTAAGGGGGCTGGTACGATCCTAAAACTAACTGGGACTTCATGTAGCCCCACTCCACTGGAACACGAAGTGACATTCTGAGGTAAGCACTCTATCAACTCCTACCCAAGGTCGAAAGGTTTTGTCAAAATAAGACGACGCTCTAAACTGTCTTCCCCTTTATGGGGATCCTCGGGTTTTAAGTTATAGATACATCCATTATTGCATGAATTTGGAGATGAACCTTCGACCTCGCAATCCTCCTGATTTCCAAGGGACGAAGCACCGTCGTGGGATATCCGGTCGATATAGGCCCCCTGATTACTGAAAGGCTCAGTTCCGTCGGTGAAATGGGATCCCCCTCATGGATCTCTGACGTTGTCCAACACTTCACCATACACTTGGAATGCTTCATTTAATGACATGTGATGTATTCTCTTGCTGACATTGTCCAGAAACACCGTGAATCTAGACGCCCGGCGTATAGCTTGGATGGATTCTTTGCTCCGATGGGAGGCTCTACTTGCACACTGTATCATGTTTTCAAATTTGCTTTTTTTACATTTGAACTCGAGCATTAACTTATTTTACTTATTTTCGCCAACCGGAAAGCATTAGCTTATTTTTGGTGCATTAAATAAATGGAATAAGAAAACGTATGAATAATATTTTTTTATTTAACCATTTTATCTTATTTATTAATAAACTAATTCATATAGGATTTTACAAAAGTTTATTATGGTGTTAATTCTCTCAACCTAATTTAATATATTTGTAAATGTAGGGATCTAGTACCTCATCCTATTAAATTAACAATCGTTGGTGTATGTATAATATTTTAAATATATAAAAAGTATTAAAAATTGAATACATGTATTTTATCTATATATTTTTGAATAATTTCTATCTAGAAAGAGGGGAAGGGGAATTTCACTCATAATGACTATTGAACTTACAATTTAGATGAAAAAAATCTCAACTGAAAACTTTTAATCGTTTACTTTAGAGATTGTTGATACATATAACTATATTAAGCAATCACTTGAAATTAGGGTAATATAGAGTATTGCGATAACTCTATTACTATAAATATTATGCTTTCATAACCACTAGTGGGATTAGGAAATTTGTTAAGGCCAAACAAAAAGAAAATGGCCACCATTGCTGTTGCTAATCAGGTTTCGGTTAGAGATGATGCACAAGCTCTCTACAAGGCTTGCAAAGGTTTTTCTTATACTCCAGTTTTATATGGAAAAATTTCTAATAAATCTTGGTTTTTTCTCATGCATTGAGTTTGGTGTACGAACCTGGTGTTTGCAAATAAAGTAAATTAGGTTGGGAGGATCTACTCTTATAATGAATTTCTATAGAATCTACCAGAGTAGTCGATCAATAGATCATATACCAATGATTAAAATAATAATAATAAATATGGTTTTTGTTAAAATGCAATAATTGTAGGATGGGTGTCAAGATTCACTAACATAACTCAAAGAATAGAGAACGGAGATAAGAGAGAATAGGCTCTCTAAACATTGTTAATGAGAAATTACATCTGCTGTTACAACAATGCTTACTTATAGCTTTATAAGCATACATAACCGACTCTAACAGAAGCATAACAACTTTATAACAGAATCTCAACAACCTATTCCTAACTAACTCATAACAAAATGGAAACCTATTACATTCACCCATCTTCTGTATTTCTATAATTTCTCAACATTCCCCATGCTCTCCAACCTTCTAAACAGTAGTTTGAGGATCAACACTCCTCATGCTCTCCAACCTTCTAAATAGCAGTTTGAGGATCAACATTCCCCATGCTCTTCAACCTTCTAAACAACTGGGTGACTAAGAGTTTTTGATGATGCTTTACAAACATAGGTGCTGAGAGTGGCTTTGTCAACACATCAACAACTTGTTCATAAGCCGGGACTTCATCCACCTGCAGCTTTCCAATAGCCACCATTTCACGAAAAAAAACAAATCAAGTAGCACAAACAACTACAACACTCCTATTATCACACCACAATGTTGCTTGACCATGCTCAACAACATGAAGCTCCTTAAGCAAAACCATAATCCACACCAGATCAGCAGTAACAGAGGTAACGCTCCTATATTCAGCCTCAGCAGTAGAACGTGCAACGACTTGCTGCTTACGAGAACTCTATGCAACAAGGTTCCCTCTAAAAATAAAAACAAAACCCCGAGGTGGATCATTTATCATCAACATCAGAGGCCCACGTAGCATCAGCAAAACCAGTTAACGATAGTCTTAATGATGAAGTAAAGCGTAACCCATAGCCAGCAGTGCCTTGAAGATAACGCAGGATCATCTTGATTGCCTGAAAGTGTATATTACATGGCGACTGCATAAATTGACAAACCATGTTTACTGAGTAAGCAATATCAAGACGAGTTACTACCACATATTGAAGAACACCCACTATGCTACGATACTCAGCACCGTTTGCAATGAATTCACCACCATTTCCTGAAAGCTTGCTTGTAGAAACCATAGGGGTAGGAAGCTCTTTTGCATCACCAAAGCCAAATCTCTCCAACAATTCACGAATGTATTTCTTTTGACTTAAAACTAACCCATCAGCATTATAGCATACTTTAATACTGTTGAAAACATTTTGATGTTTCGATATAATAAATTAAGTTAAATGAATTTTAAGTTTTTACAAAAGATTTTCTAAGTATATTCGATATAATTATTCGAATATCAAAATATTACTCCATGTCTTTCAAAGTTCATTTTAATCCTTACAAAAGTGTAAAATTGTGTTTTATACTTAAACTATTTTTGAAAAAAATTTCATAAAGTATTTCGAACAAAAAATAAGCAAAAAACAAATACAGTTTACTCAGAGGGTACCGATTCCCCCCATGAGGGAACCGATTCCCCTGAATGGTTTTGGCTCCGAGAAATAACAGATTACTCGGAGGGAACCGATTCCCCCCAAGGGGTTACCGATTCCCCCTGTATAACGGTTGAAATATTTGAATTTTACGCTGCAGGAACCGATTCCCTATGAGGGGGTACCGATTCTCCCACGCTCCAAGTTGGTTTATTAAGTGTTTTCACATAACAATGGCTCTATTAACTCCAGTAATGATCCCCAACGTTCAAAATCAATTAATGGAGTATTTAAACAACCTTAGAAGCCATTGATCAACAACAAGAAACAACAATCAACAAGAATCAAGAGAGAATCAAAGAGAAAGCATCAAACCTCAAGTTTGAGCATTTTCAAGCCTATTTCATTCAATATTCATTTTTGCTTTCAAGAACACTTATTATGCTCAATTATATTATTATTGAGTGTTCTTTATTTGTTCTAGAATTGTGCAAACATCTTTCCTTGTGAGGATTTTCTTGTAAGTTTGCAAAATTTGTATTGTTCTCTTTGGGAGAGAGTGTTCTCAAGAATTTGGGGTATAATTCTTGAGGAATTTGTAAGGTTACTCTTTGTCCTCAAAAGAAAGACAAATTAGTGAATTTTTTGAAAATCCTTAGTGTGGATAGCTAAGGTAGTGGACGTAGACTTTAGTTGAGAAAGTCAAACCACTCTAAATCGCTGTGCAAATATTTTCAATTTTCTGCAAAAGCTTCCACCAAAATTTTTATTGCCAATTCACCCCCTCTTGGCCTATTCCGTCAATCGATTAACTCAACAATGGGTATCAAAACCTCACTCATTTGAAGGTTTAATCTCCTCTTGAGTCGATTCAGAAAGAGTTACATCGATATTCAAGTCATCAATGGACGACGCTTCAAACTCTGACTTCGTTCTCTATTCAATGCCCGTCAACAAGCCTCATTTCTTCAATAGAGCTAACTATGCATATTGGAAGAATATAATGATGTACTTCATTCAAGCAAGTGACATGGGATCATGGAGTATCATAGAAGATTGATACATCAAACCCTCCACTCACCCGAGATTGTGGAGTGAAGGAGAGACAAGAATGTTCTAGCTTAACTCTAAAGCCATCCATATCATTTTTTGTGCTCTTGGACCGGATGAATACGGGAGAGTTTCATCTTGTACAACCGCCAAGGAGATATGGGACAAACTACAAGTCACTCATGAATGTACAAACGAGGTAAAAGAATCTAAAATTAGTCTTCTAACTCATAGCTATAAAAATTTCAGGATGAAACCGGATGAAGATGTCAAAGCTATGACGGATAGATTCTCCACGATTGTCAATAGTCTCAAATCATATGGAGAAATTATTCCAAATGACAAGCTTGTAAGGAAGTTAGTTTCCTCTCTTCCAAAAGCTTGGCAATCAAAGAAGACGACGATCATCGAGGCTAAGAACTTAAAATCCTTGACCCTCGATGAGCTTATTGTCTCTCTCCTTACACATGAAATGATGCTTAAAGAAGAGGAAGACCTCGAGAAAAGAGACGAGCCAAAGAAGGAGACGAAGAAGAAAAAGAACGTGGGAGTTACTCTCAAATCAACAAAAGATGAGAGTGATTCGGATGAAGATGACGATGACGAGGAAATGACATTGTTTGCCAAACGGTTCAGAAAATTAATGAGGCCAAACCGAGGAAGAAAATTCAAACGAAATGAAGGCTTCAAGAATGAACCAAAAGAGGATGACCCGATCATTTTCTATGAATGCAAAAAGCCGGGGCATGTCAAATATGATTGCCCACAATTGAAGAGAAAGGGTCAATCAAGAAATAAACACAAGGCTCACGTGGCTATATGGAGCGATGAAGAAGGTTCTGATGGCATTCGGGGAGATTCTCAGGTAACCTCTAACTCATTCGATTCAGATAAATTATCTTATGATGAGTTATTAGAGGGTTATAATGGATTGGCTTCGGATTATAATACTTTATTTTCAAAATACAAAAATGATATTTTAAAATTAAAAAGTGAAAATAGTCTTATGTCCAAAACCAACAATGATCTTGAAAGTAAGATCAAAGAATTGCAAATCAAATTAAATGAATTTGAAAAGAAAAATATTGATTTCTATAATCTACTTTCAAGAGTTAATGATGTTCATCAAAAGAAAATTGATGATCTTAAAGCTTCTTTTGATAAAGTTGGATCAAAACGTTTTGAAAAAAATGAGAAAATTCAAAATCCAAATTTGTTAGAAAAAGTTTTAGAAACTAAAATCATAGAGGTCATCAACGAACCTTAAATGGAAAAATCGTTAGAAGTATATGGGTTCCTAAAGAACTCATTACTACTAAAGATAAGGATATCCTACACAAATGGATACCTAAGAGGACTAGAATTTTGGAGACTAATGAATATGGACCCAAAAGAATTTTGGTACCAAAAATAAAAAATTAATCTATGTTTGTAAGGAAGGGAGCATTGCTACAAGGCACGGGAAACAAATTCAAATTCATGGTACCTTGATAGTGGATGCTGAAAACAAATGACCGGAGACAAGAGCCGGTTCATAGAGCTTAACGCCAAAAATGGAGGAAAAGTGACTTTTGGTGATAATTCAAAAGGTCACATTGAAGGTATAGGTACAATAGGTAATACCTCTTCTATACAAATTAAAAATGTTTTATATGTGAATGGATTAAAGCATAATCTTTTGAGTATTAGTCAATTTTGCGATAAGGGATTCAATGTCATGTTTGAAACTAATGGTTATAAAGTCATTAACATTGCATCTAATCGGATTATGCTTGTTGGTCATAGAATAAGAAACATATACATGGTGCATTTAAACTCTATAGATATGACTAATTTATGCCTAATTGCTGAGGATGAGCATGATAGTTGGTTATGGAATAGGAGACTAGGACATGCTAGTATGAGTGTTTTGCAACGATTGATTCAAGGAGATTTAGTTCGAGGGTTACCTAAGCTTAAATTTGATAATAACAAAATATGTGATGCTTGTGCTAAAGGAAAACAAAAACGAGTTTCTTTTAAATCCATTAATGAGGTATCAACTAGTAGAGTACTACAATTGATCCATATAGATTTATTTGGGCCAACTAGGACTACTAGCTTGGGTAGAAAATAATATGTATTTGTATTGGTAGATGACTATTCTAGATATACTTGGGTTATATTCTTAAGTACTAAAGATGAAGCATTAGAAAAATTCATCACGTTTTCAAAAGTAATCCAAAACGAAAAAGGTTACTCTATAACTAGTGTTAGGAGTGATCATGAAACTGAATTTGAAAATCTTGGATTTACTGAATTTTGCAATTCTAATGGTATTAGCCATTATTTTTTAGCACCTAGAACCCCTCAACAAAATGGAGTTATTGAGAGGAAAAATCTAACTTTAGAAGAAATGGCTAGAACCATGCTTTGTGAAAACAATTTGCCAAAATATTTTTGGGCGGAAGCCACAAATACCGCTTGTTATGTTATTAATCGAGTAATGATTAGGCCTATTTTGAAGAAAACTCCATATGAACTTTTTAAAAATAAAAAGCCTAACATTAGCTATTTTCATCCTTTTGGATGTAAATGTTTTGTTTTAAACAACTGTAAAGACAATCTTGGCAAATTTGATGCTAAAAGTGATGAAGGAATTTTTTAGGTTATTCCTTAAATTCTAAAGCTTATCGAGTATTTAATGAAAGAACTTTAGTTGTAGAAGAGTCTATACATGTTGTTTTCGATGATAATCCCCTTCCGAAGAAGAATTCTTATGTTGATGATGATGTAGGTTTTATACAAGCAAATTACGTTAGAAATGACGTTGGAGAACCATCATCAAAGGAAGAAACAAAATATGACGAAATTCATGATCCCCTCGAGAACCAACCATTGAAGAAAGGGAGGTATCTTACCCAAGAGAGTACAACTATGTCAAGGATGGTGAGATTATAGGTGATCCATCAAAAAGGGTAACAACTCGATCTTCTCTTAGAAATATTTGTAATTATGTTGCATTTATCTCAAGCATAGAGCCTAAGAATATTAAAGAAGCATTAAATGATGAACATTGAATTATGTCTATGCAAGAAGAGTTGAATCAATTTGAGAGAAGTAAAGTATGGACATTAGTTGAAAGGCCTAGTAATAAGTCTACTGTAGGTACTAGATGGGTATTTAGGAATAAGCTTGATGAAAGTGGTAATATAGTGAGAAACAAGGCTAGACTTGTTGCTCAAGGGTATACTCAGGAAGAGGGCATAGACTATGATGAAACATACGCTCCCGTAGTTAGGATTGAAGCAATTAGAATGATATTAGCATTTGCATGCTTCAATGAATTTAAATTATATCAAATGGATGTTAAAAGTGCATTTTTAAATGGTTTTATAAAAGAAAAAGTGTATGTGGAACAACCTCTAGGTTTTGAAGATTCAGAAATTCCAAATCATGTTTTTAAATTGATAAAAACACTTTATGGTTTAAAATAACCTCCTAGAGCTTGGTACGAAAGATTGTCAAATTTTTTAATCGAAAAAGGTTTTTCAAAAGGGAAGGTTGTCACTACATTATTTTTAAAGTATAAAGGTAAAGATTTATTAGTAGTTCAAATTTATATTGATGATATAATATTTGGTTCTACTAATGATGTTCTTTGCCAAGAATTTTCTAAGCTAATGCAAAGTGAATTTGAGATGAGCATGATGAGGGAGCTTTCATTTTTCTTAGGACTCCAAATCAAACAAAGAAAAGATGACATCTTTATCAATCAAGCTAAGTACGTCAAGGATATGCTCAAGAAGTTTGGAATGGAAAATGGGAAACCTCTTGAGACTCCAATGAGCTCATCAACAAAGCTTGACAAATATGAAGGAGGTAAATGTGTGGATGTTAAATTATATAGGTCAATGACTGGCTCTTTTCTTTATCTAACCGCAAGTAGACCAGAAATTATGTTTAGTGTTTGCTTATGTGCTAGATTTCAATCATGCCCTAAGGAATCACATTTACTAGCTGTTAAGAGAATCTTTAGATACCTTAAGGATACTCCTAGTTTAGGACTTTGGTATCCTAGAGACTCTAGCTTTATCTTGCATGCCTTCTCTGATGCGGATTATGGACGATGCAAATTAAATAGGAAAAGCACCTCCGGTACTTGCCAATTCCTTGGAAATATGCTAATTTCTTGGTTTCCAAAGAAACAAAATTGTGTTGCATTATCTACCACTAAAGCAGAATACATTTCAGACGGTAGTTGTTGTGCACAAGTTTTATGGATGAAACAACATCTTTTTTATTATGGAATTGAAGTAGATACTATTCCTATCAAGTGTGACAATACTAGTGCTATTTGTCTCACTAAAAATCCCATCTAACACTCTAGAACTAAGCACATTGAAATTAGATATCACTTCATTAGAGACCAAGTCACTAAGGAAGATAGAGTTCTAGAATTTGTTGATACTTTGCACCAATTAGTGGATATATTTACAAAACCTTTAGATAAAGGAAGATTTTGGGCATTTAGGAGAGAATTAGGTTTAACCAACCTACCTTGAACTTTTAATTAGTTTTGGAAAATGCTTATAACACTTTTGATTGCATTATTTGCTATAAGTTAGGGGGAGTTTATGATTCTTTGTGAAAAAATTGATTATATGTTCAAATAAATTTTAATGATAGATTTGATTGATTGAGCATAGTTAATTTTTCGTAAAATGAGTTGCCAATACCTTTAGAGCAAATTAATTTAGCATTTTGAGTGTTTAAAACACAAATTTTTTAATTTTAGTGCAGGAGGAATCGATACCCCCTTGAAGGGAAACCGATTCCCCTTTGAATGGGAACCGATTCCCCCTTGAATGGGAACCGATTCCCCCTTGAGGGAATCGATACCCCCACAGGGTCTGTTATTTTAAACGCCCAAATAACACTCTCTCTCTTAAAACCCTTTCTCCTCTATCACACCATTTTACTCCTCTTCTCTCCCTAAATCCCTATTTTTTTCCAAAATCATCGAAAACAAATCAGAATTACTTCAGTATTCATCTCCTAAACCTGTTGGAATCATCAAACTAGTGCAAAAATCATCACATTCTCACAAAATCCAAATTTCTCAAGATAATATCTCTAAAACCCCTTATTTATTAATTTTTGAACTTAGGACTAGTTTTGATTAGTTATAGGTTGAACATTATATCGGGCATTGATTGTTTAGTGTTTAGAAACTAAATTTTACAACCAATTTCATTAAAAACACTCAATTTTTCAAAATTATATTTAAATTTCGAAAAAAAATTGAAAATTGTTGTTTTAATTGATGTTTTTGATTTAATTATGTTGTTTTGATGAGAACTATTCATATTATGATCTTCAAACATAATTTTTCAAATAGTTTTCAAAACTATGCCCACTAGGATTCGGTTTACAGAACCTTGAAATATTGCGAACTCAATTGAGTTTTGGGATTGATTGAATTGCATACATGTGTTTAAAATTACATGTTACTCTTTCTATTCCGATTCCCTTAAGTCATGTCTCACAAACGTTCTAGGTCATCCTCTAGTCGTTCAAACCAACCTCCTAACTCACCTCCAAATCCTCATCATATCCAACAATTTCCTAATCCTAATTCCGATGATCCAAATATGACCATTCGTAAATCGTGCTTCAATGTACCAGGTCGTAGACAAAATCTCTTCTTTAGGTATTCACAATATTTTGAATCCTACAAAATTCGGGAAGAAAGAATCCCATCTCTTCAAGCTATGTTAGACATAAATTTTTTATATCTTCCTACCTTGCGAGAGTGGAAATTTGATAAACTCTTCAAACTTGAACCAATAGTTTATCATCAACTTGTTCGAATCTTCTATTCTAATGCTGTTTGCATTCAAAACTAGGCTAAAACCGTAAACATAGGAATTCGATCCTATCTTCTAGGACGATTCTTTTATATTGACTCAGAATACATAGCCAACGCATTAGGATTAGATAATGCAGGCTTAGACAATGAAAAACAAATGGTAGGTTCTCAGTATAAAAGAAGGGATAGTGCGAGTGTATTAGATCTCCATGATCTTTTCCTTCATCTAATGATCTCTTGGTGGTTTTGACCATCAGGAGGCAGATACTCCACTCTTCGAGCCTTGGATCTTTGGTGGTTACATTGTATCCAAAATAATCTTAAAATAAACTTAACCCCGATTATCTTTGCCAAAGTTATTGAAACCGTAAACCTCATTCCTAATAAGAAGCTCTGTTCATCTCTAGTTTACGGTTGTATTCTGAGTAATCTGTTTTTTAAAGCCGAGCTTAGATTTGGCCTTGATGCCTATTTTCCACTCAAAAATCAAATCAATCTCTTTTCCTTAACAAAATCGGGATGGAAGATAAGTGAAAAAACTGGTCAATGGGTTCGTACCAGTGAACAACCTCCGGAAGCTGACAAAGCCGACGATGAGCCGTAGCTGCGCGAGGAACAAACACATCAAGAAGATCAAACGCCTCCATACTTCTGATCATTTATGGAGAATCTTGATATGAGGTTTGCATCCATCGAATCACATCTGACTGCTACCAACGAAACGATGAATCATCTTTTCGAAACTTTAGACGAGAGGATCAATGCACTTTCACGTGATATGGCCAACATTTGGACACATTTATCTCCTCCTGATCCACCGATGGACGATCAGACCTTATTTCTTGCTTAGCTTTATTAGATACAACTCAGAACTTATTGTTTTAACATTTTGGATATTTGTGAATGCTTGGATTTTTGGATGTTTAGATTTATTTTGAATGTTTTGGATGTTTAGATTTTTTTTGAATGTTGAATTTTTACGTTTTGGATGTTTTTGAATGGTTTAAACTTATTATATATTTGGTCTTTTTGAATTTTATTTTTGAACTTAATGACTATAAATTTTTTGCATCATTTCCATAATAGTTGCATTATTACCAATTTACCATGTCACATTGATTATGAATATTGATTATGAAACTAATGGCTAACGTCTTCTCTTGATTGTGATCTTAGCAGCTTAAGCTATATTTATTTATAATCAATTGACTATGCTTTTCAAAACCTTGTTTAAAAACGTTTTAGAGTCTTTTTGATTTAACAAAAAGGGGGAGAAGTGTTCGAGTAAGGGGGAGTAATTTCAAGTAAGGGGTAGTAATTTCAAAACTTGATTTCAAAATTTATTTTCAATTAGAAAATCTTAAAATTCCCAAAATGTTTTGTTATATCAAAAAGGTGGAGATTGTTGAAAACATTTTGATGTTTCGATATAACAAATTAATTTAAATGAATTTTAAGTTTTTACAAAAGATTTTCTAAGTATATTCGATATAATTATTCGAATATCAAAATATTACTCCAAGTCTTTCAAAGTTCATTTTAATCCTTACTAAAGTGTAAAATTGTGTTTTATACTTAAACTATTTTTGAAACAATCTTCAATAAGTATTTCGAGCCAAAAATAAGTCAAAACAATACAGTTTATTAAGAGGGTACCGATTCCCCCCAGGAGGGAACCGATTCCCCCTTAATGATTTTGGCTCCGAAAAATAACAGATTACTCGAAGGGAACTGATTCCCCCCAAGGGGGTACCGATTCCCCCCTGTATAACGGTCGAAATATTTGAATTTTACACTCTAGGAACCGATTCCCTATGAGGGGGTACCGATTCCCCCCACGCTCCAAGCTAGTTTATTAAGTGTTTTCACACAACAAAGGCTCTATTAACTCCACTAATGATCCCCAACGTTAGGAATCAATTAATGGAGTATTTAAACAAGCTTAGAAGCCATTAATCAACAACAAAAAACAACAATCAACAAGAATCAAGAGAGAATCAAAGAGAAAGCATTAAGCCCCAAGTTTGAGCATTTTCAAGCCTATTTCATTCAATATTCATTTTGCTTTCAAGAACACTTATTGTGCTTAATTGTATTATTCTTGAGTATTTTTTCTTTGTTCTAGAATTGTGCAGACATCTTTCCTTGTGAGGATTTTCTTATAAGTTTGCAAAATTTGTATTGTTCTCTTTGGGAGAGAGTGTTCTCAAGAATTTGGGGTAAAATTCTTGAGGAATTTGTAAGGTTACTATTTTTCCTCAAAAGAAAGACAAATTAGTGAATTTATTTTTCCTCAAAAGAAAGACAAATTAGTGAATTTGTGGAAAATCCTTAGTGTGGATAGCTAAGGTAGTGGACGTAGACTTTGATTGAGAAAGTCGAACCACTCTAAATCGCTGTGCAAATATTTTCAATTTTGTGCAAAAGCTTCCACCAAACTTTTTATTGCCAATTCACCACCTCTTGGCCTATTCTATTGATCGATTAACTCAACAAATACCCAAAAAATAACTAAGAGAACCAAGATCTTTCAAGGAGAACTATTTGTTCAAATCATTGATCACCCTTTGAACTTCATCTGCATTACTCCCTATTAGGATTATGTCATCAACATAAACTAACATATACACTATGCTAACAACAGACTTTCAAACAAATAGTGATGAATCCGATCATGCCAAAACAAATCCCACCGAAATCAAATACATTTGAAGACTATCAAAGAATAGTGTTGGCTTAACCATTGGGCTAAACACTTCATGAAAATTAACTTTAGCCTGCTGAAGAAACCCTTTAGCTATGAGGAGAGCCTTGTAACTAGACACAGTCCCATCTGGATTTCTTTTCCCTTTGAAAATCCACTTGCAATGAACAGCTTGTCGTCCTTTGGGAAGAGGAACTAATGACCAAGTTCCATTTTTCATCAAAGCCTCATATTCTTCTAGCACTGCTTTAGCCCAGTGAGGACTACGCGTGGCTTCCTTGATGGAGTAGGGTTCCTTCTCTAGATAGGTAACCTGAAGTGCCTTCGATTTTCGAATCCCATTTTTCCCTCTCGTAAGTATGGGATGAAAATTTTGAGAAGTAGACTGAAGATTACCTAAGGTAGATATACTGTCCTCTGAAGCAAGTACTGGCCTTGAAACAGGCTTAACAGTTGGAGGAACAGGCTCCTGCGCAGCAAACGACTGTTCCACATGATCTGAAAACACAAGCTGCATAAGGAATTGTACTAGGTGGTTCCACACATTCTGGAATTATAGAAGCTGCAGGAGACTTGGTACTAGATGAACTATCATCATTACAAGGAAGTACTCATTCATTATTCGATGTAACAACTATTTCCTTACTATGGCCAACATCAGGAGTAGAGCTATTAACAATACCAGGAACAATAACAGGCAGTACACCAGTGGTTACAACAGACTTACCTTGATTACACAAGCAATCAACACAACTTGCTTTCTTATAAGGAAACTCATCCTCGTCAAAAACAACATGCCGAGAGAGAATGACCTTTCCTGAACCATCCAAGCACCTATAACCTTTATAAGAAGAACTGTAACAAAAAAATACACATTTTTTAGAACGAACTTGCAGTTTGTGCTGATTAAATGTGCGTAAACAAGGAAAACAAGCACTGCCAAACACACGAATAAGAGAGTAATATGGAGATTGTCTATAAAGAACTTCAAATGGAGATCGACCACTCAGAACACTCGTAGGAATTCTATTTAACAGATATACTACTGACACAAATGCATAGCTCCAGAATTTTAATGGCAATTAGGCTTGAGACAACATAGCTAGACCCATTTCAACAACATGTCTGTGCTTCCTCTCAGCTTTACCATTTTGTTCAGAGGTGCCAGGACAAGATATACGATGTAAAACCCCATTCGTTCTAAACCAAGACCTCAAAACCCAATATTCTCCACCTCCATCAGACTGCAACATCTTGACTTTATGCCCAAATTGAACTTCAACCATTTTAAAAAAGTCAAGAAAATGTTGCATGACTTCAAATTTATATTTGAGTAAATAAAACAACTTGTATCGACTAAAAACATCAATGAACAAAACATAGTAAGCAAATCCATTTGAAGAAACAACCGGTGTAGGTCCCCAAACATCAGACACAATCAATTGAAAAGGCTCATTGTATTCAGTCAAAGACTTACAAAAAGGCAATTTGTGTGCTTTGCCTTGCATGCATGCAATACAAACATGAGTGAATTTAGATTTATTTAAAGAGATATTACAAGACTTCATAACCAAAAAACCACATCCAAAGAAGGATGATCGAGCCTCCTATGCCACAGCTCCAAAGCATCATGTGAAACAGAAACATTGTGAACTTGAAATCTTGCCTCTTGCTTGTCATATGATTCCTGACCATCATATGGAAACAGCTGGTATAACCCCTCGTCAAAAACTGATAGACCATTTGAGACATGATGCGTAGCACCTGTATCAGGATACCAAGCAGTTTCTAGAGGTACTGATGAACGAATTAAACTATGAGAAACATAATAATTGAACGCTGTATGAGTCGTAGAAGTAAAAGATGGTTGCCTAGAAGATACAAGAAACTGATAATATCCTGAGACATGAGGCACACCAGTCATCCCTGGTAAACCAGGACCAGCCGAGTAAAACACCGATCGGTATGATTAAGGAGCAAAAGGGGAATGAGCGAGAAAGGCTGAATCGTATGAGAGAACACTTGCCCTCCAGATTGTTGTTTGACTAGATTCATTAGAGCAAATTGTTTCTGGACATCACCAGGTTGCTCCCCACCTTCAGTTATACCAGTAAAATCATGATCAAAGCAGTAATAACACTTTTGCACCATATGGCTAAACTTACCATACAACTGGCATTGAGGTCTGTTTGAACTCCATCCTCAGCCTCGTCCACGATAACCGCCACCTTGTTGGTATATATTTTGACCTGAACGTAGTTGTGATGCATTACTCTCTTTAGCATCCACTTCAACATTATTTACCTCCTTAGGTAAACATGTCAAGTTAGCCACACCACCTTCATTCAAGAACACTTTCTGTCGAGCCTCACAATCCATTAACATATCGGTCAGAGTTTCTAAAGACATACTATCACAAGACGTAATAGCGATGATTGACTCAAACTCCATCGAGAGACCAGCAAGAACAACACTCACATGTTCTTTTTCAGTAACAATACTACCAGGCGCATTAAGTAAATCACATATAGATTTAATCTTTGCAAGATACTCACTAATAGTCAACCCAGATTTTCTTTGAGTATGCAAACTATACCTAAGGGATGAGATATTGGCAGCAGATCGAGCACCAAACAACCGAGAAACAACAAACCATATGGAGAAGGTTGTTGTAAGGCCAGTAAGATGAGGAAGAACCTCAGTCCCAATCGTGGTGAGCAACCAAGAGGCTAGCAATTTATCTTGCTGTCTATGAATCAAGAAAGTCGGATTAACCTCAGTCTGGCCAGACACACTTGCAACATACTCATCTGGTAAACCTTCATCACTGGAAAGAAAGCTTGTCAATCCATAGCCATCGACTATCAACGCAACTTGATGCTTCCAAAGCAGGTAGGTGCTCTCGGCAAGCTTGACAGTATCATGCTTAGGAATATGCTGAATCTCATTAATCCCTAATGAAACTGTCATCGAGCTCATGGGAGAGGTATTCGGAGACATAATTTTAGAACCTCGAATCAGATCTGCAGTCAGATCAACCATGATGAACAAGATGAAGCAAGAAACGGTTTAACAGCGGAAGAAACAACCACCAGGATTGGCGAATGATACCATGTCAAGATTCACTAACACAACTCAATGAATAGAGAAAGGATATAAGAGAGAATAGGCTCTCTAAACCTTGTTATTGAGAAATTACATTTGCTGTTACAACAAAGCTTACTTATAGCTTTATGAGTATACACAACCGACTCTAACAGAAGCATAACAGCTTCGTAACAGAAACTCGACATTCTATTCCTAACTAACTCATAACCAAACAGAAACCTATTACAATGTGGCACCGATCAGAAGGCAATAATTGCAGTGTTGGCCGTATAAACGCGACTCAAAGAAGGTAAATCAGGCAAGCTTATGAAGATCTTTACGATGAAGATCTCGTCAGGCGTCTTGAAAGATAGCTTTATGGGATTTTGAGGTTAATTAACAATGGAAATTACCATTTGGATTCTCCATTTTCATTGCTTAATATGCATGATTATTTTTGTGATATATAGAAAGCAATGTATCGTTGGATATTGGATCCAGCCGATCGAGATGCGGTGTCAGCTCATGTGGAGCTAAGGAAAACGAGCCATGAACATCTGGTGCTGGTCGAGATTTCGTGCGCCAGATCCTCTGAGGAGCTCTTGTCCATAAGAACAGCCTATCACGCTCGATACAAACGTTCCCTCGAGGAACAAGTTTACGATTATACCAAGGGAAACACCCGAAAGGCACATCCTCTTATCCCTATTATTTTCTCTCTTTTTCTTGATTTTCTAGTTTTTACAAAATAATATATATTCAAAAATAATTTTAATCTATTGATAATGTACACACACCCTATTATAAGGGTCGTTCGAACCAAAACCTCTTAGGAGAATAACCTTCTTTTTTACCAACGATATCACTTATCATCGACTTGATTTTCAAATTACATATTTGTGAATTTAGATATTTTAATTACAATCGCCAACATATTGGAACCGATACGAATATCAATCATTTTGTCGTTATTATAAGAATCCAACTGTTGGTAATACAAATTGGGTAAAACTTACTTGACATGAACCGATTCAATTCATGCGTTTTTTTAAAACAAAAACATTTCAATAAAATATTATTTATCAAAATTTATATTTTATCATTTTTAATTTCTATAAAATATTTAATGTGATTTAATAATTATTAATTATCTTTAAAGTACTATTAGATCTTTTATAATTTTATAGTTACTTTGAACCTATAAATATCCAACTCATTTCAGCTTTTGAATATCACAAGAAAAAAAAATGAATTCTCTCTTAAATTGTTCACTCTCAAAGGCTCCGTAGTTACTTCCAAGTCTTGTTTCTTAGAAAAAAGTAGCATCGTATAATGTTCGCTTTTAAATTTTGAGTGTATACATTTTTAAAGAGATTGAGTTAATTTCAGAAATATTAATCCATTATAGTGATTACACGTACGAAAATTTATATTTAAGATATTAATTTATTACGACGATTTTTATTTTTGATCTTAATTATTTATTTAATTTTTTCAGTTAGTGTTAATGTCTCATTTTATTACGATCTATTTTCTAACACCAGTGACCATATCATGTCCTAGGGACCTAATTCGGGCACCCTACGACTTCTTTCTGTGTCTACTGGAATAGCTCCGAGCTTCGACGGCCATAATTTCTGAAACTTTTACTTGCTATTTGCAGCTCTTGATAGCGTTGGTGAGTGCATTTAGATATGAGGGGGAAGAGATAAACAAAAGACTAGCAAAATCCGAAGCCAAAGAAGTCCATGAAACTATCAAATACATTAAACTCCACAACGACGATTTTATTAGGATCATTACTTCGAGGAGCAAAACGCAGCTCCAAGCCACTTTCAACTTTTATAGGGAAGGAGAAGGCACTTCCATTACTAAGGTACCCAATTCTTCCATTATCTTTCAAACAACAAGCTATGTATTCTTCTTACACTTCTCCAGATGCCAAATAAATCTAAAGACGTCCTTTCAACACTGCGTATCACGATTCGATGCCTCAAGGACCCAATAAAGTACTTCGAAAAGGTTAGAAGCACTATTATCTTAATACTGTCATGGAGTTAAAGTTTCGACTAGTTGATCTGTTGTGGTTTATACACTTTCTTGGTTGAATGATCGTTTAAGGCCGCGCTAATAAGTTAGTCAAAACGCTAGTCTCGTGACAATATCATTAACGTCATACGCATATATGAATTCAAATTAGGCGTTGTGTCGCATAGGTTTTGCGGAATTCGATCCAAAGGTTAGGAACGGACGAGGATGCTCTAACGAGAGTGATCGTTACGAGCGCTGAAAAGGACCTCAAAGAAATCAAAGAGCTTTATTGTAAGAGAAACAGTGTGCGTCTTGACGATGCTGTTGACAAGGACACCAAAGGGGATTACAAGGACATGCTTCTTACTATGTTGGGGAATGAAGTTTGAATAATTTTTTATCAGCCCATGGGCAAGTGTAGTGGTGAGTGTTCGATAGAGTTGAATCGAGTCAAGTCCAAAAAATTCGAGTGATGAGTTCTACTTTATAATCAAAGTTTGACTTGAAATTTTTTCAAGTCTAGTCTAGTTTATAAAATTTGAGTTTAGTCGACTCGAGTCAAATTTTTTATTTTCTATTTAAATTTAATTGTAAATATTTACAATTCCAATTTAAATGATATTTTATAACCATATACAATATATATATATATATATATATATATATTATATTGTATTTTTTTCATATGTGATTTACATATATCATACAAAGTCAAGAGATTCGACTCAAAATTTGACTCAAACTTGAAAAGCAATCGATTAATTAATAAAAATTTCAAGTTATTCGAGTTTTATTTTACATCTCGATTTGAATTTGAAATTTTTTCGAGTCGAATTTAGTTTTTGAAATTACAACTCGAAGTCAATTCAAGTCGATTAAAAAAAATCGATTTTTTGAATCGAGTTTTGCTCACACCTAAACAAGTGTTACTGATGTTATTATTTGATTTGAGCCACTATTATCTTCGCATCTATTTAAGGTTCTATTTGATGCATTTATATTTACTGATCGACGTCTAGTTTAGAGTGGACAATTATCTATCATGCTACTTAAATTTTATTTGGTTATTTATTTATTTTATTGATTAAATTTATCCTTAAATTTTTTTATATCTACTCATACAAAAATTTTATATCGTAGTATATATATTTATTGTCCTTCCAAATTATTAACTATACACACATCATACAGACATAATTGTTCGAACTCATGACTTTAAGAGAGAATATTATTCTATGTTTAAATTCACTGTTCATTAATCAATTTTAAATTCTGATTTTAAAAATATCATAATTCCATAGAAAAATAGTTTTTATTACTCAACAAAAATAAGATTATACTGAGAAATAACTCGGGACGAGTGCCCATTTAAAAACCTTCCCAACACTAAATGGTGAAAAAGAGTACAACACGAGAAAATGTTCATACCAAAAAACAACTCAAAAGCAAAAAAAAAAATACACATGGAGTCCACAAACAACTGTAGCTCGACGTGTAACTAAGGGAAAATAAACAGAAAACTACCACGATGCCTTAAAACAGCCATCTCTTCCCATTCCAAGCTTAGCAAGATAAATGACCATTGAGATGTTGCTTCTTGGAACATGCTTAAATTTTATATGATGAAACCAAGACAATTTTGATCAAAATTGATGAAGAAATTACTCAAACTTGGAACATGCTTAAATTTTATATGATGAAACCAAGACAATTTTGATCAAAATTGATGAAGAAATTACTCAAACTTCACGGCCTTAACTGAGGATTTTGAACCCAATTTAAGACCACCAGAGAGATTGACTCTATCACCAAACAAAACTTATCGACTAAACCAGCTTTGATAATCAAATCCTATGCTTTGGAAATCGCCATAAGCTCCACATAGTTAACGCTTTGAGGAGGGGATGGGACTGAGAACATATCAGAAATAACGCCTGCAGCATTTTGAAGAACACCACCGCACCCCGCTGAATCCGAGCAAGCTACACGACAACAACAAATCACAAGGAATTTATTTGAGAAATTTGTGAGGAATAATAACTTCTAGAAAGAAGAACCAAACAGTAGATGGTTATCCCACCAAGCTGATTCCTCTAACTGAGATTTCATAGAAGAAGCTCTAAATGAAAAGAGAGCCCGAAGCTAAATTATATCATTCTTCTACTTTTTTTTAGTCCGAGTGATTTGGAAATTGTAAGAAAATCAAGATAGCAAATAAATTTTGTTTTGGGATTTACCATGTCATATTAACGGATTTGCTTAAATCTTAAAGTGAAAAAATATGTTTAACAAAAATTGTCATTGAAGTAACATTGCTACTAATTTTGTTTTAGAATGTTGATTTTGTCTGATAACAAAATAAAAAATAAACAAGAATTATTTTTGTTTATTGGAATCTTTGATTTCGCATTTGAAATCAATTGAGATGTTAAGTGTTTTTCAATTCTCACGAAACGGATTGAGTCGTCGCTTAACTATGTGCTAAATAAAAGTTTAGCCAAGCATGATAGAGATCATACTTGGCATGTGGAAAGAAAGAAAATGAAAAAGAAAAATAATTTTATTAAATTGAAAACCCTAAAATAAAATCAAAACTAAAATCAGTGTTGAATTGAATATCTAAACTCTCTCCTTAAGCTTCACCCCTAGAGGGTATTTATAGCTTTGAGATCACCTAATGAAAATAAAATACTAAGAACATTAAAACACTTAATTCCTAATTAATAGCAAACTAAAAGTCCAAATAATAAATAATTAAAATCCTAAGCAAACTAGAATCTTAATAAATTAAATAATAAAATATCAAATGTCTGAAATTAATTACAACTTTAATTACTAAAAAATTGTAGTTCTCCCAGAATTTCTTTCTGCTTTGATCTTGCAGAATGGATTATTTGATTAAAGTTGGTGTCTAACTTGGTCTTTTAATTACAATTGGCGCAAACTACTCCCAGAAAATAGGATAAATCTGCTTTAATTCACCCTTTAATTGTTGTTTTCTAGAAAATAGAGTCTTGCACAAAATCTAACATAAATAACCCAAATTAGTAATATTAAAGAGATAACACAAATTAATTGATAGCAAAATATTAACTAAATAAAACACTCATCAAATTTTCTCTCATTTATTTAATGATTGTCCTCAAGCATGCCTTAATCAATCATTAAAATCTCAAATTACCAATCTTTCATCTCAAAATATACCAAAGAATATCAAACAAGTCAATGATCACAACGAGTATCAGAAACAGTGTGACAATTAAGCAAATATACACAACTAGTAGTAGTTTAAGTAAAAGCCAAGATATCTCAACAATCCATCAATTTCAATGTAACAAGAGGATTTACTTATTATCGCTCAAAGTGTTTAGGGTAAAAGAAATCGCTCAAAGCCAAGATTAATAAAGAAAATACCATAAGCTTGTTAGAAAATTAAGTCTCCATCACTAGAATGATCAAGATACATTTAATCAAAGGTTCTTTAATCAGGTTGTAATGAGGCTTAGGTTAGGGTAGGGATAAGGCCAAAAAATTGGGGTTAAACGTCAAGACAAGAGATGCAAATATATAAGTTCAAGCCATGAATTCAACAAAGTAAATAAACTCGAAGAAGAGTAACCAAAAAATCAACTTTCTTCTTTCTTCAATTTTTTTTATTTTTCTTTGTTGTTTTTCTACTTTTTTTGTTCTGTTCGAACGCTTTATTAGAACCATAATTCTTTTTTAATGCTTCTTCTTTCTTTTCTTGATTTTTCGTTCGTGGAACAAATCTATGTTCTATCTCGACAAATGAAACGAAAGAGGATAAAAATAAAAATTGAAAGGCTTCGGGTTTTATAATGTGGTAAAAAAATAGAAAATAGTAAAGACGTAAAATTGGTTCACTAGTGGATATAAATGGGTAGAGAAGTGGGTTAATCCTAAGTTCTCTAATCATTTTAGAGCATCAAGTTCAACATATGGTCTCGATATGCATTTAATCATAAGTTCTAGAATGTCAAAATTAATTTGACACACCTAATCAAACAAATGATCAATAAAGAAAAGCATGCTCGTTTAGGCTTAAATATCACAAGAAAGTGTATTGTGTATCGAATCAAGAAACATATCAACCAATGGATTCATGGAACATCAAGCAAAAATTTTAATAAAAAATACTAATCATGTCATTTTTATTATCATGAACCCTAAATTCGATAAGAGTGTGTTCACAAACTCATAAGGTAACCAAAAGAACAAAGAAAGATTCAAGATTAATAAGAAGAGATTTCAAAAAATCAACCAAGGCAACTCAATTTCAAGCATGTAAATAAGCGAGTGATAATTTGATGCAGTGTTCTCTAAGTCCTCTACCTCCCTCACTTAAAGCATATTGTCCTAATATGTAAAATTAAAGCATATGAGAAGGAATAGAGATACTCCCCGTGTTTAGTGACGATCGCGGCCACGACCTCGATGAGAGGTACTCGGGTGAAGGTAGGATAAAATCTCGACAAGATTAGACTCGAGGGAGTCGAGACGATCATGGAACTCATTAATTTGATTTGTTTGTTTAACCACGGATCATCTGTTGGTGTCGATGGTGGTGTATGTCTTCGAAGAAAGACACACTCGCTAGGAGGTGTCGTAGTGTCGGAAGGTACAATGAAAGGTGCATCGAGTATGCCAATATAAGTGAATTGTTCAACATTAAAAGATAATGGGAAAAGTCTAGATGCGAGGTGAGTTATGTAAGGGTCGAGAATTAGTGGTTGATTAGAGCGTACAATGCGCTCGAATGCTCGTGCAAACCAAAATCCTAGATTAACTTTGATGCTGGTAAACATGTACCAAAGGAAGAACATTTTAACTTTTCTTAAGCAAGATGTAGTGTTGTTATGTCCCGAGTAGTTGTATGCAATAAATCGGTGAATGTAACGAAATATGGGGTCATATATGTTCCATCATTTCCTCATTTGTGCATCGAATATTTATCATGGTGAACTGGTCAATAAAGAGTCGATGTCAAAAATCAAATTTGAAATTTTTGATGCCAGATATCTTTAAATCGAATTTATTCATCGTTGTTGAATCGTAAGTACCTTTGGAATTCTTCTTCAGGTGGTAAGGTAAGATAATGTGACGATAATGATGAGGTCGGTGAGGGTTGATGCTCTTGTGAATGTGAAGGGCTGACTTCGTCATGTGGCTACGAAGAATGAATGGAATGGTTACATCGAGAGGGGATTGATGGAGGCGCATGAATTGAATTAGAATCACTTGGTTCATGATTTAATTTTGAAACAAAAAATGTTGCTTTTCTTTGACTTATTGTTTTCACCATCTTGAAATTTTGTAGCAAAGAATTAAGATGAAAAAAAATATGATGATGGAATACTAACCAATAACACACCGGTGTAGGTAGGTTTGGTGAACGACTGTGATTGGTGATAGAGGTAGCGCACACGGTGGATGACAATGGTGATGGTATTGGTGATGGAGGGTTAACATGGAGAAGAAGAAAAACAAGAAAAATATTTTGAAGGTTTAAAGAAAATAAGAGAAGGGTTTGTGGTGTGTGGGATTAAAAAAAGAAATTAAAGGTTAAATAGGGAGAGAAAAAAGTTTAAGTTAGGGTAGAATTTTAAAAGGTTTAAGTAGAATTAAAACAAAAGAAAGGGTTTTGGTTGATTAAGGTGTTTGAAAAGAAATAAAATAAAATAGAATAGAATAAAGAAGTTAAAGAAGTTTTGAAAAAAAAATATATTGTTTTGGCTAAAAAAGTGCTAAAATAAAATAATAAAAAAGTTTGTGATAATTTTGGATTGGGGGTAGCGACAAAGGGTATTAGTAGGGTAGGGTTTTGCTAACCTGCGCCTCTTGGTGATAACGTACACCGCTTGCGATATACGATCAAGAATCGTTAGATTTGCTTCAAATTTAGCTTGATCAAAGTGTTCAAGTACCTAAACAAATTCAAACAAAATAAATGAGTATGAAACAAATTGAATAAAATTGAAATTAAATTCAAATCAAATAATAAAAAATAAAGTTAAATGGAATGGGTTGCCTCCCATTAAGCACTTTATTTAACGTTGTTTAGCTCAACGACCTGGTTCATACTACATGTTCTTCTAAAATAATCTTCTCGGTCACATATGCTTGATTATTCTCATAGTATAGTTTTAATTGTTGACCATTTACTTCGAAACAGGCGCCCGAATCATATTGAATTTCAACTACTCCATGGGGAAATACTTGAGTCACGGTAAAAGGTCTTGACCACTTCGTTCGTAATTTTCCTGCAAATATTTTCAATTTAGAATTAAATAGAAAAATTGTTTGACCAATATTAAAAGCTTTAAATGAACTTCGAAGATCATGAAAATATTTACTTTTATCTTTATAAATCTGAGCACTATCGTCAGCATTGCAACAAATTTCTTCAAGTTATTGAATGTGTAATTTTCTTGCTTCGTTGATTGCATCCATCTCCATATTGCATTCTTTAATCGTTCAGTGTGCTTTATGTTTTAATTCAACTAGTAAATAACATGGTTTACCATAAACTAGGCGATATGGAGACATGCCAATGGGACCTTAATAAGCAGTACGCTATGCCCATAAGACATCGCTAGTTTCAAACTCCAGTCTTTTCTATTTGCCTTCACAATCTTCTTAAGAATTGATTTAATTTCTCGATTTGAAACTTCTGCTTGTCCATTATTTTGAGGATGATAAGTTGTGGCGATTTGTTGAGTGACTTCATATTTCTTCATTAATGTCTCGATTATCTGATAGATAAAATGTGTTCCTCGATCACTAATTATCGCCCTTGGAGTTTTGAATCGTGAAAATAAAATTCTTTATAAATTGAGAGGTGGTTCTAGCATCATTATTGTGAGTAAGTTTAGCTTCTACCCATTTTGAGACGTAATCAATGGCTAGAATTATGTAACAATTTCCAAAAGATGAAACAAACGGACCCATGTAGTCAATTCCCCATACATAAAATATTTCACAAAAATGTATTAGATTAAGAGGAATCTCGTTACGATAGCTTAAATTGCTTGTGCGCTGACATTTTTCACAAGATTTACAAAACACATATGCATCACGAAAAATGTTAGGCCAGTAAAATCCACATTTAAGAATTTTATGTGTAGTTCTTTTTGGTCCAAAGAGTCCTCCACTTGAATAAGCATGACAAAAATTAAGGATAGGGTTTACCTCACTTTTGGGAATATAACGATGAATTATTTGATCCGAGCAATCTTTCCAAAGATATGGATCTTCCCAAATATAAAATTGAGACTATCTTTTGATATGGTTTACCTCGGATTGTGATAGGCCAGATGGAAGTATTATTGTGGCTAAGTAATTAACCATATCTGCATACCATGGGATAGCTGTTTCATACACCAAAAATAGATATTCCTCAAGGACTTTTTCTTGAACTGGAGCACCAAGCTAAGAATAGGGAGGCAGCTCAAATGGTATGCGACTAAATTTTCACATTCTTTCTTGTCATTAATCTGAAGATTAAAATATTGTAAGAGTAAAATCCATCAGATTAAACGTGGCTTTACCTTTTTCTTGCTTAGTAAATATTTCAAAGTTGTATGATCAAAAATAAACAATAATATTAGTACCGATAAGATAATAACAAAATTTATCGAAAGCAAAATAATAATAAAAAGAGCTCATTTTCAGTGGTCAAATAATTTCGTCGAGCTGCATCTAGCATTATAGACGCATAGACAATAACGTGGGGTCTCTTGCTAATATTTTATCCTAGAACGACTCCTACGCTTGAATTGCTTGCATTGCACATGATCCAAAAGGGATAATCTCAATTAGGTGGTTTCACTATAGGTACCGAAATAATTTATTTCATTAGGATGTCGTAAGCTTCTTTGTATTCATCATCAAAATCAAAACGTGTATCCTTTCTTAAAAGTTTGCAAAACATCAACGCTATCTTGAAAAGATTCTTTATAAAGCTGCGATAAAAACCTGTATGTCCAATAAAAGAATGAACTTTCCTCACAATTGTGGGGTATGAGAGTGAGCGGATAATATTAATTTTGGCCTTATTGATCAAAATTCCATCAGCAGAAACAATGTGACCAAGAATTAAACCTTTATCAAACATGAAGTGGCATTTTTCATAATTAAGTACAAGGTTATATTCAAGGCATCATTTCAGCATATTAGTTAAATTCAAGAGACACTCATCGAAGGAATTACTGTATACCGTAAAGTCATCCATGAAAATTTTAATTCCTTTTTCTACATAATCGAAAAATATGCTAAGCATGCATCTCTAAAATGTAGTAGGGGCATTATGTAGGCCAAATGGCATTCACCGATAAGCGAAGGTATCTAAGGGACATGTAAACGTCGTTTTCTCTTGATCTTTCAATGCGAATAAGATCTAAAAGAAACCTAAAAAACTATCTAGACAAAAAGTAATGAGATTTACTAGTTATTCCTTCAACATTTCATTAATGAAAGGAATTGTAAAGTGATCTTTTCAAGTAAATGAGTTAAAAATTCTTGTAGTCGATGCAAACTCTCCATCCGTTTTGAACTTGTGTCAAAACTAGTTCACCTTTAGCATTTTCAACTACCGTTACTCCAATTTTCTTAGGAACCACATGGACTGGACTTACCCAATTATTGTTAGATATCGAGTAGATGACTTTGGTTTCTAAAAGTTTTTGAATTTCTTTGCTCACTACCTCCATTATGGGAGGACTTAAACGTTTTTTTTCTTCTCGAGAAGGTTTTAAATCTCCTTCAATTTTAATCCTATGCATGCATGTCGATGGACTAAGTCCTTTGATGTTGGCTATAATACATTCAATTACTTCTTTGTGAGCGCGCAAGACTGTTACTAAGTTATCTTCCTCCTCCTTTGAGATTTTATTTGAGATGATAACCAGAAGAGTGGTGTTATCTCTTAAAAAGGCATATTTGAGATGATCCGATAACTACTTAAGTTCAATTTGTGGTGCCTACAAAATTGAAAGTAAAAGTTTAGATTTAGACGGAGTTAGGTGCAAATCAGAATAAAGAGAAAAAATGTTTTCTAACTACTTGATTTCTTCATCGTAGTTTTCTAATTCTCTGCACAAATCGTAAGATAAGTTAGTCTCAACAAAATTAGCCACCGAAGGTTCAATAACATCAATGAAATTAATGTTTGCAACATTATCTAGATACTTCATCGCTTTGTAAACATTAAACTTAACAACATCACCATTGAATTCCATAGTAAGAATTCCACTCTTAACGTCAATTTTGGTTTGTACAGTACTTAGGAATGGACGAACAAGAAGGATTTTAGAAGAGGTGTTGGTTTGATCATTTTCCATGTCGATGACATAAAAATCAGCCGAAAAAATTAACTCGTTTGCCTTAATAATAACATTTTCAATAAGTCCCTCGGGATAAATGACAAATCCATCAACAAGTTGAATAGTTACTATAGTTTCCTGCAAAGGCTCAGCATAAAGTATTGTAAACATATAAAGGCATAACATTAATTGAAGCATCAAGCTCACACATATTACATTTAACACTTACCTTGGGGATTTTGCGTGGTATAACGAACATACCTTGGTCCTTTAATTTTAGTGGAAGTCTATATTGAAAAATAGCTGAGACGTTTTAACCTAAATTTACCTTTTCATTGTCGGTAAGGCTCTTTTTAGTCGTGCATAAGGTCTTTAAAAAATCTAGCATACCGCGACATTTTTTGGATTACTTCAATAAACGATATATTAATTTTCATCTTTTGGAAAATATTAAGAATATTTTTTCCTTAGCTTGTTTGTTGCGTTTAATTAATACTTAAAGAAAGAGTGGTGGCATGGCATAGGGAGATATTGTAGGAGGAGTTGGCATTGAATCTTTCTTTTTACTCTAGGGTTATGTGTTAACAACCTCTTTTTCTTCATGATATTTTTCTTTTCTTTCTTTTTCTTTCTCCCATGCGTCAACTTCTTCTTGATTCCTCTAGAATATTGGTTCTTATTTTTCTTTATTGAAATATGTAACAACTTTTTTAATGACTGATGTGATCAAAATGTCACTCCGAAGGGTGATGAAACTAACGTTTTCTTGTAGGTTTGCCTCGATTTGAGATGGTAGATTTTCATGTTATTCCATGTGTCTTATGGTATGAGCCAGTTGACTCATTTATTTATCCAAATCCTGAAGATGTGCTTCAGTTCAATTTTGAAGCTTCTCTTAAGACAGTGCCAACCTCTCAACGATGGATTCCAATGAATGTTTTGATGGTTGGTATTGTTTTTGTTGAGGTGGCCTTAGTTGATGTGTTTGTTGTTGAGGAGGTCTTTGGTTTTACGCATAGCTGAAGCATGGATGGTCCCTCCACCCTGGATTATAGGTATTTGTGTTAGGAATGTATGGTCTCTAGGGAGGTCCCAGAAAATTTCTAACTGCATTGACTTGTGCGGTAAAGTCTTCTTGTAACATCAGACAATAATATGTCAGAGGGTCTGACATTGTATATATTCTACAAAGTCTAGTTGTAGTCGTTTTTCCTGAAATGAGAGATTGAACAATACCAGCTAATTTTTCAATTTTATTTTCCAAAGAAATTGTACTTATCTTGTGAACCAGTCGAGTAGGTTTACTCATAGAGCCAAATTTTTTAGAGTTAGCGATCATAGATGAAAATAGATTTTTCGTCGCGTTTGGAGTCATATTAGTGAATGTTCCTCTATTAGTTGCGTCAATAATCTTCATATGTAAAGGAAGTAATCTTTTTTAAAATTATTGAATATGTGTTTGCTTTGATAACCTATGTTGTGGCTAGCTAGCGCAAAGTTTTTTGTATATTTCCTAGTAGTCATATAATGATTCTCCATTTGTTTGTTGTACTCCTAAGATTTTCTTTCTTAATTCACTTGATTTTTTGTAGGGAAAAAGCAATCAAGAAAAAGACGAGTTATATAAGCCCATATATGAACAAAATTAGGAGGTAAATAAAATAACCAATCCTTAGCCGAGTCGGCTAAAGAAAAAGGAAAGGTGTAAAGTTTAATTTGATCATCAGATACTCCATGTAGTTTAATGCTTGAGTAAACCATATGAAACTCAGAAAGATGCTTGTGAGGACTTTCGCTGGGTAGTCCATGGTAAGTAGGTAGAAGATGGATCAAACCCGTTTTCAGTTCAAACAGTGTTTCTCCATGAGGGAATGTAATGCATAATGTTTGTTGTTCGGTAGGTGCCGCAGCTAATTCTCGGATTGTCTATTGATCAATTAGAATCGGTTCTTCGAAGTCTTGTTCAACGTTAGAAAATGTCTCGGTGTCAAAAGATGTTTCTAGATTAGGTTATAGATTTGATTCAGATTATTGGGATTGTTGTTATTGTTGTCTCCTTTCTCGTAGTGTACGTGCACATATTTTTCAGGTTAGTGCTTCGATCTCAGGTATCCAATCTAGTAGTTCACTTGGATTTTTCCTGGTAAAAAATTAAAATAAATTTTAATCAATATTTTTGTCGTGATCCTCAATAATGACACCCATTTGACAAGCATTGTAATTGTAAAATAATTAATCCTTTTTCTCATATAATTATGCTTTAAACGTAATATATGAAGAAAGGTGTCAATCCAGAGGGATTCAAAATTTTCTAATTTTGTTTTGATTTGATGTTGAACTAAGAAATCTATTAAAAAAAGATTAAAAAGATGGGGTTTAGAATAATCAAGTAAACTAAATAAAATAAAAGCAATAAAAAACAAGAAAAGTAAATTGTGGGGAATTAATTAAGATGATAGATAGCCTCCAACTTCACTTTGCCTCAATTCGTCTCGATCACTAAAATAGATTTTACTTCTGATACTTGTCGATTATAGTCTACAAGGCTCAACCCTTGTAACATACTCTTCTCTCTGATGAACTAATTTCCTAATGACAACCCTTGGAATTTAGCCCTTGTTTGGATTAAACAATACTATCAATATTAATACCAATGCAATTTAAGTGTTGGAAATGCCCGTGCTCGAATTATGGTGTCTCAATGAAAATCGGACCATATCTTAATTTTCTTTAGTGGATCGTCTCTAAGTTTGTTCTTAGGGAATTGAATTTGCTACAAGCCAACTCTCCTCCCCAATGGTAGATCATAACTTTTATCAAACCAATGCGTGCACTTTGGATTGAAGGTGTTGAGATGTTTAAAGAAAAGTCACATTGTCTCTCCTTGTTTGCCAAAAATCAAGAAAGAATCTGAAGATGTGAAGTGTTTTTTCAATTCTCACGAAACAAATTGAGTCGTCGATAGGCCTCAACTGTTTTTGACCACAAGACCAAAATAAAAAGAGTATTTTTTCTATTTATTTTTTGTTTATTTTTAAAGAAACTTAATTTCTTCTATTTTATTTCCTCATGTTTAATTTCATCTCGGATTGTCATTTTGGATAACAAGTTTGATATTAATGAGAATCAATAAAGCAGTTCCTTCTTTTCTTAAGTGAGTTAGAAATCCTAGCTTGCGTAAGATTAATATGATATCAATAGTTGTTGATTCTGTTGTTGTAGTTGGTTATCACTTTCGATCCAGTTAATTTTGAAAGATTTTGCTAATAGAGAATGTTGAGACAGAGCTCCACCATTGGTGGTTTTGCAATTTATCCAGAGTCTTCCATGTCGTCGTCGTAAAAGATAACAAATGTTTGATAACAAGAAGGTTAGTATTGTCTTGGAAATTCTCGTTGTGGTAATCACCCTCAAGATTTGGCCTAAAAAATACGACTGGATCATAAAAATCTTAATAATCCTCAAAGTGACTTTCAGAAGAGAAATATAACTGATAAGTCATTTTAAAATTCTTATCAAATAATGTAATAAAAACTAAAAGTAATGGTAAAGTAAATAAATGGTTCCCTAACTATAGAAAATTGTTTTATTGAGTCTCCCGACTATTAAAAGTTATAAAATAGTCTTTTAACTTTAGGACACTAATTTGTTGACTCCTTCGACTATTGAAAATTACAAAAATTATTACTCTACTATTCATATGTTAGAAACTTATCGAGACTAAATCTTTAATTGTCGAATCGATTCTCCATCTGAATAATCTTAGAGGGGAAACAAAAAAAAGAGTGAGATATAGAGTTTAATGTTTCATTTAAAAATTACACCCAGGAGTTCACAAACATATGTATACAATTGGACTAAAATGAAATAAAGCACAAAATTCGAGAAATGAACACAAACTATCAATAAATATAAATGGTGAAAAGTAAAGAAAAATAAACCCTAATGGACTAAAGGAAAATGAGTTGAAAATCCCAGAACCGAACGAAATATTTGATAATAGTGTAAACGATATGATATCTGGGTGCTTGATCATTAAAAATCAAAGATAAGTTAGTGACCAAAATGTAATTTAAGAAAAGGCTTGGATGATGACAGAGCAAATTTCTCCCTGTTTCCCCACCACTTACAAATAGTATAAAAGTAAAAAAATTGAAAAACCTCGTTCTCCTTAATTGTTTTTCTAGTTGAAACTGAAATCCCAAAACATTCCAAATGTTTGTGTAGACAGTGATTTTCGTCCATATATTTATTAATATATTATTATTATTATTATATTAATTAAATAATAATTTTATTATAGGCCCAAAATTACAAAGCTCAACTGGGGCCCAATTATAATCAAACCCGGAGCCCCATTTACAAGTAAACTCGGGACCCAAATCGGGCCCAACAAGTGACCCAAAGCCCAACAGTCAACCCAACAAGCCAGAAGCCCAAGATCCAAAACCCTAGGGTTTCCCACATCTTCTCCAACTGCCACCAGCTCAGCCGTTGGATCTTACCTTGATCCAATGGTCCAGAATAGCTCATAATAGGGTTTTTTTATCCTAAGGGATTATCAGTCGCTGCCAGTCCATCTGGATCGTCCTCTTGCCACACGTGAAGGGCAAGCGCCCAACTCCACTCAAGGCACCACCATTATCATTATCATCACACCGACCAAATCTAGAAGATATGGGTGCATTAAATGCACGGGACCTATAAAACCCCATCACCTACAAGAAGACCAGGATCCATTTGAAGAGAGAAAAACAAACAAGGAAAAACAACAACCCAAAAACAGAGAAGAAGAGAAGGAAAAGAAGTCTTACCCTTGAAGCCTCGCATGTCATCGGAAGCCAAACTGGAGATCTACGATTTGGTGATATTTTTAGGTCGTAGGCTGCCATCGGCAACAGACGGTGGCCGAAGGCTATCAACTTTCGTCCGGTTTATCTCTGGTGAGGGATATTAGAGAGAAGGCAAAGAGAATGAAATTCTCTCTTTTTAGAGAGAGAAAGAAAAGGAAAAATGAGGGGTTGAGAGGCTTTTTAGGCCGGTTATGTGGTATAAATACCCTCCCTATACGACCTCATTTAGGGAGAGAGATTCTGCGTGTTGGGCTCAGGGGAAAATCATTCATGCAGTCCCTCAAGTTTTATATCTTTACATTTTAGTCATTGTAATTGATTTCCATGTATTTTAATTTGGATTTTAGATTTTGTTTTGTTTCCATTTTAATAATTAACCGTATTTATATGTATTTTATGTAAAAATATCTGATTTAGTCCTTAGATTTTAACATTTTTTATTTTAATCTCGAATAATGATTAGGGTTAAATTACACTTCCAGTACCCATTTTTGCATGATATTTTTATTTTTGGCCATTACTTTCGATGTTTTACAATTTAATCATGAATTTTAATATTTTTAATTTTACATAATATTATTGCTTTATTTATAATTGTAATGCCTAGCATATTAATTATTTACATTTGTTTCCTTAATCTTTTGTTAGTTTTATGATTTTATCTTTAAATTTATTAAATTTATTATTTATTATTTATTATTTAATATTTTATTTTTATATATTTATTGTATCTAAAATTTAGGGTAATACTATTTTATACAAGAAATCCATAAAAATATCCCTTTAATTAATTAGGGAGGTATTTTCGAGGATTATTCATATAAAATAATATCCCTTTTTATCATAATTTAAATGTTATTCGAATTTGTCAATTTCAATAATTAGATGATGTATAATAGTGTAAGTACCAATTATGGGCGTTGTGGGTGTGCTAATCCTTCCCCACACGTAATCGACTCCCGAAATCTTTTCAAAATGAATCTCTGGTTAAACGCATATCAATTTTTTATCTTTTAAAATTATTTTTCTTAAAATTATTTTAAAAGATATTTTTAGGTATTCGACCTACCTAACTCAAAGGTCAATGGAGACTCTAGATTTGTCTATTTATGTATTTATTTAAAACTTAACATGTCTCAATATTAAGTTGGATTGATCCTCGAAAAAGCCCTAAAAAGTCGCGGGGACCGTTTTGACAGCTTGGTGACTCCGCTGGGGACTTTTTTTAGAGAGTCAAGTTGTAATAGATTATATGTCATCTTTATAATATAAAATGGCAAATATGAATGATATTTTTTGTGCACATACCATTTCATTTTTAGTCAAACTAATGTAATTAGTGTTTGTGTTTTAGATTTCTAACCTTTTTTGGTTTGATTGTTTTGGAATCGAGGCAAGGGATTGTGAGTTTCCCCTCACACACTATAGTTGTTTGAATTTGAGAGCCTTCTAATTGTGCTCTGCCCCTTTAGGTAGGGGTGAACGCTATGCTTACGTGAGAAAAATTATTTTTCTCTGCATGAGCTTTAGCAAGTAACCTCTAGGATACATATGCATCATGTTTACGAGTAAAACATAGAGTTTCCTCACATGGACATGGGGAAATGTATCCTCTTGAATTGAAATCAATTCGTTTAAGCCTATAATGGGTGAAGATTGAGGGTCTGGAAAGCTCAAGGGAGCACCAACAAAGGACAATTTGAGTACCCTGTTAGTAGTATCGAATTTCTGCCCATTTTATACTAAATTTCTGTTTGTAGGGGAAACTCATTATAACCTTTTCATCGAATCTATTTATGTGTTTTACAAAAGCATGTGAACTAGAAAACATGAGGTTAGAATTTATATGTTGAACAAAGCATGTTAGGTTAGATACCATAATGGGTAAGATTTTTTTTCTTTCCATTAATTAACATTTATCCTTCCTTTTAACTTATTTTTCTCTATCTCTTATTTTGTATTTGCATTTTGTTTTGCATTAATTTATATATTTTGTTGTTTGTACTAACTTGTTTTTATGTTACTTTCTTTTGCTTGCATTGCATGATTATGACATAATCAAAATTTGTTGATTTGTGAGTAGTCATCAAAGTAAAAGGTTTTTCATAATGGACAAATGGTTTCATGATCAAGTAAACTATAACATAGCTAGGGAATGGCATCTTGAGGAAACTCCGAGGATAGTGGAGAGCTATGTACCCAAATATAGTATATCTGATGAAGAGAAAAATGAGATACGAGAGATTAGAGGGAAAATGTCCAAGATGATGGATAGAATATCTGCTTTGGCCAAAGGAAAAGAGACTTCTGCACAAAAAGAGAAAGAGCTCGATGAATACAATCCTACGATATCAAATATACAAGGGATTATTGATCCTAGCCAATCTGAGAAATCATGTGTGATCACTATTTGTATCAAAAAGTTGTCTGGAAACACCGAAGAAATGGTGACAACTACAGAAGTTCCCAGAGATGAAAGGAAATCATGCAATCATAACTCATTGATATTTAAGAGTCTGCTCCCAAAGACAGACTAAAATTTAATCCAAGCCAAGAGGTGGTTCTCCTTTTGATTCTATCCCTATATCATATAAGGAGTTCTACGAGAAGCTACTAGAAGCCCGAGAGGTGGCTCCGCGTTATGTGAAACCTTGGAAACCTCCGTATCCAAATTGGTATGATGTCAATGTTCGTTGTGAATATCATGTTGAAGCTCAAGGACATTCCATTGAGAACTGTATTGCCTTCAAGCATTGAGTCCAACATCTTTTGGATCATGAAATCTTAGAGTTTGAGATAAAAGATCGACCTAATTCGGTAACTGATTATCCTGTTAGATTGGTGCCAAAAGTGTTTAAAAGTAAGTGTATCAGTGGGGACATTCAGGAGAAAGAATGTTTGCTGAAGTATGAAGCTCAAATTCATCATTTGAAGATTGAAAACGATAAACTGAGTACAGAAAATGAGGTCATGCATAATAGTTTTCAAAGGATCAGTTTAGCCTTTAAAAATGCTGGTATAGGAAATACTATGGAAGAGTGGACAATAGGGGTCATTAAATTGAAAATTGATGCTAAACACTGGAAAAAGAATTGCAAGACACATGAAGGTCGAGTCAAGAAGTTCTTTTATGATTTACAGATTGATGAAGAAAAGCGTAAAACAACCGTCATCGATTTGGAAAGATGTCAAGCCAAAAACCAGATGTTGAATATGGTTATAGCCAATGTGGAAACCTCATATCAATGCCACAAGCGTGAGAATGATGCTGAACTAGAAGCCACTAGGGCCAAAAACAAGACATTGATGAAGTTTGTAGATGATTATGGAGATCTTGTATTTGAACTTTGTATCCACAAAGATTCTCTTACAAGGAAAAATGAACAATATTATCTACAACTCTGAGAAATGACAGAAAAGATAAAGGAAAAAGGTAATGTCATGAAGGAAGCTGCTCCCTAAGCAAGAAATGTGGCTTATAAACTGGTTGATTTAGCTGGCTTTATTAGAGAATTGAAGCAAATTGACAACTCAACACCTGAGCATGAGTGGAAATTAATTTGGCTTTTGAGAGAGATAGAGAAGTTAGGAGTGAAAGCTATCCCTTATATGTAAAGTTTGTGTGATGTACTGAAACCTTTTTTGTTCAATGAAAGTTGTTTTAAGATAATCATTATGTAATGATACTTTTGCATACATTCATTTGCATTGCATTTATTATATTTAAGTATTATTATATACATTAGTTATGAAAATGTGAAAATAATTTACAGAGGGTTTTGTAGCAGTAATACCAAGATCATTCATTCATAACATTGTCTCATCATCATGAACAAACAAATGGAAACAATGGAGCACTTTCATGAGAAATCACAAGATCAATTATAAGAGTAGTTAGATGGGTTACAACAAAATACGATGAATGAAGCATCGAGATCTATACAAGATGAATCAAATCAGATTATTCAGGTGATGGAAACTAAGATTGTTGATAAAGAGAAGATAACTGCTAAAATAATCAGTGTTATCAGACTAATGTGTCAAAAAGAATATCCTACCCTGGGGCATCCTACTCGAACCTAAAGAATAACCTCATTAATCATAAGCAATATGAGGATGGATTCAAACAATTGAAGAAAATAATTGGAGCTATGAAAGTTGTTAATGCTTCCCAAAAGGAGTTAGAAGCAAGAGAACTCATCCTGGTCCCTGATTTGGTCATCCCACATAAATTTAGGATGTCTAATTTTGAGAAATATGATAGAACTAATTATCCTCTAATCCACCTGAGAATGTTTTAGAGAAAGATGGAAGGGTATTTAAACGATGATAATTTGCTATTTCACTATTTTCATGATAGTCTCATTGGGCCAACAGTAGTATGGTACAATCATTTCAACTGAGAGCAGATCAAGAGGTGGGTCAATCTAGCTGATACCTTTTTGAGGCAATATCGGTATGTCAGAGGTTTAGCCCCAAAACGTCAAGTCCTTCAAAGAATAAGGATGAAAGCTACTGAAATTTTTAAAGAGATTGCCCTAAAATAGAGAGAAATGGCAGATTAAGTTCAATCTCCCATGTTAGAAGAAGAAATATCATATATGTTTCACAATTCTCTTCCAGTTCCTTTTTCGAGTTAATGCTGGCAAATTCAACGAATGACTTCGAGAACCTTGTGACAAGTAAGAAGTTAATTGAAAACGAAATCAATAAAGGAAACTTAAAAGTCACTTAAAAAAGCTCAACCGATTAAGAAGCGAAAGCTGATGATGTAAATGAATGTCACATCCAGAGCCCCTGTAGGTGCAAAAGAAAAGGAGCAGTTAGTCTTTTTAACTGACCAAAGAAAGTCTCACGATCGAAAAATACTTTGGAGGTATTCCAAACTTTTATTTCAGATATTTACCCTCATTTGATTAAAGGTCAATACCTCACACTGAGGCCAACGAAAGTGTCACCAAACCCTTCTGCCCACAGCTATGATCAATAAGTGTCTGTGATTTCCAGTTGGGGGAATTTGGACATTCTACGGGGAATTGTAGGCCACTGTTAAAGAAAATAGAGATTCTTATTGAAAATGGGACATTGACAAAATGATTATTGGAACAGTGGATGACGAACTTGAGTGGTCAAAAAACGATGTGTAACATAAAGAAAATAGAGATTCTTATTGAAAATGGGACATTGACAAAATGATTATTGGAACAGTGGATGACGAACTTGAGTGGTCAAAAAACGATGTGTAACATCCGATTAAGTCAAGTTCCATTGCTTTAGATAAGTAATGGAGCATCCTAATTAGGAAGATATCATTTCATCCATCATGGAGTTTTATCTCATTTTGTAACATATTGTTTGAACTTTTTTTTTTCTTTCTTAGCCTTTGTTGTAAGGTTATTTAAATAAATTTGTGGTTCTTTAAGAATGGTGAGCATTAAATCAAATTTTTAATCTTGCAGTTCTTTGAATATCAACTGAATTAAAAACTCTTTAAGTGATTAAGAGTTATAAATCTTTAACAAAGTGAAAAGGTTAAAAACTGATAAAACAATGACCCTCGACCTTACCCCAGAAAAAACACTCAAGCACTATACCCTTCTGTTACAAATATAGACTTCTCCTTTTATAAGGAAATGAAAAAGAGGCTTGGTATTCATATACGCATATGAGCGGACAACATGTGGCATCTCTTGTGTATGACATTACAAAACTGACTAGCCTACACTTCTGTTGAAGACGTTCAATGATGACCTTGATCTTCACAGATAGAGTAGTCGAGTGGGTGAATCTAGTTTAGGTCAATTGCTTGGAAATTGAACTCTAAGGAGGATATTTTTTTACTTTCAACAAACTATAATAGGTTCTTCTTGACAAGCTTAAGAAATTGAATATGTATACCAAGAATGTAATTATATATGTATACAATAAAGTTTGAGTCATCCCTCTAGAGCAATTGGTTAAACGCCTTGACTTTATAGATAAGATTCAGCTATCCCGATAGAAGTGATTATAATATATATGTACAATAAAGTTGAATTCAGCTAGCCAAATAATGGCCCATTAGATCGAATTTAGTAAATAAGGAGTTTCGGTAAAGATGAACTAAGGGAGTTAAGGAACACCTGTTATAGTCAATTTCATACAAGCACTCAGGAATTTCATTTTTAGACTGATATTTATGTACTGCCTTTATTAGAGGAGTCTACAAAGTTTGAACAAATGGAAGATTTCAGAGAACCGAAATAGAAGCATTCTAGAAAGTCTAGTAATTGAATATGCTAGTTGCATCATTTTGTCTGTATCTAGTTAAAATATCAAGCCAATAAAGAAGGTCATGTTGTAATATTCACAAGGACTAAGGAAGAAAAGACATCTTTGATGACTAAAACCTTAGAAAATATGAAAGCCAACCTAAAGCCAACTAATTAATTTTGACACTTGACAAAGAGTTATAACTTTGAAAATATTAAAAGAGTTGTTGATTCTTTTGATTTTCATTGAACTCATGTTTATGATTTGATTCAATTGTGAGCCTGAATTAAGGAGTAATACTTTACAAAATTCTTTCATTCTTTGATATTTTTTAAAAAATAAAAGAAAGGGGAAAAACATGTTTGAACAAGACAATCTCTCTAGAGTAGATATTGGTAGTTGAGATACATTTCAGATGCAAAGGTCATGATTAGATTTAATGCTTGGGCAAGAAATGATGAATGTTGGGGCACTTTTGAAGGTTCATGTCATCCAGAATGAATAAATGTTGGGGCATTTTGAAGGCCCATAACAGCAACAAATAATAAATGTTGGGACATTATTTTAGGGTCCATATCATATAGGAATACAAGATCATTGATTTAAGTAGACATTTATTGAGACATAAGAGTGTGAATAATGAAAATGCTGAAACAGGGACAGTGGAGTTTACCATATATGATTATACAGTTGCATTATTCTGCTGATTTTGCATGCATCTATGTTGGCAAGCCAAACTCACTAAGTTTTGGTGTCCTTTTGAAGCCATACAAAAGCTCTGAACACTATGCAAAGAGCTCCCCTGGTTGAAAAATAAGCAAGAGCCACAAGAAAGTATGAATGTGTTGTTAAATGTTTTATGAACCAATAATTATAGTGTTGCACCAATGTTGAGATCATGTGGTATTTCCATCTTTTTGACCCAAGATGAAGGTTGTCTTCTATAACTCCAAGGTTAAAAGTAAGAAATGGTGAATATTTCTTTCCATAAAAGGGGCACTGGAATTTTAACAGCAAGAAACTAGTGGAGACAACTAAGATTAAACGAGGGGTTGTTGTTAAATCTCTCGGCATGATGGGGTACAAATAGCTTTGTTTCAGATCCGATTAGATGTGCAGACATGAAAGGAATTAGGATAGTTCCTCCTTGTGATGTGTTTCAAGAGTCAAATTAGAACAGAAGTTGTTCTCCCATTGATCTTTTCCAAGTTTGGCATAGTCACAGCAAGAATAAATTGACACAATTCAAGACTTGCAAGGATATACGCTTGTGCCAAAAATAATGAAGATAATTTAATCAAGAAGAGAATGACGATCATTTTTGCAGCAATCCCCGTCACGAATCAAGAAAACATACATTTATACATGATACATAAATTTGTGTCATTGCATCATACAACATTTACATACATGATAAATGTTGATCTTCCTCATGATAATGTATGCAAGATTTGTTTTGAGAAATTTTTGTCTATCTTAAGAAAATTTCCCTGGAAACTTCAATCGTGGCTTTTTTAGAATATGTTTCCTAAAAGACTCAATCATGTCTCACTAAAAGCTTCAATTTTATTCCCTCGCGAAGATGAGTCAATCTCTGACTTCCTCGTGATCACGTTAGGAGAGGCAAAACTTGAATAATAGATGGGCGCAATCCACAGAAAAGGCATTATTTTGAAATAGGGCATATTACCCAACCATTAAGTTGTTTTGAAAATAAGAAAGCAATAACCAAAGTTTCTTATTTAATCTTTATAGAAAATGAAATTTTTTAAAAGTAAGAAAGTGATTTCCAAAGTTTCTTACCTAGTAAACTATTTCCAAAATTTGTAAGTTCTTCAGGCCATTAGTAAGTCTTTCAAGCATGATGATTAAATCTTTCGGGTTATCTGTCAGTCTTTCAAGCAAGATGATAAGTCCTTTGGGCCATCTATAAGACCTTCGGGCAAGATGTTTTCACGTGATTTTTGAAAAATGAGAAAGTAATTTTTAAGGTTTATCATTTAATATTTTTAGAAAATGAAATTTTTGAAAAGTAAGAAAGCGATTACCAAAGTTTCTTACCTAGTAAACTATTTCAAATATTTGTAAGTCCTTCGAGCGATCAGTAAGTCTTTCGAGCATGATGATTAAATCCTTCGAGTCATCTGTCACTCTTTCGAGCAAGATGATAAGTCCTTCGGGCCATCTATAAGACCTTCAGGCAAGATGCTTTCACGTGATTTTCGAAAAATGAGAAAGCGGTTTTTAAAGTTTCTCATTTAATGTTTTTAGAAAATGAAAGTTTTGAAAAGTAAGAAAGTGATTTCCAAATTTTCTTACCTAGAAAACTATTTCCAAAATTTGTAAGTCCTTCGAGTTATCAGTAAGTCTTTCGAGCATGATGATTAAATCCTTAGGGTCATTTGTAAGTCTTTCAAGAAAGATGATAAGTCATTCGGGCCATCTATAAGACCTTTGGGCAAGATGTTTTCACGTGATTTTTGAAAAATGAGAAAGTAATTTTTAAAGTTTCTCATTTAATGTTTTTAGAAAATGAATTTTTTGACAAGTAAGAAAATGATTACCAAAGTTTCTTACCTAGTAAACTATTTTCAAACTTAGTAAGTCCTTCGGGTCATTAGTAAGTCTTTCGAGCATGATGATTAAATCCTTCAGGTCATCTATCAGTCTTTCAAGCAAGATGATAAGTCATTCGGGCCATTTATAAGACCTTCGGGTAAGATGTTTTCACATGGTTTTCGAAAAATGAGAAAGTGATTTTTAAAGTTTCTCATTTAATGTTTTTAGAAAATGAAATTTTTGAAAAGTAAGAAAGCTATTTTCAAAGTTTCTTACCCATTAAACTATTTCCAAAATTAGTAAGACATTCGGGCCATCAGTAAGTCTTTCGACCATGATTATTAAATCCTTCGGGTTATCTGTCAGTCTTTCGAGCAAGATGATAAGTCATTCGGGCCTTCTATAAGACCTTAGGGCAAGATGTTTTCACATGATTTTCAAAAAAATGAGAAAGCGATTTTTAAAGTTTCTCATTTAATGTTTTTAGAAAATGAAATTTTTGAAAAGTAAGAAAACGATTACCAGAGTCTCTTACCTAGTAAACTATTTCCAAAATTTATAAGTCTTTTGGGTCATCAATAAGTCTTTCAAGGAAAATTGTAAGTCCTTTGGGCCATCCGTAAAACCTTTTGGTAGGATGTTTTCACTCTTTATTATTTTTGACTTCCTTGTGAAGAGAAGTCAATCTTTGTTATTCCTGACTCCCCAACAGAGTCAATTCTTGACTTCCTCATGAAGAGAAGTCAACTTTTGTTATTCCTGACTTCCCAGCAGAGTCAATCCTTGACTTTCTCGTGAAGAGAAGTCAACCTTTGTTATTCTTGACTTTCTCGTGAAGAAAGTAAATATTTGTTATCCCTGATTCCCCAACAGAGTCAATCATTGACTTCCTTGTGAAGAGAAGTCAATATTTTAGATTTGGTCTTCTTGAAAGAGTAGTGAAGCAAATCAATCTCAAGTCTGATCTCCCCGGAAGAGTAGAGGAGTAGATTCTACTTACTTCAGATTTGGTCTTCCCGAAATAGTAGAGAAGCAAATCAATCTCGAGTCTTATATCCCCGAAAGAGTAAAGGAGCAGATTCTTCTTATTTCATATTTTGTCTCCCGGAAAGAGTAGCGAAGCAAATCAATCTCGAGTATAATCCCCCCGAAAGAGTAGTGGAGCAGTTTCTTCTTATTTCAGATTCAGTCTTCCCGAGTAGCGAAGCAAATCAATCTTGAGTCTGATCTCCCCGAAAAAGTGGTGGAGCAAATTCTTCTTATTTCAGATTTCGTTTTCCAAAGACTTCTCAAGTCTTATCTCCGTGAAAGAAGAGTGGAACAGACCTGTCTTCCAAAATTGATTTGAATACCTGAAAAAGAGAAACAAGTCAAGTCTTATCTCCTTGAAAGAAGAGTGGAGCAGACCCGTCTTCCAAAATTGATTTGACTACTCGAAAAAATGGAACATATCAAGATTGATCTCCCCTGAAAGAATAGTGGAGTGGATTTCCCATCAAAACATAAAGTTAACTAGACGAAAATTCATTGTATTTTCGTTTTTGCCCTATTCTTGTTGACATAAGAATGAGCAAAGAGGGGTAGCTGTAGGCAGTGATTTGTGTCTATATATTTATTAATATATTACTATTATTATTAATTAAATAATAATTTTAATATATGCCCAAAATTACAAAGCCCAACTGGGGCCCAATTATAATCAAACCCGGAGCCCCATTTACAAGCAAACTCAAAACCCAAATCGGGCCCAAGAAGTGACCCAAAGCACAACACTTAACCCAGCAGGACAGAAGCCCAAGATCTAAAACTCTAGGGTTTCCCACATCTTTTCTAGCCGCCACCAGCTTAGCCGTTGGATTTTACTTTGAACCAACAGTCCAAATTAGCTCGGATTAGGGTTTTTTACCTTAAGAGATTATCAGTCACTTTCCTCAGTCCATCTGGAATGTCCACTTGTCGCGCATGAATGGCACGCGCCCAACTCTACTCAAGCCACCGCCGCTGTCATTGTCATCTCAATGGCCAGATCTAAAAGATCTGGGTGCATTAAATGCACCCAGTTAGAAATCGGCGTTGCCCCTAGTCACTGCCATATACCGGTGACTCAGAGGGAACCCATCCCTCTGGCCGGTCCGAACAAAGCTCAATGGGCCTATAAAACCCATCACCTTCAATAGAACAAGAAAACCAACTTCCATTTGAAGAGAGAAAAAATAAAAAAATAAGGAAAAAAACAGCAAACCAAAAACAAAGAAGAAGAGAAGGAAGAAAAGTCTTACCCTTGAAGCATCGCCTATCATCGGAAGCCGAATGTCACCGGAGATTCACGTTTTACTGAAGGTAAAACCTTCGGTTTCTTTTAGATCTAGGGTGATATAAGGGGTTTTAGGATGAGGGAGTTTTAGATTTGGGTTGAGGGTTTGGAGAACTACGATTTGGAGAAATTTTTAGGTCGTCAGTCGCCGTCGATGACGGCCAAAATCGTCGACAGACGGTGGCCGGAGGCTGCTGGTTTCCCTCTGATTTCCCTCTAATAAGGGATATTAGAGATAAGGCAGAGAAAATGAAATTCTCTCTTTTTAGAGAGAGAAAGAAAATGAAAAATGAGGGGTTGAGGGCCTTTTAGGCTGGTTATGGGGTATAAATACCATCTTCATATGACGTCGTTTTGGGGGAGGGATTTTGCATGTTGGGCTCAGGGGAAAATCATTCCCGCGATCCCTTAAGTTTTGAATCTTTACATTTTAGTCACTGTAATTGATTTCCCTATATTTTAATTTGGATTTCATATTGTATTTTGTTTCCATTTTAATCACTAATCGTATTTATATGTATTTTGTATAAAATATCTGATTTAGTCCTTAGATTTTAACAGTTTTTATTTTAATCCCGAATAATGATTAGGGTTAAATTACACTTCAAGTACCCATTTTTGCATGATATTTTTATTTTTGGCCATTACTTTCAATGTTTTACAATTTAATCCTGAATTTTAATATTTTTTAATTCTACATAATATTATTAGTTTATTTACAATTGTAATGCCTAACATATTAATTATTTACATTTGTTTCCTTAATCTTTTGTTAGTTTTATAATTTGATATTTAAATTTATTAAATTTATTATTTTAATATTTTATTTTTATATATTTATTGTATCTAAAATTTAGGGTAATACTATTTTATACAAGGAATCCATAAAAATATCCCCTTAATTGATTAGGGAGGTACTTTCGAGGATTATTCGTATAAAATAATATCATTTTTTATCATAATTTAAATGTTATTTGAATTTGTCAATTTCAATATTTAGATGACGTATAATCGTGTAAGTACCAATTATGGGTGTTGTGGAGATGCTAATTCTTCACCACACGTAACCGACACTTGAACTCTTTTCAAAATGAATCTCTGGTTAAATGCAGATCAATTTATCTTTTAAAATTATTTTTCTTAAAATTATCTTAAAATATATTTTTAGGTATTCGACCTACCTAACTCAAAAGTCGATGATGACTCCAAATTTGTCTATTTATGTATTTATTTAAAACTTAACATGTCCCAATAATAAGTAGGATCGATCCTCGAAAAAATCCTAAAAAGCCACAGGACCGTTTCGACAGTTTTTATGATATTTTTTTCATGATTTTCTGTTTCGTAGAGGGAGACCATTGAGCAGCACAGGTGACTACGATGAGAGACTGTTGACAGGTTTGATGATATGAGGCGTCTACGACGGAGAAAGATCCCTGCACGTGAGATGGATGCTCGGGGTGACCTAGCAGCGAGATAAGCTTTTGGAGACGTGTGCGTGATCTGGACGAGCGCAGTTGATCATATGCACAACAAATCTGACGGATGAGGTTCCCTTATCCCCATCCGAGCCATTGAATTCTAGAGACTTAAACAAAAAGACATTTGAGTTAAAGTTCACACAAAAATGGGTATTTACACAAAACAAATAAAATTTAAAAAATTTAGAATGTGATTTATAATTTTCTTATTTTGTAATCTTAAATTGTTTTAGTTCATTTTTTTTATTTTAATCCTAATGCAATAGAAGAGTTATGACTCGGTCAAACTCAATCGCTACGGGTACGGATGAGCATCGGTCGGGTTGGATTAGATTTCTGATCAACATGAAAATTATACACCCTTCGTCTGATCCGGCTCAATCCAAAATAATATACTTATAAAATATTATTTTTATTCAATAAAAAATATGGATTTAATTGAAAATAATAATATAGAGAGAGCTATTATTGAAATTATCCTAAATAAGGTAAAATTATATTTTTTCGGGTTGAATCGAATATTTTTCATCATAAATCTGTACCCAACTCGACTTGAGCATAATCTGTAAAAAAATTGATCTAACTCAAATCCAAATTATATTTTTAGAAAATCCGACATGATAGAAAAGAATCGAGTTGAAACTCGTCAGATTCGAGTTTTGTGTGTCCATATCTGTTATGAGGAATACGAAGAGGAAAAGAAAGATGAAGGTTATGAAGGAAAATATTAGGAGGGAATTGGAGAGAAGTCAGGAAAGTGATTATCGCCAAAAGAATGATGGCCGAATGAGGACTGATAAGGATTACTACACCATCCACGACCAAAAAGACTAACGGGGATTATTGTGTTTAGTTGATTCGGATTTAACAACCGTATTTTAGGACATACCAAATAAATAGATTTGATATCATCGATATGCATACACCCGGCGGCGGTGTTCGATACGTAAAGATCGTATATTAAAATTTAATCACCGTGAGTGATTTAGAGTAGAGATTTAAATAGCGGTCTGTTACTATAATAGTATTATTACATAGTAATAATAATGTTGTTTGAAGTCAATATTAAATTATCGTGTTATGAACAAGAGATGAAAGGAACAACCAAATCAACAATTAGAACCATTACAATTGTGCAAGGAAACATGTGTAAAGAAAGAGCCAAATACATCGGATGAATTCAAACATTTTGACCTAGTTGGTTAGCTTTATAAAGAAAAAGGATGTAACATAATAGAGTATCGAAAACCGTTATCAAAACATTCTCCTCTTATTCCTTCTTCTAGTTATCCTTCTTTCTTTTTATTTTCTCTACTTTTTTATATGAAATTACCGAATAGTTCATAACATTAGTGCTCTCGTTGAGAGAATGCGCTATGGTGAATGATACAGAGGGCATTAAAAGTCTGCAGGAGACTGTCGCTCACTACAAACATCTGCTGGGTTCTCTTCAAGCTCATGTCAAGGAAAAGAAGCACGTAAATGAAAAGAACCATCAAATGCTTGAAGATGTAATACGTCAAATAACTGCAATCTCAAACGTTTAATAAGCACCCCTGAAATTACTGGATCAGAGAAAGTTGAGCCTAAGCAAAATGAATTAAGCATAAATGCTCATTACATGTTCGACAATTTGTCAACACTAAAGATTAGTTATCGAGAATCGTAAGTTCATCTACCCATCTAAACAACAAAAATTCAGGATGAAGATCAGAATGTTAAATTACAAGAGTAGTTATCGAAGGAGATGGGGAACCTACATGTAATGAGCACTCAAATCATGTCAATGGCAGTAAGTGTGGAAACCATCAAATTCAATTCTTGACACTGTCAAATATATATGGTTAAACTCTTGGATGTTAGGTGTGTCGTATATTACTCGCAATGAATATAAATTACAGTTTATGCGGGTAATATATAAGGGGTTACCTATAAAGTATTTTCTGGTTCTAATTGTTCATGTTCGGAAAAATCTTGAAGGGACTCGTTCATTTGTGTTGGAACATGAGAAGGAATGGGTTAAGTTTGATAATCCTTACAAGTTCAGGCTTTTACAAATGGGGAAGGGTTGGTATGACTTGATTCCTGAGAAATTTTGAAGCCAACGATGACAAAGTGGTTCATTCTCTGGAGGCTTCAAATAAACGATTGGAGCAATTTTGAAGGACTCGTTCATTTGTGTTGGAACATGAGAATGGGTTAAGTTTGATAATCCTTACAAGTTCAGGCTTTTACAAATGGGGAAGGGTTGGTATGACTTGATTCCTGAGAAATTTTGAAGCCAACGATGACAAAGTGGTTCATTCTCTGGAGGCTTCAAATAAACGATTGGAGCAATTTTGATATCTTTTTTACTGCAGTAATTATTATTGTTAAAGGTGATTGAGGCGTTGAGCTTGCAAAAATTGTTGAGACACTTGCTGTTACTCCGAGTAAGGAGGATGTCCGAAATTATATAAGTATAACAAACGACTTTGTTTTTGTCAAGTTAAACCTATATCAATAGTACATGAGTTACAAGATTTTCGATGCTTGTCTCGATAACTAGAGCGTTGGTCAGAAGTTAATCTCGAAAGAATGAAGCCTTTATCAAGAAGGAGATGTTTTGCCAAGACTGTTCCTAGACCAGGTCTCTCTTCTTTACTTCTTTATGGAAACATATTAATGACAAGATTGTTGCTTAGAGTGGCCTAGGTTGCATGAATTTTAATTGTTCGAATAGTAAGAAATTGAGTGGAGATTGTGTTGGTTGCTTTGATTTGGTTGAGGAATAGGAGATTCATAGATATGTTAAGGCTAGAAGCAAGATTGGCTTTCTCATGGATGATGTTTTAGCTATGAGGAATGATGGAATTCAAATCGGATTCAATATTGGAGGAAGGTCTGGGACGTTTGATGCTAGAATCACTACATCAAAACTATTCTACAGCGGCATTTTTAACGGCGTTTTGAGAGTAAACACAATTAACTTTAAACATATAGCGGTTTTTCCATTCTAAATGTCGCAAAATGATAAATTTAGCGGCGTTTTTATAAAAACTTTTACTCTCAAAAAATGTTAAACGCCACTAAAATCGAGATTAGAATTAGAATTAAAATTTGTCAAAAAAAATGGTATAAATTATAAACAATGACTTTTGGTAGATACTATTTTCCTTCCTTTGCAGTTGCAAAGTCTAACACTACTATTATCAAATTCAACAAATTGGGTTTAAAAACTAAACTCTCGTGTATTTTTAGAATAAAGACGTTCAAGGACGAAGATAAATATTTGGGTAAACTACGCATTTAGTATCTAATTATCAATTTGGTCCGTTTTAGTACCTAAACTTTTAATTTTTTCAAAAGTATACTTAACATTTAGTTTTGTTCCATTTTAGTACTCGTCGTTAAAAACTTAATGTGTTTAATATCTAAACTATTAATTTTGACCCGTTTTAGTACATAACTTTCATTTTTTTTTCAAAACCTAACGTTAAATTTTGAAGGAGTATTAAAATGAAACAAAAACTAAATTTTAAGTATGATTTTGAGAAATGAAAGTTTGGGTATTAGAATGGACCAAAACTAATAGTTTAGGTGTAGACATTGAATTTCGTCCTGGCTTCGATTTCGATTTTATTTTATTATTTATTTTATTATGAGTTACTTTTATTATTTTATTAGAGTGGTACTTATATATATATATATATATATTATATATATTATAAGGTTACGTAATTATAATTATATATTATAAATACTAAATATAAACTAATTTTAAATTGGATACATATAAAATTAAATACTAATGTTTATTTTATTTATTGCAGATCAGTGTTACAAGATTCAATACAAGACAAGACAACCCGTATTACAAACCCTACCGACCCATATCAGTGTTGCAAGGAGATCTCCACACACAGCAGCTTTGCACGTTCATCACCACTTTGGTGGTCCCTTTCCATCCCAGCAGCCACGACAGCAAGGTTCACATGCACCAAATAGTTATTTCATCAATGGGACCACTCGTACGAGTCACCCACGAGGAGGACCGCAACAGCAGAATGAAGGACAAAATCGTTTTTGTAGCAGAGAATCAGAGGGCACTCGACCTTCACTAGTTGACGTACAAGAATTGGCAGACCCGTCACTCGTGCATGTGGAAAAAAAAAACAAAAGGGGAAGAGAGATTAGAGTCTGGAAAAGAATATAAAGAGAGAGCAATCAAAGATAAAGAAGGGGGGAGAGAAACCATTCTCAGAATCAAAACCCCCCTCATATTATATGCTATTTATTTGTTTTGTCCATGTAATCTGCCTTGCTTGATGTTATGCCATTAAAGTTGATATATTTACTATTGAGTCCCTTGTTTACTTTGCATGTTTTATTTTAGTTCCTTTTGCTCATTTGTTTATATTTTCTGCTTCTTTATACATTGGATACTGTATTTTGATATAATTCATTTTAGTCCTGCATGTTCGTTATGGTTTCGTTTCATTTCCAATACTATTTTTTAGCATTATTTTTGTGATCTTGTCCTTGGCCTTTGTTGTGTTTGTCGTTATGTTCTTAAAATTATTATTTCTATTATTTAGTTCCTTTTTTTTAAACATGTTTAGTTCGATTATTAGTGTTTGTCGTTATGTTTGTGTTTTAGTCCCGAAATTATTATTTCTATTATTTTTGTGTTTTAGTCCTTGTCCTTTGTTGTGTTTGTCGTTATGTTCTGAAAATTATTATTTCTATAATTTTGTTCCGTCTTTTTATTCAAGCATGTTTATTTCGATTATTAGTGTTTTGGCCAAGTATAAACGTATATTTACTTTTATGTTTAAGGATCACCTTTGCCCTTCTAGTAGACCAAATTTATCATTTTTGTCCCTATCGTATTTTCACATCAATTTAGCTCTCAAAGTTGTTTAATTGCATCATTATATGCCCTTCCCCTAACTTAAAACCCTAAATTATAAAACCTAAGTTAGTGTTTAGAGGTAAGAGGGTTATGTTTTAGGGTTTAGAGACTATAATTTGAGGTTTAAAATTAGGGGTAGAGTTATAAAATGATACAATTGAGCAACTTCGAGGATTAAATTGATGTGAAAATACGATAGGGACGAAAGTGATAAATTGATTTTACTATAAGAGCAAAGGTTACTATTTTGCCTTACTTTTATCACCAATTACTCATTGCATGTGTCTTATTTATTTCGTTAGGTTATATTAGGCCTGTAAATAAACTGAACATTCAGCGAACCGTTCATGAACCGTACGGCGGGAAGTTCGTTTATTTATTAAATGAACGAACATGAACGAGATTTTGCGTTCGTTTAATTAAAGGAACGAACACAAACAAAGGGTTTGTTCGTTCATTTACGTTCGTGAACGTTCGATTACATGTTCATTTATGTTCGTTCATTTATGTTCATTTATGTTCGAACATAGGGCAAGTTGAATATGTTACGAAGATTATTGAAATTGTTTGGATTTCAAGAAGATTGTTTTGTTGAACAAATTAACTTTAAGACTTTATTATGTTCATATAGCTTATTTATCATTTTTGTATGTTTTTGTCGTATTCAAACAAATTAACTCTAAAGTTGCAGGTTATATTAATAAATTTTAAGTTGTTATTCTTGTTGTTTACTTTTTTTACATTCATTTGTTGTGTTGGAATAAGTTTGTTTTTTGTGTTTGTATTGTTCGTTTATGTTCGTTCGTTTGTGTTCGTTTACGTTCGTTTATGTTTGTTTATCATTTAAATGAACGAACACGAACGAACATGAACAAGCTATATTCCTTAATAAACGAACATGAACAAAAAAAAATTTGTTCGTTTATGTTCGTGTTCGTTTATGTTCGTTTATTTATTAAATAAACGAACATGAACATACATCCGTTCGGTTCGTTTACAGGCCTAGATTATGCTATATATATATATATATATATCATCACTTGTTTTCTAATTATATAATGTACTTAAATAATGTGTTTTATATTTTACATACACTTAGTATTTCATACATTCGCATTTATTTCGTATATATATATAATATATGTATTATGTTTTCTTCATTAAACATCAATCTAAAATGTGTATAGTATTAAATATATTTTGTTGGCTTTTATTATAAATATTTTTAAATTATTATTTGTATGAATAATTTATGGAGACGAGCCTTAACGGGTAAAGAGTATATCTTCGAGAATTGTTCCTATAAAATGGTATGCTTTTATTCGAGTAAATATTAAATATATATATTATTTAAACATCAAGGTAATTTTATTTTGTACGAGGAATTGAACTCACCTTAATTGACAACGATCGTGTTCTCGAGAGTTGTTCATACAATGTAATATCCTTTTTATTTAAGTGATTAATTTTAAATAATCTGTCAAAAATCAGGGCAAGGTTTTTTTGTATGGAAAATCTATAGAAACGTGTCTTAACTGAAAAGGAAAGTGTTTCTGAGTATTGTTCGTACAAAATGGTACCCCTTTTAATTTTTCAAAAAATGGATCATAATTTAAATACCATTCGAATTTATAATTTTAAAACATAAAGATGACCTATAATCATTTTGTTACCCATTTTTGGCATTGTGGGGTGTTCATCATTCCCTACTTGTAATCGACTCTCAAACCCTTAAAAATGAATTTCTGATTAAACTCAAACTATTTTTTTGTGTTTCTAAATGTTTTTTCTTAAAATTATTTTAAAAGATAATTTTAGGCTTAAAACTCTAGTTTTCAAAATTAAGTTGATTCGATCATCGAGCTAAGTTAGGTCAAAAAGTTTAAGGATCGTTCCGACATTAGGTATTAAAGTATAATTTACTTTTAAAGATTCCAACATTAAACTTATTATGGGTAAACTATATCATGGTTATTGATGTTTGAATCATATTTTACTTTTGGCAAAAAGACACTTGAGGTCCCTGATTTTTCTAAAAAAATTAATGTGTCCCTCATCCTATTTTTGGATCAATGTGGCCCTTCAACTCGAAAAAAGAATCCAATGTGGTTCTTTGACCAACGTTTTCTATCATTGACCAACGGTTCCTTTAATACCTACTATTATAAATTGGATAAATTACACCATTCACCACTCAACTATTTTCTTCTCTTCTATTTTAGTCACTAAACTCTAAAAAATTTCAATTTCGGAAACTAGCGACTTTAAGGACTAAAGCTATGGTTAACTCATTTTATTTTGAGCATAAAACCCACGTCCCTTCTCTCTGACTGAGAAGAAGATATACAATTGCTTTGTTGCTCAATCAGAAGAGTATAAGTAAACCCATATTTCCCTGGAGAAATCCAAACAAGAAATCAAGTTCCTCCGGGAAAATCTGGAGAAATATGAATGTTCATCCGAGGTTGCATCACATAGTTCCATGGGGGATGACCATTTGTAGAGGTTCGAATCCGAGATTCGAGTAACAAAGAAAAAAAAAACTTACGTTGTGCATTAGAGAAAGAGAGCGTTTGTTCATTGAAGGAAAAGAGGTTAGCTGAGGAAGTGGACTCGTTAAAGACTCAACTCAAATCCACCATTAAAGCCGAAGAGAACAACAAAAAGACCATGGATGATTTAGCCATGGCGTTGAAGGAAGTGAAAGCCCAAGCAGATGAAACCAATGAGAAACTCCTTTTCACAAACCTCGAGCTGGAGAAAACAAAAGGGAAAGTCCAAGACTTGAAGCATCAGCTGAGGATCATGGTCCATGGAGGAAAAGTCCAATACAAATATTTGATGGCTTGGAAACCAGGACTGAGGTTGTTCTTGTTGAGGAGAATGGGAGAATTGGAGAAACTAGATTAAATATGACTTTGCATGAAAGACAGATGGTGGTGCAATTTAAGGAATTGGACAGTTCTTAAAAATTATAGGAGAATAAAAAAAGGACGCGGCGGCGGGGAAGGGAGATTGTAGGAGGAAGAGGAAGAAGAAGCTTACCCCCCGGAGGAGGATATGTCGCTGGTTCGGCTTTTTTTTTTAAATAAAAATAAAAATCCTATAATTGTGACACATGTCATTTAAGTTTTTGGGTTATGATTAAATTAAAAACCTCTAAAGTTTAGTGATCAAAACGAAAAAGAGAAAATAATTGAGTGATGACTGATGTAATTTATCCAATTTAAACATCATTAAATTGAGGACACTTATATGCTTAACGTGCCACATCAGTAGAAAGTATCAGATCCGTTAATCAACGACAGAAAAAGTTGTTAAAAATATCACATTAAATTTTTTTTTCGGAGAACCACATTGATCAAAAAAAAATGATAAGGACCACATTATTTTTTTTAAAGTTCAAGTGTCTTTGATGCATTTTACCTTTATTTTTTATCATGAAATTTTGAAAAACTATGTTACACATTATTAATATTATCATTTTATAATAAAGTGATATACTCATAAAAAAGATAATATCTAATTTGATTCTTAAAATATTGTTAGAATAGTATCAAGGTTCTTCAACAACTTATCATTCGAAATGCTTGCAAGATTTAGTCCCGCGTTGTGATAAAATAACCAGAAGAGTTGCAATGCTTGACGACATAGTCAACTATGCTCAATCTCTTCAACGACAAGTTGTGGTAATAAGATCAGACGTACGGTCAATGTTGTCAGGCTTTGAACATTTTTATTTGGACAAAGATCTCTTTGTTAACTTATTGTATATGTTGATGGCATTTGATTAAAACTTTGGTGGACAATTTATCCTTTGAAATTTTGATTGATAGTCGTGGTCGACAGTTGTTCGATTGTTTACCAATATTGGGATATTATAATTACGGTGAGGAGAGAAGGAGTTGAGGACGTTTATAGTGACTAATAGTGCAAGTGTCAAATGTTGAGCTATAATAATTATATGGGTAAAGTATAGTAATGGTCATTGAACATTTCTGAAGCTTGCATTTAGGTCCCTCAACTTTTAAAACTTGCAATACAGTCCCCCAATATTTATTCCGTTTGCAATATGGTCCCCCAACTTAAACCACCGTTAGAAAATTAGGGTAAATTATATAAACGGTCATTGAACTTTTTAGGCACTTGAATTTAGGTCTCTCAACTTTTAAAACTTACAAAACAGTCCTCAATTTCATTCTAAACCCCAATTTTTAAAGCAATTCAATTTAATTTTAAACCCTAAATTTCAAAATAATTCAATTAAATTTTAAACCCCAAATTCTAAAATACTTCAATTTAAGGTTTCGAATGTAATTAAATTATTTTGGAATTTAGGGTTTAGAATGAAATTAAGGTGTTTTGAAATTTTGAACATGAATTTACTATTTGACAATATTTATTTCAATATAAATTTGAGGTTTGTTTAACTGTTTATATCAACTTTGAACAACAATATGCATTGATTAAACATCCCGAATAGAAAAATGGAAGCACTCTATTCGGTATTTCAACTTCCCATAAACTCTGCTCATTTCTTCAACTTTTGACTATATGAAATTCGGAACACTCATTTGGAGCATTATGATTTAAGTACCACTATGTTCTTGCATGCTATTTTTTTTATCAGATTTGAGTTCCTAACCCTTCAGTGCTTTACAGTGCGATCATTTATGATTCACCTGAATTTGCTCATACAGTGATCATTTATGATTTAGTAGAATCAATGGTTTAGAATGAAATTGAATTACTTTGGAAATTGGGGTTTAAAATAAAATTGAGGACTGTTTTGCAAGTTTTAAAAGTTGGGAGACCTAAATTCAAGTGCCTAAAAAGTTCAATGACTGTTTATATAATTTACCCTAATTTTCTAACGGTGGTTTAAGTTGGGGGATCATATTGCAAACGGAATAAATGTTGGGGGACTGTATTGCAATTTTTAAAAGTTGAGGGACCTAAATGTAAGCTTCGGAAATGTTCAATGACCATTACTATACTTTACCCTAATTATATATGAGTTAATAGGATAGACAAGCCTGTTTGATGTAGTCAGCTGTCAATTGGTTTTGGTAAATCTCGTCAGATTGTTAGAGGTTTTTCTTAAAGGTTTGTGGTCAAGGAGTGTAAGAAAATTATGATTATTTGAAAGTTGATAGGATTAATAGATAGATAAAATAAATTATTCATTATTGAACTTTATTTTCTCTTTCTCTTATTATATTTATTATACTTTTAATTTTTTTAATTTATTTATTGAACTTCGAATTGCTCTTATTTTGATCATCTTGAATTATTTTATTAATATTTTTATATGGCGTTCCATTTTTTATTATTATTTAATATAAAAATAATTTAAAATATAAAATAAAAATTGAAGGTGGTCGAACGCCACAGTCGACCACCATCGACCGTCGTAGATGGTGGTCTTCCGGTCCCAAATTTCATGGGTCAATTCACCTCGAGCCCCTGAGTCCGAATCTTATGGTTGTTTCGTCGAAAAATGTCTCAAAACCCTGAATCTCAACCAAAACATTTTGACTTCCTCAATTTCGATCTCTAGTTCGTGGACTTCGGGATAAGTTCTAACAAAATAAAAGTAAGATTCAGACTCAAGGTGTCGAGACGAAACGACCCATGAAATTTGAGATCGAATGACGACCAATGATGACGTCCAATCACCTTCTGTTTTTATTTTTTATTTTAAATTATTTTATTAAATAATAATAATAAAATATCACATCATACGAAAATAATAAAATAAATAAGGATGATCAAAACAAGAACAATTCTAAATTTCAATGAGTAAATTAAAAGATTTGAAAATACAATAAATAAAATAGAAGAAGGAATATAATTCAGTGAAGAATAATAAAATTTATCTTTAAGAGATATAATTCGTTGACAATAAATTTAACTCAAGTAAATCATATTAATCTATCAAAATTCATGTCAATACGTCGTAACTTCCTAAGGGTGTGCTGCTCCTTAGTCCTTGGGGAGATCTGAGTCTATATAAGCGGGAAAAGGGGTTGTTCGGAAGGTTAATATGTAGAGATTAATCTTATGTAAGAGGTTTGAAAGAGCTACATCAATGCTCTTTTGGGATCGGAAAACTCTAAGAACTAATTTGCCGTTGGACTTGGGTGATGTTCTAGCAATAATTTGAGGATAATTTCCTTTTTACTATTTTATTAAAATATCTGTCATCAATTCAGTGAAAAGTAATAATCCAATAATTATTTTTGTTATAAATCAATAATATTAACAATTAGATCATAAATTTTTAAATGTCAGTGGTAACAATTTTTTCTTAAACATTAGTGATTATTATTATAATTTACCCTTTTATTTTATATATATAATGAATGTTCAAAAATACTTTATTTGAATTATCCGACCGTTAGGTCGATGACCTAATTTAAAATTATCAAGTATTTTAAAGGAAAATACTCAAATCTGCGAGTCGGGTAGTCGACTCACTATTTTTGGTAAGTTTTTGGGTCGGGCTAAGGTTACAAAATTTACCTTAATCGGATACTTTCCAACTCGATTATCCTTTTTCTATTTTTTATTATTATTAATATTTAAATTAAAATTTTCTTTTTAATTTCAAAATTATTTCACCCTAACATTCTCAATCCCTTATTTTCTAATTTATTTCACCTTAACATTTAAATTATTTCTCAAATTGTTTTTTTTCAATCTCAAAATATTCTAAATTTAATTTTATTTATTAAATGTTATTTTTTTGAGATTTCTAAATTTTACTTTTGAATTATGCAATTTGAATTTCAAGATTTTATGTTTGGATAATGTATTATTCACTTTTAAGTTTTAGATTTTATGTCTTCTATGTGTTATTTTTCAAAAAAAGAAAAAGAAAATATAAATAAATAAATATTAATTGAATACTTATGAGAAAATACAGGTATCAAATTTTATGGGTACCTGATTTGTAAATACCTACTTATTATGAATAGAGACACAAAATGAATAACTATTACCCAAAATTTCCAATATCCAAAAATATCCATACGTAAACACCCCTAGTATATATATGAATGCATGTATGTATGTATGTAACCCTAGTGTGTGTATATATATAACTTTTGGAAGTCAACCCATCAATGTTAAGAGAACTCGTGCTGAAGAATACAAATCCTATGCCCCTAATTTGGACCTTTATTTGTGCCTCATTTTAAAAGAATATGTCACCTGTTATTTTTACATTTTTTCTCCAGTGTATTTTATGTTAAAAACTAAAAAATTAAAATTAATTAATAAAAAAGGAAAATGAAACTTTAATTTATATAATAAAATAGTAAAAATATTTATACTGAATCAAAAATATTTAATTAATATTTTATTTTAAATGATTAAATATATATATCTGTGTGTGCGCACGCTCACGCGCAAATTTAAATATAATAACAAAATAACTTTAAATTTAATTTTTATAAAATTTAAAAAGTAAATATATTGATCAATTTATAATATAATTATTATATAATATATATTTTTATAATACACAATTTTATCTCTTATCAATTAGAAATTATTTCATAAATTTAATAAAATAGTAAGTTTGATAATTTTTTTTATATTTTTCAATCATTTAATTGATTTTTTATATTTTTTTCAAAATATTTTTTTACTATCCATTTATAATATAATTGTTATATACACAAACTTCTCAAACTGTAAATTTACTTCAATTAAATTATGTCAATTCATTATTCTATTAATTTTTAACACTTTAAAATTTTTAAATTGAGATTTTGTTTTTTATATTTCAATTTATAAAATAATTTTATTTTAGAACAATTTTTAAAATATTTATTTCAATTTGAATATTTAATTATTTTAAATAATATTAATTAAATATTTTCTGAAACAATAAAAATAAAAACTACTTTTACTTTTCAATTCAGTAAATTAAATTTTCATTCTTATTTCCTGTTAATTAATTTAATTATTTTACTTTAAATTTAAATTTTTAAAAATAATTTTCAACAGAAATATAAAAGAGAAATAATAATAATAATAATAATAATAAAAAAGACACATGGCGTGTTTTTTTCTAAAGGGGCACACAAGGTGGGGGCAGAGCATTTGCATTCGCGTGCTGAACTCTTTATCTCGAAGTAGACGGGGTACTTGTTCAATTATTTCTTACTTGACTTTTTCCTGCAATCTATATTACTCCAACTTTATATTTTTAACAAAATATTCAAGTTATATTAAAAAATATAAATCAAATTATTTAAGTGGTTATAGTTAGAAATCTCATATTTAAGAGATTGTACGATATTTAAATATTTATTATCAAGTTATTAAAAATATTTAGAACAAGTGCTATCAGTAAACATTTTAGATTAATAAAAAAAGTTATATTAAAAAAAAAGAAAAAAATCCTTTATCTGACTAGTATTTAACATTTAATGCAGAGGACGTGACACATGACCCTCCTCCCTTGGTGCAAAGATACATGTTCTGTTTCTCTTTAGTTTCCCCTATAAAGTTGGGTTAAACGATCCAAATAGGAGCAACCAGAAAGATAATGGTGGCCACATTTGCATTATGTTTGAGTATTTTGCTTTTGCTAATTACCAATCCAGCATTAGCAGCAATTTCCACCGCAAAACCTGGTTGCAAAGAAACCTGTGGGAACACTAAAGTTCCCTACCCTTTTGGAATCGGACTCCATTGTTCCTTGAATTCGTGGTTTGAGGTCTCCTGCAATGAAACCTCAACCCCTCCCACAGTCTTACTAAAGACAACACAGATGGAGGTGTTGAACTTCTCTCTGAGATCCTCCGGTTACGACTCCGACCTTGAGTTCCACCGCGTCAAGAGTCCGCTCGTTTCGATGAACTGTTCGAGAACCGAAGCCAGCCTTGGGGTGGACCTAACAGGCAGCCCTTTCTTCTTTTCGGAATTCAGGAATAGGATCGTGGCATGTACCTCGGGCACGATCTTCGATGGTAATATTACCAACACCTGCTCTCAAGGTACTATCAGAATCAAATCATAATAAACATTATTGGTCATTTAATTTTATATGTACTTTATGATGGTATCGTACAATGTTCAAACAGGTACGTGCTGCGAGACGGTAATGACATCGGTTCTGAAAACGTTTGATGCTAGGTCACTCCGATTAGGATCGGATGGGTGCAACTCAGCTTACTTGGTGGAGCAAAACTGGAGGGATTCGTATACGGCGGACGGATCTGTTGGTGCTGTGATCGATTGGGCAATACCCGATGAGGCTTTTGAGTTGAGCAAATCTGGAAAAGAATATAGTTGTAAGCAGTACGGTTTGATTCTTGACGAGCCTCATCTGGACAAATCAATTCGATGTTATTGTAACCATGGTTATCAAGGGAATGCATATCTTCTTAATGGATGCCAAGGTAAGAATGTTTTACTAACTAGAATCATCCATGCCTTGATTGCTTCTTAATTTGTTTTAATGAAATGATTTAGATATTGATGAATGCCTTGATGAGACTAAAAATCCTTGTGGGGAAGTGAAGTGTATTAATAGGCCCGGCTCTTACCAATGTGAACGAAGAAAAACTTGGGTTATTCCTTTAGGTATTTATCTCTTATCCACTCTAATCTCTCTATCCCCTATTTCACTTAATTTCTCTATGCCATAATGTTAAAATGTTTTCTTATAATGTCACAAATAATATTAACCTTTGATTAAATAATTATTTTGATCTATATGTTTTTAGAATATTTTGACTTCCAACATTTCATTTTGAGGTAAAAGTATCATTCTATGGATGAAAACCGTTAGCTAACAAACGATTAATGCTCCAAAATATGGGTCTTTTTACCGTAAAATTAAATGTTGGAGGCAAAAATATTTCGAAAAAAAAGAATAAGGTTTAAAATGACTATTCAGTCAAACGTTATGAGTCTTTTTGTCTTAAAATGAAAGTTGGGGCAAAAAATACTCCAAAGAGAGAGAAAAGAATAAGAATTAAAATGATTATTTTAATAACGGTTGGGGCTATTTTTGGCTTTATTCTAAATTATTTTGGCTCTATTCTTTTGCTTTGTAGCATTGTGGTATTAACATTTTATTTTAGGATAAAAACTCGTAATGTTTAACTAAATAGTCACTTCATTCATTATTCTTGTTTATTTAACTATTTTGACTTCAATATTTTATTTTAGGACAAAATAGTTCTATTTTAGAGGGTTAATTGTTTATTGACTAATAGTTTTCATTCTAGAATGATTTCTTTTATCTCAAAATGAAGTGTTAGGGTCCATAATATTAAAAAAGAACAGAAGCTAAAGTGACTATTTACTTAAACTTGATAGACTTCCGTTGTTATGTTTACCTTTATTACCATAACGATTTAGGTGTATAGCTAAAAGTTTGTATGCGTATTTTTGAAGGAATGGGTCTTGGCTTTGGATCATTGTGCTTAGTGATGGGTGGATGGTGGCTATACAAATTTGTAAAGAAAAGAAGGGAAATCAAGTTGAAGAAAAAGTTTTTCAAACGCAACGGTGGGTTATTACTGCAACAACAAATGTTTGCAAAGGATGGAGGTTTAGAGAACACCAAGATATTTACTTCCAAGGAGTTGGATAAAGCAACGGATAATTTCAACAAGAACCGAGTGGTCGGCCAAGGCGGACAAGGTACCGTTTACAAAGGAATGCTGACCGATGGCCGAATTGTCGCCGTTAAAAAGTCCAAAGGAATGGTTGCAGAGAACGTCGAAGAGTTCATCAATGAAGTCACCATTCTTTCTCAGATTAACCATAGACACGTGGTTAAACTGTTAGGATGCTGCCTTGAGACACAAGTTCCGTTACTGGTTTACGAATTCGTCTCCAATGGAACGATTTTCCAGTACTTGCATGACCAAAGTGATGAATTTTTTATGTCGTGGGGAACACGCATAAGAATCGCCAAAGAAACCTCCGAAGCCCTATCGTATTTGCACTCTTCGGCTTCTATTCCGATTTACCATCGAGACATCAAGTCCACCAACATCTTATTGGATGAAAAGTTCAAGGCGAAAGTTTCGGATTTCGGGATATCGAGACTAATTCCCATCGATCAAACTCACTTGACTACCAATGTTCAAGGCACGTTTGGGTACCTAGATCCCGAGTATTTTCAATCGAGTCAATTCACGGAGAAAAGTGATGTCTATAGCTTTGGAGTGGTGCTCGTCGAGTTACTAACAGGGGAAAAGCCGGTTTCGTTTGAAAGGGATGAAAATCGTAGAAGTTTAGCCTCGTATTTCATCAATTCCGTGGAAGAGAATCGAGTGTTCGACATCGTTGACAGTCGAGTTATGAAGCAAGCAAAACGTGAAGAAGTAATGATGGTGGCTAAACTTGCGTACCAATGCTTGAGCTTGAGTGGGAAGATGCGACCAATGATGAAAGAAGTAAGTATACAGTTGGGGCATATTCTTTAAATGCAAAAGTATTCGAATGTCGATCAACACAAGCAAGAAGAGATGGAGTGTATTAAAATGGATTTAAGCAGTAGCTCTCGCGATTCCATGTATTTTTCAATAGTTTATAGGATTAAATATTGACATTGGTCGAAATATTAATTTTTTTTATAAAAAATCTCAAAATTCAAGACACAATATTTAATTTATCTAATATTTAAACTTACAATGACCTAAATTATTATTAGACCATACAATTTGAGAACATAAGATTATCCTTCTTTAATTCAACTCTTATTTAATTAAATATTTAATAAATTCTTATATTTTTTAATTTACATAATTATATTTATATATTTAAATATTATTAAATTAAAATTTATTGAATATATAAAATTTTTACAAGTGAAACCCGTCCTTGGGTTCAAGTTTTGTCTCCGAAAATACTTCTTTTTCCAGAAAAACAAAGCCCTTTGCTTCCGGCTAAATAAAGTAATTAACGTTGTGAGGGTTTTGGATCAGAAAATGTTTGAAACAATAATTTCGAAAAAGAAGAAGAAATTTTACACAATAATTCTGAATCATGAATTTTAAAATTAATTCCGAAACAGAAAATGTTAATAGTTAATTCTGAAACAGAAAATTTAAAAATTAATTTCGAAACATGAAATTTTAAAAATTAATTTCGAAACAGGTAGTGTAAAAGACTAATTCCGAAATAGGTAATTTTTATTAATTAATTTCGAAATAGGTAATTTTAAGCCTAAAGGGTCACTTTTGTTCCTATAATAGACTCAATTTATCATTTTCGCATCTATCATATTTTTCATAAATTTAACTCTTGAAGTTGTTCAATTGCGTCAATATTTAAAACATTTACTATTGTTTAAGGTTTTAAGTTGGAGTTTAAGGTATATGGTTTGTGATTTAGAAGTTAAAGGGTTATGGTTTAGGGTTTATAAGTTAGAATTTAAGATTTTAAGTTAGGTAATTTAGGGTATAAAATGATGTAATTAAGTAATTTTGAGGGCTAAATTTATACGAAAATACTATAGTTGTAACACCCCAATTTTTTCTTTTGATTTTACTTTAAATTTATTTAATCAATTTTGGGACCATATTATAAGATTTTGGAAATTTTGAGACAATTTTTGAAACAATTGAAAATTTAGGAACTTAATCTTGAGTTGTACTATTTCACCTCTCCAAATGGAAAAAAGAAAAGGAAAAGGGTGTTGTTACTAAAGATTTGAAATCAACACCTAAGGTATGGCTAACCATACCTCTACCACTAGGCTAGCTTATGTTCATTGTATTAAAATAATAAATATTTTATTTTAAGTCATTCGATCTATAAAATTCTACCAAAAATCATATTAGAACCAAATCTCTAAAATTGAAAATCCCCAAATTATATGAAAGCCTCACCGTCGCGCCTCTATTGTCGTTCATGCTCCGATCACCAGTGTCGTACACCACCCTTGCCATTAAGGCCGACGTCGCTGTGCGATCAGAACCCAAGTTGATTCTTGTCGAATCTCGTTGCAGTTTGCCGTGAATCGGCCTTCAAACTTTCATCGGAAACCACGGCTATCCCTAAGGTTTTTCATCGTTTCACCGTCAACTGGCTACCTGTGAATGGCACAGCCTATGATATCAGCTTCAGACCATCGTTACGCGTCGACCAGTGGTCATGGTATCGTTGTCACCATCGTCGTTAAAGAGAATGAAGCGGAGAAGGATTTGGTCGTTTAATTGAATGCTTATTTTATCGCCTTGCGTCACTCGTCGCCGCAAGATAACACATGCGCAAGATACCCGAGGCAACGATCTTCTATTATGGAAATTTGGCTTCGTTCCGGTTACCAGTGAAGCCCCACGCGCCGCCCCTCGTGCGTGGGGATCGTAGTTTTCCTGGATGATTCTAAAAAACAGATCAAACTAGTTTAAACTGGCTAAACCGGTCAAATGAGTTGAGTCGAGCCGTTGACTTCTGTTGATCGTTGTTGACCAGGCCATTGATCGGTCGTTGATTTTTTTGGGACCACTTATCCTAACGTTTTTTGACGTTTTGAGTCTGAATCCAAAGTCTGTTTTATCAAATTTAAACTCGATAAGTTATTTTTCAGCGTTTTATCATCCGATTCGATCCTTTTATTACGATTAAATTTTGTTTCTGACGTAATTTGTTTTTCCTTATCTATGAGATATTATAGGATGTCGAATTTAAGTGCGAGAGAGAACAAATGAAGTTTAATTGGTCGACTATTATGGCACGAAAATTAAGGTAATACATTACTATTTTTTGCATGTTTTACGGAACATGCTGATATTGGTTATTGCATAGATGAATGACTGAAAAATTATGTGTAGTTAATTATTACTAGACTCGAACAAAATACAATATAAAGTTAGTAAACTGTACAAGACTTGGATGAATAGCATAAGTAATTGGAAGATTGATAGGAATTAAATTTCAAGTTTTGTGATTAAATGGTCAAGCAATCAACCTCAAGATCTGTAAATTCTAATTTATCTTTTTAAAGGTTAAATGCTGGAATTACTTGAATGAGAAATTATGAAAATATTACTGTTAAGTAAAATTACAAAAATACCTATGGGGTAAAATTACAAAAAAATACGCCGATGTTATAAAATGACAAGAATTGTCCCTAAAAATGAAAAAATTACTTTGAAAAGACATATTGATATGATTAAATTATTGATGTATATGGAAAATGCTAGTTTTGCTTAGAAAATATTAGATAACCAATTCTTAATCTCCAAGATGGCCAAAGACTTAGAATTTTCGGGTTTTGGATTAAGCACCTGATAAATAAATTACTAGAATAATTTATATGTTCGAATCGAAGAAAATGTATGATATACACTTGAGTGTTAAAATGACCAAAATGCCCTTGAACCATATCAAGACCTCCAAATTGACCGAAATAACCTCGTGTACTTAAATGACCCAAATTACCCCTATGACTGAGGATTAGGTGAATGTCATTGGATAAATTTTGATAATACCGATAAACCTAAAGGTTGTACCAAGAGATTAATTAGTGAAATAAACTACTATTTCTAGTTTTGTTGAAACACACTAGACTTCCCAACTCCATCTTTTGAATCTATCTCTCTGAACATTCCCTTTGACTTGTAAGCATCTTAACTGTTATCTAAATAATTAATTAATGAGACCTCAACTCTTTACTATAACGTGTATATTCTTGGATAACTAAGGAAATATCATGCTTCCATATATCGACTTCTCTTTTAGCTTCATCTGGTAATTTTGTATTGCTGAGCTTTCCAAAGCTCACTCTATTACTCACATTTTTAGGTTAAATAATTGTTCCTTTGCAGTATTAACATCAGTGTGGGAGTTCATTCGGTGTTGCTTGCGAAGTACGATACATTTGTAATTAGGGGGCATGTAGGTCTTATTTTGTATGTATATTAGAGTCTATAACTTGTTTTTGAAATTGTGTATGATTAGATTCTGAATTTAATTTGTGAATGTTTTCTGAACTAAAATAATATGTTTATAAATTGTCTTATGATTTGAAATGGTTTAACAAAATTCTTTTATTTTTTGGATTTTTATCGTGGGTTGCTCCGGTGACCCTAATGAGTCGAGTCTTCTAGGTAGATCTACCTATCGACTGCCATAGGGTGTCTGATCAGAACATGCCCCTAGATTATAACCATATTCATCTATGCTAGAAATCTGATGTCAAGTCCTCTATATGTAATAAATATACCTAAGTATCTTATTTGTTATGAATCAATCTATGCAGAAAAAAAACATTATCAGCATTCTTTCAAATTTTGGAAAAATCCTCTCGCGAGTAACGTACAAGCTAATTGATCGAAAATCCTGACCCGACTTTCGAGATGAAAATGAGTTTTGTATCCAAAACATTTTATTATGATAAGCTCGTAGCTAAACCTTATATGTGTTACTAAGCAAAACAGGAAATAATAAAAATATTATTCTCAAGCGCGGAATGGGTGTTACTAAGCAAAAAAACATAATGAAATTTATTTTGAAAGTAGAATTCTTACCGATTAGTTTTAATCAAAACAATGACGAGTTAATGCCTTAAGTTGTACAGAATAAAATAAAAGAAACAGACTAAAAGAATTAATTCTGAAAGGAATTCTTACAAATTGACTCCGAAATAGGATATCTTAAAATTTCAATTCCGAATAGGACATTTTAATAATTAATTACAAAATAGGACATGGGTCAATTCAATAATTAATTCCTAACACAGGACATTTGAAAATTTAATTCAGAACACAGGATATATTAATAGATAGATACGCACACTGGCTATTTCAATAATTAATTGCCAACAAAGGAAATTTTAATTATTAATTTCTGGCGCAGGACATTTCAATAATTATTCCGTATAACAAAGGATATATAAATTACGAGTAATGGTCATCAAATAATTAATTTCGAATACAGGACATTTAAAAAATTAATTTCGAACCTTGGATATGTTAATCTAAATAACTCCGCACAATGGTCATTTCAGTAATTGATTCCGAAGATAGGATATTTAATAATTAAATCCGTAGACATTTGAATAATTAATTTCTAGCATTGGACATTTTAATAATAAATATATAACACTGGACATTTCAATATTTAATTCCGAACACATGACATTTTAATAATTAATTCATAACACAGGAGATCTCAGTAATTAATTAAGAGCACAGGGTATAGTAATAATTAATTCCAAAACAGGACATTTTCATAATGAATTCGGGAATAGAACATTTTAATAATTAATTTCCAAACGGGACGTTTGAATAATTAATGCCAGAAACAGTATATGTTAAAAATTATTTCCAGAACAGGACATTTTAATAATTAAAGCCGAAACAAGAAATTTTAAAAATATTATTTTCAAGCACCGAATGGGTAGAAACAGAATGGAATTTATTTTGAAAGAAAAATTCTTACCGATTAGTTTTATCAAAGCAATGGAGAGTTTATGCGGAAAATTGCACACAATAAAAAAAAAAACAGAATAAAAGAATTAGCTTTGAAACAGGACAATTTAAAAGTTAATTCTGAAACAGGACAATTTAAAAGTTAATTCTGAAACAGGACATTTTAAAAATTAATTCTGAAACAAGACATTTTAAAAATTAATTCCGAAACATGATATTTTAAAACTTAATTCCCAGACATTTTAAAAATTAATTCCGTAACAGGATATTTTAAAACTTAATTTGGAACCATGACATTTTAAAAATTAATTCCGAAACAGAAAATTTTAAAGATATTATTTTCACGCACAGAATAAGTGTGATTAAGCAAAAAAAAAAAAACAGAATGAAATTTATTTTGAACGTAAATTTTTTTAATAACTTTTTAATAATTTTTTTTATAACTTAACACGTGAGTATGAATCGAGGGTCAGGGTGTGGTTAGGAGACAACACTGGTGATGATGGTGGTGGCGGTGTGAGCCACCGCTGAGAGGAGGTAGGGTGATCGGAAACAGGAGAAGAAGAAAAAGACAGGGAAGAATTAACAATAGTTAAGTGTCACTTCAACAAAATGTAACATGAGACAAATACCTTAATGAAAACAAATTAAAAGTTCGATGACTGAATTGCAAGTTTTAAAAGTTAGGTGGCTTAAATGCAAGCACTCTAAAAGTTTTGAGAATATTTATATAATTTACCGAAAAATTTGATTAACAAATGAATGTATATTAATGAAATTCAATCCTAGGTTTAGTGGACGAAAAGCTCCACACCTAAACACCAGGCTGAATCCCCTAGATGATAAAATTTTAATAATATTATTATTTAGAATATATTGTAGTTACCAAAACTATTAGGATCACAATTGGGCCAACTCTTTTTTTTTTTTACATTTAAACTTAAGTTAAATTTAAATTGTTGGAATTATTTGAGCAAATTTAAATTCATATTTAAAATTTTAATTAATTTTAAATTTATAAATTAAATAAATATAAAGTGATTTAATAATTTTAATTTAAGTTTAATTTTTATTAAATTTAAATTAAATTCCGTCTAATTACAAATTTCTTTTTTATAATTTAGTCTTCTAATCTTTTAATTTTATTTAATTTAGTCTTATGGATAAAATTATTTATTAAATTTTTATTTATTTGATTTAACCTTCTAATTACAATCCTTTATTAATTTTTCTTACCATAAACTCTTTTTTAAGCACTTTTTCAATCAATATTTTTAAAAAAATAAACTTTAACAATAACATTATAAATTTATATTATAATATTAGATAATATTTTATTTATTAAATAACAATTTACATGTAAATAATTTTTTATAAATTTAATTTGATTCAAAGAAATATGAAATTAATAAATAATTTTCATTAACTTGGTTTGTTTAATTTTTTTATTTGAATATTTATTTTTGAATATAAATATAACATGTATATAAGAAATATAGTCTTTAAAATATAATGAATAGAATACACTTATTGAACTTATTTCAGTTTACTTTAAATAACACTATTATTCAAATTTTATCATTAAAGGGATTTGGCCTGGTGGTTAGGAGTGGAGCCTTTCATCCATCGAACTGAGGATTAAATCCCATTGATATGCTTTCAGTTGTTAATCAAATTCTTTCTTGACTTTAAACCAATCATATGTTGTCATGTGACAAATTGGTGCTATTAATTTAATAAAAATTTATAATTTATAATTAATTTGAAAAAATTGCTGATGTGGCACGTAGATACGTCACGTCAATATTTTAGTCCACATAGACTTACCACGTCAACATAGACTTACCACGTTAACATCTCTCTCCACATGTTCTTGCCGAGTCAGCTCCAAGTATTGATCGTTAGTTGACTAACGATTTTCATCTAACGAGGGTGTTTTTTGACAAAAAATGAAACGTTAAGGAGTCAAGTATTCCAAAAAAACAATAAGGGAAAATTTGACAATACAGTAAAACATTAGGGGTATTTTATTGCATTATACCGAATTAACCATTAATTGAATATTAAAAAATTAATCATTTCCCGACCAAACTAATTCGGTGGCCGACTGAATTAACTGAACTAATTCAGTTTGATCGGTTAATTCGATTAAAATCGAATAGTGGATACCCCTAATCGAACTATATCCCATTGATTTGTACTCCAAATTGGAACTCAGACCATCGAAGTGAGCCTTCTGATTAAATTTGACTTCCAACGACGATAGCGGGTAGACAAGAGTGGAACAAAATTTTTACTAAAGCGAGGCCAAAAAAATAGAGAAAGTCAAATAATATCAACTGATTCATAATCACATAATAATATATATTTTTTCAATTGAGAGCCCAATAAAACTTTTTTTATATGCTATATATATATATATTAATAAACATTAATAAAATTGGCAGGGGTTAGGCTATTCCTGACCCATACAAAGTTTCACCCCTAAAGTAGAGATTGATCGAGTTTTTGAGAGAAGTCAACCTGATGGGGCCATGATAACGATACCAAATCGATTGGATTTTGATCAGAATTCCTCAAGGAACTCGACAACATGGGTGAAGTGATGAACGAACGATGGTATAGACTAGAAATGACAAAAAACAATGACGATTACTTAGTTTTCGACAAACCTTTAGAACGCTCTGCATGACAAATGACGTCGTTTCTTGGTGAAGAGACAATACAATTTTGGTCACGAGATGATGGTGATCTTAACGATGGTGATGGTATACACCACAGACGATCAGAGACTAAAAGGTTGTGAGGGACGTGTAACATCTACGACCCGTATACTTATACCCATACATGTCATAGATGTCACATGAATTTCTTTAAAACATTTCCCAACCCAAAAGTGATTTAATTTTTTTTCTTAAAATGGTAATTGATAATATAGAAATATTATCTTAAGTAAAACTATCACATGATATTTAATATATATATATATATATATATATATATATATATATATTAAATACGTCTACTCAAAATAATAATAATAATAATAATAATAATAATACTGGTTCATATAATCCATATTTAAAAGATAATAAAACGATTCAATTTATCCATTACAAACCAGTTTTCAAAATAGTTAAACAGAGTTAATAGGACATTCATAAGTACATGCCACTAAATTAAGTCAAAATTACATCATAGGATGTCTTACTGATATTGTAGTATATTCCTTTATTCTTGGAGTTGCTCTGTACTCTTTACTTCTAATCTTGGTTTTTACCTACACGTGAAAATCATCACATGCTAAGTACATACTTAGTGAGACAATTAAAAACAATAAACGATGCAATACTGATCATGCATGAAATTTGATATCATTTTCCAATTCCATAATCAAAACAACATAATATAAATAAGGGTAAAGTATAGTAATGGTCACTGAACTTTTCTAAATCTTTCATTTAGGTCCCCCAACTTTTAAAACTTACAATACAGTCTCCCAACATTTAGTTCGTTTGCAATATGGTCCCCCAACAGTTACTTCGGGGACCATATTGCAAACAGACTAAATGTTGGGGGACCATATTGCAAACGGACTAAATGTTGGGGGACTGCATTGCAAGTTTTAAAAGTTGAGGGACCTAAATGAAAGCTTTAGAAAAGTTTAGTGACCATTACTATACTTTACCCTTTTTTAATTTGTTTTCCTTTCTTTTCTTCTAAATTAATTGTCTTTTGTTTTGCTTTTCAGAATCCATTTCTCTAATTCAGTGCTTTAATATCGAAATCTATTTGGCATTTTAGATAAACTTTGATTTTTGTAAATGGGTTATTTTGAGAATCTAATCTTTATTATGGTTATTTTGTTTGCTAGTCTTTAGGGAAGAGCTTGCACTACTTCAAATATCGATCTTTTTGGGTTCTTAAATACCCTTTTAGGTTTTCTAACTATTTTTATTTTGTGTTAACAGAGGCTTCAAAATGGTGGAAACGCTTACATACATAGAACATATGTGGCATTGAACTCGGACCCTCTCAAAACAAGGTTAGATTTGATATACAGGCAAGCCAATGATCACATCACATTAGTGAAAGCATATGCAGCTTATGCAAGGAAGCTAAAGCTTGACATTTCAAGGCAATTGAGAATGTTTGATGATTTGGCTAAGAATTTCTCAGATATTACGTTAAAACCAATGTATAAATCCTCTTTGTTTGAAACCAATGGTAACTTAGATGAGGATGTGTTAAGACAGTTTGAGAAAGAAGTTAAGGATAGAGTGAAATTGGCTAGGTTGTTGATGGTTGAATCTAAAGAGAATTATGATAATCAGTTGAAAATTCAGAAGCTGAAAGATACTATTTTCGCGGTTAGTGAGTTATTAGGTAAGGCAAAAAAGAATGGCGCTTTTGCGAGCTCAATTGCTGCTAAATCAGTTCCTAAGAGTTTGCATTGCTTGGCAATGAGGCTTGTTGAGGAGAGAATTTCACATCCAGAAAAGTACAAGGATTTTTTGCCTAAACCCGAGTTTGAGGACCCTGATGTGTATCATTATGCTATATTTTCTGATAATGTGATTGTGGTTTCTGTGGTGGTGAGGTCTGTGGTGAAGAATGCGGAGGAGCCTTGGAAGCATGTTTTCCATGTGGTAACTGATAGAATGAATTTGGCTGCGATGAAAGTTTGGTTCAGAATGAGACCTGTGGAAGGCGGTGCTCATGTGGAGGTGAAAGCATTAGAAGATTTTAAATTTATGAACTCTGCCTATGTGCCGGTGCTGAGGCAGATTGAGTCTGCTAAGAAGAGATTTTACTTGGAGCAGAAGATGGGGAATGCAACCAAAGATGGGACTAACATGAAGTTTAGGGATCTTGAGCATATGTCAATGTTGAATCACCTTAGGTTTTATTTGCCTGAAATGTACCCTAAATTACATAAGATTTTGTTCTTGGACGCTGATGTTGTGGTTCAGAAGGACTTGACAGGGTTGTGGAAGATAGATTTGTCTGGAAAGGTGAATGGGGCTGTTGAGACATGCTTTGGGTCGTTTCACCGTTTCTCGCAGTATTTGAACTTTTCAAATCCTCTCATTAGGGATATGTTTAATCCTAAGGCTTGTTCTTGGGCTTATGGGATGAATATTTTTGATCTCGATGCTTGGAGGCTTGAGCAATGCACGAAAATGTATCACAGCTGGCAGAACTTGGTTAGTGCATTATTTTCTTTTGAGTGAACTTATTGGTTTTTGATACGAATAGAGGTAATAATTTGTTGGCTACTTGTCAAGATGCTTGGTGTTAGCGATCATTTCATGATTTTAATGGAGAAGATGGAATAATAATAATTTTACGATCCCTTAGTCTTATTAGTATTAGGGTGGATTTCTGATTGAAATTTAGAAACGATGATCAAATAAATATAGCTTTTAGGAGTGAAATCAATGATTGTCCAAATTTCAAATACAACACATCAGTTTTGTTAACGGTGTGTGAGATATGGAGTGAAGTTTTGAAAGTGTGTATGTAACTAATTTTGAATTGATTTTCTGCTCAGAACGTTGATCACACTCTGTGGAAATCGGGTACTCTTCCGCCCGGCTTGATGACTTTCTACTCATTGACAAAATCACTGGACAAATCCTGGCATGTGCTCGGGCTTGGATTCAATCCAAGCATTAGCATGGATGTGATCAACAATGCTGCAGTCATTCATTATAATGGAAACATGAAACCTTGGCTAGATATTGCAATGAATCAATACAAGAACCTCTGAACTAAATATGTGGATAATGATATGGAGTTTGTGCAGACATGCAATTTCGGAGTCTAGGTAAGCAACTGTGTTGCATCTCTTCAATAATCAAGTAATATGAATACAAGTTTTAGCGATTGTTCATATTGGCTTGATATATTCCGCCACAATTTACACCATTCTTTAGTTTAACTGCCAGAGCTAAGCTTGATGGTTTTATCCTTGGTTATTTTCTTTCCCCCTTCTAGTAGAATTGCTGTTTTGTTCTTGAAGATGTCGAGTACGAATTGTACTGAACCAGATTATATATGCACACACTTAAATGATTCTCTTGATAGTGAAATCTTTTCCATCAATAGATTTTTGATGGCTTACTAGTTTTATGCCAATCCAATTTTCCTTTCGTGTACTGTTTTAGTTCTCAAGTTAATTTGAGAGTAAAGGTTTCCTAGAAGCTTAAACATAATGGTGCAGCAGGTTGAGTTAATATTTTTTTAATAGTATGATGTGATTATAATATAATATAGGGTAAAGCATAGTAATGGTCACTGAACTTTTCTAAAGCTTTCATTTAGGTCCCCCAAATTTTAAAACTTGCAATACAGTCCCCCAACATTTAGTTCGTTTGCAATACGGTCCCCTAACAGTTACTTTGGGGACCATATTGCAAACGAACTAAATGTTGGGGGACCATATTGCAAACGGACTAAATGTTGGGGGACTGTATTGCAAGTTTTAAAAGTTGGTGGATCTAAATGAAAGCTTTAAAAAAGTTTAGTGACCATTACTATACTTTGCCCTATAAATAAAAATCATTTTTATCAATAATTATTGCTCACAATTTTAATCCATGAGGAACCCGATATAGGAGTCAAATACTGTACAATAGTGCTAAGATCGAGCATTGCTCACCTAATAATGCACTGTAGTGCTGAGGTCAGGCTTTGCACCAAACTTGTACCATGTATCTTTATTTGACACTCTAGTACTATTTAAATTTGCAGTTGCTAGACTCTATGGCATGCCATTAATACAACTGAACCTCAATAACATACTTGGGTATCTAGTCATGAATTAAATCATCCATGGCAACGTATAACCATGTAATAAACATTAGGGCAGTTTATACCCAAAATAACATCCATGTTAAAATCTCATGCTGATAAAACAAGGTAGACTTGTCACAAGTCTTCCTGATGATGTATAAAACATCTATGTACAATGTCATGCATGTATTGCACTCACCTTGACACTTTATATTTATCAAAAGATGTGCCTCACTCCACACTAAATCCTTTTATATTCGGGTTGCTTCAATCACAAAAAATAATCACAATCTTTACAAAATCACAAATTGATATTGATATATATGTTAGTATTGTACTAACATAAACACATCTCCAAAACAAAATCCATAATATACTTGAAACTTATTTTCTACCAAAATACTTAATACTTAATCATTCCTTTTAATATTGGAACCAACTTTTCCAATTTACACAAAATGATCCTTCACCATTTTATCACTTAAATTTTTAATACCAAAATTCCAGCATCGAAATTATTACCATCCAAGTGCTTTTAAAAAGGTACAATTACATTTAAGCCCCAACTATACGAATATTATACTTAAATCACCAAATTTTTCAAACTTCCAAAATGGTCATATTTCACATCTTAACACTCATTTCAATTCCAAAATAAAATTTTCAGCATAGTACATCAACTATTAGATAATTACACAACCTTTCACAACTTTTCCAAAATTGCCAAATTGGTCCCTAACTTTGCAAAAAAATACAGAATGGTCCCCAAAATTTTGTAAGTCTTGTAACATACATCTTACATCATTTCCAGCCCTTACATAATTTTTCCATAATTCTTTTCACTCCAACATACCATGGCCGAATGCTTTAAACTTATAAAACTAGGTTTTCATGATTTTACTCGATTTTGATTCGATTCAAGCATGAAATCAACTTCCAACCAACCTTACAACATCTATACAATCAAAGCCTTAATTAACTCTCATCAAAACACAATGTTCTACAATTTCATCATTTGGTAGAAAATCATAAAAGTATTTTTAGGAAGATTGAACATGTTTTAATCATCAATCAAGCTTGAAAATGAATCCAATCAAGCTTGAAAATGAATCTACAACTTCAAAAACATCAAGATTTATCATCAATTTCATGAACCCTAGGATTTGAGATCTTTGAAATCAAGCAATTTGAGCAAGTATAAATGATACCAAGAGATAGGGTTTTTCGAATAGAACAATTTTCTATTTCACAACATAACTTGAAATACAAAGGAAATTGCTCAAAAATGGAAACCAAATTTTTTCTCTTACCTTAGGAGATCTAATGACAATTTAGAGAAGATGATTACAAATTAGCATGGATTTTAGATTAATATCATGCTAATCTATCATTAATGAATATTAAATTTATTTAATTGGGAAAAGACCAATTTACCCTTAATGATTAACATCTTACTTTACCCTTAACGTCTTCTTAAAATCAAAGATTAACAAACAAAATCTTACTTTACCGATTTGTCCTTACATTTTTCCAAAAATTACAATATTACTACTTTAATCCAACGGTCCAAATTAAACATAGAATTAAATCCACAAATTCAAAGATTTATACTATTTTCCAAGATTTTAAAATGTGGAAATAATATTTTTAGGTCTAATTTATCATCCTTCAGATCTTCCTGGATTTTCTATTCGATCCGATTTATCGAATCTTTCCTCAAACTCCATCACTTTATAACTTTTAATTCAAAATCCGTACGGAAATTTTGATTCCAACATAAACGTTATTCTTGAAGTAAAATATTTATTTAAGGGGTCAAATTGTAACCTTTTAAAATTACATTTTTGGTCCCTAAACTTTTTTAAAGTTTATACTTTGGTCACTTAACTTTCAAAATTTATATTTTAGTCACTATCCAAAATTTGGGGTATTACAACTATCCTCCACTTAAATAAAATTTGTCATCGAATTTTAAGATGTACCTGATGTGAAGAGGTGTGGATACTGCTTCCTTATGTCCTCATTTTTTTTCCCAAGTAGCGTTCTCGACTTTATGATTTTGCCAAAGCACTTTGACTAGAAGAATCATCTTTCTAAGTGGTTCTTTGATTTATCAAGCCAAGATCCACACTGGTTCTTCTTCATAAGTCAAATCTGATTGGATCTCAATTTCCTCACCTGCAATGACATGTGAAGGATCCGATCGATACTTTCTAAACATCGACACATGAAAAACATTATGAGCTTTCTCTAACTCTGAAGGTAATGCTAACTGGTAAGCCACCTGTCCAACTCTCTTTAAGATCTTATAAGGTCCAATGAATCTTGGACTTAGTTTTCCTTTGTGCCCAAACACAATATCCTTTTTGTAACAACCCCAACCTGTACCCGACTCAGATACGAATATGAGGTTATCTTGAATTATGCTCACTTTATCCTCAACCTATTTTAATAAATCAGGGCCAACAAGATTATGTTCTTTTAACTCGAACCAATTTAATAGTGTTCGACATTTTTTCACATATAATACTTCATACGGAGCCATCTTGATGCTCGATTGATAACTATTGTTGTAAGCAAATTCTACTAAAGGCAAATACTTTTCCCATGATACCTGTCAGATATAATCGATATTGGCACTCCATGCAGTCGAACTATCTCTTTTATATACAACTATGCATATTTATCCAATGCATAGTCCATTCGCGCAGAAATGAAATGTGTCGGCTTAATTAACCGGTCAACTATCACCCAAACATAATCTTTCTTATTTGATGTCAAAGGTAGCTCTGTAACAAAATACATAGTGACTCTCTCCCACTTCCAATTTGGAATAGAAATCAGTTGCAATAATCCTGAAGGCACTTGATGTTCAACTTTTACTTGTTGATAAGTCATACATGTAGCAAAAAACTAAGTAATGGCTATTTTCATACCCAGCCACCAAAATCGACTCTTTACATCCTGATACATCTTGCACCCTCCTGGATGCATAATCAGCGGACTATAATTTGCCTAAGAAATAATATATTTCTTCAACACATCACTATACGCCACATACTCTTTTCCATACTTTGGTTGTACCAAGACTGGTGCTTCCGTCAAAATCTTCTTTAGAGTTTCAAAACTATCTTGAAACTTATCAGTCCAAGTAAATGAAAAATCCTTTATTAACAGCTTAGTCAATGAAGAAGCAACCATCAAAAAGTTTTTCACAAACCTTCGATAATATCTAGTAAGTCCCAAGAAGCTTCAAACATTTGTAACATTCTTTGGAGGTTTCCACTCCACTATTGCCTGAACCTTCTTAGTATTAACTCTTATGCCTTCTGCCGAGACCACATGACCAAGAAAAGCAACTTCTTTTCTTAGCAGTAAAAAGATGAAATCACATTGGATAAGGGATTTACCCTTTCTCCAACAAATATTTTCTCTAAACCCTTTGCATCCTTTAAAAAAAATCTTTTCAAATGACAATATACCCAACCATAGTAGGAAGATAACCAATCCATGCCTAAGATTATCCTGAATTCCTCAAAAGGCAATTCCAACAGGTTTACAGAAAATTCTACTCCCTTTATCTTTATCAGAAACTCATAACAAATCTATCTAATCTTCACACTATGGCCCAATGGATTAATAGCCACAATATCACTAGAAATATGTTCTAAAGAAATTTCTCTATCTCTAACCAGCTTTGCACTAATATAAGAGTAAGTAGAACCAGGATCTATCAACATGAAAAAGGTTCATCAAATAGATAAAAGGTACATGTGATAATCTCAAGATCATCTCTTTCATCATCAGTCTTGATGTGATAAACTCGTGCAGTAGTCTTGCTTTCACGATTAGATGCCACCTTAGATATTCCTGGTGTAACACCCGTCTCTCGTATACATTTCCGTACATGAGATATAAATGTCACATCACTTTTAAAAAAAATTCTCATTAGAAAACCATAAAATTTTGTTTCAAATTTTAAAATCACATAATTTAACACAATAACAAAACATTCATTGAAACATATTACTTTAAATACATTACAAAATAATTTCTTAAGTTCAATTACATGCCATCTAAGTTCCAAAATGAGTATGATTGTTCCAATGTTACTGATGAGTCAACCATTAATTTATGATAGTTGTTGGTGATGCACTCCTTACTCGAAAATTCTTTGATTTTTACCTATGCGTGAAATCAACACACGTTAAGTATATACTTAGTGATGCATTATCGTATAAAGTAACTACAATCAATTCATATGCATATCCTGGCTATCAAAACCATAATAATTCGTCTACTTTGTGAGAATCCTTTATGATCTTTTTAGTAAAATCAATAAATGATACCGTAAAAATAATGAAAAAATTAAACTTTTTTGTTAAAATGACTAATATCATAAAACAATTTATAAATAAAAAAGTAAAATTTATCAATATTCAAAAATAAAATAGATATATGATCCGATTTAAAAATAAAATACTAGCTACATGCCCCCTAATCACATGCACCGTACTCCGCAAGCAGTACCAGAGGAACTCCTTACTGAAGTCGATAGTTGCACTGATTTGATCCTTATAACTTAAAATGGTGAGTAACAGAGAGTGAGCTTTAAGAAGCCCAGTAATACAATACTACCAGTTGATGCTACATGACATGCAGGTAAATGGAAAGCCATAAAATTTCCTTATTGACTCAGGCTTATACAAGTTTTTAGAATGATCTACAATATCACTAATATTTCTTCGAGTAAGATTTCAGTTCATAGGAAACATCCATAACATCAAGTTTTTAGGAGATCGAATGGGATGTCTAGTGTGTTCCAACCAAAACCAGTGAAAAGATATAAATCTTTTAAAACAGTAATTGTTTACAACATATTTTCAAAACCATAGTGGAACCCTCCAACCAAACTCCGTTATGAAGTTCCCCACAATTGAATCCATAAGGCTTACCCTAAGCACATAACAAAGAGAGCCAACCTAAGAGAATGTCTTGGGGCCTATAGACCTACCCAAGGGCATCCTTAGGTCCGTAAGGATTTACCAACTGGATCAAGGCTGAACCTCCATACTCCAGAATCCTACCTATATAAAAATCCAATAGAAATCAGTTTTAGCCATAAATCGTAATATCTAGATCGTGATATAGTAATATTTCATAACCATGATAATGAAATAAACCATATAACTGATCTCTTCCTGTACACCATAAGAAGTCCCATGATTAACCCATGGGAGTGCCTTGGGGCCTGAGCCCAAGGGTCACCTTATGTCTATAAGGATTTACCAACTTGATCAGAGCTATACCTCCATACTCCAGTCTACCCAGATATTATCCCAATAAAACAATTCGAGTAATACAAGTGAAACTAGGAAACCATAGTTCGTAAACAATATATTCCATAAATCAGGAACAATTCTTATTTTTGGTGAAAACCGAAATCGGAGAACACATACCATGTTGTCATTGTTAATAAACTAGTAAATTAATAATTTCGTTAAACCTCATTTTAAAACATTTAAAACAATCTTTTAGTACATATGGAACACACAAGATGATCCAAGTATTTTTCAAAAGCACATAATAGTATCATGAAAACATGAAATTTATTTAATTTGATCGGATTCCAGGAACGAGGTCATATTGAAAGGAATTAATTACTAATGGAACTAATTTAACATTTAAAGGTGATACTTTAGAATCCCGCTATAATTCAAGTGCATCAGGACAGTGTTCAGCAACCTTTATACAAAATAATTCTATATTCAGATTTATGGAAAATGATTCCCTTACTCAAACAATCAGGGGTATTCAGGATTATGTATTGAATTAACATGATGTTAGTCCAATTGATCCAAATAGAGTATTCAAAATCATTTGCATCTGAGTTACTTGTGTGTTAAGATATGACCGGAGTGATTTGAGCTGATAAGGGAGAAACTAAGATTCAGGATATTTACAATCTGTGTCGATCTATCAGATTATCGAAATAACTCGAGCTGAACAACTCCCAAAACTAATGCATGTCGATCGGTCAATTCATTGCCCTTCCAAGGTATTCCCTCTTTAATGCCAGAAATTATTGTCAATAGTTCATCTTTAGGATCATCGCCGAATAAATTTTAAGGAGACGAAAAAATATTTCAATGGTCTTCAATTCATTTCCGCATTACAACAATATTAAGAATTATTGACTTACTTAATTCGTGGTTTTTAACCCATAGGACAGTATATCAACATTTCCTGACTTATCCAAATCACTCACTAGTCTTAAGTCATCAAGGTTACTTAGGTCATTTAGTATTAGAGGTTGATTTATTCTTTTAAGAGCTGAAAGTATTATTTATTATAGGGTTTAGACCTTCTATGGGTCATTTTACCTTTCAGAGGCAATCCAATATAGATCCAAAATTTATTTCGATGATTCCAAAGTTCAAGTGAATCAATATATGCGTTCTTAAGTCGTCCCCATTATCATAGTCATCCATTATGCTTAACACTTAAGCGTATCATCCTCATTTCATTCAAATATGTTAATGGCATAATTTCCAATAAATTAGGCTTGAATGTATCCTAGTTCCTTTAGTGTTCAAGGTATTTTGCCCCTTTGATTTTTAGAGGTTACTATAGTTATTATAAAGCTTAAGTACATTTCAGTAGTTCCCTTCAATTCAATCTTATGCAATTTTTCTGATAATTAGTCTAGTATGTCATTTTGGAGTTATTTTTCACCTTTCGGGGAAGTCTTGGTCTTTTTCCATTACAAGGGCATTTTTGTAATTTTACCCTTAGAGGTTATTTTAGATATTTTCTTATCCACATAATTCTAAACATTTAACCTTTAACTATATTAATTATAGTTTACGAAACCTGTGATTGATTGATTAACTCATTGAACTTAAATTGTTTCCGATCAGTACCCAATTTCACTTATTCGAACCGTTTGTGTCTTATATAGTAATTTGTCTTTATTCCAATTTATGTCTGAGTCCGATGATAGTTAGATACACTTAATGGACCAATCATTCCATTAAAACATTTACCACCTATCTATGAGTTCCGAAAAACATACAAAAGGTAGTAAAGTATTACCTCGATTTTTATGTCATACCGATCGACCATTCAAACTCCATTCTATTACCCTCGAACTTGAATTAAATATCCATAAAGTCTCAGATATATGTCAAAACTAATTACACTAGAAATAGAAATTAAATGTGAAAATATGTATCAAATCGGGAGATAAAATGCCGACAAAATAGTTTACCTAGATTGAATTTGGCGAAAAGGTCATAAAAAGGACTCGGGATGTTAACAAAACCCAAAATATGACTCTTGAATTTAATCTCACCAACTTGATTTCTAGCTTCCAATTTTTTTCTCATGAACATGGACCATCCACTTTATGAATACGACTTCAAATAATTTTCCTTGCCATAAAAATAACTTATTAGAATCTAATTAATAATTTGGGGACCCAATTGTTAAAACTAAAACTTTAAGAGTCAATAAAATTTTTAATTACTAAAATCAGGGACTAAATTGATTTGATTTAAACTATCATGGCTTGGGTGAAATTTTATTAAAACTAGAGGACAAAGTCGAAACCATACCAAAAATGGAAGACTGAAGCTTCAATTTATCCTTTATCCATATCCACCTTTCTCAAAACCCACATGATCTTTACCATTAGTATATTTCAAGTAGAATTTTTTCCTTAAGCACTCTTCGTCCAATGTTCTGTAAATGGGACAAAAATGGCTGGCCTAAAATCAAAATACCGGTGACCACCATGCCGTTTAACGCCATCGATTGCCGTTTGGGAGCCAAAGTACACCATCAAACTCACCTCACCCTCCTCGTCACGGATCTTGCCTCTCTTTACCGATACTCACAATGGAAGATTGTAGTTCTACAAAAATAATATCCAATGTCATGAGCTTCAACCTCTCTATTCTTGTCATTCACCGATGGATGATGCTACTTTCGAGGTATGATGGTCATCTAGTTGTTTAGAACAATTTCACCGCTGGGATTTCCCGATGGTGGCCCAGATTGTTGGACCAAAACCCCAAAGCTTTGTCAAAATTTAATCTCATTTACACTATTTTTGATCGAATGGATTGTTTTGGGTCATGATAATGATTGTTCGATCACCTCTCCATGAGTGGTATGCTCGAAGATCTTAGAAGGAGCACGGAAGTGGAGAGGACCATGAGAATATTTGGTGTTCATATGCTTCCTCCAGAATTTCATGTACTTCATCTTCTTCCTAACGAGACCACCGGATATGCATAACTCTTCACATCTAACGACAACAACCTTTTAACCCTTCAACAACTCTTTCGTTAAAATGGAAGTCAGCCATCCCATCATGTGGTGCCTTTCATCAACTTTCACCATCTTCGCACAGATCCCTGACCTTGAAACCATGTTCTCTGCTTTGATTGTTTATGCCACCTACTATTGTAGTTGAACAAATTTGGTTCTCTATTTTCCATATTATAAAAATAATAATAATAATCAACTTCACATCAATCAAATAAGAGATTTCACGTGGACTCTACAAACTCCTAATTAAAGGCATGGAAATTTACACTTGAAGTCATTCAATCTTCTAAATTTTCTTGTGGACTTTTCATTATAAATAAATAAATAAATAAAAACTATTTCAAACGTCCTAAAAATTTTAACCTTGAATTAGAGTGTGACAATTCTCCTCCTCTTAAAAGAATTTTGTCCTCGAAATTCACTATAGTTAAAGAAATGTAAAAGTGAAGCTTTCAACAATTCTTCAATATCTTCAGGTAGCTTTTACAGAAGTGCAGATCCTCTACTAACCCTTGACCTTAGGTTAAGCCGTAATAGATAGAAAACTTAGGTTAGCTCGTTAAAGAGATGGATTTGACCTTGGAGTTCCATATTAGAAAAGTATGGTTGTAGTCTAGTGGCATGTACTGAACTAGCATCTTTTGACATTTGACCGGTCGGTCTATCTAGAAAAATTTGAGTTAACCTAAGCTCTGATACCACTAAATATAATTACTTCAGACTGGTATTGTTGGCCCGATCTGATTCAGGGTGTCACATTAGGGCCATCGGAGCGACTCACCATAAAAATAATAAAAAAGTAAATTTTTTGTTAAAATGATTAAAATCATAAAATAATTTATAAATACAAATGTAAAATTTATCAATATTCAGAAATAAAACAAATATCTGATTCGGATTTAAAAACAAAATACTAGCTACATGCCCCCTAATCACATGCACTGTACTCCACTAGCAATACCGGAGGAACTCATAACTGAAGTCGATAGCTAAAAATGGTGAGTAATAGAGAGTGAGCTTTATGAAGCTCAGTATTACAATACTACTAGTTGATGCTACATGACATGCAGGTAAATGGCAAGCAATAAAATTTCCTTATTCACTCATACTTATACAAGTTTTCAGAATGATCTGCAATACCACTGATATTTCTTCGAGTAATAGGCAAGAAGATTTTAGTTCATATGAAACATCCATAGCATCAAGTTTTCAGGATATCAAATGGGATGTCTAGTGTGTTCCAACCAAAACCAGTGAAAAGATATAAATTTTTTAAAACAATAATTGTTTACAAAATATTTTCAAAACCATAGTGGAACCCTCCAACCAAACTTCGGTATGCATTTCCTCAAAACTGCATCCATAAGGCTTACCCTAAGCACACAACAAAGGGAGAGCACACAACAAAGGGAGCCAACCTAAGGGAATACCTTGGGGCCTATGGACCTATCCAAGGGTATCCTTAGGTCCGTAAGGATTTACCAGCTAGATCAGTGCTGAATCTCCATACTCTAGAATTCTACGCATATAAAAATCCAGTAGAAATCAGTTTTAGCCATAAATCGTAATATCTAGGCCGTGCTCCAATAATATGTCATAATCGTGATAATGAAATAAACCATATAACTCATCTCCACCTGTACACCACAAGTAGTTCCATGGTTAACCCAAAGGAGTGCCTTGGGGCCTGAGAGCCTACCCAAGGGTCACCTTAGGTCCGTAAGGATTTACCAGCTGGATCAGAGCTGTACCTCCATACGCCAGTCTACCCATATAATATCCCAATAAAACAGTTCGAGTAATACCAGTGAAAATAGGAAACCATAGTTCAGGAACAATTTATATTTTTCGGCGAAAACTGAAATCGGAGAACACATACCATGTTGTCATTGTTTATAAACTAGTAAATCAATAATTTTGTTAAACCTCATTTCAAAACATATAAAACCATCATATAATACATGTGGAACACACTAGAGGATCCAAGTATTTTTAAGAAGCATTTAATAGTATCAGGAAAACATGAAATTTATTTAATTTGATTGGATTCCAAGAACGAGATCATATTAAAAGGAATTGATTACTAATGGAACTAATTTGACAGTTAAAGTTGATACTTTAGAATCCCACTATAATCCAGGTGCATCAGGAAGGTGTTCAAAAACCTTTATACAGAATAATTCTATATTCAAATTTACAGAAAGTGATTCCCATACTCAAACAATAAGGGGTATTCACGATTATGTACTAAATTAACATGATGATAGTCTAATTGATCCAAATGGGGTATTCAGAATCTTTTGCATCTGAGTTACTTATGTGTTCAGATATGATCGGAGTGATTTGAGATGATAAGGGAGAAACAAAGATTCATGACATTTACAATCTGTGTCGAACTATCAGATTATCGAAATAACTCGAGCTGAACAACTCCCAGAACTAATGCATGTCGACCGATCAATTCATTACCCTTCCAAGGTATTCCCTCTTTAATACCAGAAATTTTTGTCTATACTTCATCTTCAGGATCATCGCTTAATAAATTTTAAGGAGACGAACAAATATTTCAATGGTATTTATTTCATTTCCGCATTGAAACAATATCAGGAATTGTCGACGTATTTAATTCGTGGTTTATAACCCATAGAGAGAGTACATCATAAAGGTTCATCAATATTTCCTGACTTATCCAAGTCATTCACTTAGTCCTAAGTCATTGAGGTTACTTAGGTCATTTAGTATTTGAAGTTGATTTATTCTTTTTAGAGCTGAAAGTATTATTTATTATAGGGTTTAGACATTCCTTGGGTCATTTGACCTTTCAGAGACATTCCAATATAGATCCAAAATTTATTTCGATGATTCCAAAGTTGAAGTGAATCAAGATATGTGTTCTTAAGTCGTCTCCCATTATCGTAGACTTCCATTATGCTTAACACTTAAGCGTCTCATCCTCTTGTTTACACTATTTTTGATTGATTGGGTTATTTTGGGTCATGATAATGATTATTCGATCACCTCTCCATGAATTGTATGCCAGAGGATCTTAGAAGGGGCACAAAAGTGGATGGGATTATGAGAATGTTTGGTGTTCATACGCTTCCTCAAGAACTTTTGACTTTTCAACAACTCTTTCGTTATGCCACCTACTGTTTTAGTTGAACAAATTTGGAAGATTTTGGTTCTCTATTTTCCATATTAGAATAATAATAATAATAATAATAATCAACTTCACATCAATCAAATAAGAGCTCTCACGTGGACTCTAGAAACTCCAAATTAAAGGCATGGAAATTTACACTTGAAGTCATTCAATCTTCTAAATTTTCTTGTGTATTTGTCATTATAAATAAATAAATAAAAACTATTTCTAACGTCCTAAAAATTTTAACCTCGAATTATAGTGTGACAATTCTCCTCCTCTTAAAATAATTTCATCCTCGAAATTCACTCAAGTTACAGAAATGCAAAAGTGAAACTTTCAATAATTCTTCAATATCTTCAGGTAGCTTTTATATAAGCGTGTGTCCTCTACTAACCTTTAACCAGTTGAATAAGCATTCTCGTTAGAACTTTCCATCATTATAATAAAAGAATCTTAATAGAATTATCCTTGTGGAAACAATTTGACCTTAGCTACGAGATTAGGTTCATAGAGCGATGACATATTCAATTTTATTTCTGGAGTCGAGTCAAAATTTCTTGGATGAGTAATTCTCACATTACTCGAGAGGCACTTTATATAATTTGAAAAAATAATACTGATATTATTTTATGCATAGGTCAAGTCGTAACAGATAGAAAACTTAGGTTATCTCGTTACAAAGAGGGACTCAACCTCGATGTTTCGACTTAAAAAAGTACGATAGTAGTCTAGTGGCATGTACTGAACATACATCTTTTGACATTCAACCTACTGGTCTATGTAGAAAATTTTGACTTAACCTAAGCTCTGATACAACTAAATGTAACCTCAAACTGATACAATTAACCGATTCCGATCTGGGGTGTCACATTAGGGCCAACAGAGTGACCCACCGTAAAAATAACGAAAAATTAAATTTTTTGTTAAAACGATTAAAATCATAAAATAATTTTATAAATACAAAAGTAAAATTAACAATATTAAAAAATAAAACAGATTTCTGACTCGGATTTAAAAATAAAATACTAGTTATATGTCCCCTAATCGCATGTATCGTACTCCGCAAGCAACACCGGAGGAACTCCTTACTAAAGTCGATAGATTCATTAATTTGATCCTTATAACCTGAAATTGTGAGTAACAGAGAGTGAGCTTTAGGAAGCTCAGTAATACAATACTACCAGTTGATGCTACATGACATGCAGGTAAATGGAAAGCCATATAATTTCCTTATTGACTCATACTTATACAAGTTTTTAGAATGATTTGCAATACCACTGACATTTCTTCGAGTAATAAGGAAGAAGATTTCAGTTCATAGGAAACATCCATAGCATCAAGTTTTTCGAAGATCGAATGAGATGTCTAGTGTGTTCCAAACAAAACCAGTGAAAAGATATAAATATTTTAAAACTGTAATTGTTTACAACATATTTTCAAAACCATAGTGCAACCCTCTAACTAAACATCGTTATGCAGTTCCCCAGAACTACATCCATAAGGCTTACCCTAAGCACACAACAAGGGGAGCCAATCTAAGAGAATGCCTTGGGGCCTATGGGCCTACCCAAGGGTATCTTTAGGTCCGTAAGGATTTAATGGCAAGATCAGGGATGAACCTCCACACTCCAGAATCCTACCCATATAATAATCCAGTAAATTTAAGTTTTAGCCATAAATTGTAATATCTGGATCGTGATCCAATAAAATGTCATAATCGTGATAATGAAATAAACAATATAACTGATCTCCACCTGTACACCATAAGTAGTCCCATGATTAACCCAAGAGAGTGCCTTGGGGCCTGAGAGCCTACCCAAGGGTCACCTTAGGTCCGGAAGGGTTTACCAGCTTGATCAGAACTGTACCTCTATACTTTAGTTTACCCAGATAATATCCCAATAAAACTATTCGAGTAATACCAGTGAAAATAGGAAACCATATTTCATAAACAGTACATTCCATGATTCCATAAATCAGGAACAATTCTTATTTTTCGGTGAAAACAGAAATCGGAAAACACATACCATGTTGTCATTGTTCATAAACTAGTAACTTAATAAATTCTTTAAACCTCATTTCAAAACATATAAAATCGTCATGTAATACATGTGGAACACATACCAAGTATTTTTCAGAAGCACTTAATAGTATCAGGAAACATGAAATTTATTTAATTTGATTGGATTCTAGGAACGAGGTCCCATTTGAAGGAATTGATTACTAATGAAACTAATTTGACATTTAAAGTTTATACTTTATAATCGCGCTATAATTCAGGTGCATCAGGAAGGTGTTCAGAAACATTTATACAGAATAATTCTATATTCTGATTTATGGAAAGTGATTCCCTTACTCAAACAATAAGGCGTATTCAGGATTATATACTAAATTAACATGATGTTAGTCCAATTGATCCAAATGGGGTATTCAGAATCCTTTGCATCTGAGTTAATTGTGTGTTCAGATATGATCAGAGTGATTAGAACTGATAAGGGAGAAAAAAAGATTCAGGACATTTACAATTTGTGTCGAACTATCAGATTATCGAAATAACTCGATCTGAACAACTCCCAGAACTAATGCATGTTGACCGGTCAATTCATTGCCCTTCCAAGGTATTCTCTCTTTAATACCAGAAATTCTTGTCCATAGTTCATCTTCAGGATCATCGCTGAATAAATTTTATGGAGACGAACAGATATTTCAATGGTCTTTATTTAATTTCCCCATTACAACAATATCAGGAATTGTCGACGTACTTAATTCATGGTTCATAACCCATAGAGAGTACATCATAAAAGTTCATTAGCATTTCCTGACTTATCCAAGTCACTCACTTAGTCCTAAGTCATCGAGGTTACTTAGGTCATTTAGTATTTGAAGTTGATTTATTCTATTCAGATCTAAAAGTATTATTTATTATAGGGTTTAGACGTTCCTTAGGTTATTTTACCTTTCAGAGGCATTCCAATATAGATCCAAAATTTATTTCGATGATTCCAAAGTTCAAGTGAATCAAGATATGTGTTCTTAAGTCATCCCTATTATCGTAGCCATCCATTATGCTTAACACTTAAGCGTATCATCCTCATTTAATTTAAATCGGTTAGTGGCATAATTTTCGATAAATTAGGCTTGAATGTATCCTAGTTCCTCTAATGTTCAGGGTATTTTGCTCCATTGATCATTAGAGGTTATTATAGTTATTACAAAGTTCGAGGACATTTTAGTAGTTCCCTTCAATTCAATCCTATACAGTTTTTCTGATAATTAGTCTAGTATGTCCTTTCGGAGTTATTTTTTACCCTTTGGGGAAATCTTAGTCTTTTTTCATTACAAGAATATTTTTTAATTTTACCCTTATTGCTATTTTAAATAATTTTGTATCCACGTAATTCCCGACATTTAACCTCTAACTATATTAATCATAGTTACGAATCATGAGATTGATTTATTAAGTCATTGAAGTTAAATTGTTTCCAATCGGTCTACAATTTCTCTTATTCGATCTGTTTGAGTCTTATATAATAATTTGTCTTTATTCCAATTTATGTATGAGTCTGATGATAATTAGATACACTTAATGGACCAATCATTCCAATCATACATTTACCACCTATCCATGAGTTCTGAAAAGCATACAAAAGGTAGTAGAGTATTACCTCGATTTTTGTGTCATACTGATCGACAATTTAAACTCCATATGATGGCCCTCGAACTTGAATTCACAACCCATAATGTCTCAAATACATGTCAAAACTAATTACACTAGAAATAGAAATTAAACGTGAAAATATGAATCAAATCAGGAGATAAAATATCGACAAAATAGCTTACCGAGATTGAATTAGGCGAAAAGGTCATAAAAAAGGATCCGAGATGTTAACAACTTTTGAATTTAATCTCACCAACTTGATTTCTAGCTTCCAATATTTTTCTCACGAACACGAACCATCCACCGTACAAATACAACTTCAAATAATTTTCCTTGGCATAAAAATAACTTATTAGAATCTAATTAATAATTTGGGGACCCAATTGTTTAAACTAAAAACTTTAAGAGTCAATAAAATTTTTAATTACTAAAATCAGGGACTAAATCAATTTGATTTAAACTATCATGGCTTAGGTAAAATTTTATTAAAACTAGAGGACAAAGGTGAAACCATACCAAAAATGGAGGATCGCAACATTAATTTATCCTTCATCCATATCCACCTTTCTCAAAACCCACATGATCCTTACCATTATTATATTTCAAGTAACATTTTTCCTTAAGCACTCTGCGTCCAATGTTCTGTAAATGGGATAAAAATGGTACTGCTTTCGAGGTATGATGGTCATCTAGTTGTTAAGAACAATTTCACCATTAGGATTTCCCGACAGTGGCCCAGATTGTCGGGACCAAAACCCCAAAGTTTCATCAAACTTTTCTCTCGTTTGCCTATTTTTGATCGATTGGGTTATTTTGGGTCATGATAATGATTCTTCGATCACCTCTCCATGAATGGTATGCCAGAGGATCTTAGAAGGGGCACGAAAGTGGATGGGACCATGAGAATGTTTGGTGTTCATATGCTTCCTCCAGAATTTCATGTACTTCATATTATTCCTGACGAGGCCACCGAACATGCATAACTCTTTGTATCTAACGACAAAAACATTTTGACCTTTCAACAACTCTTTGGTTAAAATAGAAGCCATCCTTCCCAGAATGTGGTGCCTTGTATCAACTTTCCCTATCTTCACACAGATCTGTGACCCTGAAACCATATTCTCTGCTTTAATTGCTTATGCCACCTATTATTGTAGTTGAACAATTTTGGAAGATTTTGGTTCTTTATTTTCCATATTATAATAATAATAATAATAATAATAATAATAATAATAATAATAATAATAATAATAATAATCAACTTCACATCAATCAAATAATAGCTTTCACGTGGACTCTAGAAACTCCTAATTAAAGGCATGGAAATTTACACTTGAAGTCCTTCAATCTTCTAAATTTTCTTGTGGACTTGTCATTATAAATAAATAAATAAAAACTATTTCAAACGTCCTACAAATTTTAACCTCGGATTAGAGTGTGACAATTCTCCCCCTCTTAAAAGAATTTTGTCCTCGAAATTTACTCAAGTTACAGAAATGCAAAAGTGAAACTTTCAACAATTCTTTAATATCTTTAGGTAGCTTTTACAGAAGTGCGGGTCCTCTACTAATCTTTGACCAGTTGAATAAGCATTCTCGTCAGAACTCTCCATCATTATAATAAAGGAATCTAAACAGAATTATCATTGTGGAAACAATTTGACCTTAGCTACGAGATTAGGTTCATATAGCGATGATATATTCAATTTTATTTCTAGAGTCGAGTCAAAATTTCTTGGATGAGTAATTCTCACATTACTCGAGAGGCACTTTACATAATTTGATAAAATAATACTGATATTCCTTTTTGCATAGGTCAAGTTGTAACAAATAGAAAACTGAGGTTAGCTCGTTACAGAGAGGGACTCGACCTCGAAGTTCCTGCTTCGAAAAGTACGGTTGTAGTCTAGTGACATGCACTGAACATACATCTTTTGACATTCAACCGGCCGGTCTATCTAGAAAATTTTGACTTAACCTAAGCTATGATACCACTAAATGTAACCTTCTCAGACCGATACGGTTGGCCACCAGAGTGACCCACCGTAAAAATAGCAAAAAATTAAACTTTTTGTTAAAACGATTAAAATCATAAAACAATTTATAAATACAAAATTAAAATTATCAATATTAAGAAATAAAACAAATATCTGACTCGAATTTAAAAGCAAAATACTAGCTATATGCCCCCTAATCACATGCACCATACTCCGCAAGGAACACCAGAGGAACTCCTTACTGAAGTCGATAGATTCTATGATTTGATCCTTATAACCTGAAATGGTGAGTAACAGAGAGTGAACTTTAGGAAGCTCAGTAATATAATACTACCAGTTGATGCTACATGACATGCAGGTAAATGGAAAGCCATATAATTTCCTTATTGACTCAGACTTATACAAGTTTTTAGAATGATTTGCAATACCATTGATATTTCTTCGACTAATAGGCAAAAAGATTTCAGTTCATAGGAAACATCCATAGCATAAAGTTTTCAGGAGATCGAATGGGATGTCTAGTGTGTTCAAAACAAAACCAGTGAAAATATATAAATATTTTAAAACTGTAATTGTTTACAACATATTTTCAAAACCATAGTGGAACCTTCCAACCAAACTTTGTTATGCAGTTACCCAGAACTACATCCATAAGGCTTACCTAAGCACACAACAAAGGGAGCCAATCTAAGGGAATACATTGGGGCCTATGGGCCTACCCAAATGTATCTTTAGGTCCATAAGGATTTACCGGGAAGATCAGGGCTGAACTTCCACACTCTAGAATCCTACCCATATAAAAATCCAGTAAACATCAGTTTTAGCCATAAATCGTAATATCTAGATCGTGATCCAGTAATATGTCATAATCGTGATAATGAAATAAACCATATAACTGACCTCTACCTGTACACCATAAGTAGTCCCGTGATTAACCCAAGGGAGTGCCTTGGGGCCTGAGAGCCTACCCAAGGGTCACCTTAGGTCCGTAAGGAATTACCAGCTTGATCATAATTGTACCTCCATACTTCAGTTTACCCAGATAATATCCGAATAAAACTGTTCGAGTAATACCAGTGAAAACAGAAAACCATAGTTCATAAACAATATATTCAATGATTCCATAAAAAAAATAGCTGACCCTATTCCCATATGTAATGGGGTAAGGGGGAGATAGAATAGTAGGCTGCCCCCAATGCCAGGTTGAGAGCAGCTTCCGTGGGAGACCTCCAGCAGTTAGAATTATGAATTGCCCCCCGTGGAACTCGATCCCACGACCACAAGGTTAAGAGCCTTGCGCTCTACCAACTGAGCTGGACGGGCAATTTTCAATGATTCCATAAATCAGGAACAATTCATATTTTTCGATGAAAACAGAAATCAGAGAGAACATACCATGTTGTCATTGTTCATAAACTAGTAAATTAATAATTTTGTTAAACCTCATTTCAAAACATATAAAACCGCCATGTAGTACATGTGGAACACATACCAAGTATTTTTCAGAAGCACTTAATAGTATCAAGAAAACATGAAATTTATTTAATTTGATTGGATTCCAGGAATGAGGTTCTATTGAAAGGAATTGATTACTAATGAAACTAATTTGACATTTAAAATTGATACTTTAGAATCCCGCTATAATTCAGGTGCATCAGGAAGGTGTTCAGAAACCTCTATATAGAATAATTATACATTAAGATTTATGAAAAGTGATTCCCTTACTCAAACAATAAGGGGTATTCAGGATTATGTACTAAATTAACATGATGTTAGTCTAATTGACTCTTGAATTTAATCTCACAAACTTGATTTCTAGCTTTCAATATTTTTATCACGAACACGGACCATCCATCGTAAAAATACGACTTCAAATATTTTTCTTTGCCATAAAAATAACTTATTATAATATAATTAATAATTTGGGGACCCAATTGTTAAAACTAAAAACTTTAAGTGACAATAAATTTTTTAATTACTAAAATCAAGGACTAAATTGATTTGATTTAAACTATCATGGCTTGGGTAAAATTTTATTAAAACTAGAGGATAAAGTCGTAACCATACCAAAAATGGAGGACTCAAGCTTCAATTTATCCTTTATCCATATCCACCTTTCTCAAAGCCCACGTGATCCTTACCGTTATTATATTTCAAGTAACATTTTTTCCTTAAGCACTCTTCGTCCAATGTTCTGTAAATGGGACAAAAATAGCCGGCCGAAAATCAAAATGCCGATGACCACCACGCCGCTCAATGCCATCGATCGCCGTTCGGGACCCAAAGTACATCATCATACTCACCTCACCCTCCTTGTCACGGATCTTGCCTCTCTTGATTGAGAATCACGATGTATGATTGTATATCTACAAGAAAAATATCGAATGCCATGAGCTTCAACCTCTCTGTTCTTTGCTTTCACTGCTGGATGGTGCTACTTCGGAGGTATGATGGTCATCTAGTTGTTAAGAACAATTTCATCATTTGGATTTCCCGACGGTGGCATAGATCGTCGGACCAAAACCATAAAGCTTCATCAAACTTTACTCTCGTTTACATTATTTTTGATCGATTGGGTTGTTTTAGGTTATGATAATGATTTTTTGATCACCTCTCCAAGAATGGTACGCCAGAGGATCTTCGAAGAAGCACGAAAGTGGATAGGACCATGAGAATGTTTGGTGTTCATACGCTTCCTCAAGAACTTCATGTACTTCATATTCTTCCTGACGAGACCATCGGACATGCATAACTCTTCGTGTCTAACGACAATAACCTTTTAACCGTTCAACAACTCTTTGGTTAAAATGGGAGCCAACCTTTCCAGAATATGATTCCTTGCATCAACTACCACCATCTTCGCACAGATCCCTGACCCTGAAAATATCTTCTTTGTTTTGATAGCTTATGTTGCCTGCTATTGTAGTTGAACAAATTTGGAAGATTTTGGTTCTCTATTTTCTATATTATAAAAATAATAATAATAATTAACTTCATATCAATCAAATAAGAGCTTTCACGGGACTCTAGAAACTCTTAATTAAAGGCATGGAAATTTACACTTGAAGTCCTTCAATCTTCTAAATTTTCTTATGGACTTATCATTATAAATAAATAAGTAAAAACTATTTCAAACGTCCTAAAAATTTTAACCTCGGATTAGAGTGTGACATAAGGATTTAGTCTTTCACCCAAAGGCATTTAGCCTTTCATCTAACTGGCATGAATCACACCTTTCTGCCAAATGCATAGCTAGACATTTAATCTTTTACTCAAAGGTATTTAATCTTTCATCTAACTGGCATGATTGACACCATTATGTTAAATGCACAACTAGGCATTTAATCTTTTGCTTAAAGGTATTTAACATTTCATCTAACTGGCATGATTGACACCTTTATGTCAAATACACATCTAGGCATTTAATCTTTTACTCAAAGGTATTTAACCTTTCATCTAACTGACATGATTAACACTTTTTGTCAAATGCACAACTAGGCATTTAATCTTTTACTCAAAGGTATTTAACTTTTCATCTAACTGACATGATTGACACATTTCTGTCAAATGCATAGCTAGGCATTTAATCTTTTGCTCAAAGATATTTAACCTTTAATCTAAATGGTATGATTGACACCTTTTTGTAAAATGCACAACTAGGCATTTAATCTTTTACTCAAAGGTAGTTAACCTTTCATCTAACTGGCATGATTAACACCTTTCTGTCAAATGTACAACTAGGCATTTAATCTTTTGCTTAAAGGTATTTAACCTTTCATCTAACTGACAAGATTGACAACTTTCTATCAAATGCACAACTAGGCATTTAATCTTTTATTTTAAAACAGTTTATACCCTAAAGATTATTCATAGTATCAATTCCACACACATTATAAACATATATCATATAAGGTAAAACATACATTAATTTAAACATTTGAGGTGAATTTATTGTGATTATCTCTCAACCAATATAATTACCAAATATGCACTCACATGATATGCTTCCCTAATATGCTGTAGTGATGTCTAACTACTCAGCAACTTTGTCCTTACCCTTTTCTTGCTTGACTCGGGAGCTTGGTTATATTCTTATCTATGGAAAAGGCTACTTGAACACGGGAAAGAAGAAGAAAAGATAGCCAAAGTATTATCACTCTCACCTTTTTCCCTTTTACTTTACATTAATACCATAATCCATTTCCTCTTTAAAGGACCAAAACACCCATTTCTTTCTTTCATTCTTAGAAATTAGTCTTAAAGAACCAAGTCACTGGCCTGATATTTGGGGTATTACACATGGTTTGCTACCCTTTTTACTTTCACCTCATTGCAGTGTTGCTACTGACTGATCCGGATAAAGTTCTGGACATTTATTTCTATAATGTCCAACTTGCATGCAATGATAGAATTTTCCCTCCATGAGCCGACATTGATCAAAATGATTCTTTCCACAAACTCACATTATGGTTTAGGACGAAATCTCGAACCTTTAGTATTTGCTGAAGTTGTCTTTGTCTGCCTGAACTTTCCTCCAGAAAATCCCTTTCTACCAGTGGATTATGATGAAGTATAAATTTTCTGTTGCTGACCCTTGTTGTGTTTGGAAAATAGTGCAGAGTAGGAATTTCCAAACCTTTTACTTGTATGAGCTTTCTTCGCCTCCAGATCACCAAGGTCAACTTTTTCCACAGCTTTAGCCTTGTTGATTGCTTATTGGAAAACAATAAAATGATGAGAAACCATAATTCTCTTATACTGAGGGTTCAATCCAGAAATAAACCTATCAATTATGGATTTCTCCATCAGAAGAAACTCTGAAGTGAAACGAATCATCTTGTGTAACTCACATTCATATTTATAAGCTGTGCTACCAGACTGCTTCAAATTCAAAAACCGTTGCAGTATTTCATAGATGAAAACTTCCCCAAATAAACTTTTCCTAGAATTCTTTCTGAAAGAATTCCCAGGTGATCTGCTAAGGGAAAGTCATGCGGTGAATGTATTCCGCCACACACTGGCTTGCTCCATTAGTAGAGACAACCCCATCCAAATTTTCCTGATCATCACAAAGAATCTTTCTCAGCATGATCTTAACATCATTCAACCAGAAATCAGCAGCCGTTGGATCGATGTCTGTATCGCCTCGAAATTCATGTGTTATCATTTTCCTAAGTTCTTTAGGAACTGACACCGGGTTTCAGCAATTGATAATGTTATCTAGAGCTTGTAAGAATAACCCCCGATCTTGAACAGACATATCCTGTTTATTCAAATTAGAAGGCTCTACATTTGACTAAGCATTAGGTGGATTTTGGTTCATCTCATTACTCCCACTTTGTGTAAGAGTATCATGCTTGCCTGCCCTAATTGATTATTGATGATCTGACATTTGAACACAGTCAAAATCATTTAACATTAGTAAAGAGTAACTTTATTCACAAATAAGCATCGTCATAGTATATATACAACTATCAGTAAACTATTGACATCCTAGTGGTATGTATAAAATCTTAACTTAATATAGACTTTTTCCATGTCCAGAAATAGCTAAACCTATAGCTCTGATACCAATAAATATAACACCTACGACCCGTATACTTATACCCATACAAGTTATAGATGTCACATAATTTCTTTAAAACATTTCCCAAACCAAATGTGATTTAATTTTTTTTCTTAAAATGGTAATTGATAATATAGAAATAGTATCTCAAGTAAAACTATCACATGATATTTAATACATATTTATGCATATTAAATATATCTACTCAAAATAATAATAATTTTGGTTCATATTATCCATATTTAAAAGAGCATAAAATGATTCAGTTTATTCATTACAAACCAGTTTTCAAAATAGTTAAATAGAGCTAATAGGACATTAGTAAGTACATGCCACTAAACTAAGTCAAAATTATATCATATGATGTCTTATTGATTTATTCCATGATGCTTGGAGTTGCTCTATACTCTTTAATTCTAATCCTGGGTTTTACCTATGAGTAAAAATCATCACACGCTACGTATATACTTAGTGGGCCAATTAAAAATAATAAATGATGCAATACTTATCATGTATGAAATTTGATATCATTTTCTAATGCCATAATCAAAATGACATAGTATAAATAAAAATCATTTTATCAAAAACTATTGCCCACAATTTTAATCTATTAGGAACCCGATATAGGATTCAAATATTGCACAATAATGCAAAGATCGAGCATTGCTCACCTAATAATGCACTGTAGTGCCGAGGTCAGGTATTGCCCACCAAACTTGTACTATGTGTCTTTATTTGACACTCTAGTACTACTTAAATTTTCAGCTGCTAGACTCTATGACATGCCATTAATACCAATGAACCTTAATAACATACTTGGGCATCTAGTCATGAATTAAATCATCCATGGCAACGTATAACCATGTAATAAACATTAGGACAATTCATACCCAAAATAACATACATGTCAAAATCTCATCTTGATAAAACAAGGTAGACTTGTCACAAGTCTTCCTAAAAATGTATAAAACATCTACGTACAATGTCATGCATGTATTGCACTCAATTTGACACTTTATATCTATAAAAAGATGTGCCTCACTATGCTCCACACTCGATCCTTTTATATTCGATTTGCTTCGATCACAAAAATCAATCACAATCTGTACAAAATCACAAATTGATATCGATACATATGTTAGTATTGTACTAACATAAACACATCTCCAAAACAAAATCCATAATATACTTGAAACTTATTTTCTACCAAAATACTTAACACTTAATAATTCCTTTTAATAATCGAACCAAGTTTTCTAATTTACACAAAATGTTCATTCACCATTTTATCACTTAAATTTTTTATAACAAAATTGCAAGATTGAAATTATTACCATCCAAGTGCTTTTACAAAGGCACAATTACATTGAGCACACCAACTATACAAATATTGCATTTAAATCACAAAACTTTTAAAACTTCCAAAATGGTCATATTTCACATCTTAACACTCATTTTAATTCTGAAACAGAAATTTCCAGCATAATACATCAACTATTAGACAATTATACAACCATTCACAATTTTTCTAAAATTACCGAATTGATCCCCTAACTTTTTAAAAATTATAGAATGGTCCTCAAATTTTTCTAAGGCTTGTAACATACTTCTTACATCATTTCCAGTCCTTACATAATTTTCCCATAATTATTCTCAATCAAACATACCATGGCCGAATGTTTTAGACTTATAAAACTATGTTTTCATGATTTTGCTCGATTTTGTTTCGATTCAAGCATGAAATCAAGTTCCAACCAACCTTACAATATTTATACAATCAAAGACTTAATCAACTCTCATCAAAACACAAAGTTCTACAATTTCATCATTTGGCCTAAAATCATAAAAGTATTTCTCGGAAGATTGAACAAGTTTTAATCATCAATCAAGCTTGAAAATGAATCTACAACTACAAAAACATCAAGATTCATCAACAATTTTATGAACCCTATGTAAATACAAACCCTAGGATTTGAGATCTTTGAAATCAAGCAAGTTGAGCAAGTATAAATGATACCAAAAGATAGCGTTTTTCGAATAAAACAATTTTCTATTTCACCACATAACTTGAAATCTAAAGGAAATTGCTCAAAAATGAAAACCAAATTTTTTTCTCTTACCTTAGGAGAGCTCACGACAATTTGGAGAAGATCATAACAAATTGGCATGAATTTTAGATTAGTATCATGCTAATTTATCTTTAACCAATATTAAATTCATTTAATTGAGAAAATACCACTTTACCCTTAGTGAAACTTCATGTTTACCATCCAACCAAGAAACCTCAACCTTATCATCTTTTTAAAATCAAAGATGAACAAACAAAATCTTACTTTACCGATTTGCCCTTGCATTTTTCCAAAAATTACAATCTTGCCACTTTAATGCAACGATCCAAATTAAACATGGAATTAAATCCTTAAATTCAAAGATTTATATTATTTTCCAACATTTTAAAATGTGAAAATAATATTATTAGGTCTAATTTATCATTCTTCAGATCTTCCTGAATTTTCTACTCGATCCAATTTACCGAATCTTTCTTCAAACTTCATCATTTTATAATTTTTAATACAAAATCCGTACGAAAATTCTGATTCCCACATAAAAGTCATTCTTGAAGTAAAGTATTTATTTACGGGTCAAATTTTAAATTTTAAAATTACCTTTTTGGTCCTTGAACTTTTTTAAAGTTTATACTTTAGTCACTTAACTTTCAAAATTTGCATTTTAGTCTCTATCTGAAATTTGGTGTATTACAACTCTCCTCCACTTAAATAAAATTCGTCCTCTAATTTTAAGACGTACCTGATGTGAAGAGGTGTGGATACTACTTCCTCATGTCCTCATCTCTTTCCTAAGTAGCATCATTGACTTTGTGATTTTACCAAGTCACTTTGACTAGAGGGATCATCTTGCTATGCAATTCTTTGATTTATCGATCCAAGATCGGCACTGGTTATTCTTTATAAGTCAAATCTGGTTGGATCTCAGTTTCCTCCATTGCAATGACATGTGAAGGATTCGATCATTACTTTCTAAGCATCGACACATGAAAAACATTATGAACTTTGTCTAACTCCGGAGGTAATGCTAACAGGTAAGCCACCTGTCCAACTCTCTTTAAGATCTCAAAAGGTTCAATGAATCTTGGACTTAGTTTTCCTTTGGGCCCAAAACACAATATATTTTTTGTAACATCCCAACCTGTACCTGACCCGTATATGAATATGAGGTGTCACATTGACTTTTCAACGCTTTTACTTCTTGAAAATCCGTTTAAAATTTGAATTTTTACTTTTATTTTAGTAATGAAGCCCTCATTCAAAAGTTATTATCAAAAATTAATATTTCACGATGAAAATAAATACTTAATGTATTTACATAAACTTTAAATAATATAGTTACAAAATAGATAAGAGCATTTGCGATTTAAACCTTTGTAGTACATGCTAAAAAACTTCAAAAATAACAAAACCACATACTGTTCAAATCGATTTGATTTGATCTTCACCAAAGATATGTTGTCCCGAACTAGCTTTACTCTTCTGTCTTTTTTTCAACCTACATATGAAAAACACTCACAAGCTAAGTCTTTGACTTAGTGAGGCATAAATGAGCATAATAAAATATTAAAACACATGAGTAAACATTTCAGAGAAAACATTGAATACGGTAAATGGATATATTTCATATAAATAACATGTATTGTTATGCACTTTTTAATCCATGTCAATTTGTTTAATTAGCCCAAATCATATCACTGAGAACTCAAGTTATGTGAGTACTTTGAGGTTTCGTACTGTAATTGCAGTCGAAACTGCCACGTAGAATTTGCACTGAAGTACAACATAGAATATGCTCTGAAGTGACACATAGATTTATCCCGAAAGACCACATAGAATTGTCCCAAAGGACCACATAGAATTATCCCGAAGGACCGCGTAGAACCCTGGACTCTTGGCATGCCAATTATACCTCTAATTCTCATAGCACATACTTTGGGCTTTAAACATATAAGTATTCACATGGCATTCTTCAAATTATCATTCATTCACATAGAACATATATACTAATAATTACAAAATCAAAATAATGCGTATGAAATACAATTTAGGTAAAACAATAAAATTTAACATAAAATAATATAAACAATTTTTGATCGAAAACCTTTGAGGTTGACTTATCGCAAGCCGTTCTCATATCGAATATAAAATAAGTAAGTTGCACTCACCTTTGCCTCACTTAAGTCTTAAGCAAAATCCTTTTCACTTTTGTTAAATCTCTTTACTGCTTCGAGTCGTTCAATACTTGCTATTGATAGAAATATACATATGAACATAACCAAAATGAATATCGGATCTCAATTAGTTGTTAATCCATCATCATTTACATGAACTAAATAAAACCCTTAATTTAAAATTTCAGGTTGAACAATATCGGTACTCTATACCCAATACCGATACTTCCCTTCTATGGTACTGATACCTACCCTAGTATCGATACCCAAATTGCATTATGGAATTTCCTTTTCAATTACAGTATCGATACCATACTATTGGTATCGATACCCCATGTATCGATACTACCCCTTCAGTATCGATTTTACTCATTCGATTTATACATTATCATTACTATTCTTCCATTACTGATACCTCTGCCCAGAATTCACTCATTTCACTTCATATTCCCAAAACTCACCCAAATCACATACTTCTAACTCCAATCAAACCCTTAAACTCAATAACACTTATTACAAACAATTTACATCACTTAAATTACCTTTAACATCTAAAATTTTTACTAGAACACTTAAAACTAAAAATCACATCCATTCTTCAAACATGTTTCCAATCCTTTCTAATACTTGAAATACCTTATTCAAACCTTTGACAAGTCAATTATACCTATAAAATCCAAATACTAATCAATTTCATAAACCTCCTTAAAGACCCATTTTACCAAATCACCATTAACTCGTAAATCTTATAGTTTATAATCACCTTTAATATTCTTAATCTTCTATACCAACCATAGATTCAAAACAAAATAAAAAATGAAAGAAATAACCAACTTCAAATCACTTACCTTAGCAAAGGGGAGTTTACGTTGGAAGAGAAGAAAAGATGAAGAGAGTTTCTAAGATATTTCTTTTTCCTTTTCTCTATTTCCCCCACATGTTATATAACATGAATTTTAAATTCTTTTTATTCCAAAAATACCAATTTACCCGTCCATCCTTCAATCCTTAATAAAATATCCTAGACAAAAACTTTCCAAATCAATCCTTGAACATTTTAATTTATTTAAATTAAACCGCTAAATTTTAAATCATTATATTTTAGTCAGTGACCCGATGGTTGGGGTATTACATTTTTCCAAGGTGATATTTTAAGAAAAAACTTTATCGCCTTCTTGAAATTCAATATCTTTTTGCTTCAAGTCTGTATAAGACTTCTGGCGATCCGATGCCATCTTGAGATTATCTGGAATTATCCTCACTTTATCCTTAACCTCTTTCAATAAATCAGGGCCAACAAGATTCTGATCTTTTAACTTGAACCAATTTAATGGTGTTCGACATTTTCTCCCATATAATGCTTCATAGGGAGCCATCTTGATGCTTGATTGATAATTATTGTTGTAAGCAAATTCTGTTAAAGGCAAATACTTTTCCCATGATCCCTTTCAGATATGATCGATAACTCCATGCAGTCGAACAATCTTTTTTATATGCAACTCTGCATATTTATCCAATGCATAGTCTATTTGCACTGAAATGAAATGTGCCGATTTAGTTAATCGGTCAACTATCACACAAAAAGGAATCCTTCTTATTTAATGTCAAAGGTAACCTTGTAACAACATCCATAGTAACTCTTTCTCACTTCCAATATGGAATAAAAACTAGTTGCAAGAATCCCGAAGGCACTTGATGCTCAGCTTTTACTTGTTGACAAGTCAAACATGTAGCAACAAACTCAATAATGGCTTTTTTTATACCCGACCACGAAAATCAACTCTTTATATCCTGATACATCTTGCTCTCGCCTAGATGCATAGTCAGTGGGTTATAATATGCCTAAGAAAGAATATATTTCTTCAAAACATCACTATACACCATATACTCTTTGCCAAACTTCGATTGTACTAGGACTGGTTCTTCTTTCAAAATCTCCTTTAGAGCTTCAAAACTTTCTCGACACTTCTTAGTCCAAGTAAATGAAAAATCCTTTCTTAAGTGATTGGTCAACGAAGAAGCAATCATCGAAAAGTTTTTTACAAACCTTCGATAATAATTAGCAAGTCCTAAGAAACTTCAAACCTCTGTAACATTCTTTGGAGGTTTCCACTCCACTATTGCTTGAACCTTCTTAGGATCAACTCTTATGCCTTTTGCAGAGACCACATGACCAAGAAAAACAACTTATGTCAGCCAAAACTCACACTTTGACAGCTTGGCATATAACTTTTTATCCTTAAGTATCTCGAGTACATTTTGAAGATGGGCATCATGCTCTATCTTTGTTTTCGAGTATACCAGAATATCATCAATAAATACCACCAAAACCTAATCCAAGTAAGGTTTAAATACTCAATTCATCAAATCCATTAATGTTTTCGGGGCTTTTGTCAAACCAAACGACATTACCACGAACTCGTAGTGCCCATATCATGTTCTAAAAGTTGTCCTTGGAATATATTCCTCTTTAATCTTTAACTGGTGATATCCCAATCGAAGATCAATCTTAGATAAAACTGGTGCTCCTTTAATTTGATCAAACAAGTCATCAATCCTCGGAAGAGGATACTTGTTCTTGATAGTCACATTGTTTAATTGTCGATAATCTATCCATAATTGCATTGATCCATCTTTTTTTTCACGAACAAAACTGATGCACCCAAGATGAAATACTCAGTCTAATGAATCTTCGATCTAGCATCTCTTGCAATTAGGCCTTTAATTCTTTTAACACTGTCAGGACCATTAGATAAGGAGCCATCGAAATAGGCGTTGTACCTGGAAATATGTCAATACCAAAGTCCACCTCTCTGTCTGGAGGTAATCCAGGTAACTCATTAGGAAACACCTCTGGATACTCTCGTAATATTTGAATGTCTTCCAACATAACTTCGACAGTTATTGTATCTAACACATTCTCTAAAATTACTTGACATACTTTTGACAACAATTTATTAGAAGTAAAAGCTGAAATCGCATTGAATAAGGGATTTACCCTTTCTCCAACAAATATTTTCTCTAAACCCTTTTCATCCTTTAAAAATAATATTTCAAACGAAAATCTAACCAACCATAGTAGAAAGATAACCAATCCATGCCTAAGATTATCTCGAATTCCTCAAATGGTAATTCCAACAGGTTACAGGAAATTGTACTCCCTGTATCTTTATCGGACACTCATAACAGATCCTCTAATCTTCGCACTATGTCACAGCAGATTAATAGCCACAATATCACTAGAAATAAGATCTAAATAAATTCCCCTATCCTTAAGTAGCTTTTCACTAATATAAGAGTAAGTAGAACCATGATCTATCAATACAAAAATAGGTTCATCAAATAGATAAAAGGTACATGCGATAATCTCAGGAACATTTATTTCAACATCAGTCTTGATGTGATAAAGTCGTGCAGTAGTCTTGCCTTCACGATTAGATACCACCTCAGTCGTTCCTGATTTGCTACCCTTTTTACTTCCACCTCGTTTGCAGTGCTGCTACTGATTGATCTGGATAAAGTTTTGGACATCTATTTCTATATGTCAAGCTTGCTTGCAATTATAGCATTTTCCCTCATTGAGTCGACATTAACCAAAATGATTCTTTCCACAGAATTCACATTATGGTTTAAGATGAAATCTTGAACCTTTAGTATCTATTAAGCTGTCAGTGCCTACCTGGACTTTCCTCCAGAAAATCCCTTTATACCAGTGGATACTAATGAAGTATAATTTTTCAGCTGTTGACCCTTGTTGCATTTGGAAACCGGTGTATAGTAGAATTTCCAAACCTTTTGTTTGTCTGAGCTATCTTCGCCTCCAGATCATAAATGTCAACTGTTTCCATAGCTTCAGCCTTGTTGACTGCTTCTTGAAAAGCATTAAAATGATGAGAAACCAAAATTCTCTTATATTGAGGGTCCAATCCAAAAATAAACCTATTAATTCAAGATTTTTTCGTCTGATGAAACTCTAAAGCTAAACGACTCAGATTGTGGAACTCACATTCATATTCATAAACTGCTTCAAATTTAGGAACTTTTGCATCATTTCATAGATGTACACATCCCTAATATACTTTTCCTTGAATTCTCTCTGAAAGAATTCATGTGTGATTTGCTCAGGGGAAAATTATGTGACGACTGTATTCCACCACACACTGGCTTGCTCTATCAGTTGAGACATAACCCCTTCAAATTTTTCCTGATCATCACAAGGAATCCTGCTCAGATGATCTTAACATCATTCAACAAGAAATCAATAGCCATTGGATCGGTGTCTGTATCACCTCGAAAAATCAGGTGTTCTTATCTTCCTCAGTTCTTTCAGAACTGACATTGGGGTTCAATGATTGATAATGTTATCCAGAGCTTGTAAGAACAACCCCCAATCTTTAATGTGCATATATCCTGTTGATTCAAATTAGACGACTCTACATTAGGCTAAGCATTAGGTGGATTCTGGTTCACCTCATTACTCCCACTTTTTGTAGATATAACATACTCGCCTGCCCTACTAGATTATTGATGATCTGACATCTAAACACAATCAAAATAATCTAACATTAGTAAAGAGTAACTTAACTCACTAACAAGCATTATCATAGTATATATACAACTATTAGTAAACTTTTGACTTCCTAGTGGCATACATAAAATATTAACTTAATATAGACATTTTCCATGTCCAGAAATAACTAAACCTGTAGCTCTGATACTAATAAATGTAGCACCTATAAACTGTAAACTTAAACCCATTTAGGTAATAGATGTCACATGAATTTCTTTAAAACATTTCCCAACCAAAAGTGATTTAAATTGTTTTCTTAAAATGGTAATTGATAATATAGAAATATTATCTCAAGTAAAACTATCACATGATATTTAAAACATATATATGTATATTAAATATATCTACTCAAAATAATAATAATATTGGTTCATATTATCCATATTTAGAAGAGCATAAAATGATTCAGTTTATCCATTACAAACCAATTTTCAAAATAGTTAAATAGAGCCAATAGGACATTCTTAAGTACATGCCACTAAACTAAATCAAAATTACATCATAGGATGTTTTACTGATTTATTCCATCATGCTTGGAGTTTCTCTGTACACTTTACTTATAATCCTAGGTTTTAGCTATGCGTGAAAATCATCACACGCTAAGTATATACTTAGTGAGGCAATTAAAAATAATAAACGGTGCAATACTCATCATGTATGAAATTTGATATCATTTTCCAATGTCATAATCAAAACGACATAATATAAATAAAAATCATTTTATCAATAATTATTTCCCACAATTTTAATCCATGAGGAAACATGTATATGAGTTAAATATTGCACAATAGTGCTAAGGTCGAGCATTGCTCACCTAATAATGCACCGTAGTGCTGAGGTTGGGCTTTGCACCAAACTTGTATATTGCGTCTTTATTTGACACTCTAGTACTACTTAAATTTGTAGCTGCTAGACTCTATGGCATGCTATTAATACCACTGAACCTCAATAACATACGTGGGCATCTAGTCATGAATTAAATCATCCATGGCAACGTATAACCATGTAATAAACATTAGGGCAGTTCATACCCAAAATAACATCCATGTGAAAATCTCATGCTGATAAAACAATGTAGACTTGTCACAAGTCTTCCTGATGATGTATAAAACATCTATGTACAATGTCATGCATGTATTGCACTCACCTTGACATTTTTATTTATCAAAAGATTTGCCTCACTATGCTCCACACTAAATCCTTTTATATTTATTCGATTTGCTTCAATCACAAAAAAATAATCACAACATTTACAAAATCACAAATTGATATCGATATATATGTTAGTATTGTACTAACATAAACATGTCTCCAAAACAAAATCCATAATATACTTGAAACTTATTTTCTACCAAAATACTTAACACTTAATAATTCCTTTTAATATTGGAACCAACTTTTCTAATTTACACAAATGGTCCTTCATAATTTTATCACTTAAATTTTTAATACCAAGATTACAACATTAAATTTATTACCATCCAAGTGCTTTTACAAAGGCACAATTACATTTAAGCACCCCAACTATATGAATATTGCACTTAAATCACCAAACTTTTCAAACTTCCAAAATGGTCATTTTCACATCTTAACACTCAGTTCAATTGCAAAACATAAATTTATAGCATAGTACATCAACTATTAGACAATTAAACAACCATTAAAAACTTTTCAAAAATTGCTAAATTGGTCCCCCAATCCTTACATAATGCTCCCACTTCCACTCAAGCATCTTGATAGGCTACAATAGACCAAACAGATGTTGATGTTCTACCTTAACTTACTGACAAGTCAGGAACCTAGCCACATAATCAGGAATATCTTTCTTCATGCTAACCCTATTGTATCCCTCTCTCAAATTATAATATATCTTATCTCCACTTGGGTGCATAACATAAGGGCTACTGTGAGCCTCACGGAGGATAACCCATTTCAACTCTACATCTTTAGGCATACAATACGAACCCTTAAAGAACAATATTCCATCTTGGCCAAAAGTGAAATTTGAGGTAGACCCCTTTTCAACTTGTTCAATAATAAAAAGTAAGGAGCTATTAGCATATTCTTCGCTTTAATCTTCTTGGTCAATGTAGGCTTAATCTGAAACTCTGCTAACAGAATGCCATCATTATATAACTTCATCTTGGTAAATTAGATCGGATATTGCCTTACGGATCAAAGCATTAATGATAAAATTAGCTTTACTTGGGTGGTTGTTAATCTCACAGTCATAATCCTTGAGTCGAGACATTGTCGCTACCACATATTAAGTTCTTTCTAAGTAAGAAGATACTTTAAACTCTTATAATCGATAAAGATACAACACTTCTATTTATGGAGATAATGCCTCCAAACCTTCAAGGCAAAGACCATAATTACAAACTCTAGATCATAAGTCGGGTAATTACTCTTATACGACTTTAGCTGATGAGACGAAACTAGAGCTTGGGTCAAAACTGTCTTCAATTGATGAAAGCTCTCATACTAAGCATCACCCAGATGAAAAGAACACTAATCTTGGGTTACTTTCAACTCATGATGGTCTCAATCTTGCTCGGATTGACTTGAATACCTCTCTAATAGATAATATGCTTAATGAATGTCACCTCTTGAAGCAAGAGTTCACATTTTCTTAGTTTGTTATATAGATGATGCTCTTTTAGTGCATGTAGAAAAATCCTCAAGTGTTCATCTTGTTCTACCTCATTCTTGGCATAAACCAAAATATCATCAATGAACACAACTAAAAACTTGTCTATGTTAGGCCATAACACACTATTCATTGAATTTATAAAGGTTGCTGGTGCATTTGTTAACCCAAATGGCATCACTAAAAACTCATAATACCCATTTCTGGTATTAATAATAGTCTTCACAACATTAGAGTCTGTCACCTTCAACTGATAATATCTAGATCGAAGATCATTTTCGAGAATAGAGTGGCTCCGTATAACTGGTCAAATAAATCATTAATCATTGGTAGTGGATATTTTTTCTTGACCTTCAAGCTGTTCTACTTTCGATAGTTAATACACAGTCTGAATGATATATCATTCTTTTTCACAAATAAAGTCGAAACTCCTCAGGGTGAGGTATTGTGCTTGATAAAACCTCAATTAATTAATTTTCGCAGTTGAGCCTTTAACTCTTTAAATTATTTCAAATCTATACAATATAACACTATATAAATATGTGTAGAGCCCAAATAAGTCTCAACCTCGAACTCTAAGTCTCTATTCAGAGTACCCCAAGCAACTCCTCAGGGAAGACATCAGAAAACTCGCTAACGGTACAAATTTACTTGATATTGGATAGAGAGACTATATATTCATAATAAAGGCAATGAATGTCTCATATCCATTTTGGATAATCGAGTGAGCAGTAAAAGCTGATACTATATATTCAGAACTCTTTAGAGTAGCCCTCCTTAACCAAATAAAACTCCTCTAAAGGAAGCTTCATAAGATCAAGCAGGAAAATTTCTCCTTAAACCTCAGAAGAACAATATCGAAATACTTTATTCATAACCATCGATTGCCTCACTAAGCTCATAATAATAAAAAACTTGGTGTCCTCAACCAAAATCTAGAGGTCTCGAGAATAGAACTCAAAACATAGAAGTGGGAGGAATTGTTGTCTAGTACTGCAAAGTATGGAACAAAATAAATAGTAAATGTACCTACGATAACCTCTAGCTTATCTCTGTCATCTCGATATTTTTTAGTATAAACAAGAGTTGACAATCTAGCCTCAGATACAACTAGCCCTCCACTATGTTGTGAACGGGCTCTACTGTAAGTCTTCAAAGTAGATCTAGAAACTCTTCACTAGTTACAACTTCTAGTTAGGACATGAATAGAAGCCTATGAATATGCATGAGTCTAGATGGATGTCCATTCTATAGAAGTTAGATGTGGGCAACTCTTTATAAAATGACCATTGGATCCACATCGAAAGTAAAAACCCATCTTCTTTTTACACTCTCCCCCATATCGATTTCCATAAAACTCTCAAATAGACACAAGAGAGAAACTTGATGAATCACCTTGACTAACAAATAAGGGTGGAGGTATTATAAGCCTAGAACCAGTATTACTCTCATAGGGACAAACAATACGAGTCCTCTTCTCAAGAATTACATAAGACTCATTTAGGACAAAAGACCTCATAAATTATTCTTGATCTATTTGGTCTCTAACAAGAGCCATAGCATCAACATCTTTAACATATTTCCCTCTCCCCTTCAAAACATCAAATACCTCATCCTGATGGGTTATCAACTATCTACATAGCTCATATCTGAGTCCTCGAGCAAACTTCCTACATCTATCCCTCTTAGTAGGTACCATATTAGAACCATACTTTATCATCTTCAAAAATTCCATCTCATACTTGAAAATCATATATCTGAACCAAATCCTAAAATTATTGTCATCCCTTAGCCAAATATGGCTATCTAAGTAAATGATTCTTGAAGCTTTCCTTGAAAAAAATCTCATCTCAGATGATTGATTGGAACACTGCTAAAAGACTCCTACCAGGTGTGGGCATTCCCAACTAGCATCGAAATGAATCCTAAATATCTCCTCACTGGATCTAAACCAAGTTGGTTCATGTGTCTTTCAGTGTCATAAAGAAAGTCCTGAAATTCATTAAGAGCTCAGCTCCATCAATCGGGCCTCTAAATATTCTAACCCTATTAGTAATAAGGGTTTGAGTGATAAAAACTTTAGCTATGGTGCCTACTGCTTTGATCACACCCTGAATCAATTTTCTGTCTAGTGTCTCATCTATCACAGCTCTCATAAACTCAGTCCCAATGACTGACACTCCTTTAACGAGTGTCTTCATTTTGATAATAAGGGCAGACAGTGGATCTATTAGAATTGAAGGACCTATAGGGATATGAGGATCTATTGGAAGCGATGTGTTTATAATTAGATCAGTGAATCGAGTAGCTGAACCTCAACCACTAGAGGTTCATGACCTCGTCTAGCTCTTATATCGATGGATCTTAGGGCTTACTATACATAGATTTGGCACTAGAGTACCACACATAGTTAAACTTATGAAAATTTGGTGACATGACCTTTTTTAGCAAGTTTTTAAAAAATATTTTAAAAAATATTTTTATTTAGGACTTTTCCATAGTCCGATGTTTAAAAATAAAAAGCTCTGATACTAATCATATGTAATCCCCTAGACCCAACTTATACATTATGACCAGATCTAGGGAATTACATGAAATTCTTTCAAAACATTTTTCAATATGGCCAAAACCGTAATGAAAACATAAAATATCATGTTTAAATACAAAATACCAAATAACCAAAGTTAAAATAACACAAGCATTAAAATAGTAATAATCCATACATCAGTAGTAAAAAAATATGTATAGGCACATGTCACCAAAATAAAGATAGTTTAGAAGATGAAAACATTCTAATGAAATATACAATATTGAAAAGGGGAAAATTGAGGGAGTGATATAAGGAGCTCAATGTGTTCTAGTAAATACAATAAAAACATAGTAGAAAAGTCACAATAAAGTTTTTAGTAAAATCATTTAGTCAGCCTTTAACTGTATACCAATATGTAATTCCCAAGAATTGCATCCACAAGAACTTACCCTATACTCATTGAGTATATGAGCCAACGAAAGGTAACCACTCACCCTATCCGAAAGATAGGAGCCCACCTAAGGGGATATCTTAGGTCCATAAGAACTTACTATATGCACAAAGAAGATGAGTCATCTTAAGGGAGTTCTTACTCTAGGCTCATTGAGCTAAGAGCCTACCCAAGGGTCGCCTTAAGTTCTCAAAGAATTACTAGCCTGATCAGAGTTGAACATTCAGAGACTTCATATCATATCCTAGAAAGTATCCCAGCAAAACAATTTTAGATAGTACTATTGAACCTTTATTTTGATATAACAAATAAGGGAAAAATGTTTTTGGACTTAATTGAATTTGTTGAAATGATTCAAAAATAATTTAAAGTCCACAAAACTTGAAAAATATTTTCCAAGTATTTTTGACTTGATCTTCACCTTAAAGTATGTTTAGAAACTCACAATAAGTCAAAATATTCAATTTTTGGAGTAAGGTTTTGAAATCCCTTTTAAGGTTTTGAAACCTTTGAGGAAAACTGCTCAAAAATGTCAAAATTTCCTTATATTTTCGAAACCTCCTTGCTAGTTTTAGAACCCCCTTGATTGGTTTCTAAACCCCTAATTTGGAAACCCCTTGACTTGTTTCTAAGCTCCCATATATGGTTTCTTAACCCCCTATTCCAATGTTTATATTTTTTTAAGAGGGCTTTGAAATCCCCATAAGTGGTTTTAAAACCACGGTGCAAAAATGCTAAAATTAAGAGGATTAAAGGTTTCCTATTGCTCCAAAACATCCCTAATAGTTTCAAACAATCAAGGATACTTGATTTCTTTCATTTTTCTCTTGAAGTTTAATAGTTACAAATTAAGGGGATTAAAGGTTTCCTAATAGTTTCAAATTAAAATAACCCAAGGATACTTGAAGAAGGTTACTACACCTATCTAAGCTTGGTGAACAAGAGAAAAGAGTTTTCATTTCTTTCATTTTTCTCTTGTACGTAAGTGTATAAAGCTTAATTGTATATCTTTTGTTCTTATTCTTGTTAGCTTAATCATTGTAAACACCTACTTAGAGAGGTCTTCTTGTTTATTTAAGTTATCATTTATTGAATAGGGGATTGGTTCTAGTTTTGCCTTGAAAAACTAGGGAATTTTAAAGGTTACTCTTGAGCTTAGAAAAGGAAAAAACAAATTAGTAGATTTGTTAAAATCCTTAGTTAGCAAGTTAAGGTAGTGGATTTAGACTCCATTAACAAAGTTGAACCACTATAAATCATTATCCAAATTGTAACGCCCCAAATATTGGATTAGTAGTTTTAGGTTAACTCGAGTGGGCTTAAATAAATCCTTTAGCCTAATGGAAAAGCTTGGATGAAGTTAGCTTTGGGTTTGGGCTTGGTTTTGACTAACATGTTTCGAAAAGGAGAGTTTTAAAATAAGGATAATACTAGAGTGACCAAAAGTGTGATTATACCATTCAAGAATTCAAAGGCTAAAATCCATTAAAGCTTTATGACTTCACGTATGAAAACTCCCCCTTCATATCCCATTTTCACCATTTCTTTTGTCTTCTTCTTCATTCATTCAAAAACGCTTTCGTATATCATCTTAAGAAAGGTAAGTGCTTTATTAATTTTCAAGCCTTGTCCAACAACACCAAGGTAAGAACCTCAATCTTTTCCTCTTAAACTTCAATTCAAGCTCTCATTTGTAAGTTTTAGTGAATCAAGTCAAAATGTGGGTTTAGTGGGGGGTTTTAGAAAATTATTGGAAACCAGCTCATTTTTGAAGAGTTTAAGCTTATGAGATGCTCTAAATTCCTTCATAATCTTCAAAACAACATTAGTAATATCTATGCTTAATTCGTGTTTAGTGAAAGAAGTTTGAGGAACCTCTCAAGCCAAGGGGTAGGAGAAGCTAGTGCTTAATTAAGCTTTTGGGGAGTTCTCAGCAGCGTATGGCATTAGATAACTCACTTCTAACTCAACTCTACCACATGTAGGACGTTAAAATGTGTTTTGGTAAGTTGCATGAGTATAAAAACATATTCATCGTATAATTCATAAATCAATTTTTTTCAACATGTTTATCGACTTTTATGACCTCTATAATCATACATAAGACTTTAATAACATTTGAGACCCTCAATAGGCTTTTAGCATGAAAGTTAGCATTTTTGTATCCAAAATAGGGCATGTCTAGACGCGAGTATCGATATTGGAAGAATAAAACCGATACTAGTTTTCAGCCAGAGTGTAAAATCAACATGGAGTATCGATACTCATTCAAGGAGTATTGATAATAAAAAGTTAGACTCGATACTCATGGGGTGGTATCGATACCGAGGGCTTAAATCAAAATATCGAAGTAATTTTTGGTATTGGTACTTAAGGGAGTATCGATACCCAAGGTATAGTATTTATACATTCTATAGGAGTATCGATACTGAGGTATTTTTCAAGAAATCAGATCTAAATTTGGTATCGATACTCAGGTCAGAATCGATGCCTCAACACCAAAGTATGGATACCCAACCAAGATTATTGATACTACCCTTCCAAAATCAACCTAAAATAGTCAGTCATTATTGATACCAAAAGGTGGGCATTGATACCCAAGGTTCAATATTGATACTGAATCGTTAATATCAGTACCAACATACAATTTTCAATAAATAATCTAATGGTTCAAGGATCAGACTTGAGGGGTCCAATAACATCAGAATACCAACAAATAAAATTGTAGTGAGAATCTTAATTAACTTAGAACAGTTAGAAATAGTAATAGCAAGGGTGAAATAAAATTTACCTTGTTTGATGCTCGGGACACTGTTAGGACACTATAGTCTCTTTAGCAGAATAAAACAATCAATTGGATATCCAGTCAGTTCCAAGGCACTTAACCGTCAGCTGGGCGTAGATGCCCCAAGACACAATGGAGTAGGTTGGTCGCGGGTATGTTTTCGATGTAGTTTCGGATCTCACCTTAGAATACCCAAGGGTATTCAACCAGGCTAGAGGGGTGCGTAAGCTTTGAGATGAAGAACCCTTAGCCATACCATGATGCCAACCACAACATAGTAGATTAGTACTTCTTATGTCTTTATACTTGTGTCACTAGCTAGTGCATTTAGTGAATGCATGTAGTAAAGTACAATTATCAGTAGGGCACTAAGCTACTAAGCTCAATGTTCAAAATGAGTTTTCTTGCGCAAGTTCTTAGGAGGTCATTCGTGTGGAGTTATCGTCATAAGATATTCCAGTGTAGTAGTTCAAGATCAGCCAGAGTATTCAAAGTACGTCTTGAGTCATTCTTAGAGAGCATGTACTATTTATGGACCTTTATATTCACTCGTAACTCTTTTTTATTCAAACTTAGTATTGTCGTATTTGAACTATTTTGGGAGCTCCCTATATTTGTAAACAATATTATTGCATTTTATTTTGTTTTCCATGAATGGATTTTTATCATATTCTTTATAGTCATTTAACTTAAATGAAATTTTTTTGGTTAGCTACTTTAATGGTCTCATGTGACATCGTGGTTCAGTGATCTTCGGTTAGATTAGATTAGGTGTTACATTTAGTGGTAGAAGAGCGTCAAGTTTAGTTGTTTCTATGATCCGCAGGTTAGAGATAATCAGCGTCTATACTTGTACATACCACTAGATGTGTCAAGAGTACTATAAAGATTGAAATGACGATAATAAAACTATTTCATTCTAATTTCAGAATGGTAGACGACCCATTATACAGGGGTTAAAAATCATACCTCTCTGGCAACTGATTTTAGGGATGGATTTATCCTGGAGTAAGATCAGCAGAGTGCTCCGGTAGACGTAGGGGTTGAGGAAGCAACTTTCTTCAGGGACCTTACCTCCATTCTTAGGGAGATAACTAGATCCCTACTCAGTACTTCCGGTGCACCACCTCCTCTAATAGCACCTCCAGCTACCGTAGTACCCATAAGTCCGATGTAGAAAGTCTCCACAGGTATAAGACTACCGAGTTCTTTGGTACAAGGAATGGTGATCCCATCGTAGCTAACCAGTGGCTCAAAGATACCCTCGACACCCTTAGGAAGTTATACCTTACCCCTGAGGGTAAGCTTGAGTGTGTCAACACCCTTCTCAAGTGTGGTGCTATACACTGATGAGAGACCTTAGAGATGGCATTGGAGGTACAGAGGCTGGCTTGGGAGATTTGTTTAGTAGAGTTTTGCCAGAAATGCATTGGACATGCTTGCACCAATGATTTAAGGGAGTAGTTCTTACACTTGACCTAGGGGTATTGGTCAGTGTTGGATTATGAACGAGAGTTCCTCTGGTTGAGTAGGTATATGGTCGATCTAGTTCTGACAGAGGAGTACTGATGTCACATATTCATAGAGAGCTTACACCTTGACATTTTGTCGTATCTAGAACATACCCACCTAGAGTCTTTGCTTAGTTGACTAACTAGGAGAAGGCATTTGAGAGAGTTTTAGGTTGAAGGTTTAGTCAGACTGGTGAGGTTATAGGACAGTCTAAGAGAGCCACCAAGCTAGCCAGATCATCGCAGACTCTGGCCAAGAGTGTCCAAGAAAAGTCATGGATCAGAAAGACCCCCAATAGCATAGTCGAGGATGAATGGATAGAGTTTGGATCGAGAAGGTAGATTTGAGTCTAGGAGAAGAACTCTGACCTTAGTCTATAGATCTATTGCCAGCGAGTCAACCAGAGGTTTCTCCCATCCCGTTTACGATCAGTTCTAAAATAAGACATCTAAGTATATGCCATAAGGGATTTAGGGGTTGCTATAATTGCAGCTCTTTATACCACTTTTTCTGAGACTGGCCATAAGTTTAGGAAGCGACCTCAATAATGACATAGAGATCTACACCATCCATGCAGAGAAGGTGAGGGCCAACGAGAGGTGGTGGTACTACACCAGGACAACATAGTAGAGGGACAATCAGATAGATTAGTTTCTAGTACAAAGCCAAGAGTCGCCTTCAAATAGTACGTGGTGAGAGCCCGCGAGGAGTTTGATACAAATGATGTGATTTTAGGTACTTTCACATTGTTTTTCATCCCAATTACAACTTTAATAGATCTCATTTCTACCCACTCCTACATCTACTCCGATCTAGTTCAAGAATAGAAATCCCAACAGAAGATTTATAGGTATGAGTTTGAGTATCGCGCCCTATAGGTTTAGATGTTCTTGCAGACAAACTCAATAGATGATGCCTAGTAGAAATCCAAGGTCTAGTGGACGTAATGGACTTACCCTTCCAAGAGTTTGATATGATCCTATTCATGGATTGGTTGTCCGAACATGAAGCTAGTTTGAAATGCAAAGGGAGCAGCTCAAGCTCAGGACAGACAATGGCACCAAGTTAGTGATAGCTAGTAAGAAATTAGGCAAATGAAGGATAGTGTCAACCATAAAATCCAAGATGATGATCAAGCATAGATGTGAGGCCTACTTGGATCACGTGGTCGATACCCAAATCTCAGTTTCAACACTTGAGGATATCCGAGAAGTACAAAATTTTTCCGATGTGTTCTTAGAGGAGTTACCATGTTTACCACCTGATCTTGAATTGGAGTTTGGTTTTGAGGTAATTCTAGGCTCAGCTCTGGTGTCTATTTCTCACTATCACATGACACTGATAGAACTGAAGGAGTTAAAGGCTCACATTTAGGAGCTAATGGAGAAGGGTTTTATCTGAGCGGACTTTTCACCATAGAAACGCCGATTTTGTGTGTTAAAAATTTGGATGGGTTAATAAGGTTATATATCAACTACAAACAGTTGAACAAGTTAACCATAAAAAACTTTTACCCACTCCCATGATAAACGACCTCTTCGATCAGTTTAGAGGAGCTTGTGTGCTGTCAAAAATTGACTTGAGGTCCAATTATTATCAATTAAAGACGAAGGAAATGGATATAGCAAAGACAATTTTAGAACAAGATACAGTTATAACGAGTTCCTAGTAATGTCATTTGGAGTCACCAATGCCCCGACGACATTCATGGACCTATTGAACTGAGTCTTTCACCCTTACCTAGATCAATTCGTAGTGGTTTTTATAGACGAAATCCTTATGTACTCTCAATCAGAAGAGGATCATAACTGATATCGGTGTATCATTTTACAGACACTCCGAGACATGTCAGAAGATGGCATCAGAGTTGACCCTCAAAAGATTCAATCTATAGTCGATTGGGAGCCACCTAAGAATATGTCAGAGGTGCAAAGTTTTCTAGGTTTAGTTGGGTATTACTGTTGATTTATTTAGGGATTCTCGATAATAGCTACCCCACTGACCAAGTTTTTTAGAAGGGAGTTATTTTTGTGTAGGAGGAGAAATGATACAAGAGCTTCGAACAATTAAAGACAATACTAACCCAGGCCCCAATTCTTACCAAAGTAGAGTCGAGTAAAACTTTATAGTTTTTAGTGATGCATCGTTAAATGGTCTTGTGTGTGTATTGATGCATGAAGGCAATGTGGTAGCCTATGTATCATGTCATCTTAAACCTTATGAGCAGAATTATCCTACTAATGATATTTAGCTAGAAATGGTTGTATTTGCCTTGAAGATTTGGTGACACTATTTGTTTAGCGAGAAGTGACACATCTTCACAAATCAAAAGAGTCTCAAGTATCTACTCACTTAGAAGGAGTTGAATTTGAGATAGTGTATATGGGTTGAGTTACTTAAAGATTAAGACTATGTGATAGACTACCATCTAGGTAAGGTAAACGTGGTAGCAGATGCTTTGAGGAGAAAATTGATTTCATAGTTACGAGCTCTCCTTGTACGGTTAAGCTTATTTAGTGATGGTGGGTTGTTAGTCGATTTGTGAGTCAAGCTAGAGTTGGTTGAAAAGACTAAGAGGTTACAAAGTTCAGATGATCGATTTAAAAATTTGGTTGAACAGGTTCGTTGAGGCGAGTAATCGGGTTTTGAGTTACTCGAGGATGGTTTGTTTACTTTAGAAGGCATTTGTATATGCCCACAGACGTTCAATTACGTAGTAAGATCCCTCACAACGTACATTACAGCCTACTATCATTTCACCCTGGTAGTAATAAGATGTACTATGAGCTTTGACAATTGTATTGGTGGTCGGGTAAGAAAAGTGAAGTGTCAGAGTTTGTCACTAGGTGCTTAGTGTGTTAGCAGGTTAAAGAGGAACACTAGGTTCCCTCATGTTTACTTCAACCTATTCAGATTCCTCAGTAGAAATTGAACAGAGTGACCATGGACTTTGTGATCGGGTTACCTACGACCAAGAAGAGACATGACACAATTTGGGTCATAGTCGATCGTTTAACTAAATCAACCCATTTTCTCCCAGTCAAGATGGCCTATACCTTAGAGAAATTAGTTCATTTGTACATCTGTGAGATAGTGAGGTTGCATGGTGTACCAATTTCCATCGTATCAGACAGAGATCCTCGATTCACGTTTCAAGAAATCCTTTCATGAATCCCTCGACACCAAACTAAATTTCAGTATTATTTTCCACCCTTAGACATATGACCAGCCAGAGCGTGTTATTCAGATCTTAGAGGAAATGCTTAGGTGCACCATTATACACTTCGAGGGTAGTTAGGAGGACTATTTGCCTTTAGTGGAGTTTACCTATAACAATAGTTTTCAGTCGAGCATTCAGATGGCTTTGTATGAGGCCTTTTATGGGTGCAGGTAGAGATCATATGTAGATTTAAAGCTTAAGGATATAGAGTTCTCAGTTAGGGATAAAGTGTTCCTTAAGGTTTTCTAATTGAATAAAGTGTTTCATTTTGGTCGCAAAAGAAAGTGTACCTAACGCTTTATAGGGCCATATAAATTACTCGATAGGGTTGGACCAGTTGCTTACCAGTTAGCCTTACCACCAGAGTTGGTGTGTATCCACAATATGTTCCATGTATCCATGCTCAAGTGATATCATTCTGATCTTTCTCATGTCATCCCTTGAAGCAAGTAGAGGTTAGTCAGGACATGACCTATGGGGAGGACCTGATTTGAATCTTAGCTAGAGAGTTTAAGGAGTTAAGGAACAATATGATTCCTTTGGTAAAAGTGCTATGGAGAATCCATGGCTTCAAAGAATTGACTTGGGAAACTGAATAGGACATGCAACTTCAATATCCTTATCTTTTCTAACTAAGTAAATTTCAAGGATGAAATTTCTTTCTAGGATGGGAGTGTTGTAATGCCCCGAATCTCGGACTAGTAGTTTAAGGTTAACTCGAGTGGGCTTAAACATGAAAAAGCTTGGGCCAAGTTAGCTTTGGTTTGGGCTTGGTTTGGCCCAACATGTGTTAAAAATAAGAGTTTTAAAATAAAGATAAAACTAGAGTGACCAAAAGTGTGATTATACCATTCAAAATTTCAAAGGTTGAAGTCCGTTAAAACTTGATGACTTTAATTCTAAAAACTCCCCCTTTATATATCATTTTCACAATTTCTTTTGTCTTTTTCTTCATCCATTCAAATGCTCTTTCCCATAGCATCTTAAGAAATGTAGGAGCTTTATTCCATTTCAAACCTTGTCTAACAACACCAAGGTAATAACCTTAATCTTCTCCTCTTAAGCTTCATTTCAAGCTCCATTTGTAAGTTTTGGTGAAGCAAGCCAAAATGTAGGTTCAGTGGGGGGTTTTAGTAAAACCATAGGAAACTAGCTTGTTTTTGAAGAGTTAAGCTTATGAGATGCTTTAAATTCCTTCCTAAGCTTCCCAAAAACATTAGTAACATCTATACTTAATTCGTGTTTAGTGGAAGAAATTGGAGGAACCTCTCAAGCCAAGGGGAAGGAGAATCTAGTTCTTGGTTGATCTCTTGGAGAGTTCTCAGCAGCTTAGGACATCAAGCAACTCACTTCTAACTCAACTCTACCATATGCAGGACATTGAAAAGTATCGATACTCCTTGTTGGGTATCGATACTTTGGTGATGAGGTATCGATAGTGACTTGAGTACCGATACCTAATTTAGATTCGATGTCTTTGATAATACCTTAGTATCGATACCCCTATGGAGAGTATCTCACTTGAGTATCGATACCAAAAATTACTTTGATGTTTTGATTTGATCCCTGGTATCGATACCACCCTATGAGTATTGAGACTAGCTTTGTAGTATCTATAGTCCTTGAATGAGTATCGATACTCCATGTTGATTTTACACTGATTAAAAAACAATATCATTACTTACTCTCGTCCAGACATGCCCTATATTGGGCACAAAAAATAGTAACTTTTCATGCTCAAAGGCCCACTAAGGGTCCCAAATGTTATTAAAGTCCTATGCATGATTATAGGGGTCATAAAAAGTCTATAAACATGCTGAAATAACTGATTTATGAATTCTACCATGAATATCAATTATCAATGAGGCACTGAGCTCATAAGCTCAACGTTCATAATGTAGTTTTCATGCGCAAGTTCTTAGTGATGTGGTTACGCCTACACTAGATCTAGAAGTGATGGTACAAGGTCCCATTACTCAATCTAGAGCCAAGCAATTTAGGGAAGTACTATTAACTAAGTGTCATGAAGCTCTCAATTCATTTGACAAGTTAACACTATCTAATGCTAAGTTATATAATGTTTTAATAGCTGAAATGTAACTAAACATATCCACATCTTTATATTACTTACTGCATGATATTATTTCCATTCCTTATTAAGTATATTAGTGATTTGAATTAGTCTTACATCATTTAGATAAGTTTCATTTCATTCATGAATTGACAACATGTTCATCTTTAATTTCTTAGCTCATTTCAATTCAATGCAACTCACAAGTCATTTATATTACCTCTTTTATATATAAACCTCTTATACTAAGCTAATGATATCCATCTATAGCTCCTAAGCAAGTATTCTCACATGGTAGCATGCATTTACATTCATTCCAACTGATTCACATTAATTTACCTTGTTTGCTTTGAAAATATAGGTACACAGATGCACGACACACATTAGGGTAGCTTGTGGGAGTATTTGACACTTTATGGTATCTCATAATTAGCTCACAATCTCCATGGTAGCTAATGGAAGGCCATGGGAAGCTCAATTCAGCTAGATGAGCTAAGGGCTAGCTAAACTCAGCTCAGTGGACTAAAAGAAACTAAGGTTGCTAAAAGTGACCAAATGGGCAATTGAAGGCAGCTAGGAGAGTTGCTAAGGAGCCAAGAAAGACTCATCTAGGAAGCTCATTCACAAACAATCACTTTCTTGCTAGCTAGCTACTCACTCAAGCAAGCTTGGAGGAGGACCAATTCACGCCCAAGATGATGCACATGACCAACCTTCATCCTATGTACAAGGCTCCTAGAACCCCCATTTGATTCCCATGTGATCAGCAAGGCATGTGCTATGCTTGTTACTTCTCCTAGGTGCACCAAGCATCCAACTAACATCATCATTCGACCAAGGCATGTATTGCTTCAATTGGGTGCCAAAATGAAAGGATTCAAGCACTATTCAGCCAAGACTCATGACTCCCCATCCTTACCGAAACATCACAATGTTTTTTTCAAACAATTATGTATTTTTATAGGACACAAGGGCTTGCTGAATCACCATGTATACATTCGTCCATATCCCTTCATTTCTATAAATAGGCTAGTCCTTTTTATTTGTAAACACACCTTTCATATATTTTATTCAAGTAAGATTTCTCTCTTTTCTCAAATCATTGATGACTTTTATCGACTTATCAAGTATTTCTATACTTGTGGAATCTATCATTTTCCATTTGATACTTGTGGTTCCTAGATTAATATCTAGTGGGTATAAGTCCTTTCTACCACCCCTTAATTAGATTTATAAGGCTGGGCCTTTGCTCTTTTATAGCTCTGGTTCTTCCTTAGTCTATTAAGATAATATCCTACCCATTCCCTTTGTTTCATAAGCCCAAACCATTTCCATATCAACCATACTCCCGCAACCAATTCTTATATAAAAAAATAGCCTTCCATATTCTCCTACGTCAACTACCAAGCCACTCTATTTGAGCCATTCACTTATTTGCAGGTTGTTTTGCTTTCTTCTTAGATCCACAATCAATCAAAGGTACAAGTATCTTACATCAACCGGTATTCAGAGCTTCGGTGGAAGAAGTAACGTGCAGCAACAACAACAACAACAATGACTCAAAATACAAAAAGAAGTGCAAGTGAAGAAAGTTCAAAAATCAGCAAAGAAATTGCAAGCATTCAAAAAGAAAACAAATAGAAAAGAAAAAGAAAATTGCAAAGAAAAAGTAGTTGAAAGTACAAACAACAAGTTTTCATCATAAAGCAAGTCAAGTAAGCATTTCTAATTGATTGTGGTGATAGAAAGGTTGTTAAGTGACTTTGCTATAAGTAACCCCTTTTCTTCTTCCTTTTACTTATTTTAAGCCACCTTATTAAATTATATTTACTTTTCCATACCTACTAACCATTTGCAACCGACACAAAACAAGTAAGATTACTTGATATAGTTTTAAGTAAAGTCTACTTAGAACTTGAGACAAGGAGACATAGAGGAAAAAAGATTGAGCGTGAGAGACTAGAAGAGGACAAGTAAAAGCCTTGAAGTCCTAGAGTACAAACACGAGAGGATTGAGTTTCATTCAAGTTTTCTTTGGAGTGAATTCTTGAGGTTTTATGTGGCCATTACTGGTGAGGTCCTTTTAACACATTTTCTTATTTTTCTAACGTGTCTTTTCCATCTAGTATTGTTGTAGTTAAGAGACCCTTGAACATTCAAAGTCAAGGAGATTAAAAAAGAGAGGGTATCTTACAAACCAAATGTCATGTGAAAGAAAAAGTGTTCATAATGATCATTGATGGAGGAAGTTGCACGAATGTAGCAAGCACCCACATGGTAGAGAAGTTTGGCCTAAAGACTTCCAAGCATCCTTACCCCTACAAATTGCAATTGTTAAGTGACGTAGGAGAAGACAAGGTCATTAAACAAGTAGTTATTCCTTTCTCCATTGGAATATATAAGGATGAAGGCCTTTGTGATGCAGTGCCAATGAGTGCAAGCCACATTATTCTTGGACGTCCTTGGCAATTTGATAAGAAGGCTACTCATTATGGATTATCCAATGAGTATTCATTCCAACACCAAGGGAAAAAGATCATGTTGGCACCTATGCTTTCAAATCAAGTCCATGATTTCTAGGTGACCCTTAAAGACGTATAGAATAATGAGAGAAAGAAAAGAAGACCAAAGAAAGAAATACTCAAAAGATGAACATACATGCCAGCATAATAGATGTTCGGAAGCATTTGTCCACATAGAAGGCTATACTTGTGCTTATGTACAAGGAAAACTATCTACTTACTAACCCTCCTGAAGGCTTGCCTTCTTCTATTTATAATCTTTGCAGGAATTCAAAGATATATTTCCCGAAAAAATTCTAGTTGGCCTACCACAAATTTAGGGGATTGAACATCAAATTGATTTCATTCCCGGAGTCAACATTCCCAATAGACCAGTATATCGGAGCAATCTTGAAGAAACCAAAGAATTACAAAAGCAAGTGAAAGAACTTCTAGACAAATGATACATTCAGGAAAGTTTGAGTCATTGTGTTGTGTCGATCTTGTTGGTGCCAAAGAAAGATGGAACTTAGAGGATGTATGTAGATTGTAGAGCCGTGAATCAAATCACCATCAAGTATAGGCATCCTATATCTCGGTTGGATGATATGCTTGATGAACTTAGTGGCGCTAGCATATTCTCCAAGATTCATTTAAAAAGCGATTACCATCAAATTAGAATGAAGGAAGGCAACGAGTGGAAGACCGCTTTCAAAACCAAACAAGTTTGTATGAATGGTTAGTCGTGCCTTTTAGCCTAACTAACGCCCCAACACTTTCATGCGTTTAATGAATCATGTCCTTCAGCCTTACATCAATATGTTTTGTGTTGTTTACTTTGATGACATCTTGATATACAATAAGTCTCTAAACGAACATGCTGATCATTTAAGGTCTATTCTTAGGTCTTTGAGAGGAGAGCACTTATATGCTAATCTCAATAAGTGTACTTTTTGTATTGACAAAGTTACCTTCTTAGGCTTTATTGTAAGTTCATAGAGTTTAGAGGTTGATCTAGAAAAGATCAAAGTAATCCAAGAGTGGCCAAGACTTACTAATATCAGTCAAGTCCAGATTTTCCATGGTTTGGCTAGTTTTTACCTCATATTTGTACAAAATTTTAGTTCTATTACCACTCCCTTAACAGGAATTATTAAGAAGAATTCAATCTTCTTTTGGGGCAAAGAACAAGCAACGACATTCAACGAACTCAAGGATTGTTTAACAAAGGCCTTGTTACTAGCCTTGCCCAATTTTGATGAAACTTTTGAAGTTGAATATGACACATCCGGAATTGGAGGAGGTGTTGTTTTGAGCCAAGAAGGGGAGCCAATTGCTTATTTTAGTAAGAAATTGAATGGTGCAACTCTGAATTTCCAACTTATGACAAAGAGATGTATGCGCTCATTTGAGCATTGGAAACATGACAACACTATTTATTATCAAGGGAATTTGTCATCCACACTAATCATGAGGCATTGAAGCACATCAAGGGACAACACAAACTTAACAAGAGACACGCCAAATGGGTTGAATTTCTTGAGTCCTTTCCCTATGTTATACACTATAAGAAAGGAAAAGATAACATCGTGACTGATGCTCTTTCATGCATGTATATTTTACTTAACACTTTGAATTCTAAACTCCTTGGTTTTGCATTCATCAAAGAGCAATATGCTACTGACTTAGACATTGGAGAAAATTATCAATTGTGTGAAACAGGTGCTCATGACAAATACTACCAGCACGATGGCTACATTTTCAAAGAACGAAGACTTTACATTCCACAAGGTTCCATACGAGAAGTACTTACCAAAGAAGTACACGAAGGAGGACTCATGGGACATTTTGGCGTTGAAAAGACACTAGCATCTTGAAAGAAAATCTCTATTGGCCAAAGATGAAAAAATATATTGAAAGGGTGTGTAAAAGGTATGTCAAAACAATTTTTTTCTTAAGCGAGATTTTAAAAACCACACCAATTTTTAATTATTTCTCTCTTGATTAATTTTTAATTAAAAGTGAATGTGATTTAAAAAATCTCTCATTTCAAAAAATTTGGGTTTCCATTAAAATAGAAAAATGTATGGTTTTAGGAGTTGCCACCAATCTTTGATTAGGGTGTGATTGGACACCCAAAAACATTTTGTCAATTCAAATAAAAAATAATTTTAATTAAAACAATAAATTGATGTCCATGTTACCAAAATTCGAGTTCAAGAGTCGGTCACGCGTGGGGAAGGATTAAGACTACCACAACCTCATAAATCGGTACCTATTTGATTAATTAATGTCTTGCAATGAAATTTACAAGTTCAAATTTAATTTTATTTTTGATCCAATAAAACAACCAAAATATAAAATTTATAATTAAATATAATAATATTAAATTATTTTCTTTCGAGAAGAAATAAATCCCTCATAACTTGAGGCACTCAATTCTTACTCCAATCAAAATAGAGAAATATTATAATTCCAATATATTCAAATGCAACAAAATAGATTAAATTAAAATTACCAAGCCTTGTTAGAAAGATGAAGAATATTCGATTATTTCAAAACATTGAGATCAGATCTTAGATAAGTTCTAATAATCTTTTCTCGAAAATATTAAATAACCAAACATTTTTTTTCTTTTTCTTTTTCCAAATTTTATGTGACGAATCATTTTTTAGGTATCACTGTTGGGATACACTTTCAATTTAAAATCTTCAAAAGTGGCTCTCTAATAAGTTAAGACAAGCCCTTTAAAACAATTTTAAATTAAAAAGGGTATTACCCTTAATTTGATTATGTAATTATGAGTCGAGTTATGCACGTGAGAATATCATACATACTACTAAAAATATGGAGTAACAAAGATTCATATGAAAAACAAATATATATATATACACGCAAGACTTTAAGTAAACTAAACAGATAATAATTATTGATTTAGGAACTAAAACGTGGCACACATGGATACATATACTAGACCTCATATACTTACAAAAAAAAAAGGAAATAAATTTAGGGTTAAGAAGCATACAAAAATAAACATTTCGAACACCAGAACTATAGAGATTTTTTTACAAGACGCAAGTAGACTAAAATAAAACTTAGCAAAATTACAAGCAAAATGTAACAACTATGTAAATTAAAATAAACTGTTACATAAGACCAAAACATAATGCGCTCAAAGTCTAAGGTCAGAAACAAAAATTCCCAAAAATATTGAACCAAAGGATTAAACTGAATAATTACTAAATTAATTAGGGATTAAACAAGAAATAAACATGTAATTAAAATTAACCATACTAAAAAACAAATAAACAAGGGATTAAAACATAAAAATAACTAAAATATGAGGAGTATGATAAGAATTAGACCAAAAAATAGGAAAATAAATATGGAAAATAACAACATTAGGAAAAATAAAATAGGTCAAATTCGAAAATAAATCCTACATGTGACCATTTTGCAAAATAGCGCTAAAGTTTGGGGGACTAGAACCTAATTTTACTCTTCCACTTCAGTGACTAAAAGAACAATTAACCCAAAAGCTTTATTATATATCCTAAACATAAGTTTAAACTAACCCTAAACCCAAATTACACCCAACAGTCGCCTCTCTCCCTTCGGTCCAAGATCTTACCAGAGCCTCCATCGCCGCCATTCACTACACAGCTCGCTCCAAAAGGCCCCATGGCCGACGCCTAACCAACCCAAACTCTGGACACCGTATCTTGGTGGTCTTCTTGCACATTCGATCATTGCCAAATCAAATGGGGAGCAAAACCAACCCCTAAACAAGACCAAACTAAAGCTCCTAGCCTTTCATTTCTTCGACAAAACCCACTTGGAATCCTTCTCCACCGTATATCAGCATTGTACTCACGTTGGCCACCACCAGATGTGAACGATTTTCTTACAATCGCCTAGACCAAAACCTGGCTCCCCTTTTCTCATCTAAACCCTAAACTAAACCCCAAAAATAAGAAAACAAGCCCGAAGATCGGCCAAGAACTCCGACCCCTCAATTACTATAGCACGACGGTACTATTTCTGGTGATGACTTCCTCTCCAGGCAGTAGACCTTGAATGAACTATCACTTAAAGTCTTGCGTGTGTATATATATATATATATATATATATATATATATATATATATTTGTTTTTGTTTTTCATATGAATCTTTTTTACTCCATATTTTTAGTAGTTACTTAGAGAATGCTCAAGGAATAACTCAATATTTAGTCAACCAGTCTCATGAAGATGCTGCATATTAGTTCTTTTTCTCTCTCTATTTTTTCTATTTAATCGAATGAGAAAACGATGAAAATGTACATAGCTTTGTATTACCTTTTTTTAATTCAATGAAAAAAAACTTTGTGTAATCAATCTGGGGCTTCCCCTTGCAATCTGCCTCATTGGGTTTATATAACCCCTTTACAAAAACAACAAAACAAAATCCAAATGGAATTCTAATTCTCTCTTTTCTGTTTTGTGTCCATGTGATTTGGGTGAATCATTCTCCTCCTTTTGCAAGGTCGTTGGAAATTATTTTCGATTCTCACTTGCCACCCTTCTTTCTGTTACAAGGCTCTTGGCAAATCATCAATGGAGGACCATCTGAGTGGAGGTCTTGGTTGATAGATGCACACTTGCCATACTCCTTTCGGTTACAAGGCTTCTTGGTAGATCATCAATGGGGACCAACTGACGTGGAGGACTTGGTTGATAGGGCTTCTATTTTGGGCTCGGTTGCTGAGCTATTTTTTAATTATTTTATAGGTCGGGTCTGTAAAAATAACAAGCTTAATTAGTGCATTAACGTTTGTAATAACATATGTATAATCATAAACAAAACTAATATATAATCCTAAGTAATTATTAATAAATAATATATATATAAACAAAAATCCCGAATGAAAATATAGACAAAATGAACGTCTATAGTTGCATCTCTTTGCTCATTGTTGTGCAACGAGAATGAAGCAAAGACCAAAAGATACTCATATTTGTTCGCTTATGAGAAATTTGAAAAGTTAGACAGCTCCATTGCTGCTTCATGATAGGTCACACTTGATATGTGCCTCTTTTTTGGGTATTCAGATCAATTTTGGAAGAAAGGTTCGCTGCTCCACTATTCATTTAGGGAGATAAAACTTGATATGTGCCTCTTTTTCGGGTACACATATCAACTTTGAAAGACTTGTATGCTCCACTATTCATTCAGGGAGATAAGACACGATATGTGCCTTTTTTTCGTGTAGACAGATCAACTTTGGAAGGCATCTATGCTCTGCTATTCAATCAGGGATATAAGACTCAATCTGTGCCTCTTTTTCGGGTAGACAGCTCAATTTTGGAAAATGTGTCTACTCTACTATTCATTTAGGGAGATAAGACTTGATTTGTGCCTCTTTTTCAGGTAAATATATCAACTTTGGAAGATGTCTCTACTCCACTATTCAATCAAGGAGATAAGACTCGATACTTGCCTCTTTTTCGGGTAGACAGATCAATGTTGGAAGACGTGTTTGCTCCACCATTAATTTATGGGAAATAAGACTGGATTTGTGCCTCTTTTTAGGTAGATAGATCAATATTGGAAGACGTGTCTGCTCCACCATTCATTCAGGGGAAATCAGACTATATTTGTGCCTCTTTTTCAGGTAGACATATCAATATTGGAAGACTTGTCTGCTCTAACACTCATTCAGGGGAAATCAGACTAGATCTGTGCCTCAATTCTGGTAGACAAATCAATGTTGAAAGATGTGTCTACTCCACCATTCATTCAGGAGAAATTAGACTGGATTTATGCCTTTTTTGTGTAGACATATCAATGTTGGAAGACGTGTATTCTCCACCATTCATTTAAGGGAAATCAAACTGGATGTGTGCCTCTTTTTCGGGTAGACATATCAATGTTGGAAGATGTGTCTGCTCCACCATTCATTTAGGGGAAATAAAACTAGATCTGTGCCTGATTTTTGGATAGACATATCAATGTTGGAAGACGTGTTTGCTCCACCATTCATTCAGGGTAAATCAGACTGGATCTGTGCTTCTTTTTCGGGTAGACATATCAATGTTGGAAGACGTGTATGCTCCACCATTAATTCAAGGGAAATCAAACTGGATTTGTGCCTCTTTTTCGGATAGACAAATCTATTTTGGAAGACGTTTATGCTCCACTATTCTTTCAGGGAAATCAAATTGGATATGTACATGTTTTTTGTAGACAAATATATTTTGGAAGGCGTGTCTGCTCCACTATTCATTCAGGGGAAATCAGACTGGAAAAATCTTTATTCACTCTATTATTTTTTAGGAGGAATTGAACCAGGATCAATTCGTTTAAAAAATCGAACCTGAAAAATCAAACATTACCAATCATTAGTGTATGCTTGAAAATTATACTTAAAAGTCTAGAATTTAAGAAAATTTCTAAAAATCAATCTCTCTTGTGGGAACTTATCTCGTAGCCACTAGATATGTGAACCCGCTTTGGCTCGAGTGCCATTTGAACCTCTCCCTTCTTGGGACTTTGAATTGGTTGATGACTCCTACTGGTCATAAATCTTTAGTTTTCTTAAAATACCTATAAAATATTCATCTTGAAAATACAACATATCTGATTACTGAATGTGGTAATGAAATTCATTTATCATCAATCTTTTGAGAAAGTACAGAGGTTTTTTAGACAAAATTAGAACTATCACATAAACGACCCAGAATAGGAAAGGTTAGTTTATAGAGACATTTTCTTATGGAAGATGAGGTTAATGTTTCTATGGAAATGATATCAAGAAAGATTAAATTGAGGCTTCTAGAGAAACAAGCCTAGATATCTCAATGAGAAGGTTCATTACGGAATAATCTTTAGGAAGACTAAACTAAACTTTCCATGACACAAGTCCAAAGAGAGTCAGGAATAAAGGAAATATTACAGACATGTTGACTCTTCTACTTGAGAAAGTCAAGTTGAGAAATGATACTACTGAATAGTTGACTCTTCTCCGCAAGAAAGTCAAATTGAGAATGACATCACTAAAAGATTGATTTCCCTTTCTAAGAAAGTCAAGAATCACAACACTAAGAGATTGAATTCTCTTCACGAGAGAGTCAAGAATGACAACACTAAAAGATCGAATTTTTTCCATTAGAAAGTCAAGAATAACACCAGTAAAAGGTCAAATTTTCTATCAATTTGTTTCATCATCTTTCAACGGAATGATTTTATTTCTGAATCTGTTTGGCTTGCCCCAATCTCACATGTACAAGTCCTTTTAATCAATTGATCCCTTTCTCCTTACCTAAGAATCTTTGCATTTTCTCCTACATTTGATGCTTCCCACTTCAAAGTAATGCTTCTTCTATGTATTAGGCCTCTCTGTTCTTCAGGGTCTACCTCTTTAAACATGATTCCCTTTATTTGAGGTTTGAATCCTAGCTTTCAAGTTGTTGAGATTTTGACATCATGAATCTTCTCTTTTCACTAGAAGACATGTAACAAACATGTGTTTATGTGTGAAATGCAAATGAAATACAATGCATCTTCTTTTATGCAAATGATATTCTTATGAATGCATAAATGATGATTAAATTTTCTTTGATTCCAAAGTGGGGAACTTGGTCTTCTTCCACTTGATCATTTTTCCCTAAGATTTATTCAGATATCAGCATAGTAACTTATGATTTTGAACATGATTTTTTTGAAGATCCATATGATCATCTTATATTTTTTCATCTTTTTTTTCTTTCTTTATTTCAGAGGAAGTATTTTCTCTCTCTAATTATTGCTATGGTCGAAAATATAGCCCTGATGTCCATCTCTATCCTCGACTCAATCACACTATCAGAGTTATTTTTTCGGGACTCTATCATTTAATTTATGCTCAACTAGTTTGAATTACAAGGTAAGCTCTGCTCAAACTCATTGTCTTCCCCTGACACTCCAAGTTATGAGGCTTATTCATAATGTCTTATTGGTCTGAACCTTGTTATTTCTACATGATGTTGGTTCGATCATGCCCCAATGTGTGTATTCATTGCTCATCCCTATTTGGATTCTAAAACTTCATCATTGACTGGTCTCACTCTTGCATTCTACCATTAGCTGGGATATGTGCCCCTTTCAAATAAGGTAATCATCTGCCTTTTGACGGGTTACTGACAATGTCACAAGGAAATATTACAAGCTCCATTCCTTAGTCCTTCTGATCTCTCAAACTATTTTCTTTCAGTATTGTGGAATGCTTCATTTTTCTGGCATCATTTATTTTTTCTATAATAGAGGTAGAAGAAGCCTCACCAGCTTTAAATACCTTTCACATTTGAGATTGTCATGTTTGAAAAAGTTTTTCTCAATTCTCTTATTTTAGGAATCAAATAATGAAAATATTTTATAAAGTGTTTCCCCTTAATTCAGGCTCACAATCGAATCAATTCATAAACATGAGTTCACAGAATATAAAAAAATCAATAGCTCTTTAATGTTTTTAGAGTTATAACTCTTTGAAAAGTGTCAAAATTTATGGGTTGACTTCAGGTTGGCTTCCTATTTTCTTAGGTTTTGGCCACCAAAATGTCATTTCTCTCTCGGTCCTTACGAACATTATGACATGCCCCTCTTTCTTGGCTTGGTATTTTAATCAGATGCGGACAAAATGACGCAACTTGCATAATCAATTCTATACTTTATAGAACACTTCTATTTCGGTTGTCTGAAATCTTCCATTTGTTCAAGCTTCGTAGACTCCTTTAACAAAGGCAGTACAAAAATACTGATCTAAAAATGAAATTCCTAAATGGTCGTGTGAAATTGACTATAACAGGTGTTCCTTAACTCCCTTAGTCCATCTTTATCGAAACTTCTTAGATAAATTTGATTTAAATTGTCATAGTCTGGCTAGTTGAATTCAAATTTATTGTAATTTGCCTTTATCAGGCTAGATGAATCTTATCCATAAAGCCGGAGCATTTAACCAATTGCTCTAGAGGGACAGCTCAAGCTTTATTGTATATATATTATAATCACCTTTATCAGGATAGTTGAATCTTATCCATAAAGCCAGGGCGTTTAACTAATTGCTTTAGAGTGACAACTCAAGCTTTATTGTATACATAAAATATTATAATCTGAGTATACGGATTCAATTTCTTAAGTTTTTCAAGAAGAACCTATTATAGTCTAGGTGTTGTTGAAAGTCAGAAAATCTCATCCTTAGAAATCAATTTCTAAACAACTGACCTAAACTAGATTCACCTACTCGACTATTCTGTCTGTGAAGATCATGATCATCATTGAACGTCATCAACAAAAGTATGGTCTAGTCAGTTTTGTAATGTCATACACAAGAGATGCCCCATGTTGTTCGCTCCTATGCATACCTGAATTCCAACCCTCTTGTTCATAAACTTATAAGAGGAGAAGGTTATATCGATCCCTACAAGAGAACGATACGATGTTCGATTGTATCTTCTAAGGGTAAGGTTCAGGGTCCTTGTTTTATCGGTTTTCAATCATGTCACTTTGTCAAAGACTTGTAAATTTAATCATTTAAAGAGTTTTTTATTCAGTTTATATTAAAAGAATTTCAAATTGTAAACATGATTCAATGCTTACCATCTTTAAAGTAGCATGAGTTCATTTAAATATCATTACAAAAAAACTGAGATATGATGAAAAACAAATTAAAACAAGATGCTACTAATGGAATAAAGCTTCATGATGGAATGAAATGATTTCTTCCTAATTAGAATGCCCCATTATTCATCTAATATAGCGACACTTGACTTTAACAAATATTACATATTATGCTTTGTTGCCTCAATCGTGTCCGTCATCCACTGTTTCACCAATTCTTGTGTCAACGCCCCCATTTTCAACAAGCATCTTTATCTCCTTTAACAACAACATGCAATTCCCCGTAGAATGCCCCAATGCCCCAAAGTGGAAATCACAAACACTGTCTTGATCATAGTTGTGGGCAAAAGGGTTTGGTAGCACTTTCACTGGCTTCGGTGTGAGGTATTGACCTTTAATCAAATGGGGGTACAAATCCAAGATAGAAGTTTGAAACACTTTCAAAGTATTTTTTATCGTGGGACTTTCTTTGGTCGGCTTGAACGACTAGCTGCATCTTTTCTTTTACGGATGTGGGGTCTCTAGCTGTGACATTTATTCACCTCATCAGCTTTAGCTTTTTCCAACATGATATCTGTCACATTTTTTAGAATAGTACTCGATCCTTGGAGCTGACTTAGATTACCACACTCCCCAACAGGTTCTTGATCATTTTCTATCATCGTATTGGCTGCACAATCAACATTATGATGTTCACTCGAAATCTTAATATTTTCTCGTATAATAGGGTCTTGTAATGATTTCTCCCCATATATCAATGTAACCATCATGCTCATCCACTTGAACAACTATTCTCTGGATTCATCTTGAAACTTTCTTACTTCATCAATCATTTCTTGATGGGTATTTACAAGTTGTTCTTGGATTCTTTCAATCTTACTAACACACGCTAATATATCATTCATCACTTTCGATCTTTCTATAAACACACTCTGGGTAACTTTAATTTGCTTTCAGAGCTTCTGTCACATAGTCTTTTTGTTAACGTTGATATTTTATTAATGAATACGAAATACATGACTATGAATGAATACAAATGCAATGCAAAAATTAAGATGAATTGCAAAAAGTAAAAATGCATATCCAAAATGCAAGGTTGACTAAATATTGAGTTATTCCTTGAGCATTCTCTAAGTAACTAGCAATGAAGTCATCTCTCTGTTTAACTCTTGACTGAGCTTGTTGCCCATGATGACGCCACTGTATAACCTCCTCGAAAGGAACTATCAGAACCTCACTTGCTTGCCTCTGAAAATCTTGAACCATAGCTTCAAACTCAGTCACTCAATTCTTCAGACTTTCAACCTCTCCATGCTCAAGCTACCTTCCCAGCTTCGGTATCATCGTAATGCAGCTTCTAAACTTGAAATCTTTACTTTCATCTTCTCATTTTGGGCTTGATTTTCTTGTAATCGTTGCTCCAAAGAACTCTTTTCTTTCAATAAAATCTTGATTTGATGCTCTTCTTTACTTTCTCTGAATTCTCTCTTTAGGCACACCACTTCTTGTCTCCATTCAGTAGATGATTTACTTGAACTGGAAGCTATCTGGGCTTTCACCATTCGTTAGTAGGTTATTTGAAGATCGTCAAAGTCCAGTCAAAGATGTTTCTCCACTTTTTCAATTTGATCAGCTAGACCCTTTCGAATATCAATCTCCAGCTCTTTTTGATATACTTCATCCTCTAACTTTTTCAAAGTCCCTCTCCATTGTTTTATTTACGCCTCGAAATCACTCTTAGCTAGCTTTAACAGAGATGAAACCACTCTCAAATGTTTTTCTATAGGCTGAATATTTTCAGGATTAACCATTGGGATGATATCATTTACTCGATTACTCCTCTATTGTTCATAATCCTAAGATAACTCAAGATCAAAGGTGAAAAGATTCACATGACGAGTCTGTTTCCATGCATCAGCAACCCTTTTAACTTTATTCTTATATTGTTCTCCTTTGAATGCAAACTCTAACCTTGACAAATCCCACGTTGCTAGAATGAATTGCTTTGACTCATCCTGTCTAGAAACTATAAGAGGTGCATACCCTACAGAACCCTATATACCTGGAAAAGGAACCCAGTCTCGTTCTCCACATCTATATAGTATATCTGAACAGACATTCTACGAAGCTCGCCACAATATGTCACCATCTTTGATATCTTTGAAGATAACCATCCATTTTTCTTAGGTAAAACCCCAATTCCAGTCTTTGGAAAGGAAATCTTTCAAAGGCAAAAACCTGTCCAGAAACATTCATCCTGATGCTTTTTCCACATGTTTGAAGTGACTAATGATCCATACTATTAGTAAGGGCACACCCTCTATAAAGAGTCCTTCACATTCTCATCTATAAGAACTCAAAAAACGGAGCGATTCGGCTAGAATGGATGGAACAATATCCACATACTTGTCTAATCTCTCAAACAAGTCTACGACTAATACGTCTTCATACCCCAGTACCTTCGGAAAAATGACAATCCCATAAATCCCTTGAGAAAGGATAACATACATACTACTAAAAATATGGAGTAAAAAATATTCATATGAAAAACAAAAACAAATATATATATATATATATATATATATATATATATATATATATATATACACATTACACACGCAAGACTTTAAGTAAACTAGAGATGTAATAATTATTGATTTAGGAAGTAAAACGTGGCACACATGGATACATATACTAGACCTCATATACTTACAAAAATAAAAAAGAATAAATTTAGGGTTAAGACACATACAAAAACAAATATTTCGAACACCAGAACTAGAGATTTTTTTACAAGACACAAGTAGACTAAAATAAAACTTAGCAAAATTACAAGCAAAATGTAACAACTATGTAAATTAAAATAAACAGATACATAGGACCAAAACATAATGCGCTCAAAGTCTAAGGTCAGAAACAAAAATTCCCAAAAATATTGAACCAAATGATTAAACTGAATAATTACCAAATTAATTAGGGATTAAACAGGAAATAAAAATGCAATTAAAATTAACCATACTAAAAAACAAATAAACTGGGGATTAAAACATAAAAATAACTAAAATATGTGGTGCATGAGAAGAATTAGACCAAACAAAAAATTAGGGAAACAAATCTGGAAAATAACAACATTAGGACAAATAAAATAGGTCAAATTCAAAAAAAAAATCTACATGTGACCATTTTTTCAAAATAGCGCAAAAGTTGGGGGGACTATAACCTAATTTTATCCTTTGGCTTTAGTGACTAAAAGAAAAATTAACCCAAAAGCTTTAATGTATATCCTAAACATAAGTTTAAACTAACCCTAAACCCAAAAGCCATTTCTTATCATGTCCAACTCTCTCCCTTCCGTCAAAGCTCTTACCAGAGTCTCCATCACCGCCATTCATGACGCAGCTCGCTCCAAAAGGCCCCATCCCGACACCTAACCAATCCAAACTCTAGATACCGTATCTTGGTGGCCTTCTTGCACCTTCGACCATAACCGAATCAAACGGGGAGCTAAACCGTCCCCTAAACAAGACCAAACTAAAGCTCATAGCCTCTCATTTCTTCGACAAAACCCACTTGGAACCCTTCTCCACCGTATATCGGCGTTATACTCACGTCGACCACCACCAGAGATGACTGATTATCTCACAACCGCCTAGACCGAAACTAGCTCCTCTTATCTCGTATAAACCCTAAACAAAACCCCAAAAGGGAGAAAACAAGCCCGAAGATCGGCCAAGAACTCTGACCCCTCAATTATTATAACCCGACGATACTATTTTTGGTGATGGCTACCTCTCTAGGCAACATACCTTGAATGAACTAGCGCTTCTCCCTTCTATTTTTGTTTTGAAAACCACCAAATGGGAAAGGTTATTGTAGATGCAAATATATTATTGAATATCTTTGAAAACAAAATCTCTTTCGTTTTATTTGTTGCTTGGTTAGAATGATGAAAAATGAATGGGGAGGGCTCTCTGTGGTGTTCCTTTCAATTTTTTTTTGAAAATAAAAAAAATGTTTGCCTTCCAACCAAAGAGACTCTAAAAATCAGAAAAACGAGATTGATATACCTTTAAAATTTTCTTTCGATCTTTGATTACTGTGGTTGTTCCTTCCTTACACCGCTATTAACGAATATCAGGTACATCTAAGCCGTCCCTGGACATTACTTCTTCTCACATTCGATGATGAACCAATATGCTCCGATGACCTAAAATCAGTGTTGCTTCCATTTTTGGTTGTGGAATGCTCTTAGGGATCGTTGAAAATAAGCTCCGGATAGCCACGATGAACCACCAAGGAAAAACGAACGTCCCTCTCTCCTAACTCTATTTTAGTATCAAAACATGAAAATAATTGCTAAAAAAATCGACTACCTATTGCTTGAATGTGTTTTGAAAATGAGAAAAATTCTTCTTTTTTCTTCTCTATTTTTTTCTATTTAATCGAATGGGAAAAAGATGAAAATGAACATAGCTTTGTATTACCTTTTTTTTATTCAATGAAAAAAACTATGTAATCAATATGGGGCTCCCCCTTACAATCTGCCTCGTTGGGTTTATATAACCCCATTACAAAAACAACAAAACAAAATCCAAATGGAATTCTAATTCTCTCTTTTTCTTTTTTGTGTCCATATGATTTGGGGGAATCATTCTCCTCCATTTGCAAGGTCGTTGGAAATCATTTTCCATGGTCACTTGCCACCCTTCTTTCGGTTACAAGGCTCTTGGCAAATCATTAATGAGGGACCAGCTGATGTGGAGGTCTTGGTTGATAGGGCTGCTAGTTTGGGCCTGGGATACCGAGCTATTTTGTAATTATTTTGTAGGCCGGGCCTGCAAAAATAACACGCTTAATTAGTGCACTAACGTTTCTCATAATATATGCATGATCAAAAACAAAACTAATATATAATCCTAAGTAATTATTAATAAATATATATATATATATATATATATATATATATACACACAAAAAATGCAAATGAAACTCCAGACAGCGTCTACAAGGTGCCTAGTGTGTAAAAGAGCAAATTTAAAAGTTATGCCCCATGGATTATACATGTCTCTTCCCATTCCAACTATGTCGTGGGTTGACATCTCTATGGATTTTGTTTTGGGATAACCAAAGACCAAGAGCGAGAAAGATTCAATCTATCTAGTGGTCGATAGGTTCTCAAAGATGGCTCACTTTATACCATGCTACAAGTGTAACACCCAGTTCTCATATATGTTATATGTACACAAGTCACAGGTGTGACATGACTTTTTAAAACATTTTCTTATTTGTAAACCCATAGAATTTTATTTCTAAAATTAAACATTTTTATATAATAATAATAAAATGTTCGTTAACTTTCAATAGTTAAAATAATCTTAAAGTTATAACATATTACAAAAATTATAAGCCAAATACAATTCTAGAGCATTTTCAGAAGTCCAAATACATACCATCTAATTATAAAAACTAGACATAATTGTCCTATAGTTATTGACAAGGCAACCTTTGATTGATGATATCCAATGCACTCCTTACTCCGTTAGTCTTTTGCTATTACATAGCGTGAAACTAACACACGCCAAATATTTACTTAGTTAGACATAATAATTCAATGAGGTGTAACTTAAATATAAGCATATCATGAAATATAAAATACAAATTTAAATCATATGAATCATATTAATACTTAAACTAGCTTGGACCCCAAGACTCATTCACGTAACCTACGAAACTATATTTAGTATGCCCAATATATCTAATGATTAGTATTTTTTCAATTTATCCTTTATTTGCCCAATGTATGTCAAATTAGAATGCAAGGTACATCCATTGCTCCAAAGTGCCGAAATGGAAATTCACAAACTCATTATGAATTCCATGAATGCACCCATAGTGTCGAAAGTACATATAGTACTGATACAAAAATGCACCGTTATGCATTAAACAAAATCGATCGATAACTTTTATACATAATGGTATGTCGAAATGGTAATTTATAAACTCATTATGAATACCATGGTTGCACATCTAGTGGCAAAAGTACACATAATATTGATACAAAAATGCATCATTATGCAATACACAAAATGGATAAATAACCATTACATACAATTTTATGTCTAAATGCACCTATGAATCTCAATGCACATACAATGGGCTTTTAAGTCAATTTCATAGATTTAACATTCATTTCTGAACGTAGATAACCATTAAAACAACATAAAAATCCATCTATTCATTTTAGAGCAGTTCATACTCTAAAATTATTCGTAGTATCATTTCCATAAACATTATGAAAACATTATCGAAATACTGTAAAACATACTTTTATCAAAACATTTAAGGTTGACTCATCACATGTCATCCTCATCGCATATAAGTACATAAAATGCACTCACCTGGTGGTATGCCTCACTATTATGCTTTAAGGATGTTTGACTATTCGATAACTTTATCCTTGCCTTTTTGCTTGCTTGACTTAGGAGTTTGGTTACGATCTACACACACATCCATAATTACACATAAAATAAAAATGTTAGTATACTTTCTAACATTTATACAAAATAATAATACTCAAAAGTACAATTATTTTGGAATTCTATTAAAGTTCATCCTAACTTAAAAATTCCAGGCTGAATAGTATCGGTAGCCCTCCTATGGTATCGATACTTCTATACTATGGTACTGATACTCTCTTTAGTATCGATACCAGTTTTGTATTATGGACTCCATTTTTCAACAATAGTATTGATACTGCATGTATCATTATCGATACTATTCATCATGTTCATCCTCTATCCTCAAATTCAACTCTATAGTATCGGTACTGTAAGAACAATACCGAAACATTCACCCAAAATTTTCATATTTTACTTTGATTTTTACAACAATTTCCCCTAAATCTCTTACTTTTAGCTCTACCCATACCATTAAACCCATCATCACTTATTCCAACTAACATACATCCATAATTCTCCCTATAATATCCAATAACTCCAAAGAATCCTTAAAACTAAAAATCACAATCAATTTTCAAACATGTTTTTAATCACATCCAAGGCTCATAATCTCTTAATTACTTCTTTGACAAGTCAAATATGCTTTTAAACTTCCATAACAGACTATATTTCATTAAATCATTTAATAAACCATTTTCTTAAATCTTAAATAAATCATTCATCTCTTTTTTTAATCCTCCTTGAACTTACCTTAAGCCTCTATATCACTTAAGGCTTCAAAACCAACCCAAAAACGAAAGGAAAAACTAACTAGATGAAACCTTACCTTTGCTATGGGGGAGGCGCGGGATGAGTAGAAGAAGAGGAGATAACCACTATCAGACATATCCTTTTATTTCCTGTAATCCCGACTTAAATATCCTTAATAAAATGAATATTAAATTTATTTCCCTCTAAAGGACCATAATGCCCTTCCATTCTTATATTCTAACTAATTAGTTTTAAACATAATTTCTTGAATCATTTCATATACTTTGTGATTTACTTAGTTAAACCCACCAATTCTTAAATCTTTTCACTATGGTCATCGACCCGATATTTGGGGTATTACAACAAGACTGATGATGCCATCCATGTTGCAAATTTGTTCTTCAGAGAAGTGTTAAGGTTACACGGTATTCCTCGAACCATTGTGTCTGATAGGGATGTCAAGTTCTTAAGCCACTCCTAGAGGACTTTGTGGAATAAAATTGGCACAAAACTATGATTTTCTACTACATGCCATCCGCAAACAGATGGACAAGATGAAGTAGTAAATAGAGTTTTGTCAAGGCTGCTCATATCCATTATTAAGAAGAACATCAAGACTTCGGAAGAATGTCTACCACATGTGGAATTTGCATACAACTGAACCATTTATTCAACAAAAATGTTTTCCCTATTTGAGGTAGTGTACAGTTTTAACCATTTAACTCCTTTAGACTTACTTCCTTTACCTTGTGATTAATTAGTGATCAAAGATGAAAAAGAAAAGACAAAATTAGTGTAAAGGCTCCATCAACAAGTCAAGGAAAATATTGAAAGAAAAACTCGACAATATTAGCAACAAGCAAACAGATGAAGGAGGAAAGTAACCTTTGAAGTAGGTGATTAGGTTTGGGTGTATTTTAGGAAGGAACGATTCCCAAATCAAAGGAAGTCCAAACTTCTACCTCGAGGAGACGGACCATTCCAAATCGTGGTAAAGATAAACGACAATGCATACAAGCTAGAATTACCTGGTGAGTTTGGTGGTGTAAGTGCTTCATTCAATGTATTCGATTTGTCACCATTTGAGGATTGAAATGATTTGGGGACAAATCACCTAAAAGAAGGGGGATGATGTGGTTACGCCTATATTAGATCTAGAAGTGATGCCACAAGGTCCCATTACTCGATCCAGAGCCAAACAATTTAGGAAAGTACTCTTAACTAAGTGTCTTGAAGCTTTCAATTCATTTGACAAGTTAACACCATCTAATGCAAAGTTATATAATGTTTTAATAGTTGAAATGTAACTTACATATCTACATTTTTATATTACTTGCTGAATGATATTATTTCCATTCCTTATTAAGCATATTAGTGATTTGTATTAGTCTTACATTCATTTAGATAAGTTTCATTTCATTCATGAATTGACAGTATGTTCATCTTTAATTTATTAGCTCATTTCCATTCAATTCAGTTCGCAAGTCATATATACTAGCTCCTTCATATATAAACCTCTTATACCTAGCTCATGATATCCATCCATTTCTCCTAAGCATGTATTCTCACATGGCAGTATACATTTGCATTCATTCCAGCTTATTCACATCAATTTACCTTGTTTCCTTTGCACATATAGGAACATGGATGCACGATACACATTAGGGAAGCTTGTGGGAGTATTTGGAACTCTATGGAAGCTCACAATCTCCATGGCAGCTCGTAGAAGGTCATGGGAAGCTCAATTTAGCTGGAGGAGCTAAGGGCTAGCTAAACGCAGCTTGGTGGACTAAATGAAGCTAGGTTGCTGAAAGTGAACAAATGGACAGCTGAAGACAATTAGGAGAGTTGCTAAGCAGCCAATGAGGGCTTAGTTAGGAAGCTCATTCACAAACAACCCCTTGTTTGCTCGCTATCTACTCACTCAAGCAAGCTTGGAGGAAGACCAATGCACGCCCAAGATGATGTACATGACCAGACTTTATCCTATGCACAAGGCCATACCACAAGGCTCCTAGAACCCCTATGTGACCAGCAAGGCGTGTGCTATGTGCGTGACTTCTCCTAGGCGCACTAAACATCCAACCAACATCACCATTTGGCCAAGGCATGTGTTTCTTCAATTAGGCACCAAAATGAAAGAATTCAAGCACTATTCTGCCAAGACTCATGACTCCCCATCCTTGTCGAAACATCACAATGCTTTTAGATATTTTTCAAACAATTATGTATTTTTTAAGGGACACAAGGGCTGGCCGAATCACCATGTATCCATTCGACCATATCCCTTCATTTCTATAAATAGGCTAGTCCTTTTTATTTGTAAAGATAACCTTCATATATTTTATTCAAGTGAGATTTCTCTCTTTCTCAAGTCCTTGGTGACTTTTATCGACTTATCAAGTATTTTTATACTTCTTGCGTCTATCATTTTCCGTTTGATACTTTTGGTTCCTAGATTATTATCTAGTGGGTCCAAGTCCTCTCTACCACCCCTTAATTATACTTATAAAGTTGGGTCTTTGATCTCTTGTAGCACTGGTTCTTCCTTAGTCTATTAAGATATTATCCTACCGATTTCCTTTGTTTCATAAGCCCAAAACATTGCCATATCAACCATTTACTTATTTGCAGGTTGTTTTTCTTCCTTCCTAGATGCACAATCAATTGAAGGTATAAGTACCTTTCATCACTTAGCAGTTCGTTCATGGGGGTTATCGTCATCAGATATTCTAGTGTAGTAGTTCCAAACCAGCCAGAGTATTTAGAGTACGTCTTGAGTCATTTTTATAGGGCATGTACTATTTATGGATCTTTGAATTCAGTTGTAACTCTATAAATAGGCTAGTCCTTTTTATTTGGAAACACAGTTTTCATATATTTTATTCTAGTGAGATTTCTCTCTTTTTCAAGTCCTTGGTGACTTTTATCGACTTATCAAGTATTTCTATACTTCTTGCGTCTATCATTTTCTGTTTGATACTTTTGGTTCCTAGATTATTATCTAGTGGGTCCAAGTCCTCTCTACCACCCCTTAATTAGACTTATAAAGCTGGGTCTTTGCTCTCTTGTAGCACTGGTTCTTCCTTAGTCTATTAAGATATTATGCTACCAATTTCCTTTGTTTCATAAGCCCAAAACATTGCCATATCAACCATTTACTTATTTGCAGGTTTTTTTTCTTCTTTCCTAGATCCACAATCAATTGAAGGTATAAGTACCTTTCATCACTTAGCAGGTCGTTCGTGGGGGTTATCGTCATCAGATATTCTAGTGTAGTAGTTCCAGACCAGCCAGAGTATTTAGAGTACGTCTTGAGTCATTCTTATAGGGCATGTACTATTTATGGATCTTTGTATTCAGTTGTAACACTTTTTTTATTCAAACTCAGTATTGTCTTATTTGAATTATTTTGGGAGCTCCCCGTATTTATAAACGATATTATTGCGCTTTATTTTATTTTACAAGGATGGATTTTTATCAGATGCTTTATAGTCATTTAACCTAAAATAAAAATTTAGTTAGCCACTTAGGTGGTCTTGTGTGACATCGTGATTCAGTGATCTTTGAGTCAGACTGTATTAGGGTGTTACTCAAATTGTCTATCTTTTATTACTTCCACACCAAAGTTTTTTAAAAGTCAATTCACCCCCTCTTGATGGTTTTCAATTGATCGATTTGAGCCTAACAATTGGTATTAGAGTGGCTTCCACTTACAAGTATGGGTTCCTAAAGGAACTAAATACATATTGTAATTAACCTTCAAGGACCCAAAACAATTTGGGTACCAAAAATCAAGTAAATATCTCTTGTAGGTGTGTTGAATAATTGATGAGAAATTTAAAGAAATTTGATTGCTCTAACACAAATGAATGATGGATACCTGTAAACTTGAATCTAGTTGATTTTATATTATGGTTGCCTATTGTCTTATTTCATGCTTTAATGTTTACTTTTTTTTAGTGCTTGAGAATTGATCATGAGTGATTATATGTTGTTCGATGTTTATTGATGATTTTCTTAAAATCAAATGCATATAAAACATTATTTTCTCATGCATAGTAAAAATGTATTTACGTATTATGATGAACATATTTTAAAGTTAAATGCTTTTATCAATTTTTAGTTCATCATAATCTTTTTGGTCAAGTTATGTTTTCATGTTTCAATGATTTCTTCAAAAGACCTTGACCTTAATGCACTTTTGTTGAAAATTATTTTCTTAAACAAGTGTTATCCTTGATTTATTTTAACAATTAGAAACACTTCAAATTAATGATACCAAATATGACAATATTTTTTTTAAAAAAATTCTATTTCAATTGGTATCATTTTGAAAAGTGCATATGTAAGAAAATTTCAAATATTTCTTTTAACTTGCATATGCTTTCTTTTACACCCTCCATGTATACTATTGATACAATAACTCTTTTTTATCTTAAATATTAATTAGTATTATTATTTTTGAATAATCAGAAGGCCTCGTTAAAAACCCTCACTAAACCTAATAGGGGAAAACTATCCATATAATATATTAATAATAATAGAGCTGTTCAATACAAGGCTTAAAACCATAATAGCCTCTCTACAAACCACCCCAAGACCCAAAACCCATAACCTGTTTACAAAGGTTCCAATAAAAAAATCATGTACAAAAACCTACCTCACTACTACAACGAAAACCTTCTAGGCCCTCAACCATCCTCTACTATGCATTGATCCGAAGACCAACAAAGTCTTCTGAAGCAATTTTGAAAAACCAGCAACGACCCCATAGCAGTAAATCATAAACGACTCAATCTCCCTGGGATAGAACCACATTCTCCTGGAAACAAAACCCGAGACCCATTGTTGAGCCATATGCGCATTCAAAAAACAAAACCACTACCCTGAATACATTACAGAAAAGCATTAAAGAAGTCATATCACCCATACAAGAGAAAATCACCAAAGCAATTAACCAATGCCAGATTTGGCTAAGGCGTCTGCAAACAAATTACATCGCCTCGGAATCCATCTGATCAACACTCCAAACTCGCTGATGAATTCTATCACTTTTCGAATGTCATTAAGCAAGATAGCATGAGGATCTCTGATTTGAGATAACCAGTCAACTACAATTTTACAATCAGATTCAGTGCATAGTCTAAACTTATTACCCCAAATTGATTATGAAAATCTTGATATCCCCACATTAACCGCAAAGAATTCAACCACTGTAGGTGGACTAGGACCACACTCTTCTGAGAACTGAAACAATACAACACCATTCAATCCTCTTAACAGCCCTCCAACCCCACATTTAACTCCACTGGCAGAACAAGCACCATCGACATTTAACTTAACCCATCCATCCCGGGGTGGCACCCATTGAGGCACTCAAGGAGCTTTCACAACACTTGGACAATAATTATTCGCCAACAAAGGATCATTAACCAAATTATCCATCGAAAAAGAAAGCTCACCATACTTAGCTTTTATCCAAGTAGCGATGCGAACTTTAATTAAGAAACTAAGTTGACACCAATCCATTACTTTTCCATTAAACACCAAGTAATTCCTAAATAACCACAAAGTCCAAATAACGACGAAAGGAATTAGTGACCAAACCTTACTTAACGAGGGAGGTTCCAAACCCCTCCAAGCTTCCACGAACATGATCGAGTCCTTCGGCAAAATTGAAGAAAGCTCCAACCAGCCACAACAGTTCATCCAAATTTACCAACTAAACCAGCATGAGAAGAATAATGATCAATAGAATCTGGGTAATCATAACAAAAGGAAAAAATGTTAGTATAGACCATAGAAATTTCCCTTTTTATCAACTCCACCTTAACCGGAACTTGTTTCTTCATTACCAACCAAGTGAATACCTCGACCTTAGTGTTGAAAGTCATAGCAGCCGGTGGCAGCTTTTGGTAAAAATTGGGCAATTATTTTTGTTGAATTAAGCAAGGGATAATTGCAATATTTAGTCCTTGAACTTTAAAATATATACAAGATTAGTCCTTAAGCTTCAACTATAAATACCCTAATCTATTTAGCTTCAAAATCATCCCAAATCATTCTAGCTTTCTCTCAATACTAGAGAATTTATAGTGTTTTCTTGAGAGTTGTTTTCTCCTTTTTATCAAGAGAGAAATGTAATTGTTTTCTCCCTTTTAGATCGAGAGAAGTTGTAATTCCTATTTTCCCATAGTGAAAATCTTCTACCGTTTCCCGTGGTTTTTACCCTATATTATTTAGGGATTTTCCATGTAAAATTTTTGTTTTCTTTATCCTCATTTTTATTTTCTCAAATTATCAGTTGCGTTTTTATTCTTTCTGATAGTCGTATTCTGCAACAATTGGTATCCGAGCCAGATTTGAGTGTGTAATATATACTTATTATCTTTTTGGTTGCCACCAATAGGAGGATCCTCCAACATAAGAAAGTAAGAAGATATTACCCATTCTTTGAAGGTTCTAGAGAACTATTCACGATAGTGAGATAGTAAGAGCTATCTGTAATAGAAGTTATGGCAACGAATTTGATATTGAAAAGTTTAATGGGAGAAATTTCTCATTATGGAAATTGAAGATGAAGGCCATCATGAGAAAAGACGGTTGTCTAGCAGCTATTAGTGAAAGGCCAGTAGATTTCACAGATGAAAGCAAATGGAACGAGATAGACGGGAATGCTATGGCAAACTTTCATCTAGCATTAGCAAATGAAGTATTGTCAAGCATCAAGGAGAAGAAGATAGCTAAGGAGATATGGGATAATCTCACCAAATTGTACAAGGCCACATCGTTGTACAATAAAATTTTCCTTAAGAGGAAATTGTACACTCTACGGATGCCAGAATCTACTTTAGTGATAGAGCACTTAAACACACTGAACACTTTATTTTCTCAGCTTACATCCTTAAGTTGTACAATAGGAGAACAAGAAAGTGTTGAACTTCTACTTCAAAGTCTACCTGTTTCGTATGATCAACTTATCATCAACTTGACATACAATAATGTCACGAGTCTAGTCTTCGATGACATTGCAACTTCTATTCTACAAGAAGAAAATCGGAAGAAGAACAAAGAGGACATACTAGTAAATTTACAACAAGCAGAAGCATTGACAACGATGAGAGGGAGATCAACAGAACGTGGCCAAAACAGCAGTCACAAACATGGTAGATCAAAGTCGAGAAACAAAAAGAATTTAAAGTGTTACAACTGTGGAAATAAGGGTCACTTGAAGAAGGATTGTTGGAGTCTAAATAAAAACTCCAATCCACAAGGAAATACAACAAACACTTCAGATGATGAGATGCTCTATGTTGTGATGCGTCAACCACCGTGGAAGGTAGAAAAAGATTTGTAGATATATGGCTCATTGATTCAGGAGCAACATACCACATGACCTCAAGAAGAGAATGGTTCCATCATTATGAGCCTGTCTAAGGAGGATCTATGTAGAGTTGCAATGATCATGCCTTAGAGATCATTGGCGTGGGAACCATCAAATTAAAGATGTATAATGGAACAATCAAAGTTGTTCTAGATGTGCGACACGTGAAAGTCCTGAAGAAAAATTTATTATCCTACGGATTGTTGGATAATAATGAAAACAAGATTGAAACACGAAAATGAATCATGAATGTGTTACGTGGAGCGATTGTTGTGATGAAAGGAGAAAAGATAGCAACAAACTTGTAAATGATGAAGGGAAAGACTTTGCAAGAAGCATAAGAATATGTTGCCTCATGTAGTTTAGATTCTGCAATGCTATGGCATCAAAAACTTGGACACATGTCAGAACAAGGAATGAAAGTCCTTGTGGAGAAAAAGCTACTTCCAGGCTTAACAAAGGTATCACATACATTGTGTGAGCATTGCATAACAAATAAGCAGCACTGGTTGAAATTCAACACATCAAATTCTAAAGGCAAAAGTGTTCTAGAATTAGTTCACTCTGGCATATGGCAAGCACCAGTTACATCCCTAGGTGGAGCAAAATGCTTTGTCTCATTTATTGATGACTACTCTAGGAGATGTTGGGTGTACCATATTAAGAAGAAGTCAGATGTGTTTTCAACTTTCAAAAACTTCAAAGAGTGGGTGAAACTTGATTCTAAAAATAAGATCAAGTGTTTCAGAATAGATAATGGAGGAGAATACACAAGTGAAGAATTTGATGACTTTTATAGGAAAGAAGGCATCAAAAGACAGTTCACAGTGGCAAACACTCCTCAATAAAAAGGAGTGACAGAGTGGATGAACAAAACCTTGTTAGAAAGAACAAGAGCAATGTTGAGGGATGCAGGCCTAGAAAAATCATTATGGGCAGAAGCAATTAATACCGCCTGTTATTTGGTGAATTGAGCTTCATCAACTGCAATAGATCTGAAGACACCAATAGAGATGTGGACTGGTAAACCAGCTGATTATTCAAACCTCCATGTATTTGGAAGTATCGTGTATGTGATGTAACTCCCAAGAAATTTCAAAGTTGGATCCAAAATCCAGGAAATGCAAATTCTTGGGGTATGTTGATGGAGTAAAGAGGTATCACTTGTGGGATCCCACTACCCGCAAAGTGATCATCAGCAGGGATGCTATCTTTGTAGAAGACAAACTACAAAGAAAAGAAGACGATGATAGCGCTGAAAAGTTAGAGACTACTCGGATACATGTGTAAAAGAAGTTTGAACAAGAAGATTCTTCTGAAGCAGAACCAGTACATGATGAACAAGAACCAGAGAGTTCTGAAGCTCCAACAACTCATCAATCAGATCATGTGAGAAGATGTCCCAATTGGCACTCAGATTATGTTATAGAAGGAAATATTGCATACTACCTTTTAATAGAGGACGGTGAGTCATCAACATATCAGGAGGCAATAAACAATTCAAATGCTTCACTATGGATGATGGCGATGCAAGAAGAAATTGAAGCTCTTCATAAAAATAATACATGAGACCTTGTTCCACTACTACATGGAAGGAAGCCAATTGGTAACAAACGAGTCTTCAAAATCAAGTGAAAGGGTAACGATCAAGTTGAGAGGTATCGTGCAAGACTAGTGGTCAAAGGATATGCTCAAAAAGAAGGTATTGATTTGAATGAAATCTTTTCTCCTGTGGTTTGAATAACAATAGTTCGAGTAGTTTTGGCAATGTGTGCTACATTGAACTTACATCTAGAGTAGCTAGATATTAAAACAACTTTTCTTAATGGAAATCTTGAAGAAGAGATTTACATGCTCCAGCCTGAAGGTTTTGAAGAAGACGAAAAGAAGAACTTGGTTTGCAGGTTGAACAAATCTTTTACGATCTAAAGCTAGCACCGAGGTGTTGGTATAAGAGATTTGATTCCTTCATTATGTGCCTTGGATACAACAGACCTAATGTAGACCCTTGTGCTTATTTTAAGAGGTTTGGTGATAACGATTTTGTTATATTGCTGTTGTATATGGATGACATGTTGGTTGCAGACCCAACAAAGATCATATTGAAGAATTGAACGCACAACTGGCTAGGGAATTTTGAAATGAAGAACTTGGGATAAGCAAACAAGATCAACAAACAAGATTCTAGGGATGTAAATTCACCGAGACAGAAGTAACAGAAAGATTTGGCTTTCACAAAAGAATTACTTGAAGAAGATCTTGTCACGATTCAACATGCAAGATTGTAAGCTAATTTCTACCTCTCTTCCTATTAGTTTCAAATTATCCTCCAGTATGAGTCCTAGCAGTGAAGAAGAGATGATGGAGATGTCTCGAGTACCGTATACATCGGCAGTGGGAAGTTTAATGTTCGCTATGACATGCACAAGACCAAACATTGCACAAGCAGTGGGAGTGGTTAGTCGGTACATGGCGATTCCAGGCAAAGAGCATTGGAATACAGTAAAGAGGATCCTGAGATACATTAAAGGGACCTCAAATGTTCCATTATGTTATGGAGGATCAAATTTACTTATCAATGGGTATGTCAATTATGACTATGTAGAGGATTTGGATAAAAGTAAATCTACTACAGGATATGTGTTCAAAATTACTGGTAGAGCTATAAGCTGTGTTTCAAAATTGCAATCAGTTGTGGCTACATCCACAAAAGAGGCAAAATATGTAGCAGCTACACAAGCCAGTAAAGAAGCAATTTGGTTGAAGATGTTATTGGAGGAGTTTGGCCACAATCAAAAGTATGTCTCTCTGTTTTGTGACAGTCAAAGCGCCTTGCATCTACCAAGGAATCCAACATTTCATTCAAGGACAAAGCACATACGAGTTCAATACCATTTCATTCGTGAAACAGTGGAAGAAGGGATGATAGATATGCAGAAGATCCATACCAAAGACAACATAGCAGATTTCATGACGAAGGCAATTAATATTGATAAATTTACTTGGTGTCGATCCTCTTGTGACCTGATAGAAATATAAGCAGCATGAATATACAAGGTAGAAAGAATGGTGTGAAGATATGATTGTTCCAATCAAATCTTCAAGTGGGAGATTGTTGAAAGTCATAGCAGCTGGCGACTGCTTTTGGTCAAAATTGGGCAATTATTTTTTCTGAATTAAGGAAGGGATAATTACAACATTTAGTCCTTGAACTTTAGGGTATTTATAAGATTAGTCCTTAAGCTTCAACTATAAATACCCTAACCCATTTAGCTTCAAAATCATCCCAAATCATTCTAGCTTTATCCCAATACTAGAGAATTTAGAGAGTTTTTTTAGAGTTGTTTTCTCATTTTTATCAAGAGAAAATTGTTATTGTTTTCTCCTTTTTATCAAGAGAAAATTGTTATTGTTTTCTCCTTTTTATCAAGAGAAAATTGTTATTGTTTCTCTTTGTTAGATCGAGAGAAGTTGTAATTCCTATTTTCTCATAGTGAAATTCTTCTACCATTACCCGTTGTTTTTACCCTATATTATTTAGGGGTTTTCCACATAAAATTTGTGTCTTATTTACCTTCATTTTTATTTTCTCAAATTACCAGTTGCGATTTTATTCTATCCGATAGCTGTATTCTGCAACACTTAGGAGGGGCTAGACCCAACCAAACAAATTCGTTCTAAAAACTACTAGGAGGCAGGGGACCATTGATGAGATATTTCAAATATTTAACCGAAAATGCACCATCATTAGAGCCCGACCATTTCACCCAGTCATAGTTTAGATCACTGGACTTGAAATTGTTTTGACATGATTTCCTCCCGTTGATGTTTCTCATGATCAAGAAGATTTCTTCTCATAGGAATATTCCAAACCCAACCATTTTCATTTTTCTTACCAAACTAAGTAATATTCCCTGTCTTATTCAAAGACACTGCATGAAAATAAGGGTAATAAGATCTCAAAGAGGAGTTGCCTAACCGGACATCGTCCCAAAATGATGTGCTCTCCATTACCCACCAGAAGTACCAAACTCCCTCTTAAAATAGTCCCAAACAGATCATTCTTATTATAAGACTTCGAAATCTCGTTCCAAATCCAAGAAAAGTGGAGATTAGAGGCCTTCTGTGGATATATATTGCTTCCCTCCCTTTTCGCTTTGCTGGCTATAACATGACGCCACAAATTATGTTTCTCATTTCCGAATCTAACTGCCCATTTCCTTAGTAATGATTGATTAATGATTTCCAAATTCATAATACCCAAACCACCTTCTTGAATAGGTTTACACACCACATCCCACTGAACCCAATAAATTTTAGACTTCTCCACAACTCCACCCCACAAAAAGTTTGACATAAGTTTATTAAACTTATTGCAAATAGAAATCGGTACACGAAACATCGACAGAAAATACACAGGGAGGCTCGTGAGAATGGATTTGATGAGAGTGAGCCTGCCCCCAATAGATAATAATTTGGACTTCTAGCCTTCTAATCTTTTGGTGATTTTCATGACAACAGGATCCCACAGAGCAGAAGAACTCTGATGAGCTCCTAAAGGCAACCCGAGATAGTTTGTAGGGAATTTGTCTACCGTACAACTAGCCACTTTCGCCCAATCCTGTTATGTTGATTCCTCCACATTAATACATAATACTCTACTTTTCCTAAGGTTAAACTTTAATCTCGAAGCGATCTATAATACTTTGAGGATTCGCTTCACATTGAGAACTTTCATTTCAGCTGCACCACAGAAAATCAAGAGATCAACTGCAAGATGGGATATCGAAATGCCATTTTTTGTGCTTCCAACATCAAAACCAGAGAACAATCCCAACTGGATAGCTTTAAGTAACATCTTATTCAATGCTTCCCCACAATATTAAAGAGTAATGGTGAAATAGAACACTCCTGCCTTAGTCCTCTTGAAATACCAAAAATCTCGGTCGGAGTTCCTATAACTAGAACCAAAATCTTTGTTGTAGAAATAGATTTCCATATCCACCTACACCACCTATCACCAAAACCAGATTTCTTCACAACAAAAATCAGAAATTTCCAATCTACCATGTCATAGGCTTTTCTAAAGTCTATTTTGAAGGCTATGCCCCTAAGACCAGATTTAGCAATACAATCGATTGCCTCATTTTCCACCAAAGAACAATCAAGAATTTGTCGACCGGATATGAAAGTGAACTGTGACTCCCCAATGATATCCCCAGTACAAAGTTTAAGCCTTTTTCAAAGGACTTTAGATAACAACTTATACACTCCCCCGACCAAACTAATTGGACGATAGTTCTCAAGAGACTCGGGATTAACCAACTTTGGAACAAGGGTGATAAACGAATGATTAATCCCTAGCTCCCAATCCCGACCAGCATAAAAGTCCTTAAAAAATTGCATAATATCATCTTTCAAGGTCGACCAAAACTTCTTAAAAAACCAAGGTTGAAACCATCCAGACCAGGTGCTCGATTACTATAAGAAGATGAAAGCGCATCCCACACTTCCTCAATAGTGAATTCTTTTTCCAAAGATGAAACTTGCTCATCCCTTAACTTACTGAAAGTGATGTCCATACTCTCCAGATCAAGGGCCGACCTTTCATTATATACTTTGTTGAAGTACCCGTAGACAGCCTCCTTAATAGGTAAAGGATCTGACACCACTTTACCCTCGAGATTAAAATAGTTGATAGCATTAACCGTCCTCCGAGCTAAAGCCATTAACTAAAAGAATGGGGTATTCCTGTCACCTTCTTTGAACAATTTAAGTATGGACTTTTGTAACCAAGAACATCCTTTCTTTCTGTATTTCCACCAAAGCTGAGCTCTCAAATTTGCAATTCTCATCGACATTCCTGGATCAAAATTGCACCCTTGTAGACTTTTTTCCATAGAAAATTTTTCTTTATCTAGACCCTCAATTACCTTAGCGGGCTCTCAAGATGAATTCCCAGCCCATAATTTAACTACTATCTTAGAGTTTTTGATAAGCCCCTCGATTTATATTCACGGATTTTTAATCTTCAACTCTGAGAAAGCTTTTAAAACAGCTCTCTCGAAACCTTCCTCAATATATAGCAAAAGTTCAAACATCTGAAAGGTTTTTGATGTGATCCTACCGACCATCAAGTTCATAAAAAACATGCTCACAACTTTAAAGTTCTTCCAAGATGATTCTAAGGGAGTTCTTCCATATTTTGTTACTTATTTACTCATTTATGCTTTATATGTGTTATAAGCATGCTTTGACATTCTAAACTATGCTTGAATATTCATATATTGTCCTATGTTTGCATCCTATATGATATTCATGTATGTCACATCTTTAATTAGCTTTTTTCATGCATATGTTACACATTCCTTACTTATGTTATCATATAAATTGCATTATTATATTAGCTATGGAATCATGTGTTACATTAGAATGTTACTTATTACTTCTTTATGAACTTGAGCATTGTAACTTATATACATTTTGTATTTAGTGCAAGGTACATTCATAGCTTTCCATTTCATTTATAAAAACCAATTCACTTTGTTTAATCAAATATTTGTGAGAGTTTCTCTCTTTAGTTCTTAAGTGAACTTTATCGACTTATCAAGCTTATGCTTGTGGCGTCACTCCTATTTATTTCACCCTGATACTTCTGGTTCCTAACTCTTTATAGATAGTGAGTAAAAGTCCTTGTTTACCACCCCTTCAAGAAGCAATATAAAATCTGGGTCTTTGTTCTTTAACATTGGTTCTTCTTTGAGTCTTCTTTGAGATACTACCTTTCATATTCATCACTGTCACACTCATTCTACTATTATTGCCATACTTCATCATTTCCTTTAAATATATCACCAACTTATATATATATTCTGCTGCCATATTTATCTTTCCATTTCATTACTCTCATTTAACCATTTTTTGAGCTTTCTTGTTTGTGCAGGATCCTTGTTGCTTTCCTAGATCTAAACAATCAAAGGTACAACCTTGACTTCACCATCCATCCAAGGAATGCTAGGTTGAACTGTATCATAATGATGTGATCCTACCAACCATCAAGTTCAAATAAAACATGCTCACAACTTTGAAGTTCTTCCAAGAGGATTCTAAGGGAGTTCTTCCATATTTTATTACTTATTTACTCATTTATGCTTTATATGTGTTATAAGCATGATTTGACATTCTAAACTATGCTTGAATATTCATATATTCTCCTATGTTTGCATCCTTTATGATATTCATGCATGTCACATCTTTAATTAGCTTGTTTCATAAATATGTTACACATTCCTTGCTTATGTTATCATATAAATTGCATTATTATATTAGCCATGGAATCATGTGTTACATTATAATGTTACTTAATACTTATTCGTTACCTTGAGCATTGTAACTTATATACTATTTGTATTTAGTACAAGGTACATTCAAGGCAATCCAATGGACATATTCACGTCACTCATAGAGATCACCATTTTTGAACATGTTCCAAGCATCTTTGGGTGTTAAAGTTTCTTAACATTTAATCCCATATCTCTTCGCTTTCTAACGCACTTTGAATCGTATCAATCCGATATTGGGACCTCAAGATATGCCCATAATAACAAAGATAATGTAGGCTGGAAATAAGTATAGGATTTACAACCAAATGAAGAGCCATGTTCACACTTGATGCATTTCCACCTTCATGAATCCGTTTATGGCGTGTACAATTATACAAGGAGGCTAAAGGACTTGTTCACATTCAAGGGAGATGGATGCATTATTTTCAAACTCATTCACCAAATCCAAGTGCATGGACGGAGCCTATGAGTCACGTTCACACTTGGTGCATGCATTCCAAAGGGGGCCGAACATAAAATGAAACATTCATGCAAGGAAATGAACCAACATGTTCACATCAAGAGAGGATGAATTCGGCTATGAAGATGTATTAACTTAAATGGATGAACATTCATTTATTTTATTAGTCCATGAACTTGTATAGGGGTCGTACATTGTATCTACTTAAGGATGAACATTCATCCATGAAGGTTAACTCGTTAAATGTTTTGTATTCACACCATGCACTCTTAGGCCTATAAATAGCTTTCCATTTCATTTGTGAAAACCAATTCACTTTGTTTAATCAAATATTTGTGAGAGTTTCTCTCTTTAGTTCTTAAGTGAACTTTATCGACTTATCAAGCTTATTCTTATGGTGTCACCCCTATCTATTTCACCCTGATACTTCTGGTTCCTATGTGTTTTTAGATAGTGGGTCAAAGTCCTTGTTTACCACCCCTTAAAGAAGTAATTTAAAGTCTGGGTCTTTGTTCTTTAACATTGGTTCTTCTTTGAGTCTTCTTTGAGATACTAACTTTCATATTCATCTCCGTCGCATTCATTCTACTACCATTACCATACTTCATCATTTCCTTTAAACATATCACAAACTTATATATATATTCCGCTGCCATATTTATTTTTCCATTTCATTACTCCCTTTTAACCATTTTTTGAGCTTTCTTTTTTGTGCAGGATCTTTGTTGCTTTTCTAGATCAAAATAATCAAAGGTACAACCTTAACTTCACCATCCATCCAAGGAATGCTAGGTTGAACTGTATCATAATGATGTGATCCTACCAACCATCAAGTTCAAACAAAACATGCTCACAACTTTGAAGTTCTTCCAAGATGATTCTAAGGGAGTTCTTCCATATTTTATTACTTATTTACTCATTTATGCTTTATATGTGTTATAAGCATGATTTGACATTCTAAACTATGCTTGAATATTCATATATTGTCCTATGTTGGCATCCTATATGATATTCATGCATGTCACATCTTTAATTAGCTTGTTTCATGCATATGTTACATATTCCTTACTTATGTTATCATATAAATTGCATTATTATATTATCCATGGAGTAATGTGTTACATTAGAATGTTACTTAATACATATTCATTACCTTGAGCATTGTAAATTATATACTTTTTGTATTTAGTACAAGGTACATTCAAGGCAATCCAATGGACAGATTCACGTCACTCATAGAGATCTCCATTTTTAAACATGTTCCAAGAATATTTGGGTGATGAAGTCTTCTTAACATTTAATATCATATCTCTTAGGTTTCTAACAAACTTTTAATCGTATCAATCTGATATTGGGAGCTCAGGATATGCCATAATAATGAAGACAGTGTAGGCTGGAAATAAGTACGGGATTTACAACCAAATGAAGAGCCATGTTCACACCTAATGCATTTCCACCTTCATGAATCCATTTATGGCATGTCCATTCATACAAGGAGGCTAAAGGACTTGTTCACATTCAAGGGAGATGAATGCATTATTTTCAAACTCATTCACCAAATCCAAATGCATGGAGGGAGCCTATGAGTCACGTTCACACTTGGTGCATGCATTCCAAAGGGGGCCGAACATACAATGAAACATTCCTCCAAATTCATGCAAGGAAATAATGCAACATTTTCACATCAAGAGAGGATGAATTCGGCTCTGAAGATGTATTCACTTAAATGGATGAAATTAGTCCATGAACTTGCATAGGGGTTGTACATTGTATCTACTTAAAGGATGAACATTCATCCATGAAGGTTAATTCATTAAATGTTTTTTATTCACACCATGCACTCTTAGGCCTATAAATAGCTTTCCATTTCTTTTGTGAAAATAAATTCTCTTTGTTTAATCAAATATTTTTGAGAGTTTCTCTCTTTAGTTCTTAAGTGAACTTTATCAACTTATCAAGCTTATGCTTGTGGTGTCACCCCTATCTATTTCACCCTGATACTTCTGGTTCCTATCTCTTTATAGATAGTGGGTCAAAGTCCTTGTTTACCACCCCTTAAACAAGTAATATAAAGTCTGGTTCTTTGTTCTTTAACATTGGTTCTTCTTTGAGTCTTCTTTGAGATACTACCTTTCATATTCATCTCCATCACATTCATTCTACTACCATTTCCATACTTCATCATTTCCTTTAAACATATCACATACTTATATATACATATTTCGCTGCCATATTTGTCTTTCCATTTCATTACTCCCATTTAACCATTTTTTTGAGCTTTCTTGTTTGTGCAGGATCTTTGTTGCTTTTCTAGATCAAAACAATCAAAGGTACAACCTTGACTCCACCATCCATCCAAGGAATGCTAGGCTGAACATATCCTTTAAACATATAACAAACTTATATATATATACTGCTGTCATATTTGTCTTTCCATTTCATTACTTCCATTTAACCATTTTATTTTGAGCTTTCTTGTTTGTGTAGGATCCATGTTTTCTTTCCTAGATCGAAACAATCAACGGTACAACCTTGACTTCACCATCCATCCAAGTGAGGCTAGGTTGAATTGTATCATACGATATCAGAGCTAGGTTGGATTGTAACAAGAACAAGTAAAAGCAACATCCTACCATTCAATAAAAAGAAAATCAAAAAGTGCCAAAAATAATCAGCAAGTTAATCCCAACATCAACAAGGGATCCCAAGTGAAGAAAAACTAAAGAAAGGAATCAAGGAAAGCAAAATGCAAAGAAGTTCCAAAGGTGACAAGCAACTTCATTATTCCAACCGATCCTAAAAAAGTCTTCAAAACCTTTTATTGTTTCTTCTAGGAAGGTGGTGAGTATCATTGCATAGTAAGTGAACCTTTCTTTCTTTTTCTTTCTTTTATAGGACCACCCTTGATTATTTAATCTTTCTACCTTTCTATTTTTTCCTCTACACTAACGAACTTTTTAGCCGACGTCCATACCACTTGAAAGGTCTCGAGTTAGTTCTTTCTAGAAATTTACAAGAGAGGAATGAGTGAAAAAAGGCTAATCGAGTGTGTGAGATCATAAGGGAAATTACAAAAGCCAAGGGCATATTCCCGAGGGAAACACGAGTTCTTGAGTGGAGTGACATCACAATTTTTTTTGAGTGACCGTGAGGTTTTGTTGTGTGAAATTTGGTAAGGTCCTAATTTTCACATTTCAAATTTTTACTAACAATGTTATTTGATCTTTCCTCTTCCCAAGCAATGGAGAACATTCAAAAAAGAGAGAATGCATTTCATACTCGTTTCCATGTAAACAGTAAATATGGAAAAGTATGTGTTGTAGCCATTGATAGTGGAAGTTGTGCAAACCTTACTAACACATATATGGTAGAGAATTTGGGACTTACAACGTTCAAACATCCCAGTCCATATGTTTTTCAAGGATTTAATGAATATCAAGAGTTAGAAGTCATAGAGCAAGTACTTGTGCCCTTTTCAATCGGAAGATACAAAGATGAATTATTGTGTGATGTTGTTTCCATGAATTCAAGCCATCTTCTTTTCGGACGACCTTGAAAATTTTACAAGAAGGCTACTCACGATGGATTTTCCAATGAGTATTCATTCCAACCTCAAGGAAGAAGAATCACGTTGGTACCAATGTTGTCAAATGAGGTGCATGAAGACCAAACTCAACTGAATAAAAACATTGAAGAACATCTTGAGAAAAACAACACATTTGGAGTTGAAAATGAGTGTGTGATTTTTCGTGAGAAAGCCATTAGAGTAATTGAAGATGAGAGTAAAAGCATTGAGAGTGAAGATGAGTGTGTTGAAAACATGAGCATGAGAGAAAACAATGTGAGGAGAAGGAAGTTTTGCTTTATATTGATCAATTTTTTTCTTCTATTTGTTCTTTGAATTTGCAGGTTATTCCAAGGGACATTCAAGATGATTCAAGAATCATTTCTTTTGAAATTTCAAAAGATATGTCACTTGAAATTATAAAGAACATGTTCATTAACCTTCAATGTACATTCACCTCATACTCAAGATCGAATGAACTATATGAAAGGGAAGATTCAACGAACCTAACCATGGAGAACATTAAGAGTCCAAACTCATTCATTCATGAATTTAATCCTTTATTTCCTTTGATTCAAAAATATCTACTTCTAACTTTGTTTTATTTTTCAGATTGTTGATTCAAAAGCGAGCAAAGAAAACGATGCAAGATGAGAATGAAAGAATTTCAATTCAAACGAAGATCAAAGTTGTTCCCTTAAGTACCAAGCATTGATTTGGGGACAAATCTCCTTAAAGAAGGGGGTGATGTGATCCTACCGACCATTAAGTTCAAACAAAACATGCTCACAACTTTCAAGTTCTTCCAAGATGATTCTAAGGGAGTTATTCCATATCTTATTACTTATTTACTCATTTATGCTTTATATGTGTATTAAGCATGCTTTGACACTCTAAATTATGCTTGAATATTCATATATTGTCCTATGTTTTCATCCTATACGATATTCATGCATGTCACATCTTTAATTAGCTTGTTTCATGCATATGTTACACATTCCTTAATTATGTTATCATATAAATTGGATTATTATATTAGCCATGGAATCATGTGTTACATTAGAATGTTACTTAATACTTATTCATTACCTTGAGAATTGTAACTTATATACTTTTTGTATTTAGTACAAGGTACATACAAGGCAATCCAATGGTTAGAATCACGTAACTCATAGAGATTGCCATTTTTGAACATGTTCCAAGCATCTTTGGGTGATTAAGTCTCCTTGATATTTAATCCCAATCTCTTATCTTTCCAACGCACTTTGAATCGTATCAATCCAAATATTGGGAGCTCAATATATGCCCAGATTAAAGAAGACAGTGCATGCTGGAAATAAGTATGGGATTTACAACCAACTGAAGTGCCATGTTCACACCTTATGCATTTCCACCTTCATGAATCCATTTATGGTGTGTATAATCATACAAGGAGGCTAAAGGACTTGTTCACATTCAAGGGAGACGAATGCATTATTTTCAAACTCATTCACCAAATCCAAGTGCATGAAGGGAGCCTATGAGTCACGTTCACACTTGTTATATGCATTCCAAAGGGGGCCAAACATACAATGAAACATTCCTCCAAATTAAGGATATAATGCAACATGTTCACATCAAGAGATGATGAATTCTGATATGAATATGTATTGACTTAAATGGATGAACATTCATTTATTTTATTAGTCCATGAACTTGTATAGGGGCCGTACATTGTATTTACTTAAGGATGAACATTCATCCATGAAAGTTCACTCATTAAATGTTTTGTATTCACACTATGCACTCTTAGGCCTATAAGGAGCTTTCCATTTCATTTGTAAAAACCAATTCACTTTGTTTATTCAAATATTTGTGAGGGTTTCTCTCTTTAGTTCTTAAATGAACTTTATCGACTTATCAAGCTTATGCTTTTGGCGTCACCCCTATCTATTTCACCCTAATACTTCTGGTTCCTATCTCTTTATAGATATTTGGTCAAAGTCCTTGTTTACCACCCCTTAAAGAAGAAATATAAAGTATGGGTCTTTGTTATTTAACATTAGTTCTTCTTTGATTCTTCTTTGAGATATTACCTTTCATATTCATCTCCGTCACATTCATTCTACTACCATTACCACACTTCATCATTTCCTTTAAACATATCACCAACTTATATATATATATATATATATATATTTCGTTGCCAAATTTATCTTTCCATGTCATTACTTCCATTTAATCATTTTGTTTTGAGCTTTATTATTTGTGCAAGATCCTTGTTGCTTTCCTAGATCTAAATAATCAATGGTACAACCTTGACTTCACCATCCATCCAAGTGAGGCTAGGTTGAACTGTATCATATGAAATACAAGCACGCCCTACTCCACTTGGTGAGGCAAGACATACACTTTGATTGTAGGACCTAGGAAGACAACAAGTGTTCCTGAAATAAGAAATCTTAAAAGAAAATGGTTAAGTATGAATATATAAGTTGGTAAGATAAAAAAAATGGCAGGGAAATAAATGAAGATGATGATATGTTAGAAAGGATATAGAGAAGTATTTGTATGGTGGAATGATGGAATGGTTATGGTTGAGTTTATGAATGAAAATGAAAGATAATGGATAGTATCTTAGAAAGACCATGAAAGAACAAGTACTACAATCAGCAAAGACCCATCCTTACAAATCTCTCTAAGGGGAGGTAGAAAAGGACATGGACCCACTATCTATAAAGAGATAGGAACCACAAGTATCAAGGTGGATAGAAGATAAGTGACGCCACAAGCATAAGAACACTTGATAAGTCGATATAGTTCTTAAAGAACTAGAAAGGGATAAAAGTTCACAAGTTTTGATTAAAACAAAGTTGGTCTATTTTCAAAAATGAAAGCTAAACTATTTATAGGCCTAAAGATTCCTAGGACACACATACAAGCTTTAATGAGTGAACATTCATGGATGAATGTTCATACTTTAAGTAAATACAAAGAATGGCTTAGGTGAATGAATTTGATGAATGGATGTTCATATTTTAATGGAATACATCCTTTGGCCGAATTCATCCCACCTTGTGTGAACTTGTTGATTTGTCCTCTATGGATGAATGTTCATAAATGTAACTTGGCTGAAATTCTTCCCCCCTTGTGTGAACATGACTATTTGGCTTCTTGCATGAATATGCATGCATGGATAAACTTAAAAGCCTTTGAATGAAGCCTTGCACCTCCTCACAAATGTGCTGATTCATTTTAATATTCTTTTCTCGTCCATGCATGTCTTCATTAATTCATCCCATGCATAAGTCCTTTGAAGGAGATGAATGGTTGCAAATCCCGTATTTATTTTCATCATGTACTATCTTCAGTAATCTGGGCATATCTCAAGCTCCCAATATCGGATTGATACGATTCAAAGTGAGTTGGAAAGATAAGTGATAGGGGATTAAATGTTATAAGACTTCATCACCCAAAGATACTTGTAACATGTTCAAAAATGGCAATTAATTGGACTTACATGAATTATCCATTGGAAAGCCTTGAATGTACCTTGCATTAAATACAAAATGTATATAAGTTACAATGCTCAAGTTCATGAAAAAGTAATAAGTAACATTATAATGTAACGCATGATTCCATGGCTAATATAATAATGCAATTTATATGATAACATAAGTAAGGAATGTGTAACATGTGCATGAAATAAGCTAATTAAAGATGTGACGTGCATGAATATCTTATAGGATGCAGACATAGGACAATATATGAATATTCAAGCATAGTTTAGAATGTCATAGAATGCTTATAAACACATATAAAGCATAAATGAGTAAATAAGTAATAAAATAAGGTAAGACTCCCTTAGAATCAACAAGGTAGAACTTCCATGAAGTGATCATGTGTTAAAGAAGTTTGGTCCTTGGAATGATTGCATCATCCCCATTTTTTTAGAGCGATTTGTCATTAAATCAAAGGAAACTGTCATTGTTTGATCCATTGGTGTAAGAAAGGATAAATGAAGATCATTATGCTTATGAAGGTATGCATGAATTTCTTTAAATCCTTCGAGTAGGTAAGTCACGCCAACTTTAGTCTTTGTACCCTTCCACATTATGAATCTTGAATAGTTGAATAATACTCTTTTCTTTTCCTTGAATTGATGATAACAAGCAAGAATACTTCCATGTAAATGATTGAATGTGCTCCAAAATAGAAATAAGTTAGAACATGAAACATCATTAACAATGTGAATAAACGTACAAGATTTATTAAGATTCATGAATGGAATTTGGTTCGTTGAAACTTCACTTTCATAAGGTTCATTGGATCTTGAATATGAAGCAATTTACTTTAAAGGTTAATGAACATGTTCTTTTGAATTTCAAGTCACACATCTTTTTGAATTTCAAAAGAAATGAAGCTTGAATCATCTTATATGTCCCTTTGAATAACCTGCAAATTCAAAGAACGAATATAGGAAACAAGTTGATTAGTATAAAGAAAAACTTGCTTCTCCTCACATTCTTTTCTCTCATGCTCATGTTTGTTTTGAATTTCTCTTCAATCTCACTCTCATGGTTTACAACACACTAATCTTCACTCTCAATTCTCTTACTCTCATTTTCAACTCCAATGTTTTTCATATCCATTTTTTTATTATCATTTTCAACTTGTTCCACTTTGATTTGTTTCTCATGCAACATTTTTCTTTCAACTTTCTTCATGGCTTCAGTTTTCTTCCATTCATCTATACGTGACTTAAGGGTCAATTGGCATTCATGGACTTGACTTGGAAGCATAGGTTCTAATATGATTTTCCTTCCTTGATGTTGAAAGGAATACTCATTGGAAAATCCATCATGAGTAGCATTCTTGTCAAATTGCCAAGGACGTGCTAATATGATGTGGCTTGCACTCATGGGCACAACATCATAAAGAACTTCGTCCTTGTATCTTACAATGGAGAAAGTAAAAACGACTTGTTTGGTTACCTTTGCTTCACCCGCATCATTGAGCGACTACAATTTGTAAGGATGAGGATGTTTAGAAGACTTTAGGCCCAACTTCTCCACCATGTAAGTGCTTGCTACATTTTTACAACTTCCTCCATCAATGATCACTAAACAAAATTTATCTTCCACATGAAATTTGGTATGGAAGATATTCTCTTTTAACCACAAAGATACTGGATACAAGAGACATGTTAGCAATTTAAGAAAAATAAAATGTGTAAAGGACCTTACCAAATAATTCTCTCACAAAGCCTCACGAGTCACTCCAAAAAAAAATTGTGATATCACTCCACTCAAGCCCTCGTGTTTCACTCATTTCTCTCTTGTTAAGTTCTAAAAGAACTAACTCAAGACCTTCAAATGAAGTGGTTAGGCGTTTGCTGTAAAATGATGTTAGGTAGAAAAAAAACAAATAGATGGTAAAAGGATATCTTAAGAATAAATGAACGAAATTGATAGAAGGAAAGGGGTTCTTACTACAAGACACTAACAACATTCCCTAGCCATGATCAAAGTGTTGAAAACAGCTTTAGGCTTGTTAGCACTTGTTGATTTATGAAATAACCTTAGCTTTTAAATTTGTTTTTCTTTTCTTTCTTGCTTTGATTTTTTCTTTCCTTTTGCTTTCTTTTTACACGTTTCTTCAACAATTTTTGAATAGCACTTCTTTTTCCTTTTGGTTTAACTTGATTTGTTAAATCAACACTTCACAACTTGCTTGCTTTCACCGTAGCTTTAATACCATATGATCCAAGCACGCCCTACTCCACTTGGTGAGATAAGGCTTACACTTTGATTGTAGGACCTAGGAAGGCAGCAAGTGTTCCTGAAATAAGAAATCTTAAAAGAAAATGGTTAGTATGAATGAATAAGTTGGTAAGATAAAAAATGGAAGCGGAATAAATGAAGATGATGATATGTTTGAAAGGATATAGAGAAGTATTTGTATGGTGGAATGATGGTATGGTTATGGTTGAGTTTATGAAAGAAAATGGAAGATGATGTATACTATATTAGAAAGACCAAGGAAGAACACTTGATAAGTCGATATAGTTCTTAAAGAACTAAAATGAGATAAAATCTCACAAGCTTTGATTAAAACAAAGTTGGTCTCTTTACAAAATGAAAGCTAAACTATTTATAGGCCTAAGGATTCCTAGAATACACACAAGGTTTAATGAGTGAACATTCATGGATGAATGTTAATACTTTAAGTAAATACAAAGCATGGCTTATGTGAATGAATTTGATGAATGGATGTTCATCTTTTAATACAATGCATCCTTTGGCCGAATTCATCCCACCTTGTGTGAACTTGTTGATTTGTCCTCTATGGATGAATGTTCATGAATGTATCTTGGCCGAAATTCTTCCCCCTTGTGTGAACATGACTATTTGGCTTCTTGCATGAATATCCATGCATGGATAAACTTAAAAGCCTTTGAATGAATCCTTGCACCTCCTCAAAAATGTGCTGATTCATTTTAATATGTTTTACTCGTCCATGCATGTCTTCTATGGATGAATGTTCAGGAATTTATCTTGGCTGAAATTCTTCCCCCTTGTGTGAACATGACTATTTGGCTTCTTGCATGAATATCCATGCATGGATAAACTTAAAAGCCTTTGAATGAATCCTTGCACCTCCTAAAAATGTGCTGATTCATTTTAATATGTTTTTCTCGTGGCTTCTTGCATGAATCCATGCATGGATAAACTTAAAAGCCTTTGAATGAATCCTTGCACCTCCTAAAAATGTGCTGATTCATTTTAATATGTTTTTCTCGTCCATGCGTGTCTTCATTAATTCCTCCCATGCATAAGTCCTTTGAAGGAGATGAATGGTTGCAAATCCCGTATTTATTTCCAGCCTGCTCTATCTTCAGTAATCCAGGCATATCTCGAGCTCCCAATATCGAATTGTTACAATTCAAAGTGCGTTAGAACGATAAGAGATAGGGAATTAAATGTTACGAAGACTTCATCACCTAAAGATAATTGTAACATGTTCAAAAGTGGAAATTAATCGGACTTACGTGAACTGTCCATTGGAAAGCCTTTAATGTACCTTGCACTAAATAAAAAATGTATATAAGTGACAATGCTCAAGCTCATGAAAAAGTAATAAGTAACATTATAATGTAACACATGATTCCATGGCTAATATAATAATGCAATTCATATGATAACATAAGTAAGGAATGTGTAACATATGCATGAAATAAGCTAATTAAAGATGTGACATGCATGAATATCATATAGGATGCAAGAATAGGATAATATATGAATATTCAAGCATAGTTTAGAATGTCAAAGCATGCTTATAACACATGTAAAGCATAAATGAGTAAATAAGTAATAAAATAAGTTAAGACTTCCTTAGAATCAACAAGGTAGAACGTCCATGAAATGATCATGTGTTGAAGAAGTTTGGTCCTTGTCATGATCACATCAGCACCTTATATGTGCTAGCAAGGTTTACAATATAAAGTCCTTGTTTACCACCCCTTAAAGAAGCAATATAAAGTGTGTCTTTGTTCTTTAACATTGGTTCTTGTTTGAGTCTTCTTTGAGATACTACCTTTCATATTCATCTCCATCACATTCATTCTACTAACATTACCATATTGCATCATTTCCTTTAAACATATCACCAACTTATATATATATTCTGCTGCCATATTTATCTTTCCATTTCATTACTCCCACGTAACCATTTTTTTAGCTTTCTTGTTTGTGCAGGATCCTTGTTGCTTTCCTAGATTGAAACAATCAAAGGCGCAACCTTGACTTCACCATCCGTCCAAGGAATGCTAGGTTGAACTGTATCATATGAGAGCTAAGGTGGATTGCAACAAGAACAAGCAAAAACAACATCCTGCCATACAATAAAAAGAAAATCAAAAAGAGAAGTGCCAAAAAAATCAGCAAGTTAATCCCAACATCTACAAGGGATTCCAAGTGAAGAAAAATTAAAGAAATGAAACAAAGAAAGAAAAATGAAAAGAAGTGCCAAAGGTGACAAGCAACATCATCATTCCAACTGATCCTAAAGAAGTCTTAAAAACCTTTGATTATTTTTTCTAGGAAGGTGGTGAGTATATTTGCATAGTAAGTGAACCTTTCTTTCTTTTTGTACCTTTTATAAGACCACCATTCATTATTTAATCTTTCTACCTTTCTATTTTTTCCTCTACACTAACGAACTTTTCAGCCGACGTCCATACCACTTGAAAGGTCTCGAGTTAGTTGTTTTAAGAACTTTACAAGAGAGGAACGAGTGGAAAAAGGCTAATCGAGTGTGTGATATCATAAGGTAAATTACAAAAGCCAAGGACATATTCTTGAGTGAAACACGAGTGCTTGAGTGGAGTGACATCATAATTCTTTTTAGTGACCGTGAGGTTTTGTTGTGTGAAATTTGGTAAGGCCCTAATTTTCACATTTCAAATTTTTACTAACAATGTTATTTGATCTTTCCTCTTCCCAAGCAATGGAGAACATTCAACAAAGAGAGAATGCATTTCATACTCGTTGCCATTTAAACGGTAAATATGACAAAGTATGTCTTGTAGCCATTGATAGTGGAAATTGTGCAAACCTTGCTAGACATATATGGTAGAGAAGTTGGAACTTATAATGTTCAAACATCCCAGTCCATATGTTTTTCAAGGATTTAATGAAGATGAAGAGTTATAAGTCATAGAACAAGTACTTATGCCCTGTTCAATCGGAAGATACAAAGATGAATTATTGTGTGATGTTGTTTCCATGGATTCAAGCCATCTTCTTTTCTGACGACCTTGGAAATTTTACAAGAAGTCTACTCACGATGGATTTTCCAATGAGTATTCATTCTAACACCAAGGAAGAATAATCACGTTGGTACCAATGTTGCCAAATCAAGTGTATGAAGACCAAACTCAACTGAAGAAAAACATTGAAGAACATCGTGAGAAAAATAAGACATTTGGAGTTAAAAATGATAGTGTGATTTTTCATGAGAAAGCCATTAGAGTAATTGAAGATGAGAGTAATAGCATTGAGAGTGAAGATGAGTGTGTTGAAAAACATGAGCATGAGAGAAAACAATGTGAGGAGAAGGAAGTTTTGCTTTGTATTGTTCAATTTGATGTATATGTCAGTTGAAATTATAAAGAACATGTTCATTAACCTTCAAATTATATTCACCTCATACTCAAGATCGAATGAACCTTATGAAAGGGAAGATTCAACGAACCTAACCATAGAGAACATTAAGAGTCCAAACTCATTCATTCATGAATTTAATCCTTTCTTTTCCTTTGATTCTAAACTATCTACTTCTAACTTTGTCTTATTTTTTAGATTGTTGATTCAAAAGCGAGCAAAGAAAACGATGCAAGATGAGAATGAAATAATTTCCATTCAAACATGGATCAAAGTTGTTCCCTTATGTACCAAGCATCAATTTGGGGATAAATCGCCTTAAAGAAGGGGGATGATGTGATCCTACCGACCATTAAGTTCAAACAAAACATCACAACTTTGAAGTTCTTCCAAGATGATTCTAAGGGAGTTATTCCATATTTTATTACTTATTTACTCATTTATGCTTTATATGTGTAATAACCATGCTTTGACACTCTAAACGATGCTTGAATATTCATATATTGTCCTATGTTTGCATCCTTTATGATATTCATGCATGTCACATCTTTAATTAGCTTGTTTCATGCATATGTTACGCATTCCTTAATTATATTATCATATAAATTGCATTATTATATTAGCCATGGAATCATGTGTTACATTATAATGTTAATTATTACTTTTTCATGAACTTGAGCATTGTAACTTATATACATTTTGTATATAGTGCAAGGTACATTCAAGGCTTTCCAATGGACAGTTCACGTAAGTCCGATTAATTGCCACTTTTGAACATGTTACAAGTATCTTTGGGTGATGAAGTCTTCGTAACATTTAATCCCCTATCTCTTATCGTTCTAAAGAACTTTTAATTGTAACAATCCAATAGTGGGAGCTCGAGATATGCTTAGATTACTGAAGATAGTGCAGGCTGGAAATAAATACGGGATTTGCAACCATTCATCTCCTTCAAAGGACTTATGCATGTGAGGAATTCATGAAGACATGCATGGACGAGAAAAGCATATTAAATTGAATCATAACATTTTTTAGGAGGTGCAAGGATTCATTCAAAGGTTTTTAAGTTTATCAATGCTTGGATATTCATGCAAGAAGCCAAATAGTTATGTTATCATATAAATTGCATTATTATATTAGCCATGGAATCATGTGTTACATGTTCCAAGCATCTTTGGGTGATTAAGTCTCTTAATATTTAATCCCCAATCTCTTATCTTTCCAACGCACTTTGAATCGTATCAATCCAAATATTGGGAGCTCAATATATGCCCAGATTAATGAAGACAATACAGGCTGGAAATAAGTATGGGATTTACAACCAACTGAAAAGCCATGTTCACACCTGATGCATTTACACCTTCATGAATCCATTTATGGTGTGTACAATCATACAAGGAGGCTAAAGGACTTGTTCACATTCAAGGGAGATGGATGCATTATTTTCAAACTCATTCACCAAATCCAAGTGCATGAAGGGAGCCTATGAGTCACATTCACACTTGGTACATGCATTTCAAAGGGGGCCGAACATACAATGAAATATTCCTCTAAATTCATGCAATGAAATAATGAAACATGTTCACATAAAGAGTGGATGAATTTTGCTATTAAGATGTATTCACTTAAATGGATGAACATTCATTAATTTTATTAGTCCATGAACTTGTATAAGGGTCGTATGTTGTATCTACTTAAGGATGAACATTCATCCATGAAGGTTCACTCATTAAATGTTTTGTATTCACACTATACACTCTTAGGCCTATAAATAGCTTTCCATTTCATTTGTAAAAACCAAGTCACTTTGTTTATTCAAATATTTGTGAGAGTTTCTCTCTTTAGTTCTTAAATGAACTTTATCGACTTATCAAGCATATGCTTGTGCCGTCACCCCTATATATTTCACCCTAATACTTCTTGTTCCTATCTCTTTATAGATATTGGGTCAAATTCCTTGTTTACTACCCCTTAAAGAAGCAATATAAAGTATGAGTCTTTGTTCTTTAACATTGGTTCTTCTTTGATTCTTCTTTAAGATATTACCTTTCATATTCATCTTCGTCACATTCATTCTACTACCATTACCATACTTCATCATTTTCTTTAAACATATCACCAACTTATATATATTTATATATTCCGCTGCCATATTTATCTTTCCATTTCATTACTTCCATTTAACCATTTTATTTTGAGATTTCTTGTTTGTGCAGGATCCTTGTTGCTTTCCTAGATCTAAATAATCAACGGTACAACCTTGACTTCACCATCCATCCAAGTGAGGCTAGGTTAAACTATATCATATGAGATACAAGAACGCCCTACTCCACTTGGTGAGGTAAGACCTACACTTTGATTGTAGGACTTAGGAAGGCAGCAAGTATTCATGAAATAAGAAATCTTAAAAGAAAATGGTTAAGTATGAATGAATAAGTTGGTAAGATAAAAAAAATGGCATCAGAATAAATGAAGATTAAGATATGTTAGAAAGGATATAGAGAAGTATTTGTATGGTGGATTGATATGATGGTTATGGTTGAGTTTATGAATGAAAATAGAAGATGATGGATAGTATCTTAGAAAGACCAAAGAAGAACCAGTGCTACAATGAGCAAATACCCATCCTTACAAATCTCTCAAAGGGGTGGTAGAAAAGGACTTGGACCCACTATCTATAAAGAGATAGGAACCACAAGTATCAAGGTGGATAGAAGATAGGTGACACCACAAGAACAAGAACACTTGATAAGTCGATATAGTTCTTAAAGAACTAGAAAGAGATAAAATCTCACAAGTTTTTATTAAAACAAAGTTGATCTATTTACAAAAAGGAAAGTTAAACTATTTATAAGCCTAAGGATTCCTAGGACACACATACATGCTTTAATGAGTGAACATTCATGGATGAATGTTCATACTTTAAGTAAACACAATGCATGGCTTAGGTGAATGAATTTGATGAATGTATGTTCATATTTTAATAGAATACATCCTTTGGCCGAATTCATCCCACCTTGTGTGAACTTTTTGATTTGTCCTCTATGAATGAATGTTCATGAATGTATCTTGGTTGAAATTCTTCCCCCTTGTGTGAACATGACTATTTGGCTTCTTGCATGAATATGCATGCATGGATAAACTTAAAAGCCTTTGAATGAATCCTTGCACCTCCTCACAAATGTTCTGATTCATTTTAATATTCTTTTCTAGTCCATGCATGTATTCATTAATTCCTCCCATTCATATGTCCTTTGAATGAGATGAATGGTTGCAAATCCCGTATTTATTTCCATCATGTAGTGTCTTCAGTAATCTGGGCATATCTCGAGCTCCCAATATTGGATTGATACAATTCAAAGTGAGTTGGAAATATAACAGATAGGGGATTAAATGTTACGAAGGTTTCATCACCCAAAGACACTTGTAACATGTTCAAAAGTGGCAATTAATCGGACTTACATGATCTATCCATTGGAAAGCTTTGAATGTACCTTGCACTAAATACAAAATGTATATAAGTTACAATGCTCAAGTTAATGAAGAAGTAATAAGTAACATTATAATGTAACACATGATTCCATGGCTAATATAATAATGAAATTTATATGATAACAGAAGTAAGGAATGTGTAACATATGCATGAAATAAGCTAATTAAAGATGTGACATGCATGAATATCATATAGGATGCAGGTATAGGACAATATACGAAAATTCAAGCATAGCTTAGAATGTCAAAGAATGCTTATAACACATATAAAGAATAAATGAGTAAATAAGTAATAAAATAAGGCAAGACTCCCTTATAATCAACAAGGTAGAACATCCATGAAGTGATCATGTGTTGAAGAAGTTTGGTCCTTGGCATGATCGCATCATCCCCCTTTTTTAGAGAGATTTGTCCTCAAATCGAAGGCTTCTATCATTGATTGATCCATTGGTGTAAGAAAGGATAAATGAAGATCATTATGCTTATGAAGGTATGCATGAATTTCTTTGAATCCTTCAAGTAGGTAAGTCACGCCAACTTTAGTCTTTGTACCCTTCCACATTATGAATCTTGAATAGTTTGATAATAGTCTTTTCTTTTCCTTGAATTGATGTTAACAGGAAAGAACACTTCCATGTAAATGATTGAATGTTCTTCAAAATAGAAATAAGTTAGAACATGAAACATCATTAACAATGTGAACGAACGTACAAGATTTATTAAGGTTCATGAATGGAATTTGGTTCGTTGAAACTTCACTTTCATAAGGTTCATTGGAACTTGAATATGAAGCAACGTACTTTAAAGTTTATTGAACATGTTCTTTGGAATTTCAAGTGACACGTCTTTTGGAATTTCAAAAGAAATGAAGCTTGAATCATCTTGTATGTCCCTTTGAATAACCTGCAAATTCAAAGAACGAATATAGGAAACAAGTTGATTAGTATAAAGCAAAACTTGCTTCTCCTCACATTCTTTTCTCTCATGCTTTTCTCTTCAATCTCACTCTCATGGTTTACAACACACTCATCTTCACTCTCAATCCTCTTACTCTCATTTTCAACTCCAATGTTTTTAACATCCATTTTTTTATTATCATTTTCAACTTGTTCCACTTTGATTTGTTTCTCATGCAAAACTTTTCTTTCAACTTTCTTCATGGCTTCAGTTTTCTTCCATTAATCTATACGTGACTTAAGGGTCAATTGGCATTCATGGACTTGACTTGGAAGCATAGGTTCTAATATGATTTTCCTTCCTTGATGTTGAAAGGAATACTCATTGGAAAATCCATCATGAGTAGCATTCTTTTCAAATTGCCAATGACGTCCTAATATGATGTGGCTTGCACTCATGGGCACCACATCATAAAGAACTTCATCCTTGTATCTTCCAATGGAGAAAGGAACAACGACTTGTTTGATTACCTTGGCTTCGCCCGCTTCATTGAGCGACTGCAATTTGTAAGGATGGGGATGTTTGGAAGTCTTTAGACCCAACTTCTCCACCATGTAAGTGCTTGCTACATTTGTACAACTTCCTCCATCAATGATCACTAAACAAAATTTATCTTCCCCATGACATTTACTATGGAAGATATTCTCTTTTTGTTCATCTTCTTCACTTTGAAGATAATATCCTATCATACAATAAAAAGAAAATAAAAAAGAGAAGTGCCAAAAAAATCAGCAAGTTAATCCCAACATCTACAAGGGATTCCAAGTGAAGAAAAATTAAAGAAAGGAAACAAAGAAAGCAAAATGAAAAGAAGTGCCAAAGGTGAGATGAAACATCATCATTCCAACCGATCCTATAGAAGTCTTCAAAACCTTTGATTGTTTCTTCTATGAATGTGGTGAGTATATTTGCATAGTAAGTGAACCTTTCTTTCTTTTTTTACCTTTTATAAGACCACCCTTCATTATTTAATCTTTCTACCTTTCTATTTTTTCCTCTACACTAACGAACTTTTTAGCCTACGTCAATAAGACTTGAAAGGTCTCGAGCTAGTTCTTTTAAGAACTTTACAAGAAAGGAACGAGTGAAAAAAGGATAATCGAATGTGCGAGATCAGAAGGGGAATTGCAAATGGCAATTTATATTCCCGAGTGAAAACACGAGCGTTGAGTGGAGCATCATCATTTTTTTTTGGAGTGATACTGAGGATTTGTTAGTGATTATTGGTAAGGTCTTTTCATCTTATTCAATTATTAATTTTTCACTAACAATTCTCCCATCTTTCGAATGGAATACGGACACCAAAGGAGGAATACATTTCATACTCATTTTCTTGTGAATGATAAAGTATGCCTTGTAGCCATTGATGGTGGAAGTTGTGCAAATCTTAGAAGCACATACATGGTTGAGAAGTTGGGGCTTATAACATTCAAACGTCCCAATCCATATGTTTTGTAAGAATTAAATGAAGATGAAGAGTTAGAAGTCATAGATCAAGTACTTGTGTCATTTTCAATTGGGAGATATAAAGATGGGGTCTTATGTTAAGTTGTTTCCATGAATTCAAGCCATCTACTCCTCGGACGTTCTTAGCAGTTTGATAAATGAGCATTGTATGATGGGTTCTCCAATAAGTATTCATTCAAACGCTAAGGGAGAAAGATCACGTTGGTTCCAATGTGCCCAAATCAAGTCTATGAATGCCAAGTTATCATCAAATCACGTATAGAGAAATTGAAGAAAACTAAAGGCATGAAGAAAGTTGAAAGAGAAGTTTCACGTGAGAAACAAATAATAGTGGATGAAGATCAGAATGAAAATGTGATAATTGATGTGAGAAACGTTGGAGTAGAAAATGAGAAAGTTGAAAAGATTGAATTTGGGAGCAAAGGGGGAAGTGCGTGTAGAAGAGAAAATGAAAATATTGCAAGTGAGGTTGTGGTTAAAAGATATGGTGGAGTTGAACATGCACAAATCAAAGAAGAAAATTGTGAGAAAACCAGAACATTTAGAGTTAAAAATGAGGGTGTGATTTTTCGTGAGAAAGCCATTAGAGTAATTGGAAATGAGAGTAAGAACATTGAGAGTGAAGATGAGTGTGTTGAAAAACATGAGCATGAGAGAAAAAATGTGAGGAGAATGAAGTTTTTCTTTATACTAATCAATTTTTTTCTTCTATTCGTTCTTTGAATTTGCAGGTTATTCCAAGGGACGTTCAATATGATTCAAGCATCATTTGTTTTGAAATTCCAAAAGATGTGTTACTTGAAATTATAAAGAACATGTTCATTAACCTTCAAAGTACATTCACCTCATACTCAAGATCGAATGAACCTTATGAAAGGGAAGATTCAATGAACCAAACCATGGAGAACATTAAGAGTCCAAACTCATTCATTAATGAATTTAATCATTTCCTTTCCTTTGATTCTAAATTATCTACTTCTAACTTTGTTTTATTTTTTAGATTGTTGATTCAAAAGTAAAGACTTGAACATGTGAAGCATTTTGAGCAAAGAAAATGATGCAAGATGAGAATGAAAGAATTTCATTCAAACGAAGATCAAAGTTGTTCCTTATGTACCAAGCATCTATTTGGGGACAAATCGCCTTAAAGAAGGGGGATGATGTGATCCTACCGACCATCAAGTTCAAACAAAACATGCTCACAACTTTGAAGTTCTTCCAAGATGATTCTAAGGGAGTTCTTCCATATTTTATTACTCATTTACTCATTTATGCTTTATATGTGTTTTATAAGCATGCTTTTACATTCTAAACTATGCTATAATATTCATATATTGTCCTATGTTTGCATCCTATATGATATTCATGCATGTCACATCTTTAATTATCTTGTTTCATGCATATGTTAAACATTCCTTACTTATGTTATAATATAAATTGTGTTATTATATTAGCCATGGAATCATGTGTTACATTAGAATGTTCCTTAATAGTTATTCATTACCTTGAGCATTGTAACTTATATACTTTTTGTATTTAGTACAAGGTACATTCAAGGCAATCCAATGGTTAGATTCACGTAACTCATAGAGATCGCCATTTTTGAACATGTTCCAAGCATCTCTAGGTAATAAAGTCTTATTAACATTTAATCCCCTATATATTAGCTTTCGAACGCACTTTGAATCGTATAAATCCAATATTGGGAGATCACGATATACCCAGATTAATGAAGACAATGCAGGCTGGAAATAAGTACGAGATTTACAACTAAATGAAGACCATGTGCACACCTGATGCATTTCCACCTTCATGAATCCATTTATGGCATGTACAATCATACAAGGAGGCTAAAGGACTTTTTCACATTCAAGGGAGATGGATGCATTTATTTTCAAACTCATTCACCAAATCCATGTGCATGAAGGGAGCTTATGAGTCACGTTCACACTAGGTGCATGCATTCCAAAGGGGGGCGACCATACAATAAAACATTCCTCTAAATTCATGCAAGGAAATGAACCAACATGTTCACATCAAGAAAGGATGATTTTGTCTATGAAGATGTATTCACTTAAATGGATGAACATTCATTTATTTTATTAGTCTGTGAACTTGTATAGGGACCGTACATTGTATCTACTTAAGGATGAACATTCATCCATGAAGGTTCACTCATTAAATGTTTTGTATTCACACCATGCACTCTTAGGCCTATAAATAGCTTTCCATTTCATTTGTAAAAACCAATTCACTTTGTTTAATCAAATATTTGTGAGAGTTTCTCTCTTTAGTTCTTAAGTGAACTTTATCGACTTATCAAACTTATGCTTGTGGAGTCACCCCTATCTATTTCACCCTGATACATCTGGTTCCTATCTCATTATAGATAGTAGGTCAAAGTCCTTGTTTACCACCCTTTAAAGAAGCAATATAAAGTCTGGGTCTTTGTTCTTTAACATTGGTTCTTCTTCGAGTCTTCTTTGAGATACTACCTTGCATATTCATCTCCATCACATTCATTCTACTACCATTACCATACTTCATCATTTCCTTTAAACATATCACCAACTTATATATATATATATATTCAGTTTCAGTATTTATCTTTCCATTTCTTTACTCCCATTTAACCATTGTTTTGAGCTTTCTTATTTGTGCAGGATCCTTGTTGTTTTCCTAGATCGAAACAATCAAAGTTACAACCTTGACTTCACCATCCATCCAAGGAATGTTAGGTTGAAGTATATTAGTTTTGGTCCCCAATTACATTGTGACTCAGCTAGTTTCACAGCATTATGGTCTGAAAGCGATTTCTCCATCAAAGTTTGGTAGATATATGGAACAACAAACTCAAAATGTGAAGTCACTAAAAAGCGGTCTAGCCGAACAAACGTAGGCAGATCTCGATTGTTACTCCATAAAAATTTACCCCTTCAAGAGGGAGTTATTTGAGCCCCTCTTCAAAATCAAAATTCTTGAAAATATCAATTATTGGAACCACCTTACGGTCGGACCCGGAATTGGGCTTCGACTTGGATTAAATGAATTAGAGTCGCCATCGATCATTTATTTTAAAACAAATGGGTTGATCGGGTACCTTATTTCTTACCTGATCTGCGTCTTTCCAAAGATGTGTATGATCCGGGAGTCGGTTATAGTCAAGGAAGGGGTTTGCACCCTTGAACTGCCCTTTCGGTACTACGTAATTCTCAGTTGTCTTTAATTAATAAAATTCCAACTTTAAATTAAAAGGTAAAATAATGATCAAAATTACTTACCCTAGATCGATTTGAAAACCTCCTTAAAAAGTCAAGAAACACGTTAGATAAAAAAAGTGATAAAAGACAACAAGAATAAAGATAAACGAAATAAAGGAGATGAAATAAAACGAGTAAAGAAAGATAAAGGAAAGAAAAAAAAATAAAGATAAAGATAACAAGTAAGTAACATAAACAAAATGAAAATAAAGAAACAAGAATAAGAGAATAAAGAAAATAAAGAAAATAAGTAAATGAAATAAACTAAATAAAATAAACAAACTGGAAAGAATAAAATAAAGAAAATAAATAAAACATGGGAAAATAATAGTGAAAATAATATATACATATAAATGAGTAGAATAAAGATAAAATAATGGTAGTAATAATAGTTATTGTAATGTAAAAAATAAAAAATAAAATAATATATATATATATATATAATAATTTGAACACAAAAATAAAAAGTAATAAAATAAGAATAAAAATAAACAAATAAAAAATAATAAGGAATAATAATGTTAACTTTAATAATAATAATAATAATAATAATAATAATAGTTAAAATAAAAAATAAATAGTAATAAATAAAAAACAAAAATAGTAAAATAATCGTATGGGACCAAATTGAAATAAAAATCAGATTGGGGGTCAAATTTGAAAGAAAATTAGGGTTTGAATTCAATTTGAGGAGCAAAATAGAAGTTTTTAAACGCCTGAGGACCGAAATAGGATTTACCCATTTAAGAAGCAAAACACGCAGACCCTGGGTAATTGGTTCGGGTCGCGCGCTGGTTCCATGGGCCATCTATAAAGGCCAAAAAAATTTTAACTTTCATTTCTCTTATTTTCAAGCCAAAGAAAAACCCTTTCCCTTTCAAGCTTCCTCTCGTCTGTTCTTCGAATATGAAGAACACGGTGACATTCCCAGAATTCGGCCACCACGTGCTGCCTCGTCGGCCACCATTGATCGGCACCGACAGATTTTTTTATTTTTTTAAACCTCGAAAACACTTTTTATTACTACTTCAAAAAAAATAAAAAAGAAATAGCTTCGAGGGTAGATCTAGGTTTGAAATTTTGAAGCCCCTCTTTTTGATCATCAACGTTTCACTTTTGGTCATTTTTGTCGATATTTCCTATGCGTATTTTGTGTACTATCTCCTCTGTGATCTTTGTGTGTGGCTAGTTGAGCTTAAAATCGTCTGTGTAGTGTTGATTTACATGGTATTTTATAGGGCTCGAGCGCCCCTATTTTTGGGTGTTTGATTCCTAATAAAATACTAATGTTGCAGTTGTTGTTTGTTGGCTTGCGTTGGTGCCGTGGACTCACCGAAAAAATTGGGTTGTTGGAGGTGAGAGACGTGCGGCTGTGGGGAGTTCTCGTAGAGTGAAAAGCGGCGCTGGGGTGAGAAAGGGAACTAGGGTTCTGGAAACCCTAACTGTTGCGAGTCGGTTCATGGATTTGGACCTGGTTCTGGTTAATTGTGTGTGTCACGGGCTGCTCCACTGGATCCAGGGTCTGTTGGGTCACCTGTTGGCTTCTGCTGGGCCCCTTAGTTAGCTAGTATTTGGGATGCAATCTTGTGTAATGAATTTGGGCCAAACATTAGGCCTGCCACATGTAATCAAACAATTATAAATACATATATTATATAATATGATTTATAATGCAAATACATTATATAGCATAGTAACATTTATGGACGAAATTAAGTGTCTTCATCGATCATCGACCAATTTAGAGAGAACCCCGTCTTTTCTTCCGGATCAAGGAACATATTAAAATCACCTCCGATACACCATGGGATTTGCTAATTCTTCAAGAAATCTAGTAGCTCTGCCAGGAAAAAACCTTTCTCCAAATCGCTAGTAGGACCATAAACATTGATCAGGCCACATCTCAACTTTTTTGATGGATATGAACCCAACAACACAATAAACCTAGGGAAGACAAATCGATATGATACTGTAAAGAAATCTGGGTTCCATACATTGAGAAGACCTCCATATGACCCCCTCGCCAGAGAAAAGATGAAATTAAAATTAGAATTCGACCAAAGCTTCCTTACCATGTTACTGTTAATATTACCCAATTTCGTTTCCTGAATAAATATCATATTCAAACAATGTTTTCGAACAACCTTTCTAATGGATCTTAGTTTTTCTTTCCTCCTTACCCTCAATGTTCCAAGTTAGGATTGCTACATTCATCATAAAAAAATTAATTAATACACCAAAAACACACATCAGTCCTCAACAATGGAGCTCATTTTCAAGCTCCCTGACCCACCTAACCAAAGCTTCCCTACCGCCATTAAATGAAAAACCCAATAATTTACTTACCTCCCATACTGCCTCAGCTTCTAATTCATCCTCATTCACTTCGAAGCAACATGAGTCCTCTTCAATAGTAGCTTGTGCTTGAACTCCTTCCATGGATTCCCTAAATTTATTGGGATGTCTATGTAAGGGGAGTCATAGAAAATGATTTTAATAGATTTGCATGAATGCAAATATAAATCATGCAAATTGTGATTAATGAAATATATTTTTCTATTGCATGATTATATAGTAATTAATTTTAGTGTTCATCAATTGATTTTAAATGTTTGAATTATGATATTTTGATGAAATTCATTCTTTTAGTTTTTATATATTTGCATATGCATGCTTAGTTTTTACATCTTTAATATGTATACGCATATGATTAAATGTTCATACGTTTTTCTTTAGGAAATTCTTCTCTAAGTGGTGATTCGGATGTAGAAAAGGGAATTCGACTCAAGTGATATGCTACCATATTTTCACATCCCTTTTTGTCTTTAATTTTCAAGTTAAACTCTTGTAAAAGAAGGATCCATCGGATAAGCCTCGGTTTTACCTCCTTTTTGCTCATCAAATACCTTATAGCTGCATGATTAGAAAAAATAGAAATTTTAATGCCAAGCAAATAGGATCTAAATTTTTCTAAAACAAAAATTATAGTAAAAAGTTATTTTTCCGTAGTCTAATAATTTTTCTTAGCCGAGTCCAAAGTTCGGGACGCATAGGCTATGACATGTGGCTCTTTCCCTATTTTTTGGCCAAGAACAGTTCCAACGCTAGTATTCGATGAGTCACACATAAGTTCAAAAGGATTATTCCAATCTGGCGGCTGAATAATTGGAGTTGAAATAAGCTTTTCCTTTAATGAATCGAAAGACTCCTTGCATTTTGAATTAAAGTCAAAGTCTTGATCCTTTCGAAGTAGATTACATAAAGGTTATGCTATATTCGAAAAGTCCTTAATAAACTTGCGATAAAATCCTGCATGGCCAAGAAAAGAACGAATTTCCATCACAGTTGTGGGGTAAGTAAGTGAGTGTATAACATCTATTTTAGCTCTATCAACTGCAATACCTTTTAAGGAAATAACATGACCTAAAATTAACCCTTTATCAACCATAAAATGACATTTTTCATAGTTTAAAACAATGTTATATTCTAAGCATCTCTTTTAAGTACATTAGTTAAATTATCAAGACAATCATTAAAAGAATTACCATAAACCGTGAACTCATCCATAAAGACTTCGATGCCCTTTTCCATATAGTCGGAAAATATACTTAACATGCATCTTTGGAAGGTGGCCGGTGCATTACAAAGACCAAAGGGCATTCTTCTATATGCAAATGTACCGAAGGGACAAGTAAAATTCATTTTTTCTTGATTCTCTGGCGCCATTGGATTTGAAAAAAACCTAAAAAACCATCAAAGCAACATTAATGAGTTTTCCCAGCTAATCTTTCAATCATTTGATCTATGAAAAGAAGAGGAAATAATCTTTTTGAGTAAGAGAGTTCAACTTCTTGTAATCAATACAAACTCACCATCCATTTTGAACTGTTATGGGCACCAACTCCCCTTCTTGATTTTCGACCACTATGACTCCTGCTTTCTTGGGAACCACATGAATCGGCTTACCCAATTACTATCCGATATCAGATAGATTACGTCAGCATCAAGGAGTTTCTGAATTTTTTTCTTTACTACTTCCATCATCGATGGATTTAATCGGCATTGTCCTTCTCGTGATGGTTTTGTTTCTTCTTCGAATTTGATCTTGTGCATGCAATTCGAGGACTTAATCCTCTAATATCAGTAATGGTCCATCCTATGTCTTCTTTGTGAGAGCGCAACACTGCTACCAAAGCTTCCTCTTCCCCTTCGGATAATTTACTTGAGATGATCACATGCAAAGTTCATTTTCACCCAAAAAGACATATTTCAAATGCTCTGATAATTGCTTCAATTCTACCTCAGGTGCCTGCAAAAGAGAATGTAAAATTTTAATTTTAGAGGAAGATGAAGATAAAGATAAATTAGAATTGATTGAATTAATATTTTTAAACTTCTTTTCTTCCTCTTTGTGGCAAAGTTCAGGATCCTTAAAAAGATCATAAGAAAAAATAGATTTAATATATTCAGCAATTAAAGGATCTATAATATCAAGAGAATTAATTCTTTCAGCATGATCAGGGCATTTTATTTCTTTGTAAATATCAAATTCAACGATCTCACCATCAAATTCCATTGTCAGTATACCACTTCTAACATCGATCTTTGTATGTGCGGTGCTTAGGAAGGGTCGGCCTAAAAGTACCTCGGAATAAGTATCCGACCTATCATGTTCCATGTCAATGACATAGAAATCTGCAGGAAAAAATAATACATCAACCTTTACTAAGACGTTTTCCGTTACTCCCACTGGATGGATCATAGATCGATCAGCCAACTGTATGGTTATTCTTGTTTCCTTCAAAGACTCGTTAGTAATATTTTATATATAGAAAATGACATAACATTAATTGAAGCTCCCAAGATACACATTGCACGTTTAATTTTAAAATAACCTATTTTGCAAGATATAGCGAACATACCTTGATCTTTTTATCTTTGGTGGGAGCTTTCGTTGAAAAATTGTAGAGACATGTTCTCCCAAATTTACCTTTTCGTACCCCATTAATTTCCTTTTTGTAGTGCAAAGTTCTTTTAAAAATCGAGCATACCTTGGTACTTGTCAAATTACTTCAAGAAGAGATATGTTAACTTGAACTTTTTGGAAAACCTATAAGATCTCATTTTCTTCAGCTCTTTTATCATGCTTCATCAATCTTGATGGGAAGGATGGTGACATGATTTCATGAGAAGAAAGAGAATGATGGGTATTAGACGTACCTTGTATTTCTGAAGGTGGTGTGTTTTCTTATTCTTTTTTATGTGCGCCTTTTTCTGCTGGAACTTCGGGTGAGATAACTTTTCCACTTTGGAGTGTGATGGCACTAACATTCTTTCTCAGATTTTACTCCATTTGAGAATGTAGTCTTCCTTGTGATTCCAATTTTCTAATAGTTTGAGCTAGTCGGTTTACTTGGTTATCTAACTCTTGAAGATGTATTTCAGTTCGGCTTTGGAATTTTTCCTGGGATGCAATGAACTTTTCTTGTGAAATTGCTAACTTTCCTATGAGTTCCTCCAATGATGGTTTTTGCGTTTGCTGTTAAGGAGGAGGCCTTGGTTGATAAGTTGGTCTTTGATTTCTCGCATAGCTAAAGTTTGGGTGGTCTCGCCATCCTGGATTATAAGTATTGTTGTATGGAGGACTTGGAAAGTTCCTTACTGCATTGCCTCCTTCTTGTATCAGTGGGCAGCAATCCGTCGAATGGTCTAGCTTTGTGCATATCCCACATGCTCTTGTTTCTCCATATTTTCCTATAAAAAGTGAATTAACTACTTCAATTAATTTTTCTAACTTATTTTCAAGGGAAATGTACTTATCTCGTGAACCCGTCGGCTGGGTTCACTTGAAAATTATTGAGAGTTGGTTGCCATGGTTCAAATCAATTACCTTGTTGTTGTTGGAGTCATGTTGACTAATGCTCCTCCACTGGTGGCGTCCACCATTTTCATCTTCATTGGTAAAAGACCTTCATTAAAGTATTGAAGTAATGTTTGCTCACTTAATCCGTCTTGAGACAACGTGCGCAAAGTTTTTTAAATCGTTCTCACTAGTCATAAAGACTTTCTTCAGTCTTTTGTTGAATGGAATGAATGCACCTTCGTAATTCTCTTGCTTTAGCCGCTTGAAAGAACCTATCAAGAAAAATTGGATTCATGTCAGTCCATGAATTAACTGAATTTGGAGGTAAATAAAATAACCAATTTTTAGCCAAATCGACTAAAAAGAAAGAGAAAGCTCTCAATTTAATTTGATCCTCAGTAACTCTCTGTGGTTTCATGCTAGTGCAAACCATGTTGAATTCCAACAAGTGTTTGTGTGGATATTCAGTGGGAAAGTCGTGGAAAGTTGGAAGAAGATATAAATGAGTCTCATCTTTAATTGAAACAGAGTCCCGCCACTAGGAAAATTAATACATAATGGTGTATGAGTGACAAGAGTTGTGGCTAGCTCTCGGATCATTTGTTCTTCTTTTGCCATCGGGATTTAATCTTCGTTGTATGCGTCTGCTTAAGAGTTTGTCTCCAGATCTAGATCTTCTAATTCACCTGGGTTCCTTCTGGTCATAAATCAAAAACTAGAAAAATAAATTAGTACTTGCCGTTAGTCCCCATCAATGGCACCAATTTGATAATCGTCGTTTTGCTATCAAAATAATTTCAGCTTCTTAATTAAATAGAAAGAAAAAGGTAGTATAGAGAAGCATGGTCGATTCACAGGGACTATGGTTTTTATGATTTAATAAAATTGTTTCTTGATTTTAGGAAAAGATAGAATTCCAAGTAAAGTAGAAAAGGTATAATAAAATAACTAATTATAAAAAAAGGAATAAAATAAAATAATAAATATTAATAAATATATAAAAGCAGCCTCAGACTTCAGCTTTGCCTCAAATTCCTCGGATCATCGAAACAAATTTTTACTTCAAGATTCACGTCAACTTACAAGGAAAATTTTTTTGCTGCTGACTTGGATTATGTCGTTTCAACAATAACTGATTCCAATCTCAGTTTCCTCTTAGCAAACAATTTTGCTAAGTGTGTTCTCGGGAAGTTGAATATGCCTCAATAAGCAAATCCTTCTTCAAAAGTTAACCATAACAATATCCGGACCAATATCAAAATCGTTTTGAGTTGAAAAGTAAGCTCGGAAAACAGAGAGAAAATCCTAAGCGATTTAAGTACCTTACAATTCTCACGTTTAGAATTGAGCATTCGCTTTAGTCTTCGGCTTGAAAGAAAATTAGCTAAGCATGACCAATGTCAAACTTAGCATAATTGAAAATGAAATTCTAAAGGAAAATAGGATTATGTGAAAATAGAGAGAAAGTGAGAAAAATAAGATTTTATTCTCATATGAGAGAGATATGTTTCTAGGCTTACCCTGAAAGGGTATTTATAGCCTTCAAATTCCTAAAAAAATCTAAAACATTTTAAATCCTAATTAAAACACTTAAACTATTTAAACTAAAATACCTAAAAAATATTTAAAATAATATTCTAAATCTTATTTAAAATACTAAAACCTATTTAAACTAAAATACCTAAAACAAAGATAAAATATAAAAAAAATCCTAAACCTTAATTAAATACTAAAACCTATTTAAACTAAAATACAACGTTTAAAATATTATCTTAAACTTGAGTTTAATTCAAATCCGAATTCCAACCAGCTTTGATTCCAAAAATAAAAAAACTGCAGAATTTTATCCTTTTTGTGCAATTTCCATAATCTGACGTCCTGCACAGAAAATGAATCAAAACGAACAATTAAGCCACAAAAACCAATGATTAAGGAGTAATATAAAACAAAAATATTAACTAAATTAAGCACTTATCAGGTATCATCGCCTATCATGTTCAATCATTGAGAATCAAAATTTTCTTTTATTCTTTTTCGATTTAATTTGTTTCTAAAGTATGAAGGATTCAATATTTTAAGGTGTATCATTTTTTAGAGTTTATATATTTTACGATTAAAAGAAAATTTAGTATAATAATGATAAAATACGATATTTATAAAGTTTTATATTTTGGATTGCCATTATCAATATATTAAAAATTTTGTTTATGCTTGATTGATAAGTGGCAAATTTTTAATTGTTTGGTGCTTATGTGCATTAATTTTAATTCATACTTCAATTAGTTTTGAATTCTTTATATATTTTTCTTTTGAAACTATTTCAATTTCAGTTTCTTTTAATTTCGTATGATTTATTTTCATTATTATGGAAATATTATGTTTAAAGAAAAACTATAAAGTTTTTAACATTTTTTGTAAGTACGAAAATTCAAAATTTGGTAAACTATATTCTTTGTTTATTTTATGATTTTGTCGTAATTTTGTATATGGGTTTGAATTATTCATACTATAACAGTTACATCTTTTAGTCGCAATTAGTATATATATTGATTATTTTCATGAATTTGAAAACCATAAAGTAGGTTATTATGTTTTGTATTATTATGAATTTAATTTATGGTCTTTTATTTGTATAGTTATATTCAGTTTCCTCCAATAATATTTAGATGATATGTAATATATTATATTTTTTGTTTTCATCATCATTTATTTGGAGATTTAAAATCTTCAATTATGGACACTAGAAGAATCAACAACTCGATGTCAAAAGAGTAAAAATACACTCAAAATTAAGATAAATCATGTTTTGATTTAATAAGATAAATTCATGATTAAACAAATTCTTGAGGAATAGTCAAATATTAAGTTTTTTTTTAATTTCTACTAAGATCATTTAGACAACCTTATTTACTTCGGAAACCATGATGTGATTAGAAATTTCAGTATTGATTTTCGACTATTTTGAATTATAGAATATATATATATATCACATTAATATATTCGATTTGGTTTGATTAAAGATTTAATTCATTAATTCATTAATATGTATTTTGATTTTGACGTTTGGTTAAACTTTTTTTCGTTTATGAAGTGTGAATTAAATGCATGTTTAAGGAATTCTTCAGAAACAATCAATGACTTATATTTTTTATTTCTGATAGAACTTTTTATGTAACCTTCTATGGGTTATTTCAGATATTGTAGTGCAATCAGAAATTTCAGTTTTGACCTTTCATTGTTATAGAAATATTAAATTTGATTATTGATAATTATTTTGAGATGACTTAATTAAAGTAGTAAGTCGTTAAAGTGGCCTCAGTTATGGAAAATATTTTATACAGGTTATGTACATGTAACTTAAGATATGTTAGTACTAATCGACCCAAAGAGCATTAATAGTTGACATAATTGCATGTACAACTTTGGTAATAAACATCTGATAATTATTTGGTTTGATGTGTGAGTAATAAATCGACCCATAGGAAGATTTTTGCTTAACATCTTCTCATTATCAGTGTTTGGTTACCACATCAGATATCACTTAAGGTGAATATTTTGTCTAAAGACAAAAAAGGAGTATTGATATCTGAGATAAGGTTTAAGTGTATTCAAATTTATTATTATTTTGGTTATCTTTTAATTTAATTAAAAGATAAATTAATAGAAATTGATTGGTTGACAATATTTCTATGATTCTATTTATATTCCTAATGTAATATATGTATATATTCAATTCGGGTTTTTTCAGTTTTAATTGTTGGTTAATAGAATATATATATATATGTTGAAACAAATTAATTCATATTATGGCTATGTCTGATATTTTGATAGATTAGTTGAAACAAAATGCCACCAAAGTGACTTATTTAGTGTAAACTAATTTATTTGAAATAACAAGATGATTATGTGTTTCTTGTGATTCATGTGTTTATTAATTGGCTCAAAGGAAAGTTAATATTTGGTCGGATTTCAAGGAACACATGTGGTAATAACATGTGACAATTATAAGGTATTTATTTTATGTGAGCATTACATTAGTCCAAACTTTGTCTTTTGTTCGAAATAGTTTAATGTCAATGTTTGATTACTACAACAAGAGTATTGTTTACTGTTAATATTATTCTCCAAAGACTTGATATTGATATAGTGTTTGGTATCTTGTGATGGGAATTAGCCATAATTTTGAATTTATATGTTTACTTAAGATGTGAGCTTCAGTTTTATTTATATTTTATTCTATATTCAAATTATTTATTTATTTCTTGCTACCGCAATATATACTCTACGGAAAAATGCACTTAAGAAAGTGGATATGAAGGAATGGAAAATGCACTTACATAAGGTTTTGGCTGTAAGAATATAGACTTTGCGCTAAGGAAAGAACAATTTCCACCTCTCATGGCGATAGTATTCTTAATTGGAATAAGGATTTTGAGAGGTGAAATTTGTTTAAATTGCATAAGTCTAGTGGTCATGAAGCACAACATTTTAGAAGCCTTTAGGGCACATAATCTGAAAAGATTACTAAGGCTAATAGCTTCCTTGATGAAATTGATAAATATTTTTTCAAAAATAATAAGGTTTAAATGACATCACCTTTGACTTCTTTGATGTCTATAAAGTATGAGAGTCAAGGAAATGTGAGGGACTACATTATGGATAAGTTTCAAATTGCTTCAAGACTTAAAACACTTAAGATCGAATTTTTATAGCGAACTACTTGTTCTTGTGATTTCAGTATCGGTTCTTATAACGTTTAATTAACTCAAATGGAGAAATAAACTCTAAAGGAGCTCATTTTTCATTGTGTGCAAGAGGAAGAAAGGTTGAAGCAAAATAAGTCTAAAAGTACTCACTTGAAAAGTTCATATAAAGATAAGGGCAAAATAAATCAGAATTTAGTTGTTAAAGGTCCAACTTAAAAGAGAAAACAATATGTTACAAAGGGTTGTTATCTTTTAAGTTAAGTTGGAATATATTAGGAGAGAAATTAACCGTAAGCAACTACTTTAATTATTTTGAGCGGTCCAGGGGTTATAAGTTTTATGATCATAATTAAAAATATTTTTAAGGTGAAATCTATAACACTATCTTTTAGGATGTTGAGTTTGGAGGGAGAAATAAGGTTTAAGGAATTATCTTTGAGGAAGAATTGGACTATAACTCAATTCCTATTAGAACTTTTGATGATATCCATGTGTTCATACTTTTCGTTAATCAAGAAGTGAGTCTAGAATCTCAACAAGATTATTTTGAACAATTCTCAAACTAAGAAAAGAAATTATTACGGAAGATCAAACTCAACAATCTCAAAGAACAAGTGTCATTAGGAAGATCAACGAGATGAGAGAAATATTATTTTAGAATATTATGATTCTACAAGAAATAAGTATGACAGTAGAATGATGAAAAATGATCTAATCAAATTTCGTCATGTCATAAAAGTTATGACTCTCAAAAAAGGATTAATGCCAAGTAAGAAGCCTATAAGTTACAAGAAAATAAAGTTGGAGGACTTATCCCCTTACCTGAAGGTGCAAAGTTAATTGGTTATAAATGAGTGTTTATAATCAATATGGATGCAAATGGTGATGTCGATAAATATAAGGCATGTCTTATATATAAAGGATATACTCAGAAAGGAGGCATTAATTTATTGGAGACTTTCTATTTGGTTTCATTGAAGGGCTCTTTTAGGATAATTATGATACTTGCTGCTCATATTTGATTTTGAGTTACTTAAGTTGGAATTCAAAATTGTGTTTCTCAATGGTAACATTGATGAAATATTTTATAAGGTTCAATTAGAAAATTGTATATAATGATACAAAATTAATGATATGGAAATTAAGGAAATCCATTTATATGTACAAGTATTACTCCAGTTAATTGTATAATAAACTTCACCATTTGATTATCTCATTTGGTTTTGAGATGAATTTGTTTGATAATTGTATATATTATAAGTTCAGTGGGAGTACACCAAATAATACCCCTTATTGCTAAAGGAACCAACTTTAGTCTTGATCAGTGCCCTTAAGGATGATTTTGAAACTACGGAAATGTAAAAGGTTCCTTAAACTTGAAAATAAATAAAGAATTTAATGTATACTCAGGTTTATACGCATTCAAACATAGCATATGATTTATCAAGCAGATATTTAAGCAATTTGGGTATAGATCGTTGGATAGTAAGCAAATCGATTCATATAATACATTTAAGAAAAAATTTGTTACATGCTTACATATCGGAGGTCTAATGAGTAAGAGATCATCAGGTTTATGCACTCCGACTTATTAGAATATAGATGCAAAATTCTATCACATAAACTATTAATTATCGATTAATAAGAAAGACCACTTGAGTTATTTTGTGACAACTAAGTTGTAGTCCTTTATTCCATATATAACAGAAACACTTTAAGTCTAAGCACATAGACATTATGTTTTTGTTTGTTAAAGAAAATTCAGAGTGATTATGTGTTTATAGAGCATGTTGGTACAAACTCATAATTGTGTGCATAATAAAGAACTGTCAACCAAGGTCTTTCATGAGCACACTACTCATATGGGTGTAATATCAGTTAAGGATATTCAATTTTAGTGGGAGTTTGTAATATTCATGCTCATTTGTTATAGACACAATTTTAGTTACTTTAGTTTAAGGATATTTATGTTAAAGTTTTTTCTGCATAAATAAAGTTTATTTTGGTTTATCCACACTCTGGTTTTGGTAAACTTTGATCTCACTAATGTTTAAATAGGAGAAATATACATGTGAGGTTAACATTACATATAATTTTCATGCTACACTCCATGATTGATATATGTCATTTGAATATGTTTGTATAAGTGACCATTGATAGGTCTAGTCATGATAAATATGGCAAAGGCCGCTTTGATCCTATATGGATATAGTTGATGGATGAGATTGTTATATAATATCTATTGCATGATAATACTTTTTGAGCTAATAAGGCTATACATTTATCAGGAAACATATGTTTCCCAAGTGGGATATTGTTGGATTAAAATTCATAATTATGGGCACATATTTTATAATGTGTATTGTTATCATAAAATATGAAAAAAAAAATTAGGTGACCAATTATGTTATAAAGCCATAAGGTATTAGAAGTGTTATGGAAATTAAAGTGTAGATAATATTTAAAGTTGTGTTTATAACTTGATGAGGGGCAGAGTTATAAGTACATACAATAATTGATTCTTAAATTAGATATATAAAGGGGTTATGGTCCCCAAGAAAGTGACAATCTCATTTTTACTCTTATCCCCTTTAGAGATTTTATACTTAAGGGAACTCTATTTTTTTTGAAGATCACAACCAAAGAAAGATTCAATAATTTCAACCCATCAATTAATTCAGGTACACTTCCACATCTAGTATTTTTACTCTTAATGATTTGGTATGATTTGATCCTGGTTTATTATCATATTTATTATGATTTAGTTCTAACATTATATTCCTTCCTTCTTTATTAGAGAAAGATAAAGCTTGAATACTTGCAGAACTGGGACCTTCAACAGTTGCAGATTTTCTTGCATTTGGTGATAAAGCCTGAGCAGTACTGCTTCTGCTATTGTTTGTTGATTTCTTCTCGGTGAAATTGTACCGTTTGGGGTACTAAGAAACTACAAATTCATTGAGTTCGTTCTTCAGTGGAGTTGAATTATCCATCAAAAGATTGTTTTCGGACAAGCCAAAGAACCAGAGACTTTAGAATAAACATATAGATGATGGGATTTTCCCGAAAAACATATTTTTGGCAAAGGAGAGATTTTCCAAGTTGGGAAATACTTCAAAAAGCTCAAGTCACCAGTGAACTTGTTGGAAGATAAATCGAGAACTCGATGGCGGACCAAAGCAGGCAAATTCGAAGGTATCTCACCGAAAAATGTGTTATTCCCAAAGTTAAGGATTTTGAGCTTTTACAGTGAATGATCTCCACCGGGATTTGATTAGCGAGCCTGTTTTGAGAAATTGAGAGCTCTGAGAGCTTCCCAATTTCAGGAGACAAAGAACCATCAAGTTTTTGGGATTTCAAGACAAGTCTGGTGACTTTGAGAACGTAAGTGTTGTTTTTGGAGAGGCGTCTCTCACAGATAACTCCGGTGGCACCGTAGGAATTGATGGCGGGGAACTGTTAACCGATGATGCCCAAGTCTTGAAGCATTGTGGCAAAATTGTTTGAGTCAGAATGGTCGAGAGTTAGGCTTGCATGGAGATAGGAAAAGAGATAGAGGAGAATGAGAAGCATGGCAAGTGGTGGCAATGTTGAAGGTTGACCGGAGAGAATGTCGTTTCCGGTGTATTATGGAACCCTCCTCTAAAGCATATTGTTAAAGGAAGATAAAGCTTTAATACTTGCTGAGAGGAATAACAAAAATAGAGGTAAACTTTGGAGAGGTTTTATTATTTATTATTTCATTAAATCTGATGTAATTTATTATTTATTGAAAAATCTGATGTGGCCAATCTGATATGGCTCTTTTAATATTAAATAATTTCACATCATGCCGTTGTTACTGAGTAATCAATCAAGTGAATAAAAAGTTTAATGCCTAAAGTTCCGTGAGCAAATTGAAAAAATTGAAAGCACGCTGAGTGACATAGGAGATAGAGTAAAGTTTAGTGAGTAAGTGTGAAATTTACCCTAAATATAAATGAAATGAACATATGAGGATGCAACATATAATATAATGAAATGAATCATGTGATCATATGTTGATATTTTTAGGCTCTATGAATCAACCGAAATAAGTCAAGAGGGGGTGAATTGATCTATTGAAAAAATTTTGATGTGGAGAAAAAAGATAGACAACAAGGCACAAGGATTTATAATGATTCAACTTCCTCAATGAAGTCTACATCCACTACCTTTGCTCCACACGAACTATTTCTAACAAATTCACTAATTTGTTCTTTCTTTTTCTAGGCTCAAGATAAACTTTTACAAATCCCTAATTTTTCAAAGGCTAAACTAGAACCTCTCCCCTTTTACAAAAAGAATAAAAAGATGTAAACAAGAAAATCTCACAAGGCATGTGTTTACAAAATTAAGCTCACAAAACACTATATACAAGAAAAAAGAAAGAATAAAGAGTGAAAGAGCATTTCTATTCATCTTGATTACTTCGATATGTGTTGTAACCTTCTTCAAGTGTCATTGACTTAATTTTATATGTTGAAATGTGTTTGCGGTTGTTTCTAGCCTTTAGAGATGTTTTGGAGTAGTTGGGGATTAAAATTTTACAAAACAAAACTGTCCAAAATAGAGAGTATCAATACTCGAGCTTGGAGTATCGATACTTTCTTTGTAATATTTAAATAAACTAGCCATTAAAGACCATTGGGTTTGACTAATATCGATATTGGGGTTTCATGGTATTTATACTACTACGTAAAGTAGTATCAGTACTCATTGAGTATCGGTACCAACTTTGATAATGAAATTTGAACACTTTGGAAAACAATAGGTAGTATCGATACTACCATGGGAGTATCGATGCTTCTTTTATCTTTGGCATCGGTACTTTAAGAACAATATTAGTATTGTTCATGCGGTATCAATACTGTAAGAACAATATCGATATTACTTACCCATAAAATTTGTTTTGTGTTCAAATTTTTTTAATGGACTTTAAATTATTTTTGAAAATTTTGAATGAATTCAATTAAGTCCAAAAATATTTCCCCCTTAAATTGTTATCTCAAAATAGGTTAAAACATTCTCCTCCTTTTGGATATAACAAAACATTTGAAAAAATTGGTTTTTGACATAACACCCCCTTAATAAAACATTTCATGAAAAATAGAAATATCTTGAAAAAAAAAACATTTAAGCTCCCGTTTTTCATTTTTGAAATTGAATTTTTCAAACCTATACTTGTCCTTCTTTTTGTTATATCAAAAGTAATTCAAACTTTTAGGTTTAAAATAACAATTGGGGAGTAAGTAAAAATTGTAACATAAAATCATTTGAAAAATTTTAAGCTCCCCCTCAACAAAAGTATTCCATGAAAAAGTTTTGGCACAAGAACTTTAAACACTTAAAAGATATTGAATTTCGAGAAAAAAAAATGAACAAGCATGTTAGTAACACGTGAAATTAAATAAATCCAAGTCTATCATACTTTATGCAATTATAGAAATAAGTCATTAAAACTCACATGCATAAAGCACTACAAAATGTTATGCATTTGAAAATTGATATCAATTTTTCGAGAGGGGTCTTTTAGGTGAAAACACAGGCTTTAACTTTCAATTTATGGTTAAGATTAAAAATATCATTTAAAACATAAAAATATAACTTGACCAGATTTTGGTACCATCAATTGTTTTCAATTATCATATAAGTATTAGCATTTTTTTCATTTACGTTTATTATATATGTTATGTGTCTAACAATCGTTTAAAACAAATTCTTTGTTGTCATATAGATGGTTAGATACTCAAGATTGCTATCAACATCATCTTTGACTCAGAAAAATATGTTATCACATCCTCTTATAGATTCATAATTATTGAAACATCTACATAAGTAATTGGGATGATATCTTGTATGGATTAGAGGATGATACAGCTCATGAATAATCTGTCGAAACCCGTTTTCGTCCCGCTATTATTATTATTATTATTATTAATAATTTTACAGCCCAACGGAAGTAGCTCAGAACCCCTTACACCCAAGGCTCAGAAGCAACCCGGGCCTAGCAACCAAACCTTAAAGGCCCACACTATTACAAACTTTAGCTAACCCTAAAATTAGGGTTAGCCACTCATTACCGCCGTCACCAAGGGTCTTCTACCGCCGCCCATCTCCACTAATCAGATCTGTCACCTTGCTGCACCAATCCCCAACCACCGACGCTGCCACCAACCATGCACCAAGTCCCCTGCCACATCAAAACCAAGTCAGGCAACAAGACAAAATCAAGCCACCTAGAACTACACGCAAAAACAATGCAATGATGATATTTTTTCTTTTTAAAAAAAGAAGTTTGTAATCAGGGGTTATAAAAACCCGAGAGTTGTAATGAAAAATGGGTTCCCCTTCTTGGATTTTCAAAAGTAATAAAAACAGAAACATTTGAAGGTATTTTTTTGGTTTTTTTTAGTTTCGAAGTAAAGTAGAAAAAAAGTTGAAATAAAACCGCAACCAAAGAGATAGTAGATCCATACCTTAGTTAGGGGAGTCGAACTGAAGGGGGCGGTTCATCTTCATCGGAGGTCGTCGGAGTACGAGAAAACCAAAAGGTCACGGGGGGTTTTGGGTCTTTAGGGGCTTTTTTAGGAAGTTTTACCCTTGGATTTAGGCTTAGAGAGATAGATCCGAGAGTTTAGAGTGTTCTTGGGGTAGGTTTAAGTATTCCGACCACCGTGTGTGGCGATCGAAACGGCGGCCGACATTAAGGTAGGGTGGTCGGGAGTGGCGACCTAAGAGTGGGTCGAGAGGGGTAGGTTTAAATTTTTTTGGGGTTTTTGATTTTAAATGAAATATAAAAAAGGAAAAAGTGATATTTATATAAAGAATTTAGGGGGAAAACATGCTTAGGTCTTTCAACTTTAAGCATGTTTTTACAAAATAGTCATCTATATGGGCTAAAATTGATATTTACCTATTTTCATGCATGCTTTATAATTTTTTGTATATTTTCTGTTTAGTCCCCTTAACTTTAGCCTGTTTTTGCATATTAGTCACCTGTAGGGATTGATTTTGTAATTTATCCATTTTTTGTGCATGTTATATATTTTTAGAGTTATTTGCATTTTAATCCCACTATGTTTAGCATGTTTCTACATTTTAGTCATGTGTAGTGATGATTTAACTTTTTTTAAATACTTCTGGACTGATTAGTTAATTTACCCATTTTTATTCGAATGCATGTTTTAGGCTTATAAAAAAGGAATAATTGTGGAATAGTCCATGTGGTTTCTACATGTTTATATTTCAAACTATAATATGTTTTTTATTTAATTTAATTTGGCCATGTAATTTAATTTAATTTGGCCATGTAATTTTATTTCAAAATATAAGCATTTTAGGCCAAATTAAAATAAAATAAAATTACATGGCCAAATTAAATAAAATAAAAAACATATTATAGTTTGAAATATAAACATGTAGAAACCACATGGATGTTATTTTTATTCTTTGTAATTTTAGCACTCAATTTTATTTAATTTATTTATTTTGGCACCATGTTTTATTTATTTTTATTCTTTGTAATTTTAGCACTCAATTTTAAAAATGCTTATATTAGTCACTTTAGCATTTTTATTTTGTTTTAATTTTTGACATGATGTTTTGTTTGTTTATATTTTAGCCCTATTGTCGTTTTTTTTTTTCATATTGTTTGCATGTTATTTCATTTTAGTCATTAATTAGTTTTACATGATGTCTTCGTAAGCATTTCTTGACTCGAATCGAAATAATTTGACTAAGGGTAATATTTGTTCATTTTAATATTGTCGTAGAGTGGTTGTCTTAATGTATAAGAAAGTTACTTTCGATAATTTTAAAATGAAAGTCTATCCCGTTAAGTGGCATGAATTAAATTGAATCCATTTTAAAATTTAGGGATTGGGAAAAAACCGTGTTCTTTTAATTAAGTTCACCGAGAAAAGACTGTTGATCGAAACTTAGGGGGTGATTAGATCTTGGAATTCAAGATTCCTAGTGGGATTGTTTTTTCCATATTCAAATTCTCATGTTTGGATAGGAAATATTCCCAATAGAGAGTAATAATATATTTCAAACAGTAAAAAAATTTCTCTTTTTACCGGGAATGTTAATCCCTTGCTTTTCTTAGGTATTCTTTTATTCCCGTGTGCTAAGGGCTAAAATACCCTCTTTTCTCGTTTGCCTTTGTCATATCTTCTTCTCCCAAGCGTTCTTTGTTCTTGAACTCCACGACACAGATTTACCCTTTGCTCTTCTTACTCACTTCATCTGCTTTCAGGTTACTCCTTTTCCTTCAACCTTTGCTTATCTTTATTCCTTTTTGGTTTGCGTGTTTGTGCTTTTTTGATTCCTGTTGAATCCATGTTTTTTTTAATTTGATTTTTGGGCTTTAAATAACAGTTAATAGAATTGAAATTTCCAAGTAATTTATTATTTTTTTGGTTGCAAACGAATCTTAAGTTTTAGTATTGAAATTCCCAACTCTTAGATTGAAATCTGCATCAGTGGGTAGGGTAGTGTAGTTGTTAGCTGCTTTCGTCATACAAGGTTTGCCCATAGAATGATTTTCCTGGTAATAGTAGTTGAAGTCCACCGCTTATAGTGTTTGTGTTTGAATTTCGGAAAATCTAGGTAGTTTTGGCTGCACTTGTTGACTGATGATTTTTCTTACTGATAAACAATTAGTTCTATTCACTGTTCTTTTTATCGGAAAAATAGACCATTTTATCAGATCTCAACTCATTTTAGTTTCTGATTTTCATTCAATTCTATCTGTGTGTCATATACTATATGTAATTGCAAACTCGTTGGGTGTCAATCCCATTTTCATATCAGTTTTGATTTTCTTCAGAGTTGTTGAATTTATTTATTTTTATTGTAAACAAAAGAATTGGATCATTGCAGAATTATTGGGCTTCTTTTCATTTTTCATTATAAATCTTCCATTTCGTTGTTGCAGAATTATTAACATTTGGGTTCATAGCACAGAGCAGAGTAGATTGACACAGAGGTAGCAATTAGCTGTGTAACGAAGGGTTTCCATCAGTCAGCTTTGCCTTTGTAGGATAATCAGAACAAACAATAAAGTAATAATAAATGCAATCTTAATTAATGGTTGTGCTATTTGTTGTAATGGGGAAATTTATATTTGCTTGTTTGCTTCCATAAATCTTCCATCAGTCAGCTTTGCCTTTGTAGGATAATCAAACAAACAATAAGTAATAATAATGCAATCTTAATTAATGGTTGTGCTATTTGTTGTAATGGGGAAATTTATATTTGCTTGTTTGCTTCCATAAATCCAGTGTTGTAGGGTTTCCATTGATTGATTGCTTTCTGCTGGATATTCCATCTGTCGAACGACAACCAGGTTTGTGAATTTTATATGGTATACAAATTTTACTGTGTTTTAATATGCAAGCTGAATTCTTGTTTCGCAAATGTACTGGTTTGTTTCCGCACGGCGGTGGCTTATCGTTTATCATTATTGTCTTCTGTCTTACATTTTATGTGACTGCAGATGATCCTTTGTATCGTGAACTATGGCATGCCTGTGCTGGACCTCTTGTCACGCTTCCTCGCTTAGGGGAGCGTGTTTATTATTTCCCACAAGGTCACATGGAACTAGTATGTCTACATGAACTTTAATATGATAACTTTTTTGTATTTATCATATTTCATAATTTAACAAGTGTTGGTTGAATTGGTTTGTGAACCTTTGCCTATATAAACGCAAAACGATGTCATTTTGTTGAAAATTTTGTGTTTTGAAAACGGCGTCATTTTAACGTCGTTAACTATTTAACAACGGAGTGACAAAAAAATCAAATGTATTAAGTTCAGTAAGAAAATTGAAAACTTTTAAAGTTTAGTGAGTAAAATAGGAGAGAATGTAAAATTTAATAATGAAATTTGTAATTTACCCTAATTATTATGGTATGAACTCCTTCCACACTGATTTGAGGAGATGGTCGAAGAATTGAAAGGAACAAAAAAAGGAAGGATACGACTACATTGCTAATATTCCTATAGACAAATGGGTTCAACATTTGATACGGTAATCGATATGATCATATGATCACGAACTTGGCTGAAACAATCAATTATTCATTGAAAAGAAACACGTCATTTATCTATAATTGTCGTTATCAAAGCAATATATTTATCAGTTATCTAAGTTATTTGCGACCTTTGGACGAGAAACAATTTCTTGGATGGTTAGTGGGCGTATTGTGAATCCAAAACTTAAAGATGTCTTAAACGCATATGTTGTGAAATCAAATACGATGTTAGTTTAAAATGTTGTGTATAAATCCAATTTTCTGAGTTACTAAACATGCAAAACCTTTCGAAGGTGTAGCGCAAAACGCATACCAAGTTTATCTACTTGAACGTTGGTACAATCTTGACGTCTTTCAAGTATTCAAGCATTTAAATACCATGTTCGTACGTCATTGGAGCATGTTCGTCTGTCCATCTTGATTATGTCAACACACCTTTTCGTCCTACTAGAATTCAAACTCTTAAAGATAGGATAGAATTTTGCTAGGATTCAAAAAATAGGATAGAGTTCTACTATGATTTAAACTCCTAAAGATAGGATCCACAAGCACTATAAATAGCCATTGTAACTCACCATTGTAGGACACGATTTATACACAAAACATAGAGGAAAGCACGGGAAAGATACAAAGGCAAAGCTATGTAAAGGATTCGAAAAGGAAATAAAGGTAGCAAAAACATAGAGGAAAGCACGGGAAAGATACAAAGGCAAGCTATTGTAAAGGATTCGAAAAGGAAAAAAAGGTAGCATTTTCTTTTTTCTTTCTTTGCATGTGCAAATTATTTTTTTTGAGATTTGGTTCGATACCCAAAACGTGGGTTGCGCCGATGACCAAAATGGGTGGGGTTTCGAAGTTTCGAACCTAGATCTACCCGAGGCTTATTTTTAAAAAACCAGTTTGATTTTCGATTAAAGGAGGGAAAGAGCTTTTTAAAATCTATTAGTCCCTTTATTTATTATATGGATATTTATTCATTTATTTTTATTATTCATTATTATTATATGTATATATATATTATTAAATTTCATTGATTTTTTACTATATTTTATATTTTATTATATATATATATTTCTTTAATATTTTACTTAAGTCTAATATTACTATATATTATAATTATCTTTATCTAGTCGTATATTTTTTATACTTTTATAGTTTTTTTATATACAATTATTAAATATATATTCTTAATTATTTTTATTTGATTATTTCTTTATTTATGTAATATATCTTATAACTTTATATATTTTTTTTTATTATTTTCGTTTTTTTTATTCATTATTATTATATTATTATTTTTTTAAAACCTTGTGTCTTTATCATTATCATTATTAAACATTATATTATACTACTAACCTAGAGGGCCCATTTTTTTGTCTTATTCTTACTAGAGCCCCCCATTTTCGTGATTGGGAGGGTAGCTTTTCTATTTTTAAGTATTTGGTGTACATATATAGCTTTTATTTTATTAATACTTTGATATATATATATATATATATTTATATTTTTTCCTTTTTTCAAATATTACTATATATAATTATTACTTTACTATTTTTTCTTATCTTACTTACTTATTATTTATTTATTTTTGTTATCTTATTTGTTTTCTTACCTTGTTTATCTAACACATTTCTCGATTTTTTTTCAATCAATCAGGGTAAGTATTAGGATCGAAACTTTTACCTTTTAAATTTAACTTGTTATTTTCTTAATTAAGACAACTGGAAATTACGTAGTACCGAAAGGGCATTTAGGGTGCTAATCCTTCCTTGACCGTAACCGACTCCCGAACCCGACATATTTCTGGTAAAACGCAGATCAGGTAAGAAATAGGTATCCGTCAACCCATTTATTTTTAAATAATGATCGGTGGCGACTCCAATCCACATTTTTCAAGTCGAAGCCCAATTCCGGGCCCAACCGAAAGACGGTTGCGACAGCTTGGCGACTCCACTGGGAAAACAGTAGTGAGTCAGGCTAAGGTAATTTCCAGTTGTCTTTTTAATGAAAAGGTAAGTTTAAATTTTAAGGTAACATTTCGATCCTTATTGCTTACTTTTGATATATTTTCGAAGTAAATAGTTGTACTGACCATTTTTAATGATTTCAGCTCTTAAAGATTTTTCATCTAAAGGCTCTATACCCGAGCTCTGAACCCTATTTAAGTGGGGGTGAAAGCGACGCCTTCGTGTGATTTATTCTCCGTATGGCCTAGCAAGTAACCTTCGGGATTCATATACCTTGCCTTCATGTGAATTTATTCTCCGTATGGGCAAGGGAATGTTTCCTCTCGAGTTTAACTTAGTCCACAAGCCTGTGATGAGTTTAAGGACTAAGGGTCTGGCAAGCCCAAGGGGACACCAGCAAGGAGAACTCGGGTACCGTTTTTTAGAACCTAACTGGGAGACTTTGAAAGAGTTAGAGCCCACCCCAAACCCTAGGATGCTTTGTTTCATGCTTTAGTTTCTGTTCAAAGCATGCGAACTAGACAAATATGCGGTTAGGATTTGTTTGAAATTAGCATGCGAGATAGAGATCATGTCCGGGTAGGAATAAGCATGTGGGTAGATATCATGTGGGTAGACTTTCATTTTTATGATCGTTTTTGATTATTTTTTTTCACCTCACTAACTCTTTTCATCTTTATTTTTTTTTTATTTTATTTTTTTCATCACTTGCATCATAAAAGAGGTCATTGATCCACTAAAACGTTTGTTAAACTCGAATAATCTGAATCCATGGACAAAGGTGTTGTAATACAAGAGATTAAAAAACCCCGAGGTACGACTATGAAGGAAAATGGAGACAGTGTTCAAGGAAGCTATGTGCTAGAGCTGGTTAGCTACGCCTCTATCAGCCTAAAACAGAATAATGTGCAAGAACTTCGAGACATCTGAGATAGTTGGAAGAATGATCAGAAACAGAAGTTCAGTCAGCGGTATGGTGACATTGCATTTTTGCTTCATGTTAAGACCGATGAGCCCTTAATCAGAGTCTTGGTTCAATTTTGGAACATGGGATACAATTACTTCATTTTTAACCAGGAGGACATGGTACCTACCATCGAGGAGTATACTACCTATTGCACTGTGAAAGCATTAAACTGGAGCGAGCCTACATCAAACACATCAAGAGTCAGCCTTTCAGAACAGACTGCTAAGATTGCAAGAGTTGATGAAAAATGGGTGACTGACCGACTCTGAAACAAAGGTAACGGGCAAGGAATTGAGTGGATCCACATAAAGGATCACCCTGATAAATGGAAGACTATAGACCTTTTTGCACTAGTTCTGTATGGCTTGATCATCTTTCCGAAGGTTTTGGGATGCATTGACGCATCTGTGGTGGAACTGTTTGAGCAACTTCCGAAACGAGTCAACCCAGCACCGACCATCTCAGCCGAGACCTTTTGGTCTCTCAACCATTACCGAAGAGCTGGCGGAGGTAGATTCATTGGATATGTTCAGTTCCTTCAAGTCTGGATTCACATCCACTTCTGAAAGACTAATGGGGTTGCCTACTGTAGATTTAGCACTACGTATTCACCTTTGAGAGAGTTCATCACCATGACATGACATGAAGGCGCTTCAAAGGAGAAGTGGATAAAAGTCTTCACTCATCTTCAGGACCGAGATATTACCTGGAGAGCCCCCTGGTTGTTCCCCAGTGATGTTCTTTTCAAGTGTGGGAATTCTGATACTATGACCCTATTTGGACTTTGAGGTACAGTTGGGTATGCTCCGTTGTTGGCACTTAGACAGTATGGGGCACATCAGTTTGTCCCAACAACATATGGATTATCTATATCAGAGTTTATGTATCACGGCGATAGTTATAAGAAGATGATGAAAGAAGCAGTCGAGTCATGGAAGAAAGTATCTGGATGTCTAGAAGATTTAGTCCGAACATACCTTTTATTGTTTTTATGTCTCTTACAAGATAAAACATTTTTGTCTGAATAAGGATTATTTATAATAATGGACACTTTTCTGGATCAATGCCTCGAACATTTCATGCATTCTTGCATTTTGCATTTTTGCCTTTTTTGCATTTTCATCTACATTTTAAGCATTTTTCACAAACATTAAATTAAGTCGTGAAGGACTCGATGAAGCGAATTTAACCACATGGAAGCAAGATTGTAACATTAAAGAGCCTAATCAGCTGATGATAGGACAAAGCCGGCCAGGATGATCTAAGAAAAGAATCCTCATATCCTAAGGACTACAATGTTGAAGCTGTTAACTGTTACCACATAAGAAGCCCCAAATATTCCTCTGAGAACTATAAGGCGCTGAAGCGCAAGATCCAAAACCTGATGGATTCAGGAGCATGGACAGCCGAAGAAGGGGGCATTGCATATACCATTTGCACCTAGAGGATTGTTTTGTTTGAACACGTCTTTGATCTTTTGCTTAATCTTTTAAACGATTGAATTTATGCTACTTTCTAAGGTAGAGCAATTGAACAAATTTTAAACTTTAGTTCTTCGAATATTAAATGAATTAAGGATTCTTTTAATTCTTCAAGAATTATAGATTTTTGACATATGGCAAGATTAGACCTTTCTTATCCCATCTCAAACCCAAAATAAAATACCTTGATTCTTTACCCAAAATAACTCATGGTCATTACCAAAAAGACCAAATTTTGACGTTACCACCCTTTGAAGCTTTTTTCATATCATACCTTTCTTTGAGTCGATAAAGTCACACCATTGTCTTTTTAGACTAAAAATTGACATTTTTATGCCATCAAAACCCAAGGCATTGAGTTGTTCATTTGAACTGAGCATTCTTCTAAGACACAACTTGGGGCATCTCGCAGAGAGCTTGAACATTGAGACATGTTGGGGGGAGAAGAAAAAAAGAATTCACTCGAAATAATTCTATCGTGCATTAATTACACGTTTTCATGTGAATAGAATTAATCCTGAAAATCTATCCCCTTGGGGATACCTCTTCTGTGAAGACTTCATGTATGAAATGATCAAGTGCGAGATTCAATCAGAATAAATAGGGCAAAAACCAAAAAAGAAAAGAGCAAAAAAGAAGAAAAACAAAAAGAAAGAACAAAAAATAAAAAGGGATAAAAAAGCACATGCAGAGATTCCCTAAGACAAATGGTGCATCAAGCTTCAAATTATGAGATGATCAAGCACAAACATTCCGAATCACTGAATCACTTCACTCGAAGATCAGAGCATCAAGAGAGAGACATTTGAGCAGGACATGATTGAAGGCATCAGAATTGATCCTTGGTTCAACACCCTGAAACACTTGTTTGAGCCTATATCCTTTTCTTTCATAAACCATGAACCCTGACCAACATTACGTGCCTTAAAAGTCCCTTCTAATCATACAGGAATTTCTAAACAGAAGAGACTATCTTCAAATTTCATCCCGCCCGTCAGGATTAATCTTTATTTGCAAAAAACAATGTCTTTAATGCATGATAGAGAAAAATAACAAAGGGGGGGTTCAAGACGTAAATCCTGAATAACGTCTTGAAACCAAAGGAGGGTTTGAGTTGAAAACCTGAAAAGGAGGCTAGAATATAAAAATTGTGCAACTGAGGCGATCACACAAATTCCTCGATAAGGCATCACACAATCCGAGTGTGACCATAAAAGCTGGGAGTCGGAGAACACTTCTAGTAGATGAGCATGCAAGCTACCCCATCAAACCTTTGAGCATCAAATGAACAAAAATGCCAAACCTTTGACCAAACACAATAACCTGAGACTTTTTATCCTTTCTTTGCTTGACCATTTCCCAAAAATAGCTTTGATCTTGGCACATGTCAAATAGCTATAATTTATTGAAGGATTAACATTGTAATTAATTTTTTGATATCCGATGAACTCTAGTTTTATGATTTGTCTCAATTGTAAAACCGTGAAAGTGACAATATTTTCAAAACTTTGGATCAAACATTTTTCAAAACTCTTTTAATTGATATTTTCAGAACTTTGAAAATAAAAGATAAAGAAAAACATTTTTTTCAAACAAGACAGTCTCTCTAGAGTGGATCTTGGTAAATGACATGTGACTCTTAGACATAAAGCTCGTGCTCAGAATCAATGATGAAGCAAGAAATGAGGAACATTTGGGGCATCTTTGAAGATTCAACATCAAATATTGGGGCATTTTTGATATTGGGGCATCTTTGGGGATTCAACATCCTAATGCAAATTATCAGACCTTTTTCAGGAGATAAAATATAACCAATTCAGTTACATGCATCTTTGCATACATTTAGAGCATCATATCTATCATTTTCTTTCCACGTACATAATTTTTACAGCTTTAGAGTCAAGTTCGACTTCAAGACGAAGGATACTCGATCAAAAGCACCTTTACAGATTGATGTCGGTTGTTTAGCTCAGCAGCAAGAAGCTACACTTCAACCAACTCGACAGATAGAAAGATCGACATTCATTTTCAGATTCGACATTTCCATATAAATTCTGTCTCGCTTGAGACAGTGTCATTTAATGCAGATGATTATCTCATTTGAGATTGCTTTTTTAAAACAGACTTTGTCTCACTTGGGACTGCTTTACTCGAAAGAAGATTTATTTCACTCATGATTGTTTTTCTTAAAACAAGATTTGTCTCTCTTGAGACAATTTCTCTTGAAACATAAACATTGAAAACATTTCCCTTGAAATAAATTTCGTCTCTCTTGAGATAGTTTCCCTTGGAACTAAGTTTTGTCTCTCTAAGACAGTTTCTCTTGAAACAATTTTCGTCTATCTTGAGACAGTTTCCCTTGAAACAAAACCTTTGAATTTATTTCCCCTAAAACAATTTTTTTCTCCCTTGAGACAGTTACTCTTGAAACACAAAATCTTCAAATTTATTTCCCTTAAAACATAATTTTGTTTCCCTTGAGACCGTTTCTCATGAAACAACAGATATCTTTGAGATCGTTTCCCTTGAAACGAATTCTATCTCTTTCAAGATAACTTCTTTTGAAGCATCATCTGAACCGTTACACTCAGCTCAGGCACATACTTGAGATGGTCGAGAAGCATTTCTCAAATCAAAAATAGAATGTGCACATCAGATTTGAACATTTGAAGAATTCAAGATCAGGGATCAAAATTTGAAGATTCAAGAATCAAGATTCCAGACAGGCAACTGGAGATCGAGATTTCTCTCCAGAGCCCCAAGATAACATATTTGCATATGCATTTTAGGCACACCTAAGAGCATTGCATCCATAGCATCACATATATGCATAACTTTTTCAGGTTTTAGCTAGAGTCAATTTCAACTTCGCGGTGAAGGATATTGAACTCAAAGCGACACGATTTGCTCGATAGTGGATTTTAACTTCACGACGAAGGATATCTAGCTCGAAGCAAAACTTCACAATAAAGGGGTCTCCACGGTTTCAACTTCACGGTGAAGGGAATTGTGTCCACCCGAACATACAATACTTGGATTTCAACTTCACGACGAAGGATATTCAAGTCAAGGCTCAACTTCACAACGAAGGGGCCATCTGCGATTTCAACTCCACGAAGGAGGATATCGTGGCACTCGAGGCAACACAAGTTCAACTTCACAACGAAGGGACAACTGGTTGTCAACAAACAACTTCTCAATTTCAGAGCCAATTTCAACTTCACAACGAAGGATATTGGACTCCAGACAACGCAAGTTCAACTTCACGACGAAGAGACCGCTGCCTGTCAACAACAACTTCTCAATTTCAGAGCCAATTTCAACTTCACAATGAAGGATATTGGACTTCAGACAACGCAAGTTCAACTTCACGACGAAGGGACCGCTGCCTGTCAACAACTTCTCAATTTCAGAACCAATTTCAACTTCACAATAAAGGATATTGGACTTCAGACAACGCAAGTTCAACTTCACGACGAAGGGACCTCTGCTTGTCAACAACAACTTCTCAATTTCAGAGCCAATTTCAACTTCACAACGAAGGATATTGGACTTCAGACAACGCAAGTTCAACTTCACGACGAAGGGACCGCTGCTTGTCAACAACAACTTCCCAATCGCAGAGCCAATTTCAACTTCACAACGAAGGATATTGGACTCCAGACAATGCAAGTTCAACTTCACGACGAAGGGACCGCTGCTTGTCAACAACAACTTCCCAATCTCAGAGCCAATTTCAACTTCACAACGAAGGATATTGGACTCCAGACAACGCAAGTTCAACTTCACGACGAAGGGACCGCTGCTTGTCAACAAAATTTCATTCAGATTCAATTTCAACTTCACGACGGAGGATATTGGACTCTGGACAATGCTACTTACTTGGATTTCAACTTCACGATGAAGGATATCCAATTTCAGGCTCAACTTCACGACGAAGGGAATCGTGCACACAAGCATCATCCATCTTTAGATTGGATTTCAACTTCACGGCGAAGGATATCCAACTCAAAAAGGGAGTATATGTCAACAAAGACCTTCAAGTTCGACTACGCTCAGCTCCAAGGCACATCATTTACAGCATAACTCAATGCTAGAAGGGTTATCTGCCATCAAAATTGTCGAGTTCGATTCCATTCAGCTCGATGACACATCAATCGCACTACTTTCCGGTTGCAGTCGATGTTTTCAAGTCGAGAAGAGGACCTGGGTTAACCGTGCCTTAGTGACAAGCAACCATTTTCAAACAAAAGCTATATGTCAATGAAGATTTCTGAGTTCGATTCCGATCCAAGGTCTTTAAACCGAGAAGAAGACCGAAGGGCAACGAGAAGCCACGTTCTGATTCAAATTCCGAACTACGGCTTCAATTTCATCATTCCAAGATGAACTCGGCTTCACGACGGAGGAGTCATCCGTAACTCAATTCGACAGGGAGTTATTGAAACATCATAGTCAATTTTCAACTCCACTGAACGAAAAGTGTGTCTTTTAATCTTTGCCCTATCCCCGTTACACGACTATAGGCAAAGAGGGGCAGCTGTCAACACACCTTTTCGTCCTACTAGAATTCAAACTCCTAAAGATAGGATAGAATTTTGCTAGGATTCAAAAAATAGGATAGAGTTCTACTATGATTTAAACTCCTAAAGATAGGATCCACAAGCACTATAAATAGCCATTGTAACTCACCATTGTAGGACACGATTTATACACAAAACAGAGGAAGCACGGAAGATACAAAGGCAAAGCTATTGTAAAGGATTCGAAAAGGAAATAAAAGGTAGCATTTTTTTTTTTTCTTTCTTTTGCATGTGCAAATTATTTTTTTGAGATTTGGTTCGAATAACCCAAAACGTGGGTTGCGCCGATGACCAAAATGGGTGGGGTTTCGAAGTTTCGAACCTAGATCTACCTCGAGGCTTATTTTTAAAAACCGGTTTGATTTTCGGTTAAAGGAGGGAAAGAGCTTTTTAAAAATCTATATTAGTCCCTTTATTTATTATATGGATATTTTATTCATTTATTTTTTATTATTCAGTTATTATTATTATATGTATATATATATTAAATTATTTTCATTTGATTTTTTACTATATTTTATTATTATTATATATATATTTCTTTAATATTTACTTATAAGTCTAATATTACTATATATATTAAATTATCTTTATCTAGTCGTATATATTTTTTATACTTTTAATAGTTTTTTTATATACATTATTAATATATATATTCTTAATTATTTTTATTTGATTATTTCTTTATTTATGTAATATATCTTATAACTTAATATTTATATTATTTTATTATTTTCGTTTTTTTTTTTCATTATTTTTTTTAAAAAAAACCTTGTGTCTTTATCATTATCATTATTAAACATTATATTATATACTACTAACCTAGAGGGCCCATTTTTTGTCTTATTTCTTACTAGAGCCCCTCATTTTCGGTGAATTGGAGGGTAGCTTTTCTATTTTTAAGTATTTGGTGTACATATATAGCTTATTTATTTTATTAATACTTTGATATATATATATATATTTATATTTTTTCCTTTTTTTTCAAATATTACTATATAATTATTACTTTACTATTTTTTCTTATCTTACTTACTTATTTTATTTATTTTATTTTTCCCTTGTATCTTATTTGTTTTCTTTACCTTGTTTATCTAACACATTTCTCGATTTTTTTTCAAATCAATCAAGGGTAAGTAATTAGGATCGAAACTTTACCTTTTAATTTAACTTGTTATTTTTCTTAATTAAGACAACTGGAAATTACGTAGTACCGAAAGGGCAGTTTAAGGGTGCTAACCCTTCCTTGACCGTAACCGACTCCCGAACCCGACATATTTGTGGTAAGACGCAGATCAGGTAAGAAATAGGGTATCCGATCAACCCATTTATTTTTAAATAAATGATCGGTGGCGACTCCAATCCATATTTTTCAAGTCGAAGCCCAATTCCGGGGCCCAACCGAAAGACGGTTGCGACAGATTACATGACATACGTTGATAACATATACATGCTTGAAATCATATTCAAGGTTGTGATGAGACTACGATACTATTAGATCTTTCATTGTATCGTAAGTTAGAGGATCATCTGAAATTAATTAGTATTCATTCTGATATGAATAATACAGAAAATATTAGAAAACCAAAATGATGTGGTCATCAGGTAATGTAAAAGATTGATCGGACCTACAAAATTGACTGAAACCAATTAGTTTTAAAATTGTTTGGGACCAGAGGTAGTAGTGATCCGAAACTGATTCGAGTCTGAATTGATGTTGATCTGAACCTGAGTTAGACCTGGAAACTTTGGATCTACACCCGACCTGAAAATGACCTGAACCCAAATTGAACTGATAATATGATAACCAAACTCATCCTGCATCTGACCTTATATGAACTTGAGATTAACCTGATAAATAACTAATGTTACCTGACATGTTATGAACCAGACTTGTAATTGACTCAAACTATAAATGATCAAACTTGTTATTGAACTTATATAATATTTACCTAATTTGATATTTATCTGACTTGTAAGTTTCAAATGATGAAGTTGTGAAATTTTAAATTTATAACATTATAGTATGACACAAAATACATCTTCACAATTAAAAATACATAATAAACTATGATTAATAAATAAATGTGTTTATTTTTTATATTTATAAATTGTAATCTATAAATATACTCAAAAATTATTAAATTAATAGTTTATGATCGATATAGTTAATAAAAATAATTCTATACGATATAAAACAAATTATTAATTATAATCGTTAGGTTAATAAATTTAATTATGATTAGATTAATAAATTTGTTTTCAATATGAATTATAATTATTAGGTTAAAAAATGTAATTATAATCAATAAATTAATTTTATAAATGATTTATTTATTGATTATGAATTTTATTAGATCAAATATTAGATTATGTAAAATTATTTTAAATATAATTATTATGATGTAATGATTGATAACATAAAATTTTAAGATATATATATATATATATATATATATATATATATCAAAAGTAAATAAGTTTAAAAAATTTTAAGGTTATTTTTAATTCAGTTTATAAGCTTATATTCGATTCAACCATTCGAATATAGAAATTCTTTTTAAAGTCAAAAACTTCATAATTACTTCTTACTCTTTTGGAAAATTCAAGTCATATACTGGAAATATTTTTCAAATATTTTTACAAAGGATTTCGGATCTTAATCGAGTCAAAAATCAGTTTTTAACATTGGAGTACTAGTACTGTTCATTTGGTACCGATAAAGGTACCGATACTAATGTGTAAAAAATACACTGAAGTATCGTTACTGGTATAGATACTCCCGTTATGTTTTGACAAACTCGATAACAGTAGGCTATTTTCGTACCGATGCTCTCTGATTATCGATACTCTAGGTTGAGTATCGATACTCCTCTCCCCCCAACGGCTAGATTTTTGTATTTAATGCAAGAAGTATCATACTCCAAGCCCAAGTACTGGTACTCATGGCGTTTGGACAGCATTTATTCGGGAAAACTCTTCCCAACGGCTCTATTAACTCCCACAACAACTCAAACGCCTAGAATTGAATAAAGAGGTATAAAAACAAGATTCCAAATCATATGTGAAGACAAGAGATAGACAAAGTCAAAGCAATCGATTTGAGCCAAAATCAAGTCAACATTCTTCAACATTCTTTTTGCTTTTAAAGAATACTTTTGTACTCATTTGTTTCTTTTTGTTGTGTTATTCTTTAATCTTGAATTGTGCAAACACATTCCTAGCGATGTTTTCTAAGTTTGTTATTTGTAATTTCTTCTTAGGAAGGGTTGTACACTTCAGACTTTGAGATATAAGTCTAAGTGTGTTGTAAGAATACACCTTGTCCTAAAAGGTTTTGAACAAATTGGTGAATTTGTTGAAATCCTTAGTGTGGAAGCTAAGATAGTGGATGTAAACTTCATTGAGGAAGTTGAACCACTCTAAAATTACTTGTGTCAATTTTCTTCATTTTCTTGCAAAAAACTTCCATATATTTTTATTTGCCACTTCACCCCCTTCTTGGCTATTTTCATTGGTTCGATTGACTCAACATTGACCCAACTTGGTATTTACTTGACTTGTACATTGTAAACTTTTAATTGAAAACATATATTATAATATGAAAAATAAAAAAATAATTATTCATTGTTTAAAGTATATGATTAATTATAATCATTAATATAATGTAATATATAAATATATTCAAAATTTTAATTAGATTAATAATTTATGATTGATAAATATATTAAAAAATTATTATTCACCATTTAAGACGCGTAATTAGCTCAAACCAAGCAACATCGGTGATAAATTAATTGTTGTTATTCCTTGAGGTCTCGAATTCGAGCACTAGGAATGCTAGAGATGTGAGCGTTCAATGTTAAATGGTTAAGAGTTATATTTGAATTGATACTATCTTGTACTTACCCCAAATTAATAAAAAAAAAAAGACATAATTAATTTGACCATTAGAATAATGAGTTTAATTATGATCATTATATTAAAAAATTATTTTCTATATTGTATAATGTAATAAATAAATCGTTTATATTTTTAGACCCCTAATAATAGTAACTTTAAATTATTAATTCTTTTATTTAAATTATTTTTGTTAAATGATTTATTTTTTATTAATTTTATTAGATTATACATTACATTATATAAAATGATTTTTTAAGATATCAAGAGAAGAATTATATTTTAATTTTTCACTGAAATTTTAAAAACTGGAGAGGGGAGAGAGAAGAGAGATTTTTTTAATTTTATTAAAATAAAATTAAGGAGATAAAGAGAGAAGAGGGAATGTTTTTTATTTTAAAAATTTATTAAATTTTAAAAAGTAGAAGTGAAGAGAGATGAAAAAATGTTTCCATTTTAAAATTTTACTAAAATTTTATGTGAATATTTATATTAAACCAAAGTGTATACTTTATATGTCATATTATACTTTAACAATTAATCAAGGTTTATAAGTGAACTTAAGCTTTTACTAAATTTTATCTTTATAATTTTTAAATTTTTTGTAATTTAGTCTAATAATTTTAGTATGCTGATATTTTTGTTGATTTTAGTCCTTAAAATTATATTTTTATATCGCAATTGGCTCATATTTATTTCTACTATTTATAATTTAGTCCAAACTTAATAAATTATATCATTAACTCCAAACTCTATTGGCCCATGTACGTATGTATGTAAAATTTGTTAATGTAAGTATGTATTTATGTATATTTTGATGCATGTATGTATATATATGTATGATATTAATGCATGTATGTACGTATGATATGCATACATACATGTCAACATATATATATACATACATACATGTATGTAATACATGCATCATACATACATGCATATATTATACATACATACATACATACATGTTCTATAATCTACATACATCATAAATCATGTTCTACAATCTACATATATCATACATGTATGTTCTACATGAAGACATGCATATATATATACATACATACATACATACATACATACATACACACATACATACATACATACATACACACACACACACACACACATACATACATACATACATACATACATACATACATACATACATACATACATACATACATGCATACATGCATACATGCATACATGCATACATGCATACATGCATACATGCATACATGCATACATGCATACATGCATACATGCATGCATACATACATGCATACATGCATACATGCATACATGCATACATGCATACATGCATACATGCATACATGCATACATGCATACATGCATACATGCATACATGCATACATGCATACATGCATACATGCATACATGCATACATGCATACATACATACATGCATACATACATACATACATACATACATACATACATACATACATACATACATACATACATACATACATACATACATACATACATACATACATACATACATACATACATACATACATACATACATACATACATACATACATACATACATACATACATACATACATACATACATACATACATACATACATACATACATACATACATACATACATACATACATACATACATACATACATACATACATACATACATACATACATACATACATACATACATACATACATACATACATACATACATACATACATACATACATACATACATACATACATACATACATACATACATACATACATACATACATACATACATACATACATACATACATACATACATACATGTTTTACATGCATCATACATGCATGCATCAATATATCTTTGTAATATTTTCTAAATAAAAATATTGATTAAGACGTTAAACATTTGTTCACCAACTTTTAAAATGAATGCAATTTAGTCTAATATGATATATATTAATTTCATCTTTACATTTTACAATTCTTTCAATTTTATCTTAATATGTTATTTAATGTATTTAAATTTTAGTTTGTAATTTTATGTTTGTTCAAATTAGTCCTTAAAATAATATTTTTATCCTAAATTAGTCCATAATTATAACTATTTTTTAATTTACTCAAAATCTTGTACAATTACAAATTACAATTCGATGTTCATGAATGGCGTAAAATATTTAATCCAAAAATGGTCCTACCTGAAGTCCATTTGTACTCGATAAGATGTTACCTAAATTTTAATTGTCAATGATGTAACCTGATCTAATCGAAATTAAACCAAAAGTCCATCTAAAACTGAATTAACTTGATATTTAACTGGTTCATACCCAAACCATTTTTACCTGAAGTGATATCAATCCGAGCTGAAATTAACTCGACTTGAACCTAAATTGAATATGATTTCAAATCAACTTGAAAATGACTTGAACTAATTTAACTCGGGCCCGACTTAATTTGATTCGAAACATTCAATTGACATGACACAATCCATATCTAATCTAACCTGATCTGATATGATCTAACTTAAAACCTGAACGATTACCTTATTTCACATTCTCAGCGGTCATTATAGAAAACAGAGACCCACCAAGAAAAAATGTCATACTCTGTTGGAATCTCGCAATAAAAAATTATAATATTTTTATTCTTCTTTTATAATTTATCTTTTATTAGTATCAACTTTTATCAAATCAAATTGTTCTTATAGTATCTTTTTATAAAATATCTTTATATAAAAAATATTCAAACACAAACATATACCCTAAAACTTTAAACCATATGTAAACATAAATCATAAAATAAAATTGCCATACCCTAAATTAGGGTCTAAAATTTTCTTTAAAAAAATTCCGATAACTAAATTGAAATTTTAATTAAATTCAGGGACTAAAGTGAAATTTTGATTAAATTCGAATCCAAAATAAAAAATTATTAAAAAATGGTATGCCTATGGCATGATTTTGCCATTTTTTAGGGTTTATATAACCCCAAATCTAGAAAGTTTCCATTTGAAAACAAAATTTCCTCTTTTCAAACATTTCCTGTTATAGAAGGAAACCTTTGATCGCCGATTTGTCACCGAACATTACTCCGTTTTTTACACTTCCCGTACCATCGTATTCCTTGCGTTATCCCGAGTCCTACGGTGTCCACTTTGTCTCTGTTGCCGCCAGCGTGTGAAGGGGTGAAAAAGATTAAGTTTTTGTTGTTTCGAAATCGAGCTCTCTGTCGTTCACCGTTGTGAACCGAGCTTGGTAAGTGTCTCAAAACCCCTTAAATCGCAATTAGGATTTTTTTTTTAGAATTTTTTCAACTCCCTACGGCCCCGCACGCACCCCACGCGCCACCCCTACTCATGGGGAAAGTCCACCGACTGGTGGACTACTTGAAAATGGGCCGATTTGACCTGACCCACTGATCGAACCCTTTGACCCGTGTTCGAACCGACCCAGTCCGACCATTGACCGTTGACCGATCCTTGACTTTGACCAAAAAGTTAAATTTTTTGAAATGTCATAATTTATGTTTTTCGACATCTTGAGTCCGATTTCGTGATCCATTTTGCCAAACTCTCTCCCGAAAGCCCCGAATCGAGCTCCTTAACCAAAAATTGCTTAGTATTTTTAGCATTTTTGCTTATTTATTTGAGATTTGGTTATGGAATTGATCCAATAAGATATTTTTATGAAGGTACTAGTGTTTCACCTGACTGAGGGTTAGTTTGATCCATTGTTTTCCGTCCATTAGATTCGCACGATCCGCGTTCCTCGAGAGTTACTCGTAGGTGTATGTAAATTGTTTAAATAGAGGTTATTATTATTCATATTAGGATTTTGATATAGATTTTCCGATTCGTAGGATTTAACACTGCCACTGATCGTGATCGACAGACTCAGTAGTAGGCTTTCCTATAAGATTACTCAGACATGTACAGGTGTGTTCCTGATGCTGTTACATTATTGTTTTAAACTATTTATCTGAACTATCTTAAAATTTATGACGATACTGAATGTTTTTACGAAATGATGCATGAATTTTCTGAATATCGTCTATCTGATGTATGATTTACTGCATATTGCTGATATGATATCTGATTTCTGTATTTCAGCATATGATTTCTAAGTATGGAATATTTTCAAGTTTTACTAAATTAAACAACCATTTTCACTCGAATACATACATATTATTATTGTCATTGGGGGTATTATTGGAGGAAGTATCTCAAGCATAGTATATGACTTGTAAGTCATTATCGTAAGCTCATCGGCTTTGTTCTCAGGGTAAGTCCTTACCGTAGGCTCATCTGCTTTGTGCACAGGGTAAGTCCTTACCGCAGGTCCTTATGCTATATGTATAAGGCCTTTACCGGGTGTACAGGTGCGTGTACGATTCTGGGGAACCTACACATTTTGGTAATCGAATAGGGGTAGTGTTCATATTTTTTTTAAAACATGTTTGATAAACTGATTTTACTAAAGTATTTTATTTGTATGTTTTTATACACTGTAAGGAGAACATTGAGTTTTTTAGCTCATTACCGACTTCTCCTGATTTTATATCACTGTATATTTATATATGTCTTTCTGTTATATTTTGGTGACATGTGTTTTTGCTACTATGTTGATATATTTGTATTAATGGTATTTTGATATGTATATGTTTTATACTTTTTTCGGACATATGTATACAAATATGTTTATCGTATGAATATTTCTTATGGATTTTAATGTTATTTTAAAAATGAAAATAATTTTTTAATAATATATGTAACCGCCTAGATTTGGGCATAACGTCCAGGCTGGGTCTAGGGGTTACAAAAAAAAAAAAACCCTGAAACTTAACTATGTTCTAAAATACCATACTTTATATCAATCAAAACTTCAACCATAAATACCACTCTATCACTCACCATATAAAACCATTAACAATTTATTTGGAAAACCCAAAAACCCACTTTTTATTTATTTTATGCCATTTACTTTATTTTTTTAATTTCATATTACATAAAATATAATAATTGTATCTTATATAATATTATTTACTTTATATTTTATTTTAAATTTATAACTTTTAGAATCAAGTAACAGTCACTTTCAAAATAAATAGTTTTTCAAAGATTAATTTCTTTCTATATTTAATATGTAATTCACCCTATGGGTGTTAAAAAATTATGTAACCCTTAATGTTAAATAGTTTCGGTTAATTGAACCGTTAAACATAATAATTAACAATTATGGTTATAAATTTTGATAAAATATTAATCAACGACTAACATTAATAAATTAAATTTATAATTATATTTTTTTAGGGAAAATACTAATAAAATTAGAAGTAAATTTTGGCCATATTCTTAAAATTTATCGGGCAATCTTTAATTTTACAGCTTCACTCACTCTCCACTCTTTAACAAAACTAGTCCCTACACTCTATCACTTAACTGACTATCGCCGTCACTGATGGCCTGCACGGTTGAAGACTATTTCTAGTTTATATATTTTTAATAGAATTTGTATACAAATAACTTAATATATATATTTTCTATTTTCTATTATTTTTAATTTTTATTTTTTAAAAAATACAAAAACATACTTACACAATATAATATGTGTTTATTATTAGATACCAAGATATTGAGAGATGTACATACTTATATCAGTGTGAGTATGTATTAAGTGTTATAATTTTTTATTTTATTCATTTATATTAGTGTAAGTATATATTAAGTGTTACACTTTAAAATATTGTGTGTCACACTTGTAATTGAACCATTAATAATTATTAACTATTTTTTAATGATTATATTACGGTTAAAAAAATTTTATAACCCTAATTCTACTTTTCTTTAAAAAAAAAACTCAAAATATGTGTATAATTCAATTTTGATTTTGGGAGCAGTTTTGGGTGGAGGTGCTTCTAGCACACAACGTTTTCCGTCGTTTTAACCACAGTGATCAAAGACGTTGTGGACTAGGAACGTCTTATTTAAGATGTGTTTAGATGATCGCATCTTTATCTTATGTGATCTAAATGAGTATAATTTCTCTAAATAAATTCATTTGGATGTTATTTTCTTTTTTAAAGTAATCTATTAATGTAGTAGCTCATCTATTAGTTAGTTTTTTGTTTTGGTCACCTTACTATTTTTTAAATTGTACCTAATATTACATTTTTTATTATGTTTTGGCCATTCACTATTAAAAAATTAATAGTGATTTTGACATATCATTATAAGGTAATATCACATCAATATTAAAATATATTTATAAAAATGTCATGCCAATATCACTAGTAATCTTTTAACGGTTAGTAATCAAAGTGAAACTAAAATGTAACATGAGTATGATTTAAAAAAAAATAATAGTTGTGATGAAACTAGAAAGTAAGTAATAAGTTGATGACCAAATAGGTGATTTACCCGTTGTTTAAATAGATATCCTTAAAATTAAATCTTCAAACTTGGAAATGAACAAAAACAAATATACATATCAAATCATGTTTATTTATTTGGTTGACTTAGTCTTCCATATAAAAGAGAGAAAACGATCAGTAGTAGTAAATAAGGCAGATGGAAAGGTCAATTCGCCAGCTGACATTGATATTGCCATGGAAGATACTCTTCTCCACATACCTCCAAGCTACAAACTTCCATTTCCAACATTTTCATCAATTTTTCCAGTCCTCAGTTTCCTTTTATTTTACTCAATCCTCTCGTCTTCAAGACGTCTTAAGATTCAAACCCTGTTTTCAATTTCTTCTCGCTCCTTTTCTCTTCAAAACTTCAGGTTAACTTCCTTCTCTTCTTTTCTCTTCTCTTCTCTTCTCTTTCCTTTCTTTTCGTTGTTTGTTCGTAAATTTTCATGTTTAAGATCTTTGGGTTTTGTAAACTTATTTCTAGGTTCTGAATTTGAAGCCCCTGTTCTTGTTTTTCGTTTGTTTCTCAACCTTTTTAAAATCATCTATTTTCCTTTCCTTTTTTGCGGTTATTTTTTCAATTATTGAACCATTTTTCTGGGATTTGTTCATTTTTAAGTGATATTTGAGTTTTTCAAATTTCTTATTGATCCTAAATTTGCAACACCAGTTCCTGTTTGACCTCTGTTTAAACCCTAGAAAACCCTCTGTTTTTCTGGATATTGTTTTTACTTTTCTCGGGAATTAATTGATATCTTTGTTTTTTAAGAACTACCCAAACCTTTAAAATGGAAAAATATGATTTAAGAAGCTTCCCTGAGCTTATATCAGAGCTGGTAGCCTCAGTTGAAGAGGTATCATCGATTGCAAAAGACTCAGAAAAGGAACTTTTCATTGAATTTTCATCTCTTCTCAATAAACTTGGCTTGATTTTGAGTGATATAAAAAATAACGAAGATGTCATGGACACGGTTACGATCCGAAAAGTAATCAAATCCATCTGGAAAGAGCTTCAGCGTGTTAAGACCTTGATCAAAAGCACCGATTCGAAACAACCGATTTTATGGATCGACAATGTGATGCAAGATCTTGGGAGATCATTAGGCCTTGTGTTGTTTGCTAGCATTGATCTTCATTCGGAGATGAAAGAAAAGATTAGCGCATTGCATAAGGAATTCATGAATGTGAGGTTCAATGGAAGCTTTACCCCAAGTCCCAGTTCAGGTCCGAGCTCGAGAATGAGCCGGCCTCCTAGTCCATGCAATGAAGATGAGTTCGTCTCAGCCACTGCATCAGAGAAGGAAATCGAGGAAGAAATAACAGAAATTGAAGAGGAACGAGCGAATCTTTCGATCGACGATGTTGTCTTGCAACTTAAGTATGGCATTGATGAAGATTTTAACTTCGCGCTTTCCGGGTTCAACGAGTCGATTAAGCAAGGGTTGATCACCAATGATTGGATAAATGAGGAAGGCATTATTCTGGTTCTAGTTAATAGGTTGAGTTCATGTAAGCCGAACAACCGCTTGATTATTCTTCAGATATTGCGAAAACTTGCTTCCCAAGATTCCGGAAACAAGGTAAACTTTTCTTTTTGTTTCCATTGATGTTTTCATTTGAATTTTCGCCCTGGTAGTTTGTCTTAAATGTATGCTAGTTAACAGGAGAAGATGGTCGATGTGGCATCCTTATCGGCATTGGTGAAATCATTGACCCGAGACTCAGAAGAGAGGAGAGAAGCTGTAGGATTGTTGCTAGATCTGTCGGATCTTCCGGCAGTTTGGAGGCGGCTTGGCCGAATTCAAGGATGCATTGTTATGTTAGTTACTATGCTTAATGGCGACGATTCGATTGCTTCGAGCAATGCAAGGAAATTGTTAAATGCATTATCCAGCAATACACAGAATGCGCTTCATATGGCCGAGGCCGGCTACTTTAAGCCGTTAGTGCACTATTTGAAGGAAGGTAAATCGGAAATACACTTTGCTTGCTGCTTTTGATTGTCCACATCAGAATATTTAATAAATCCCGATATCTTGACAGGCTCCGACATGAGTAAGATCCTCATGGCGACTGCGCTGTCGAGAATGGAACTAACAGATCAAAGTAGGGCTACCCTCGGAGAAGACGGAGCTGTTGACCATCTAGTGAAGATGTTCAATGCTGGAAAGCTTGAAGCAAAATTATCAGCTTTGAATGCATTGCAAAATTTGTCAAATATGTCGGAAAATATACAGCGGTTGATCAATTCGGGTATAGTGATATCTCTACTTCAGCTACTTTTCTCCATCACATCGGTGCTCATGACTCTCCGGGAGCCGGCTTCAGCGATTCTTGCCCGAATAGCACAGTCGGAATCGATTCTTGTTAATCAAGATGTAGCACAGCAAATGTTGTCTCTTTTAAACCTCTCAAGTCCTATAATTCAATACCATCTTGTGCTAGCATTGAATAGCATTGCAGGCCATAGTAATGCATCAAAGGTTAGAAGAAAAATGAAGGAAAACGGTGCGATTCAGCTTCTTCTACCATTTCTAACCGAAAGCAACACGAAAATCAGGACTGGAGCGTTGGATTTGCTTTACACACTCTCGAGATATTTACCTGAAGAAATGACCGAACAGCTAGGAGAAAGCCACTTGAACATCATTGTTAACATCATATCATCATCACCATTGGAGACTGATAAGGCTGCTGCAGTTGGCATACTGAGCAACGTACCAATTAGCAATAAGAAAGTGACAGAAGTTCTTAAGAAAGCCAATTTGCTACCAGTTTTGATATCCATGATGAATTCGAGTCCTTCAACCGTATCGTCAACATCGAATTCATTAGCAGAAGCTGTTGCGGGCATACTTATCCGGTTCACGGTTCCATCGGACAAAAGACTACAGCTTCTCGCAGCACAGAACGAGGCAATCCCATTGCTGGTGAAGTTACTGTCGTCCGGATCATTGGTCGCCAAATGCCGAGCTGCGACCGCACTCTCGCAGCTATCCCAGAACTCAGTATCACTTCGGAAGTCAAAAAAATCGAGCTGGTTCTGCGTCTCTCCGTCGGCGACCGCAATCTGCGAAGTCCACGACCGGTACTGCATTGTTAAAAACACGTTCTGTTTGGTCAAAGCAGGAGCCATTCCGCCATTGGTGCAGATCTTGGAAGGCAAAGAAAGGGAAGCTGATGAAGCAGTTTTGAACGCGATGGCGACGCTTCTGCAAGACGAAATCTGGGAAAATGGAAGTGATTGCATTGCTAAAAACGGAGGCGTTGAAGCGATTATAAAGATGATGGAATCTGCGAGTGTAAAGGCTCAGGAAAAAGGGCTTTGGATATTGGAAAGAGTTTTCCAAGTGGAAGAACACAGAGTGAAGTATGGCGAATCTGCGCAAGTTGTGCTCATTGATTTAACTCAAAATGGTGACCCGAGGTTAAAATCAACCACTGCAAAATTGTTGGCTCAGCTTGAACTCTTACAAGTTCAGTCCAGTTACTTTTGAGACTATGATTTAAGGTTTTGTAAATGAATGGATTTTGGAGAACAAATTTGTATTCTATATTTATTTGTTGGTTTTATAATGGCTTGGACGAATTCTTTATTTATTTTTTCTAGATTTAGGTATGAAACTTTACGATATTAATCTGATTCAAATGCACAAAATAAAATAAATACATATGACTTTAGCGTTGAGTTGGATTCATCTTCTATCTTCATCATTTCATTCTAATTTGCTCTCTCCTTTTTTTTTTTAATTAATCACAGATATCTGATCTATTGACCGATTAATCCAGATCAAATATTGCAGAGGCAATGGCGACCCTCTCAACCCAATTTGCTCCATTTACAAACGTCAAGATTCGAACCCTTGATCTTGCTTAAAGAATCTAATTCCTCATCCTACTAGATCAACTTGTTGTTGGTAGTTTTTTTTTTTTATATATAGAGGGATAGATGGGTTATCAAGTACAATATTCCATACCACCAAATCGGTTATTTGAATAAATAGTACAATTATATTCTTCCAAAAAAAAATAGTTTGTACATTGAAATAGAAATGCTTAAATATAAAATAAGTGTCTAAACTATATTTTTTTACGAGTAGGTGCCTAAAGTATTTTTTGACTCATCTCGGCGTCTAAAGTTACAAACGTTACCACTTTAGGTGTTCGGGCCGTCAACATCGTTAATTTCACCCGTTAAATGATACGTTTCAGAATTTGGTAATTTTAATTTTTTTAAAAAAATTAAAAATTAAAAAATAAAATTATATATTTTAAAAAACATAAATTTTTTGAAAATAACCTCAAAACTTTAAAAACCTTCATTTCAACCCCTAAACTCACGTCAGTCATCACCCTTTGTCGTCGATGAAGCTTCACCCGACCTCACCTCCCCTGGCAACCAAAACCCCTATGAAATCGTGACCGATTGACAACGAATCAATGTTTTATACCCTACAAACCCTAGGATGAAAATGTGAGAACACGCAAATTCGATAGTCAATCAGCAGCAACTACTTCAACGTATGACAGGAGGATGACTAGGAAGATGGCAAGGACTATGTTGGTAGTGGTGGTCGTGGTCGAAAAGAGTGACAGCGATAGGTTAAGGTTAGAATTTGGGTATTTTAGGGTTTTGGGACTTTTTTATAATTTAAGAAAAATTTGTGTTTTTTATAAATATTATAATATTTTTAATATATTTTAAAAATAAAAATCGTCAGATTGTGACATGTGTTACTTAACAGAAGAAATTAACATCGTTGACGGCCCAGGACCTAAAATGGTAACGTTAGGCACCGGGATGAACAAAAAAATACTTTAGGCACTTATTCGTGAAAAACGGTATAATTTAGACACTTATTTTATATTTAAGCCAAATAAAAAAGTATTGTGATGTATTAAGAATCTTTAACATTGTACGAATCGAAAGGTCAAATCATCTTCAAGGTTGATGTAAAAATCGATAGAGAAGCCTTCAAATGAGTTAAATTATTGCATCAATTATTAGCTCTTTGATCAATCGAAATATATTCTAAGAGGGGAACTAACCTTTTAAAAACTTGTGTAAAAGCAATCTAAAGATAAAAAAATTACACAACAATTTTCAAATGGTTCAACTTCTAAACAAAGTTTATATCCATTGCTTTAGCATCCACACAAAAATTGTCTTGAATCAACTAAATTTGATAACATTTAAAGACAAAGAGTGCCTTATAAATACTCTAAGATTTATACACAAAGTCTTGATTACACTCTCAGAGAAATTACAAATTTATCAAATTAAAAAACATTCACAAGATAAATAAGTTTACAATAAATAAACTTTCGCTTAAATATCACTTGAATAATATGAATAATTTAAATCACAAGTATTTTACAAATAAATATGCAACACTTCATCAATATGAACAATTTAACTCACAAATAAATATTTAATAATTAAACTTTCAAAGACTATTTGATGTTAATATTAGCTTTCAACGATGCTTTTTGTTGTTCTTGAGATGTTGTGAGTTTATTTTTATACATTCTCTATTAATTTTAGTTGTTGAGAATGCAATAGAATCATTACCTACAAAAAAATAACACTTGTGAGGAGTCGATTTTTTTTTTGTAAAAGTGATTGATCTTTTCCTAAATGTTTGATTATTGTTAGAAAAGATATCAATCTTTTACCTCAAAGAATCAATCCCTTTTTTAAAGGGATCGATCATTTTAAACTTTCTTAGAAAGAGGATGATGAGCTAACGATTGTTGATCGATGTTTCTTTGTATGAGAGAAAAAGACATATTGAAAGTGAAAAGTTCACAGGAATCTTTAGATTCTATTCTCGATCGTGGTTGTGAGGTACTTATAATGGTCTTAAATGGTAGTGTAGACTGTAGATATAGGATCATCATGGTTACTCGTAGGCCAACATACTAAATAAATCTTATTATCAGACCTTGAATTTATCATGATAGATCATGTAAGCTTCTTAGAGGTTTTGTTTAAATATATAGTCTTTGCATTGAAGCTGGTTCAATGATTATGAAGTTCCTACATTCGGAGAAATATTCCTTGGCAGCTCTAGTTAACAGAGGAGTCTAAGGGTATAGGTTGAAAGAGAGTTAGTTGTTTCCAGAGGTGATCGTATAACATATACTCCTTCCGTCTTAATAATTTGTGCCTTATATTAACTATGCACATAGTTCTAGGAGATATATTTGATCAAATGAAATGAAAAAATTATCTCTAAAAGATGGTTGATAGATTTGATTTATTTATTTGATAGGTGTATAAGAGTGGAACATATAAGAGCAAAAAGGGAAATATAAATATTGTTTTTTGTTAATTTTTCTAATAAAACATTTTGAATGAGACAATTTTAGAAACCAAAATGAATACGTTTAGTAGGATGGAGAGTATTATTTTTGTCAAAATTAAAATAGCATCCTAAGTTGATTTGGTGGTTATGTGCCCAAGCAGATCTACTTGTATGAATACTTTCTTATGTTAGTCATCTATATTGATCAATGTTTTTAAAACCGGACCGGACATTGAACCGGTGAAGGTACTGGTTCACTGGTTCAATCGGGTTCAACCGCGGTTGAACCGGATTTTTATATAAAATAATATTTTTTTAATTTTACATAATATTCAAAGCAATATTAATATATATGTAACACTTTTTTTAAGTTTACAATATTAAAAGGTATAAAAATATCACAAGTCATAACATATATAAATTAAAAACCATAAAATCAAGTGAAACAAAATGATTCAAATCAACTACAACATATTATTTAAGGTCAAACATATTAAATAATAAATATAATTATATAACTATAATCAAAAAAATAAAATTGGAGCTTAAAAAAATCATAACAAATGATGTCATTTGGTTTAATTGTTTTAAAAAAAACAATCCCACATGGCTAAGAAACATAGAAGAGCATCCCAAAAGTTTAAAGAGTAAAAATATGAGAACAAAACAATCCCACATGGCTAAGAAACATAGAAGAGCATCCCAACTTACTTCTATAAATAATAGAGGTAATTTGACATTCAAAATCATAGAGCCTTTCGATGAGCACAGAGCGAACTATTCTTTCGCTTCAATTGAGCTCAAATTTTAGGCTTCAATCGAACTTCTAAATTTTTTTTTTGAGTTCGAGCCTTTTCGAGTTCAAGTTTTAATATTATATTTCGAGTTTGAGTTGAACTTGATAATTTTTGCTCGTGAGTTTTTTAGTCGAGTTGAGCTTACTTTTAAAGTTTTCGAGTTTGAGTCGAGCTCAGCAATACTCGAATTTGACTTGGCTCGTTGAACAAACGACGTCGTTTGGTTTAATTTTTTTTAAAAGAAAAAAAGTGAACCGGCGGTTCAAACCGGTTTTGCCGATTTTCAGCCGGTTCACCCCAGTTTTACCGGTTTTCAGCCGATTCTACCGGTTTTCAACCGGTTCTACCGGTTTTGTGAGGTAATTGGACCGGACAGGCCATCGGTTCACGGTTCAACCGGTTGAACTGACCGGTCTGGTCCGATTTTGATAACCATGATATTGATTGTTCCGGCCTTAGAATTTATGTGTCCATCCACTTATAAAAAACTGTAGCCCTAAAAAAACATTTCAGATATATCATCAATTAAGTGTTAATATTTGTTCTTTAATATCTTTGGTTTAATTGTTCTCACGTGTATTTTATATTTTTCTATAATAAAATGATGTTGTTTCATTTTTAACATCCACGTCACTGTTATTTTTAAACTAATGATCTAATAATATAAATTGAAACAATTGAAAATTTAATAATAAAATTAATATAAATTGTACAATACTTAGTATAGTTTACTTAAAAACTTATTCAAATAATATAAATATTTTATCTGTAACAAAAGCATAAAATTGTACTAAAATACAAGTTTCTTAGTTTTACTCTTCCTTACAAAACTATATTACTCATTCTTTCATAAAATTAATTATTTACACGTAAATTCATGTTGACTTTGACAATAGAACAAAGTAGGGATGAAATAGGGGTATTGGGAGTGGTCGTATCTCTTAAAAATTTTAAATTCTCTTGTATTTTAGAGTTTTTCTTTATATTATTCATTGATTATCTAATTTGTCACCCCTTAAAATTTTATAACTTTGCACCTTCTAAAATTATTAATATAACTTCTTAAGTTCATATTATTGACATAAATTTGTGTCTGTGAAGCAAGTATCCCAAAGCCATCAACAACATAAAGCAAAGAGATTGCAAATCAATTCAAAAGGCAAAATATACTATTTAGATGAAATAATTATTTTATTTTCTATATAAATTATTATAGGAAAGAAAAATAAAATTCATGGATGATACATAGAATATAATTTATTTTAGGATAAATTAAACTATTAATTTTTTTCACGTTTTAATAGTCAAATTTTAGTTTTTAAAAAAGTGTCTAATATTTACATTAGGTTTCATTTTGGTACCAAAAGTTAAAAACTTAATGATGATATTGACGTGTACTACAAAGTAATGTCATATCATTACTGAAAAAATTTAAAAAATACAGCGTCAGTAATTCTATTAATTGTAACACTCATTTCCCGTAAACGTCCCCGTACACGAGTCGTAGATGTCATATGTCTTTTAAAATGTTTCTGTACTTGAAAACTAGTAAAATTTGGTTTCATTAAATAAAATGGTTTAATAAATAAATATACTTCTACTATAACATGTGTCAAACTCATTTTAAAACAATATGAACTCTTTTTAAACGTACACATGCAAACTAGAAATTTAAAACAATAATAGTATGTCATTACTGATACCGGTAAGTAATCTTCGATGATTGATACCAAGCTTAGCTCCTTACTCCACTCGATCCTTTTACCTACGCGTAAAAAATCATCACATGCTAAGTATACACTTAGTGAGACATAACAAGAGTAAGTAAAACATTTTAAAGCATAAGTAAGCCATAAAAGATCAAAATATGAATTGAATCGTATAAAATATATAAAAGTATAAAACTGACTTGATAATCCAGATTTTCATCACATAACCTGTGAAACATTATTTCATATGCATAGCATACTTATCAATCACAACCCAATGTATGAGAGATGAGAATGCAAGGTACATAAATTGCACATAAGTGCTAAAGGAAAGTATAGGTATCATGGTAACAACAATACTATACTAATATATCGAAATGGTAATTCACAAACTCATTATGAACACCATTAATACACGCATAGTGCCGAAAGTATGCAAAGGTACTAATAAGAAAATGCAACAAATGCATTAAACAAAATCGACCGATAACCACCTTATTCAAGGTATTGACAAGTGCTCATTATGAACACCATCATTGCCCACATAGTGCCATAGTACACAAAGTATTACTCCAAGTACACAAAGTACTGCTATAAAAATGCAATAATACATTAAAGAAAATCTATCGACAACCATCATACTCAAAGTATGTCGAAGTGCACCTATGACTCTCAATATACATACAATATGTTGTTATATCCCAAAATGCATATTAAACCTTTATTCTGAAACATCTATAGATGTTAAATAGAGTAAAAAACATCTAATTATTTTAGGGCAATTCATACCCTAAAATGCTTCAATAAAATCATTTTCATAAACTTTATGAAAATACTTCAGAATGCGTTAAAAACATGCTTAGTAAAAACACTCGAGGTTGACTCATCGCAAGTCGTCCTCGTATCATATAAGTATATGGTAATGCACTCAATTTAACAATATTTATAAACTTCAAAATATAAGCCTCACTAAGCTTTAAGCTTGATCCTCTACTTTAAATTCACTTCTATTAAGAAGTTCATCACAATTTCGTATTCTAGTGGTTTGCACTACCTTTAAAGAAATATTATTATGTATTAATATACTCACTCAAAAATTATTATGTTTATACCAATGAAAACTATACTTGAACACAAATCAAACCATATAAGGAACTTCTTCTAGTTTCATTTGTACAATTTATATTGAATTTTCAAAGTTGACTACCAGAAGTTGTTTTGAGCATAATATGTTGCCATGTTTTCTGACATATCCTCAACTAAAACTCATATCTTTTTATATACTCCTCGAAATCAGTTTTAGTTTGTTCTAAAAAACACTAGACTGGTATACGAATCCATAGGTATAAAATTTATCATCTAATCATTTCTTTAGAATTAATGGCGATTTTCTAAACTTACTGTTCAAAACAGAATTTCTAGGCAGGTTTCACCAACTTGCATTTTTAGTTTATTCACTAATTCTATTAGATCACCAAATGAACATACATGTTTGAACCACAAATCACATATCATTTATGAATCACTTATTACCATTGTAACTCTGTCACTGACTCATTGTAACACTCCAACCCGTATCTGACCCGGATACGAATCCGAGGTGTCACATTGACTAGTCAAAACATGTACTTTTATAAAAACCATAGAAAATTTAAAACTTCCATTCTATAGAGTTATTCTTTTTACATAAAACTTGTACAAAACGTTATCAAAATCCATCAGAGCATACATACTTAATAACTTAGTTTACATGGCAACATACTAATTTACATAACAGAACATACTTTACAAAAGATTTCTGATCTGATCTTTGAATGGAGATATGTTGTTCAGCTGGTACTAGGCTTTATCCTCTTGCTTATCAACACCTACGCGTAAGACACTTACACGCTAAGTCATAGACTTAGTGAGACATGTAAATACATATATAATTAACAAATGCATATCACATAACATGTAATGCAAGCAAGGAACATTCACATAGTATGCAATTCTAATCATACCTTGACTCATGCTATCATATATTCATATAAATGACATACCTTTATTCACATAGATCATATGTACATATGCAATTAACATCTAGACACATGCCTTTATCCCTATACATCTACATCATAACACTACATGCTGATATTCCAATATCCATATATCTTACAAATGGAATTAGACTTATCACAAGTCTTAATTCCCTTACGTAATCCCAATCTTAAAACATGTACTCACCTGGGTCTCAATGGACACTATCAAGTTCTCGTTCTTTCTTACAAATCTTACTCTTTCGACCTATGCGAACATCACTTTCGATCAATATTTACACGATCATGTATCAATATATATCAGTATTCTAATTGATATACTATAATCTTTCATTTGTTAGACTAAATGAAAGATCTATTTCTATTTTCCCTTTGAAGTGTATCGATACACACTATAGGGTATCGGTACATTCCTTAATGAGTGTATCGATACACTAACTATGTATCGATACACAAATAACATTCGAAAGTTTTTCCTGTTCACGGGGTATCGATACACTCCTTAATGTATTAGTACACTTTGAACATCTTCCCAGATTTTACTCTTAATATATCGGTACTTATTGAATGTGTACTGATACACACCAGCCCATAAATCAATTTTACTCACGAAAATCACTTCATTTCCACTCAAATGTTCCATATTTCATCCTCTTTTATATTCTTAACTCACATACACATACCTAAACTCATTAATACTCATTTATCCCATCTTAAACCTCCAAAGCATATCCTTCGCATGGAATTTAAGAATTAAACTCAATTATCCACATGTTCTAAATTCACTTCTATCACTTTATATCTCTTAATTAAGTTGATGACAAGTCAAATTCATCAATAAAACTTAAAAAACCAAACCATATAAAAAATTCATCTTAAAACTCATTTTACAAATTCCTTCTAAATATCTTCATCTTATTGTTTAAATCCGATATAAGCTTTTCTTAAGCTTATTTAATACCCAAAGAATCAAAACCCACTTAAAATTTCAAGTAAACAACCATAAAAATCCAACTTACCTTTTGTAGCTAAACCATACGTGAAGAAGAGAAAGCAAGCAAGAAGAAAGCTTACAAATAGCTCTCTTCCTACGTGTTTCACTCTTATATATAAGGGGAAAATATCATTTAAAGGAAAAAGACCATAATACACTTTAAATCTTTCCCCAATTACGATTTAATCCAATACTGAAATATTCCTATTTAAGTCCTTAAAATTTTCAAATTTCCTAAATTGATCCCTAAATTTCAAAAATCTCATTTTAGTCACTGACCCAGATTTTGAAATGTTACAAATCTCTCCTCCTTTAAAGAAAATTCGTCCTCGAATTTTCACTTTATAGCAGGATAAAGCAATCCTTTATAATACTTATCAATTCTTGGTTTACCTTTACTATTAACCTTACGCTCATATACAATCATCCTTCAAGACTCAATATATATCTCCTCTACTCATACTATATACAAACTCAACACAATTTATTCAGTTGGAAACCATATCTTATTTGTTTCTAACAATTCATTACTTATTTCTTCAATCAAATCTTTCAATTGTTATACTACTTGCCACTTAACAAACACTATACTGAATCCCAAATCAATTAAAACCAACTACTTTACCATGTTATTGAGATTTACCTGCAAGAATCTCTAGATCCTCAACATCTTCATCGGTTCTTAAATTATAAACTCATGCAGTTTGTTGCATATCATGTTGAGTGATTGATTCAGATTGATTTCTTCTATGACCTCTACCTCTACTTCTCTTAGATACCATAATATACCTCTCTCTCTACACCATCTCATCAGTCATAAGTTGACAATCTCGAATAAAATGTCCAACATCACCGCATCTAAAACATGCTCCTAAAATCACTCGACATACTCTTGAATGATTCTTTCAACAATATGAACATGGCCTAGATTGACTGAGATTTGATCTTCTAGCGGAATAAGCAGCTGATTCTAACATATCCTGAGTTGGAAAATCCAATTCTCTATTTTTATTTGATGGCGAGGAACTCGACGAAGCATCCATTCTCTTAGACTTTTGAACTTTTGGCTCTTTAAACCTCTCATTCTGAGCTCTCTCTAGAGCTTTAGCTCGATTAACCACTTCTTGGAACGATGACAAATTCAAGGCTATCAACAACTCTCTTAGCCTAGGGCGTAAACCCTCCACAAACCAATCACATACATCCTTCTCAGTCGGAATAAGCTCAGCAGCAAAATGACTTAACTTATTAAACTCACATTCATATTCATACACTGAATAATTCCCTTGCTTCAAATTCAGAAATTCTTGCTTCATCTGTCTAATATTTTGGTCACCAATATACTCACGATTGAATCCTTCCAAGAAGAATAACCAGGTTACTTGATCACTTCTTAATCTCATGGTGACATTTGTCCACCATATTCTAGCTTGTCCCTATAACAACGAGACTATTCCATCTAATTTCTCCATGTCAGAACAGTAGAGTCCATCCAACATAATCTTGACATCGTTCAGCCAAAGTTCCTGTTGAGTTAATCGATTGACGAAATAGCCAAGAGGGGGTGAATTGGCAATAAAAATTTTGGTGGAAGTTTTTACAGAAAATAGAAAATATTTTCACAGCAATTTAGAGTGGTTCAACTTTCTCAACCAAAGTCTATGTCCACTACCTTAGCTATCCACACTAAGGATTTTCCACAAATTCACTAATTTGTCTTTCTTTTAAGGACAAAGAGTAACCTTACAAATCCCTCAAGAATTATACCCCCAAATTCTTGAGAACACTCTCTCCCAAAGAGAACAATACAAATTTAGCAAACTTATAGAAAAACCTCACAAGGTAATATGTTTGTACAATTCTAGAATAAAGAAATAACACTAAAAATGAATGCAATTGAGCACAACAAGTGTTCTTGAAAGCAAAATGAATATTGAATGAAAATTTAACTTGAAATGCTCAAACTTGAGGTTTGATGCTTTCTCTTTGATTTTTTATCTTCTCTTCTTAATTGTTGTTGATCAATGGCTCCTAAGCTTGTTTAAATGCACCTTGAATCACTTCTAAATGTTGGGGATCATTGGTGAAGTCAATAGAGTCGTTATTGTGTGAAAACAATTAAATAAAATAGTTGGGAGCGTGTGTGCATCGATACACCATCAAGGTGCATCGGTACACTATGTGTAAAATTCAAATATTTCGACCGTCGGTACATTAATTACATTCAATGTTTGAAAAGAGCCAGGAGTGCATCGATGCATGGTATGTGCATCGGTACATAAAATGCATTTGATGTTTCAATAAAACCTGTAGTGCAGCGATGCAGGTTTTGTGCATTGGTACATAAAATGCATTTGATGTTTCAATAAAACCTGTAGTGCATCGATGCATGGTCTGTGCATCGGTACATCAAAATGAATTGTTTCAAAAATATTTTAAGTTTAAAACACAATTTTACACTTTAGTAAGGATTGAAATTGACCTTAGAAAAACTTGGAGTAATATTTGTGATATTCAAATAATTGAATCAAATATACTTTAAAAATGATTGTAAAATATTAAAATTCAATAATAATTAATTTTTTATATCGAAACATGAAAATGTTTTCAACAATCTCCCCCTGTTTGATATAACAAAACACTTGAGTAATTTTAAGATTTTCTACGAAAAATCAATTTTTTAATTTTTTTTAGAATTACTCCTCCTTACTATATTATCTCCCTTTTTGTTAAATCAAAAAGACTATAAACATTTTTAAAACAAGTCTTTGAAAATATAGCCAATTGGTTTAAATTTAAAGCTTAAGCTGCTAAGATCACAATCAAGAGAAAGGTTAGCCATTAGTTCCATAAATCAATATTCATAAATAATGTGCAATGGTAAATTGGTCATATTTATCTAAAATGTAAAATGATGCAAAAATGAATAAAAATTAAGCTCAAATTAAAAAATAAACCAAACCAAATATGTAAATATAAGCATTCAAGTTTAAACATCCATATCATCTAAACTTAACAATCCAAAAACATCCAAAATGTTAAAACATAATCCTAAATTCAATTCATGAAACCAAAGAAAGGCAAGGTCTAATCGTCCATAGGAGGATGGGATGAGGAGAATAATGTTCTCTCATCTCAAGTGTAAGAGCATCTAATCGTTCACGCATCTCCTGTTGAATTTCCAATTGTTGAGCCCCATAGCGGCTAAATGGGACTCTATGGATGCAAACCTCAGATCAAATGACTCCAAAAATGATTGAAAGTATGATGGCATTTGATATTTTTGATGTGCCGACTCATCCTTGGATACGGCGTCATCAATATCGTGCATAAGTTGTTGAATTTCTGAATCATCGTCCGCTGCAGGTGCCGGTGGAGGTAGAGCTCATGAAGAACTAGCTCCCAGTGTTTTCTCAGTGGTTTGAACCCATTGGTCGTTTTCCTTCTTCCATCTCGATTTCTTTAAAGATGTGAGATTTATTTGGTTTTGAAGAGGGATGGGAATATCAAGTGTGACCTTAAGCCCCAGTTTGATAAATAAATTACTAAGGAGACAACCGTAAACTAAAGTTTCGACATTTTTGGATGGGACAATGTTTACTGTATCTACTAATTCATAAAAAATGATCTGTGGAAAATTTATTTTCTTGCTATGTTAGATACAATGTATCCATCATAAATCTAATACTCTAAGAGAGGAGTACCTACTTCCAGATGGTCTAAACCACTAAGAGATCATCAAGTGAAGGAATCATTTGTGATGAGTTCTTAAGGTACTTACACTACTTTTAGCTTGATAGGGAGTAGCCACCATCTCTTTCTCGTTATCTAAACCTTCATTGTCTAGTCCAAAGGTGTTTGCGATGGTGTCGGAGTTAATATAAAAGATTTGACCTAGAAGATAGGATCGAATTCCTATGGTTTCAATTCGACGTTCATTTTGGACACACACCGCATTAGAATAGAAAATGTAGACTAATTGGTGATAGACAATCGGTTTAAGGTTAAAAAGTTTATCAAATTTCTAGGATTTAAGGGTAGAAAGATATGGAAAATTTATATCAACCATAGCTTGAATCGAAGACGCTCTTCCCGGATTTTGTATGACTCAAAACAATTATGATACCTATGGTAGAGATCTTGTCTACTACCAGGCTCATTGAAACAGGAGTTTAGAATAGTCATATTCAGGTCATTCGTGTATGGATTTGGATTGGGTGGAGGAATAGGAGGTCGGTTTTAACTCGAACGACTAGAGGATGTCCTAGGACGTTTAGACATGATTAAAGATCGGAATGGTTAAGGTAACCTGCAAATTTGAAACACATGTATGTAATTCAATCAATCCCAAAACTCAATATGAGTCTTTAATATTCAAGGTTCTCTAAACCGAATCCTAATGGGCAAAATTTAAAAACTAATTTTGAAAAACAATGTTTGAAAATCAATATGTAGTTTTCAAAACAACATAATTAAATCAAAAACATCAAATTTAAAATCAAAGCAATAATTTTCGATTTTTTTATTTCAAAAATTCCAAATTATTTTGAAAATTGTGTTTTTTTGATGAAATTAGTTGTAAAATATATTTTAGAAACATTATATAATCAATGCCGAATATAAAGTTCAACCTAGAACTAATCAAAACTAGTCCTAAGTTCAAAAATCAATAAAATAGGGGTTTTTTAAATATTACCTTGAAAATTCAGATTTTGTGAGAATGTGATGTTGTTTACACGTTTTTAATGATCGTAGCAGGATCAAGAGTAGAAAAACGAAAGGATTATAACTTGATTTCATTGAAAATGAGCAAGATTGGAGATTTGGCCGATTTTTAGAGAGAAACGGAGGGCTTGAGTGTTTAAGGGTTTTGACAAAATAAGAAAATTTTAGGGATTTAAGCCTAAAACCCGACGAGTGTATCGATGCACATTCAAAGAATGCATTGGTGCACCTTCATAGTGTATCAATGCATATTTAAGGGATGCATCGGTACACTATCTAGTGTAGCGATGCACGTTGCACAAAAATGTCAAAAATCTGTTTTAAACACTTAAAATGCTAAATTAATTAGCTCTAGTGGTATTGGCAACTCAAAGATCGAAAATTAACAATGTTCAATCAAATAAAACTATCTCTAAATTTTATTTGAACATACAATTAATATTCACTAAGAATCATAAACTACCCCTAACTATTAGCAAAGAATGCAATCAAAGATATTATTTTTATAAGCATTTTTCATTTCTAATAAATTTGCTAAAATTATTTTAAACAGTAAGTGAAGATAGGTTGGTAAAACCTAATTTTCTCCTAAGTGTCCAAAATCTTTCTTTATCTAAAGGTTTTGTAAAAATATCCGCTAATTGGTGCAAAGTATCAACAAATTCTAGAACTATATCTTCTTTAGCAACATGATATCTAATAAAATGATGTATAATTTCAATGTGCTTAGTTCTAGAGTGTTGGATGGGATTTTTAGTGAGACAAATAGCACTAGTATTGTCACACTTGATAGGTATGGTACCTACTTCAATTCCATAATCTAAAAGTTGTTGTTTCATCCATAAAACTTGTGCACAACAACTACCGGCTGAAATTTATTCTCCTTCAATGGTAGATATTGCAACATAATTTTGTTTCTTCGAAAACCAAGAAATCAGTATATTTCCTAGGAATTGACAAATATCGAATGTGCTTTTCCTATATATTTTGCATCCTCCATAATTTTCATCAGAGAAGGCATGCAAGCTAAAGCTAAAGTCTCTAGGATACCAAAGTCCTAAACTAGGAGTGTCTATAAGGTATCTAAAGATTCTCTTAACAGCTAGTAAATGTGATTCCTTAGGGCATGATTGAAATCTAGCACATAAGCAAATACTAAACATAATGTTCAATCTACTTGCAGTTAAATAAAGCAAAGAGCCAATCATTGACCTATAAAATTTAATATCCACACATTTACTTCCTTCATCTTTGTCAAGCTTTGTAGATGAGCTCATTGGAGTTTCATGAGGTTTCTCATTTTCCAATCCAAACTTTTTGAGCATATCTTTGACGTACTTAGCTTGATTGATGAATATGACATCCTTTCTTTGCTTGATTTAGATTCCCAAGAAATATGAGAGCTCCCCTATCATGCTCATCTTGAATTCACTCTACATTAGCTTAGAAAATTCTTGGCAAAGAACATCATTAGTAGAACCAAATATTATATCATCAACATAAATTTGAACTACTAATAAATCTTTACCTTTATGCTTTAAAAACAATGTAGTGTCAACCTTCCCTTTTGTAAAACCTTTTTCAATTAAAAAAATTTGACAATCTTTCATACCAAGCTCTAGGAGCCTGTTTTAAAACATAAAGAGCTTTTGTCAATTTAAAAACATGATATGGAAATTTTGAATCTTCAAAACCTGAAGGTTGTTTCACGTACACCTCTTCTTTTATAAAACCAGTTAAAAATGCACTTTTAACATCCATTTGATATAATTTAAATTCATTGAAACATGCAAATGTTAATAACATTCTAATTGCTTCCATCCTAGTTACAGGAGTGTATATTTCATCATAGTCTATGCCCTCTTCTTGAGTATAGCCTTGAGCAACAAATCTAGCCTTGTTTCTCACTATATTACCACTTTCATCAAGCTTATTCCTAAATACCCATCTAATACCTACAATAGATTTATTACTAGGCCTTTCAACTAATGTCCATACTTTACTTCTCTCAATTTGATTTAACTATTCTTGCATAGCCATAATCCAATGATCATCATTTAATGCTTCTTTAATATTCTTAGGCTCTATGCATGAGATAAATGCAACATAAATACATATATTTCTAAGAGAAGATCGAGTTGTTACCCCTTTGGATGGATCACCTATTATCACACCATTCTTGACATAGTTGTATTCTCTTGGGTAAGAGACTTCCCTTTCTTCAATGGTTGGATTCTCAAGAACGTCGTGAGATTCCTCATCTTTAGTTTCTTCTTTTGATGAAGGTTCTCCAACGTCATGTCTAACGTCATTTGCTTTTACAATACCTACATCATCATCAATACAAGAATCTTTCCTCGGAAGGGGATTATCATCGAAAGCAACATGTATAGACTCTTCTACCACTAATATTCTTTTATTAAATACCCGATAAGCTTTAGAATTTAAGGAATAACCCATAAAAATTCCTTCATCACTTTTAGCATCAAATTTGCCAAGATTTTCTTTACCGTTGTTTAAAACAAAACATTTACATCCAAAAGGATGAAAATAACTAATGTTAGGCTTTTTATTTTTTAAAACTTGATATGGAGTTTTCTTTAAAATAGACCTAATCATTACTCGATTAATAACATAACAAGCTGTATTTGTGGCATCCGCCCAAAAATATTTTGGCAAATTGTTTTCACAAAGCATGGTTCTAGCCATTTCTTCTAAAGTTCGATTTTTCCTCTCAACAACTCCACTTTGTTGAGGGATTCTAGGTGCTGAAAAATTATGGCTAATACCATTAGAATTACAAAATTCAGTAAATCCAAGATTTTCAAATTTAATGCCATGATCACTCCTAACACTAGTTATGGAGTAACCTTTTTCATTTTGGATTACTTTTGAAAACGTGATGAATTTTTCTAATGCTTCATCTTTAGTACTTAAGAATAGAACCCAAGTATATCTAGAATAGTCATCTACCAAGACAAATGCATATTGTTTTCCACCCAAGCTAATAGTCCTAGTTGGCCCAAAAAGATCTATATGGATCAATTGTAATACTCTGCTAGTTGATACAAAAGAAATCTCTTCTATGTTTTCCTTTAGCACAAGCATCGCAAATTTTATCATTATCAAATTTTAGCTTTGGCAACCCTCTAACTAAATATCCTTTAATAAGTCATTGTAAAACACTCATGCTAGTATGTCCTAGTCTCCTATGTCATAACCAACTATCATGTTCATCCTTAGCAACTAAGCAAAAATTAGTCATATCAATAGAATCTAAATGCACCATATAAATGTTTCCTATTCTATTAGCAATAAGCATAATTCAATTAGATGCAATGTCAATGACTTTACAACCATTAGTTTCAAACATGACATTGTATCCCTTATCGCATAATTGGCTAATACTCAATAGATTACACTTTAATTCATTCACATATAAAACATTTTTAATTTTTATGGAAGAGGAATTACCTATAGTACCTATACCTTCAATGTGACCTTTTGAATTATCACCAAAAGTTATCTCTCCTCAACTTTTGTCATTAAGCTCTCCGGTCATGTGTCTTGAGCATCCACTATCAAGGAACCATGAGTTTGAACTTGTTTTTCGTGCCTTGTAGCAATGCTCCTTTCCCTACAAACATAGATTAATTTTTTATTTTTGGTACCCAAATTCTTTTGGGTCCATATTCATTAGTCTCCAAAATTCTAGTTCCTTTGGGTATCCATTTGTATAGGATATCCTTATCTTTAGTAGTAATGATTTCTTTAGGAACCCATATACTTCTAATGATTTTTCTATTTGAGGTTCTAGGGGGACCTCTATGAATGTAGTTTTTAAATTTTTTCTAACAAAGTTGGATTTTGAACTTTCTCCATTTTCAAAACGTTTTGTTCCAACTTTATCAAAAGAAGCTTTAAAATCATCAATTTTCTTTTGATGATCATCATTCACTCTTGAAAGTGGGTTATGCAAATCAATATTTTTCTTTTCAAATTCATCTAATTTGATTTGCAGTTCCTTGACCTTACTTTCAAGATCAATATTAGTCTTGGATATGAGATTATTTTCATTTTTCAGTTTTGAAATATCATTTTTGTCTTTTAAAAATAATTTCTCATAATACAACGCCAACCCAATATATCCCTCTAACAGCTCATCAAAAGAATAATCTTCGAAATTAAATGAGCTAGAGGTTACCTGAGAATTTTCCCCGATGGCCATCAAGCACAAATTTGCTACTTCTTGTTCCTCTTCATCGGATTGTTCTTCATCGCTCCATGTAGCCATGTGTTCCTTATGCTTCTTCTTGGATTGACCTTTTTTCTTTAATTGTGGGAAATCATATTTGACATACCCGGGCTTTTTGCATTCGTAGCAAATAATCGGGTCATTCTCTTTTGGTTAATTCTTGAAGCCTTCATTACGTTTGAATTTTCTTCCTCTATTGGGCTTCATTAGTTTTTTGAACCTTTTGGTAAATAATACCATTTCCTCGTCATCGTCTTCTTCATCCGAATCACTCTTATCCTTTGTGGATTTGAGAACAGCTCCAACGTTCTTCTTCTTATCCATCTCTTTCTTTGTCTCGTCCATCTTTTCGAGCTCTACCTAATCTTGAAGCATCATTTCATATGTGAGAAGAGAACCAATTAGCTCATCGAGGGTCAAGGATTTTATGTTTTTAGCCTCGATGATCACCGTCTTCTTTGATTGCCAAGATTTTGGAAGAGAGTAAACTAACTTCCTCACAAGCTTCTCGTTTGGAATGATCTCTCCATATGATTTAAGACCATTGACAATCGTGGAATATCTATCCGTCATAGCTTTGATATTTTTATCCGGTTTCATCCTGAAATTTTCATAGCTATGAGTTAGAAGACTAATTTTAGATTATTTTACCTCGTTTGTGCCTTCATGAGTGACTTGTAGTTTATCTCATATTTCCTTGGCGGTTGTACCAGATGAAACTCTCCCGCATTCATCTGGTCCAAGAGCACAAAATATAATATGGATAGCCTTTGAGTTGAGCTGGCACATTATTGTCTCTGTTTCACTCCACAATCTTGAATGAGTGGAAGGTATGAAGTATCCGTCTTCTATGATATTTCATGCTCCCATGCCACTTTCTTGAATAAAGTACCTCATTATATTCTTCCAATAAGCATAATTAGCTCCATTAAAGAAAGGAAGCTTGTTGACGAGAATTGAATCAAAAGCAAGGGCGAAGTTTGAAGTGGAGACCATTGATGACTTGAATATCGATATAACTCTTCCTGAATCGAATCAAGAGGTGATTAAACCTTCAAATTAGTGAGGTTCTGATACCAATTGTTAAGTTAATCGATCGATGAAATGGGCAAGAGGGGGTGAATTGACAATAAAATTTTGGTGGATGTTTTTGTAGAAAATATAAAATATTTGCACAGCGATTTAGAGTGGTTCGACTTTCTCAATCAAAGTCTACGTCCACTACCTTAGCTATCCACACTAAGGATTTTCCACAAATTCACTAATTTGTCTTTCTTTTGAGGACAAAGAGTAACCTTACAAATTCCTCAAGAATTATACCCCCAAATTCTTGAGAACACTCTCTCCCAAAGAGAACAATATAAATTTCGCAAACTTACAGAAAAAACTCACAAGGAAAGATGTTTGCACAATTCTTGAACAAAGAAAGAACACTAAAAATGAATATAATTGAGAATATTGAATGAAAATTTGGCTTGAAATGCTCAAACTTGAGGTTTGATATGTTCTCTTTGATTTTCTAGGTTCTCTTCTTAATTATTGTTGATCAATGGCTCCTAAGCTTGTTTAAATACACCTTGAATCACTTCTGAATGTTGGGGATCATTGGTGAAGTCAATAGAGCCATTATTGTGTGAAAACAATTAAACAAAACAGTTGTGAGTGTGTGTGCATCGGTACTCCATCAAGGTGCATCGGTACACTATGTGTAAAATTCAAATATTTTGACCGTTATAAGACTTAGAGCATCAGTACACCTAGGGTGCATCAGTACACTAATTACATTCAATGTTTCAAAAGAGCCATGAGCGCATCGATGCATGGTCTGTGCATCGGTACATAAAATGCATTCGATGTTTCAATAAAACTTGTAGTGCATCGATGCATGGTTTGTTCATCGGTACATCAAAAGTATTCGATGTTTAATAAAATTAGGTGTGTATCGATGCATTAAATAGTGCATCGGTACATCCATTGGAAAAATTAATTTTTGGCTCGATTAAGGTTCGAAATACTTTGTAAAAATTATTTCAAAAATATTTTAAGTTTAAAACACAATTTTACATTTTAGTAAGGATTGAAATTGACCTTAGAAAAACATGGAGTAGTATTTGTGATATTCGAATAATTGAATCGAATCTACTTTAAAAAAAATTGTAAAATCTTAAAATTCAATAATACTTAATTTGTTATATCGAAACATCAAAATATTTTCAACAGATCCGCAGCAACTGGATCTTCTTCAGCTTCACCCTTAAACTCAGGTGCTCCTATACCTTTCAATTCCTTAGCTATATTCATTCGAGGAGCTGAGGGTATAGAGGGTTGAAAACATGACATAATAGCGTTTAATGTTCCAAAAAATAACCCTTGATCTCTCACTGATACTTCTGGAGGTGTTTGCTCTTCACCTTGCCTGGCTAGGGCAAGTGAATTTCTACTACCCTCAGGTTTATTACTTCTTCTTTCACTTCGAGAACTCTCACAATCAGACTCTAATACATAACCATATAACCTTATTAGAAAGCACCATACTCATGACTCTATCAGATCAGAAACTTTCACTTTTTGTTGGCATGCATATCTTTTCAAAACACTTTTGACTTCGGTTTAAGCCTAGAATCGGCTAAACCTTAGCTCTGATACCATTAAATGTAACACCCCATCCCGTATCTGACCCGGATATGAATCCGAGGTGTCACATTGACTAGTCAAAGCATGTACTTTTATAAAAACCATAGAAAATTTAAAACTTCCATTCTATAAAGTTATTCTTTTTACATAAAACCTGTTTAAAACATTATCAAAATCCATCAGAGCATACATACATAATAATTTTAGTTTACATGCCAACATACTAATTTACATAACAGAACATACTTCACAAAAGATTTCTGATGTGATCTTTGAATTGAGATATGACGTTCTGCTGGTACTAGGCTTTATCCTCTTGCTTATCAACACCTACGAATAAGACACTACACGCTAAGTTATAGACTTAATGAGACATGTAAATACATATATAATTAAAAAAATGCATATCACATAACATGTAATACAAGCAAGGCACATTCATATAGTATGCAATCCTAATCATACCTTGACTCATGCTATCATATATTCATATAAATCACATACCTTTATTCACATAAATTATATGTACATATCCACTTAACATCTAGACAAATGCATTTATCCCTATACATCTACATCAAAACACTACATGATGGTATTCCAATATCCATATATCTTACAAACGAAATGATACTTATCAAAAGTCTTAATTCCCTTTCGTAATCCCAATTTTAAAACATGTACTCACCTGGGTCTCAATGGACATTATCAAGTTCTCGTTATTTCTTGCAAATCTTACTCTGTCGACCTATGTGAACATTACTTTCGATCAATGCCTACAGAATCAGGTATCGATACATATCAGTATTCCAATTGATATACTCTAATCTTTCATTTCTTAGACTAAAGGAAAGATCTATTTCTATATTTTCCCTTTGAAGTGTATCGATACACACTATAGGGTATCGGTACATTCCTTAACGAGTGCATCGATACACTACTTATGTATTGATATACAAATTACATTCAAAAGTTTTTCCTTTTCACGGGGTATCGATACACTCCTTAATGTATCAGTACACTTTGAACATCTTCCTAGATTTTACTCTTGATGTATCAATACTTATTGAATGTGTACCGATACAAACCAGCCCATAAATCAATTTTACTCAAGAAAATCACTTCATTTTCACTCAAATGTTCCATATTTCATCCCCTTTTATATTCTTAACTCACAACACATACCTAAACTCATTAATACTCATTTATCCCATCTTAAACCTCCAAATCTTATCATCCCCATGGAATTTAAGAATTAAACTCAATTATCCACATGTTCTAAATTCACTTCTATCACTTCATATCTCTTAATTAAATTGATGACAAGTCAAATTCATCAATAAAACTTCAAAAACCAAACCATATCAAAAAAATCATCTTAAAACTCATTTTACAAATTCCTTCTTAATACCTTCATCTTATTGTGTAAATTCCATATAAGCTTTTCTTAAGCTTATTTAATACCCAAAGAATCAAAACCCACTTAAAATTTCAAGTAAACAACCATAAAAATTCAACTTACCTTTTATAGCTAAACCCCACGTTAAGAAGAGAAAGCAAGAAGAAGAAGAAAGCTTCCAGATAGCTCTCTTCCCACATGTTTCACTCTTATATATAAGGGGAAAATATCTTTTCAAGGAAAAAGACTATAATACCCTTTAAATCTTTCCCCAATTATAATTTAATCTAATACTGAAATATTCCAATTTAAGTCCTTAAACTTTTTAATTTTCCCAAATTGATCCCAAAATTTAAAAATTATCATTTTAATCACTGACCTGGATTTTGGGATGTTACACTCATCGCAAGCCAATGTTTGTACGATAGCATAAATATGAATTAAATATGCACTCACATGGCGTCATGAGCTTGCAAAGCTTCATTAGAAATTCACATTCATCCTTAACTCTAATTTTTCTTGATATTGACTTCAATCATAATCTAAGTGAACATCATTATAAAACATATACATTTCAAAACACATGTTAGAATCACACTAACATAGTCCCACAATGGAAAATAAATTCCTAAAAATATTAAAATGAGCCAATTTCACAATCTAACATAAATTTCAACACTCTAATATTAATTTCCAGCATAATACAACAACTATTTAACAATTACAAATTAACCCCATCATTTTTATAATTATTAAATATGTCCCTCAACTTTCATGAAATTACATATTGACCCAAATAGTTTTCTAAAGCTTGTAGAATCTTCCAAATATCATTTATAAGCTTATTAAACTTTTCAGAAATTTTTCTTTAATTTCTTCCTTAGGGTTGAACATTTAAGGGGTTAGGGTTTCAAGGTTTTCACTTGATTCAATCATGAGATTAACCACGATTCAACGTTTTAACACCTCTACAATCAAACCCCTAACTTAATTTCATCAAATCATAATCTTTCCCTAAATTTAAGGTTAGGACAAAAGCAACATGAGCATGAATAGTATTGTATAAGCATTTTTAATAATCAATCAAGCTTCTAAATGATTCTACAACCTCAATTGTAACACCCACAGACCGATACGGGTGACCTAATCTCATTTGGGGTGTCACATTAGGGCCACTGGAGGGACCTACCGTAAAAATCCTAAAAAATGTAAAATTTTTGTTAAAACATGTAAAATCATAAAATAATTTATAAATACAAAAAGTAAAATTTACTAATAATAAAAAATAAAACATATTTTAGACTCGTATATATAAAATAAAATACAACCTACATGCCCCCTAATCACATGCACCGTAGTCTACAAGCAACGCCAGTGGAACTCTTTTACTGAAGTCGAAAGCTGCACTAGTTTGATTCTTTTAACTTGAAATGGGAGTAAAAGAGTGAGCTTTGGGAAGCTCGGTAATACAAAACTACCAATTGATGATACAGGACATGCAGATAAATATAAAGCAATACAATTTCCTTATCGATCCAGACGTCTATAGGTTATCGGAATGAGGTGAGGTTCCACTGGTAGTTCATCGAGTAAAAGTCATGAAGATCTCAGTTAATAGGAAACATTCAGAGTACTATGTTTTCAAGAGATTGGAATAGGATGTTTAGTGTGTCCCAACCAAAATAATGAAAAAGATATAGATATTTATAAAACAGTAACAATTTAAAACATACTTTTAAAACTATAATAGAACCCTCCAATCGAACACCGTTATGAAATTCCCCAGAAATCAGAGCTACCCAAGGGTTACCTTAGGTTCGTAAGGATTTACCAGCTAGATAAGAGCTAAACCTCCATACTCTAGAATTATACCTATATAAAATCTAGTAGAAATCAATTTTAACAGTAAACCGTAATATCTGGATCGTGATATAGTAAAATCTCATAAACGTGACAATACAATAAACCATATAACTGGCCTCCACCCTTAAACCGTATGCAGTTCCCCATAACTACGTCCATAGGGCAACCTTATACCCATTGGATAAATGAAGCCAACCTAAGGGAGCATCCTGGGGCCTAAGAGCCTACCCAAGAAAATTCTTGGGGCCTACCCAAGAAAGATCTCAGAGCCTACCCAAGGTTCGCCTTAGGTTCGTAAGGATTTACCAGCTTGATCAGAGCTGAACCTCCATTCTCCAGCCTACCCGAAAAATATTTCAATAAAACAGTTCAAGTAGTAACTAGTGAAAACAAGAAATCATAGTTCATAAACCATTAAATTCTATGATTCCATAAATCAGAAACAAATCATATTTTTTGGTGAAAACTGTAATCGGAGAACACACACCATGTAGCCATGGTTCATAAGATAGTAAATCAATAAATTTTGGTAAAGCACATTTCAAAACATGTAAAACAATAATGTAGTACATGGGGAACAAACTAGAGGATTCAAATATTTTTTAGAGACACTTAATAGTTATTATGAATGGAAAACATGAAACTTATGTAATTTGATCAGATTCTAGGAATGAGGTCCTATTGAAAGGGATCGATTACTAACGGATCTATCATATATTTAAAGTTGATACTTTAAAACCCCTTTATGGTTTAGGTACATCAAAAAGGTGTTCATGAACAACCTTTACATCAGAATAATTCAAGATTCAAATTCACTTAGAGTGATTCCATTATTCAGGCCAACAAGAGCATTTTAGATATTATGATTTCTAGTGGATTCTTAGCAACTTAATCAAATAAGGATGAATCAATGATTCATGGTATTCAAGATTCATATCAATTTATTAAGATACCAGGTCAACTCGAACTGATTAAATCCCAACATTGTGATACCTGTCAACCACTATAATATCGATAACACTAGTCGAACTGATCATCTTCAGAACCATCGTTAAACGGAGCTTGAGGAACTCTACTTATTCCAATGGTATTAGCTTAATTTATGAATTATAACAGTCTCCAAGATGACCAACGTACTTGAGTCGTACTCCCCAACCTTTAGGGGCGATACAATATTCAGGTTTACTCGATGTTTCCAGAATTTATCCATACACATTCACTTATTTCTAGGTCATAAGGCTATTTAGGTCATTTAGTGGTTAAATCTATCTCGATCACTTCAGAGTTTCTTTGGTCATATAATAAAGTCATTTTGGTATTCAAGGTTGATTTAATCATTTCAAAGCTTGAGGGTATTTAGTTATTTCAGTGTTTAGACGTTCTTTGGGTCATTTTATACTTCATGGGCATTCCAATATAGATCCGAAATTTAAATAGACGATTCCAAAGTTCAAGTGGATCAAGATATGAGTTATTAGGTTGTCTCCATTATCATAGCCATCCAATATACTTTTCATACTTTAAGTGTATCGTCGTCATTCCACTCAATTTTGTCAGTGACATTACTTTCGATAACTTAGGCTTGAAAGTATTCTAGTTCCTTTAGCATTCATGGTATTTTATTTCTTTGATCATTGGAGGTTATTTTAGTTATTTCATAGCTCGATGACATTTTGGCAATCCCTTTCAATTCAAACAGTATATATTTTTTTATGATAATTGGTCAAGTATGTCATTTCTAGTTATTTTTTACCATCCGAGGAAGTCTTATTTTTTACAGTATAAAGGTATTTTCATAATTTTACCCCATAAGGCTATTTTTGGTAATTTCTTATCCAAATATTCCCGGTATTTAACCTTTAAATAAATTAATCAAAATTTATGGATCTTGAAGTCAATTTATTTATTAATGAATCACTAAAATTATAATTATTTTCGATCAAGTTTTATATGCGAGCCATCTAAGTCTTATACAATTTACTGTCATTTTACCGAAATTATGTTCGATTCCAAAAGTAATTACTTTTACCCATAGGACCAATCATTTCATTAATGGAGCTACCAATTATCAACAAGTTCCGAAAAGCATACAAATTGTAGTAAATTATTACCTCGATTTTCGTGTTCCACTAATCGAACATTTAAACTCCCTTCGATCACTCTCGAACTTGAATCCAACGTCCAATAATATCTCCGGTACATATCAAGAGAAATTACAACAAAAACAGAGCTTAATTGCTAAAACAGATCGAATCGGGAGGTAAAATGCTAAAAACAACTTACCGGATTCGAATTTGGCAAAATAGACCCTAAAAGCAGACTCAAGATTTCGACAAAACCCAAACAATAACTCTTGAATCCAAGCTAACTAACTCAATTTCTAGCTTCCAATTTATTTCTCAATAACCCAGACCTTCAAATATACGAACTCAAATCCAAAAAAAATTTCCTCGCCATAAAAATAACTTATTAAAAATCCTTTCTATAATAGAGGGTCGTAATTGACAAAATTAAGAACTCAAGGGGCCAATTTAATACTTAGCTACCAAGGTAAGTGGCCAAAACTAATCTTATTCAAACTATTAAACAACATTCATAACTATATAGAAATTGGAAGACAAGGTCAGAATCTTACCCAAAAATAGAGGACTGAAATTATGGTTTGCCCATCTCCCATTCCAAACACCATAAAACTATGTAGTTTTGATTATTCATTTAAAATGCTCTTGTTCTTTCACGCGTCACCATACCACTTCTTTTATTTCATATTCATTGAGCACTCTCCACCAAGTTCTCTGTAAATGGAACAAGAAGCTTTACTGGCCAACAACAAGACACTGATGACCACCATGTCAGTCATCACCGTCAGTCATCGTTCAAGACCTAATTTTCATTGTTCAAAGCGCCTTGGTCTCCTCTCTATGAATCAATCCTCTTTTCATCGAGAAACCTCATGAATGATTGTAGATCTACCAAAAACCATTCGATTTTCTTAAAATAAAATACGTCGATTTGACTCTGGTGTCCGTCTGATGGCTCCAATACCAAGCTATGTTGTTCTCATCGTCAAGAAAGACATCTTCACCATCATTAATCTTTAAAACAACGCCTAGATCATTGGAAACAAAAATCTCACTCCGTCGTCCATACTATTTCTCTCCCTATTTTATTTACAATTGCATGGTTGTTGTTTCTTGTTTGGTTGGTTACATGCGATGATATGGTACGAGGTGGATATGCATCGTCGATCGTTTGACGTTGTTAGAGCACTATTACCACTATTACCAGAGGGAAGAAGGTTGCTACCATCTTTGTTTGTTCGTTTGATTCACCATGGTTATCATTGTAAAGCAAATCTGAGACTACTAGAAGGGTGATAGTTGTTTACCGAGAGTTTAGGTGGATGGGTTGAGTTCCGTACTGGTTGTTCTACTATTTCAACATCAATATATTTCATGTCGTTTTATGCTATAGTCAGGTTAAGTTATTCGATTGGTTAGAAAAGAAATAGTTCATATTATTGGGTCAATCTCTCCAACAACCGTTTTAAAACCAAACCTTACACTGTTACACCAAAAATATCTTTCAGATATGTGGTTTATCATTTTTCTAGATAATAATAATTTCACATCAAACAGAATCTGGATAAATCATGTGAATTACAAAATAAACTAAAACCAAAGAAGGCAAAATTATACGTAAAGTCTTCAATCTTCTCAAAATTCATTGTTAACCCAACATTTTAATCAGACTATTTCTATAAATATCATATGAAATTTTAACCCCTAAATTGGGGTATTAAAACTCTATCTCCCTTTAAAAAAAAATTTCCTCGAAATTTATCTAGGATACATAAATAAATAAGTGAAGCTTTTTTTAATTCTTCAATCTCTCAGGTATATTTTACAGATTATGCCTCCTCCACTAAGCCTTAACTAGTTGAATATGCGTACTCGTTATAATTCTTCATTATTGCAATTCAAGAATCTGAACAGAATTATTCTTGTGGAAAGAATTTGACCATGGCTACGAGGTTTGCTTCATAGAGCGGTAACATATCTCAATTTCATTTCGGGAGTCGGGTCAGAATTTCACGGGTAATTAACTCTCACATTACTCATGAGGCATTTTATAGAATTTGGACAAACATTAATGGTATTCTTCTTATGCATAGGTCAATCCCTAACGGATGGAAAACTTAGGTTAGCTTATTACATATAAGAACTCGACCTTGGAGTTCCAGCTTAGAGAAGTACATTTATAGACATCTTATGACATTCGACCGGTCGGTCTATCTAGAAAACTCGACTCAACCTAAGCTCTGATACTAAATGTAACACCCACGGATCGATGTGGGTAACCCGATCTGATCTGAGGTGTCACATTAGGGCCACCAGAGTGACCCTCTGTAAAAATCCAGAAAAAATTAAAATTTTTGTTAAAACATGTAAAATAATAAAATAATTTATAACTAAAAAAAGTAAAATTTACTAATACTAAAAAAATAAAACATATTTTAGACTCTTATACATAAAGAAATACAACATACATGCCCCCTAATCATATGCACCGTACTCTGCAAGCAACGCTGGTGGAACTCCTTTACTGAAGTCGAATGCTGCACTTGTTTGATTCTTTTAACCTGAAATGGGAGTAAAAGAGTCAACTTTGGGAAGCTCAGTAATACAAAATTATCAATTGATGCTACAAGACATGCAGGTAAATAGAAAACAATAAAATTTTCTTATCGATCCATACTCTACATGTTTTTGGAATGAGATGAGGTTCTACTGGTAGTTCATCGAGTAAAAGTCATGAAGATCTTAGCTCATAGGAAACATTCAGAGTAGCATGTTTTCAGGTGATTAGAATAGGATGTCTAGAGTATCCCAACCAAAACAATGAAAAGATATAGATCTTTATAAAACAGTAACAATTTAAAACATATTTTTAAAATAATAGTAGAACCCTCCAACCAAACACCGTTATGCAGTTCCCCAGAATTGCATCCATAAGGGCTTACCCTAAGCACACAGTAAAGGGAGCCATTCTAAAGGAATGGCTTGGGGCCTGAGAGCCTACCCGAGAAAGTTTCTTGGGGCCTCGGAGCCTACCCAAGGGTCACCTTATATCTGTAAGGATTAACCATATGGATCAGAGCTAAACCTCCATACTCTAGAATCCTACCCATGTAAAATCCAGTGGAAATCAATTTTAATAATAAATCGTAATATCTGGATCGTGATCCAGTAAAATCTTGTAAATGTGACAATGAAATAAACCATATAACTGCCCTCCACCCTTACACCATATGTAGTTCCCCAAAATTGCATCCATAGGGCAACCTTATAACCATTGGGTATAATGATCCAACCTAAGGGAGCATCTTGGGGCCTGAGAGCCTACTCAAGAAAATTCTCAGGGCCTCGTGGCCTACCCAAGAAAGCTTTCAGAGCCTAACCAAGGGTTGCCTTAGGTCCATAAGGATTTACCAACTTGATTTAAGATGAACCTCCATTCTCCAGCCTACCCGAAAAATGTTTCAATAAAACAGTTCAAGTAGTAACCAGTGAAAACAAGAAACCATAGTTCATAAACCATTAAATTATATGATTCCATAAATCAGGAACAAATCATATTTTTCAATGAAAACCGTAATCGGAGAACACATACCATGTAGCCATGGCTCATAAGCCAGTAAATTAATAAATTTCATAAAACGCATTTCAAAACATATAAAACAGTCATGTAGTACATGAGGAGCACACTAGAGGATCCAAGTATTTTTCAGAGGCACTTAATAGTTATCAGGAATGGAAAACATGAAACTTATGTAATTTGATTGGATTCCAGGAACAAGGTCATATTGAAAGAGCTCGATTACTAATGGATTTATCAGACATTTAAAGTTGATACTTTAGAACCCCTTTATAGTTCAGGTTCATCATAAAGGTGTTCATGAACCTTTACATCAGAATAATTCAAGATACAAATTCACTGAGAGTGATTTCATTATTTAGGCCAACAAGGACATTTTAGACATTACAATTTCTAATGGATTCTTAGAAACTTAATCAAATAAGGATGAATCTATAATTCATTGTATTTAGGATTAATGTCAATTTATTAAGATATCGGGTCAACTCGAACTGATTAAATCCTAACATTGTTATACCTATCAACCACTGTATTACCGACATCACTAGTCGAACTGATTATCTTCAGAACCATCATCGAACGGTACTTGAGTAACTCTACATATTCCAATGGTATTAGCTTAATTTATGAATTGTAACAGTCTCTAAGATGGCCAACGTACTTGAGTTGTACTCCCCAACCTTTAGGGGCGATACAATACTCAGGTTTTCTCGGTGTTTCCAGAGTTTATCCAAAAACATTCACTTATTTCTAGGTCATAAGGGTGTTTAGGTCATTTAGAGGTTAAATCTATCCCGATCATTTCAAAGTTTCCAGAGTAATTCAGACATTTTCCAAATTCAGATACATACGGTACTTCCATTCAGTTCAACTTGGTTATATAATAAAGTCATTTTGGTATTCAAGATTGATTTAATCATTTCATAGCTTGAGGGTATTTAGTTATTTCAGTTCTTAGACGTTCTTTGTGTCATTTTACACTTCAGGGACATTCCAATATAGATCCAGAATTTAAATTGATGATTCCAAGGTTCAAGTGGATCAAGATATGAGTTCTCAGGTCATCTCCACTATCATATCCATCCAATGTACTTTTTATACTTTAAGTGTATCGTCGTCATTCCACTCAATTCTGTCAGTGGCGTTACTTTCGATAAATTAGGCTTGAAAGTATTCTAGTTCCTATAGCATTCAAGGTATTTTATTTCTTTGATTAGTGGAGGTTATTTTAGTTATTTCGTAGCTCGAGGACATTTTTTCAATTCCTTTCAATTCAAACAATATACACTTTTTATGATAATTGGTCAAGTATGTCATTTCTTGGTTATTTTTCACCATTCAGGGAAGTCTTGATCTTTTACAGTACAAAAGCATTTTTTTAATTTTACCTCATAGGGTTATTTTTGGTAATTTCTTATCCAAATATTCCCGGCATTTAACCTTTAAATAAATTAATCAAAATTTACGGATCTTGAAGTCAATTCATTTATTAATGAATCACTGAACTTATAATTATTTCCGATTAATCTTTCAGTTTCTTATGCAAGCCATCTGAGTCTTATACATTTTACTGTCTTTTTACCGAAATTCTGTTCGAGTCAAAAAATATAGGGACCAATCATTTCATCAATATAGTTACCAATTATCAACAAGTTCTGAAAAGCATACAAAAGGTAGTAAAGTATTACCTCGATTTTGTGCTCCACCGATCGAACATTTAAACTCCATTCGATCACTATCAAACTTGAATCCAACGTCCAATAATATCTCAGATACATATCAAGATAAATTACAGTAGAAACAGAGCTTAATTGCGAAAACATATCAAATATGGAGGTAAAATGCTGAAAAATAGCTTACCAGATTCGAATTTGGAGAAACAAGCCCTAAAATGGACTCAAGATGTCAACAAAACTCAAACAATAATTCTTTAATCCAAGCTCGCCAACTCAATTTCTTGCTTCCAATCTTTTTCTCAATAACCCGGACCTTCAAATATATGAAATCAAATCCAAAATAAATTTCCTCGCCATAAAAATAACTTATTAAAAATCCTTTCTATAATAGAGAGACATAATTGACAAAATTAAGAACTCAATGGGTCAATTAATACTACTGCATGGTTGTTATTTCTTGTTTGGTTAGTTGCAGGCGATGATATGTTGCAAAGTAGATATGCATCGTCGACCGTTTAACGATGTTAGAGCACTATTACCACTGTTGGAAGAAGGTTGCTACCATCGTTTTTTGTTCATTTGATTCACCATGGTTGCCGTTGGGAAGCAAATATGAGACTACTAGAAGGGTGATGGTTGTTTACCGAGAGTTTAGGTTGATGGATTGAGTTTCGTGCTGGTCGTTCTACTATTTCGATATCAAGTTGGTTCATGTAATTTTACGTTATAGTCGGATTAAGTTATTCGATTGGTCAGAAAAGAAATGGTTTATACTATTGGGTCAATCTCTCCAACAACCATTTTAAAACCAAACCTTACACTGTTACACCAAAAAAAATCTTTCAAATATGTGGTTTGCCATTTTTCTAGATAATGATAATAATAATTTCACATGAAACAGAATTTGGATAGATTATGTGAATTCTAAAATAAACTAAAACCAAAGAAGGCAAAAATGTACTTAAAGTCCTCAATCTTCTCAAAATTCCTTGTTAACCCAACATTTTAATTAGACTATTTATATAAATATGATATGAAATTTTAACCCCTAAATTGGGGTATTACATTAATAACATCAAAATCCATCATCATTTCTCAAAACCCTAACATGAACATAAGCCCTAGAATTTGTGATCTTTGAACACAAGCAAGATTAATATGCAATAATGGTATAAAATGATAGCGCTTTTCGAATAGAATAATTTTCTATTTCGCACCTTGATCCAAAATCCAAAGGAAATTTCTTTAAAATGCAAAATGAAATTTCTCACCTTGTTCCGTGAAGCTCACAACTAAGGGGCTGAAAAAAATACCCAACGTTCATGAAAATTCTCTTTAATTTAATGGTAAATTATCATGTATTTAATTTCAATAAATTTAAAATTCATTTAATTGAGAAATGACAATTTTGCCATTAATGAATCCTTATATTTACATTAATACCAAGCCACATAACACTTATCATCTTTATAAAGTCAAAGATAAACCAAAATTATTTCCCTTTACAACTTTGTCAATGCAATCTTTCCAAAATTTCAATCTTGCCATTTTTCATCCAACGATTCAAAATGAACATGGAGATAAATTCTCAAATCCAATGGTCCATATTATTTTCCATCATTTTAACATGTGAAAATAATATTTTTAAGCTTAATTTAATAACCTTCAAATTTTTCTGGAATTTCTATTCGATCCGATTTATCGAATTTTTACCGAACTTTTACACATTGTAGCTTTTAACACAATTTTTGGATCAAAAATTTGATTTCTACCCGAACTTCATTCTTGGTGGTGAACTATTCATATACAGTCCAAAATACAAAGCGTTTGAAAATTACACTTTTAGTTCCAAAACTTTTGGAAAATTACCTTTTTAGTCCCTAAACTTTTCTAATATTTATACTTTGGTCACCAAACTCTCAGAATTTACATTTTTGTCATTAACCAAAGTTTAAGGTATTACAATTCTTCCCCTTAGGGAAAAATCATCTTGGAATTTTTTAAATACCTGGAGTAAACAGATGTGAATACTGATTTTCATCTCCTCTTCTCTTTCTCAGATAGCTTCCTCGACTTTGTGATTCCGCAAAAGAACTTTGACCAAAGGAATCATCTTTTTCTAAAGTTCTTTGAATCTTCAAGCCAAAATCTCTATTTTTTTCTTCTTTATAAGTCACATTTTTTCAAATCTCTAATTTCTCCAGGGTAATAACATACAAAAAATCTGATCAATACTTCTCATAAGGTCCAATAAATCTCGGAGTCAGCTTTCCTTTGCATTCGAACTGCGATACTTTATTCCTAGGTGATACTTTAAGAAATACTTTATCACCATCCTGATATTCAATCTCTTTTCCTTTCATGTCTGCATAAGACTTTTGTGGATCAGAATATAATACCCCAAAATTTGGTTAATGACCAAAATGTAAATTTTGAAAGTTTGGTAGCCAAATTATAAAGATTGGAAAGGTTTAAGGACCAAAAAGGTAATTTTCCAATAGTTCATGAACCAAAAGTGTAATTTTAAAAATTTATTTATTTTGCCCGTAAATGAATAGTTCACCTCCAAAAATGAATTTCGATAAAAAATCAGATTTTTTATCCGAAAATTATGTTAAAAGCTACAAAGTGTAAAAGTCCGGTAAAAATTCGGTAAATCGGATCGAATAAAAATTTTGGAAAAATTTTAAGTTTATTAAATTAAGCTAAAAAAATATTATTTCAACATGTTAAAATGATGGAAAATAATATGAACCATTGGATTTGAGAATTTATCTTTATGTTCATTTTGGATTGTTGGATGAAAAATGACAAGATTAAAATTGTAGAAAGATTGCATGGAAAAAGTTTTAAAGAGAAAGAATTTTCGTTCATTTTTTACTTTATAAAGATGATAAGTGTTAAGTGTCTAGGTATGGATGTAAATATAATGATTCATTAGTGGCAAAATTGTAATTTCTTAATTAAATGAATTTTAAATTCATTTAAGCTTAAATACATGATAAATTAACATGATATTAAGGAGAAATTTCATGAAAGTTGGGTATTTTTTAGCCCCATAGCCGCGAGCTTCATGGAACAAGCTGAGAATTTTATTTTGCATTTTCAAGAAAATTCCTTTGGATTTTGGATTGAGATGTGAAATAAAAAATTGTTTTATTCGAAAAAACACTATCATTTGGATCCATTATTGCATGCTAATATTGCTTGTGTTCAAAGATCCCAAATTCTAGGGTTTATGTTCATGTTAGGGTTTTAAGAAATAACGATGGATTTTGATGTTATTGAGGTTTTAGAATCATGTACAAGCTTGATTGATGATTAAAAACACTTATACAAGACTATTCATACTCATTTGATTTTTGCCTAACCCTAAATTTGGGGAAAGATTATTATTTGATGAAATTAAATTACGGGTTTGATTGTAGAGGTCTTGAAACTTTGAATCAAGGTTGATTTCATGCTCGAATCAACTGAAAATCTTGAAACCCTAACCCCTAAAGTGTTCAGCCCTAAGGAAGAAATTAGGGAAAATTGTGAAAACTTTCCCTAAGCTTAGAAATGATATTTGGAAGGTTCTACAAGCTTTAGAAAATTATTTGGGCCAATTTTTAATTTTGAAAAAGTTAGGGGACCTATTTGATAATTATGAAAATTTATGGGATTAATGTGTAATTATTACATAGCTATTGTACTATGATGGAAATTTATGTTAGAGTGTTGAAATTGATGTTATAATGTGAAATTGGGTTATTTTGGGAAGTTGAGAAAAGTTGAGGATAAAATCATAAATATGGAAAAGTTAGGAACTAAAATGAAAGTGTTATGTGAAGTTTGGATAAATTGGATAAAAAGGAGTTGGAATATTCAGCTTGAAGTGATAAAGTCAACATGTATGTTGTGACATGGAAATTGTATCGAATAAGCATCAAAATATAGTGCAAACTGCTATAATATTAAATTGTGATGAACTTCTTAAAATAACCAAATTTAAAGCAGAGGACCAATATTAAAGCTTAGTGAGACTTATATTTTGACTTGTATAAATAGTTGTAAAGTGATCTTATTTACTATGTACTTATATGATATGAGGACGACTTACGATGAGTTAACCTCAAGTGTTTTTACTAAGCATGTTTTTAACACATTCTGAAGTATTTTCATAAAGTTTATGAAAATGATTTTATTGAAGTATTTTATGGTACTAGCTTCCCTAAAACAATTAGATGTATTTTACTCTATTTAACATCTATTGGTGTTTTAGAATAAATGTTTAATCTACGTTTTGAGATATAACAACCTATTATATGTACATTGAGAGTCATAGGTGCATTTCAACATACTTTGAGTATGATGGTTATGGATCGATTTTGATTGATGCATTATTTTATTTTCATAGTAGTACTTTGTGTACTTGGAGTAGTACTTTTGTGTATTATGGTACTATGTGTGAAATGATGGTGTTCATAATGAGCACTTGTTAATACCTTGATAAGGTGGTTATTGATCGAGTATGTTTATTACATTTGTTGCACTTTTGTATTAGTACCTTTGCGTACTTTCGGCACTATGTGTGCATTGATGGTGTTCATAATGACTTTCTGAATTACCATTTCGATATTTTAGTATATTATTGTTGTTACTATGGTTTATATACTTTCGTTTAACACTTATGTGCAATTTATGTACCTTATATTCTCATCTATCATACATTGGGTTGTGAATGGATATTTTTGAATAGACCAATTGATAAGTATACTATGCATATGAAATAATGTTACTCAGGTTATGTGACGTAAATTTGGTTTATCAAGTCAGTTTTATGTGTTATATATATTTTATACGATTTAATTTGTATTTTGATCTTTTATGTATTACTTGTGCTTTAAAATGATTTACTTACTCTTATTATGCCTCACTAAGTGTATACTTAGTGTGTGATGATTTTCACGCGTAGGTAAAATGAGATAGTGGAGTAAGGAGCTAAGCTTGACATCAATCATCAAAGATTACTTACTGGTATCAATAATAACATACTACAGATGTTTTAAATTTCTAGTTAGCATGTATACGTGTAAAAATATATCATATTTTTTTTAAAATGGGTTTTGACACATATTATATTAGAAGTATATTTTTTTAATTATTATTTTTTATTTAAAGAAACTAAATTTTACTGATTTTCAAGTATATAAATATTTTAAAAGACATGTGGCATCTACGACTCGTGTACGGGGACGTATACGGGAAATGGGTGTTACACGGAAGCAATCTTAAGATTATCTTAAATAATCTTCACCGATTACAGAGTATGTTCCATTGAAACTCGTTCCCATTCTCACTAAGAAATGGAAATCTGTTACAACAATCCAGAAGGCATTTGATGCCCTACTTTAACTTATTGCCTTGTCAGACATTTATAACAAACTCGATGATAATTCTTTTTATGTTTTTCGCTAATATCGATTCTTACCTTGATAATATAAGCATCCAACAAACTTAACTTCAAGGGCTTTGATTTCAACTTTTTCCATTTGTTCTATCTCTGACAAGCACAAAATTTTCGTCTTTTCTTTGAAGATTCTTTATTTGATCTAGCTGATTAAGCTTTAACTTTAATTCTACAATCAGAGCACCATCTTTCCTTAAAGACAATCAAATATTCAATTTTCAATAATAGAAATATCTTTCGGCACTTGTTAATACCTTGATAAGGTGGTTATTGATCGATTTTGTTTATTGCATTTGTTACATTTTTGTATTAGTACCTTTGCGTACTTTCGGCATTATGTGTACATTTATGGTGTTCATAATGACTTTGTGAGTTACCATTTAGATATATTAGTATAGTTTTGTTGTTACTATGGTACATATACTTTCGTTTAACACTTATGTGCAATTTATGTACATTGTATTCTCATCTATCATACATTGGGTTGTGAATGGATATTTTTGAATAGACCAATTGATAAGTATACTATGCATATGAAATAATGTTTCTCAGGTTATGTGACGGAAGTTTAGCTTATCAAGTCAGTTTTATGTGTTTATATATATTTTATACGATTTAATTTTTATTTTGATCTTTTATGTCTTACTTGTGCTTTAAAATAGTTTACTTACTCTTATTATGCCTCACTAAGTGTATACTTAGTGTGTGATGATTTTTACGCGTAGGTAAAATGAGTGGAGTAAGGAGCTGAGCTTGACATAAATAATCGAAGATTACTTACCGGTATCAATAATGACATACTACTGATGTTTCAAATTTCTAGTTAGCATGTATACGTGTAAAAAGAGATTGTATTGTTTTAAAATGGATTTTGACACATATTATATTAGAAGTATATTTATTTAATAATTTTTTTTATTTAATGAAACCAAATTTTACTGATTTTCAAGTATATAAATGTTTTAAAAGACATGTGACATCTACGAATCATGTACGGGGACATATACGGGAAATGGGTGTTACACGGAAGCTATCTTAAGATTATCTTAAATAATCTTTTCCGATTACATAGTATGTTCCATTGAAACTCGTTCACATTCTCACTAAGAAATGGAAATTTGTTACAACAATCCAGAAGGCATTTGATCCCCTACTTTAACTTATTGCCTTGTCAGACATTTATAACAAACTCGATGATAATTCTTTTTATGTCTGTCACTAATATCAATTCTTACCTTGATAATATAAGCATCCAACAAACTTAACTTCAAGGGCTTTGATTTCAACTTTTTCCATTTTTCTATCTCTGACAAGCACAAAAATTTTCATCTTTTCTTTGAAGATTCTTTATTCGATCTAGCTTCTTAAGCTTTAACTTTAATTCTACAATCAGAGCACCATCTTTCCTTAAAGACAATCACATATTCAAATTCCAATAATAGAAATATCTTTTGGCTTTATCGTATCATCCACCATATGGGCCTTTCTTAATTGTAGTCAATAAGCACATCATCATTATTTAAGGAATCTAATCCATTTCCTTTATTTTCACTCAATCGAGTTAGTATCATACCTTTGGCTTTTAAGATCAGTATATATATGGATCACTTACATAATAGATAATGGGGTTATACTTATGAAGTAAAAACAATTCTTGCTAACTTGAGATCATGAATCAAGTAATTCCTTTCATTATTCTTAGTTGCTATGGAGCATAAACCATATCTTTTCCGAATTGGATCACATTGACAATAGGGCTTCTGTCAGTATTCTTTTTAATGTCTTCAAATTCTCTTTTAACTACTCAATCCAAATGATCGGCACATCTTTTCTCAATAACTTGGTCAGATGGGAGACAAACATTGAAAAGATCTTTACAAACCTTAGATAGTAATTAACAAATCCTAAGAACTTAGAACCTTGGACCCACATGGGAGTTTCACACTCCACCATAGTCTGCTTTCTTGGGATTCGTCCTTACACCCTCTACCAAACTACCTGTCCAAAAAATACAATATTAGACAACCAGACTCACTCTCTATTAACTTAGCATACAACACTTCTCTCAAAGAGTTGGAAGAACTATGCGAAGATATACATCGTGTTCTTCCTTAGTCTCTCAATAGATTCGAACATCATTGATGAAAACTATCACAATTAGTCCAAGTATAACTGAAATACTCAGTTTATCAAAGCCAAGTGACTTTACTACGAACTCGTAGCATTACACTGAGTCCTGATAACTTCTTAGAAATATCTTCTTCCTTCACCTTTAACTGATTACTTTCAGATCAAAGATCAAGCTTTGGAAACGCAATGCACTCTTTTAACTAATTAAAAGATCATCAATACTCGGAAGAGGATAATTATTCCTCCCTGCAACATTATTTAACTGATAATAATATACCTATTATTGAATATATCCATCTTTCTTTTTCACCACTACCACTGGTGCATCCCATATGACACGCTTGGTCTAGAAAGTCCTTGATCTTAACAATTCTAGTAATTATGTCTTTAATTATCTAAGATCAATTAGAGCCATTCCATACAGGGTTATAGAATAACATTATAATTGATAATACCTTTATTTTAAATTCTATATTTCAATATGGAGATAATCCAATTAACTCTCCCTGTAACCCCTATGGATATTCTTGGACAGTTTGACTATCTTCCAACCTTGAAAGCTTGAGTATTCACCTTCTTTACCAGGAAGGCTTAACAACCTTGTAGCAATAATTTAATAGTAGTTACTGCTAAAATCACATTAATAAATGGATTTACTTTTTTCCTACCAAAATGATCTCGATATTTTTCAAGTTCTTTAAAATCAATTGCTTAAAGCGATAATTCATTGTAACATGGTAGGAGGCCACTAATATACACTAAAATTTACCTTCGAAAGTAATTCTATTGAGTCCATAAAGCTTAACACTTTGAATCTTAAACAGACAGTTGTTGTCTACAAATATGACTCACCCTCACACTTTGGCCTAAAGGGTTAGTCACACATGTATGACTTAGGATCTGTTCTAACTGAATGTCCTTTTTCTTTAGCCAATACTATACATACGTATGAACGAGGGTTTATTTAATCATACGCTGGAACTTCCTATAATGCATGTGCATTACTCAAATCAGTTTGAAAAGGAGGGTCGTAACTAACTACGTTTCAACCACTATTCACTTATTCTCGAACCATTTGTTTCAAACGTTTAATACACACTATAATTATTCACTTTCATGAGAAATGAGTGACATCAATCGAATCATACAACCATCATATCAGTAATAATGACATCCTGGTGGCATGTACAAACTTTTCACATAAAATACACTTATTTTTCTATCGAGAATCGGCTAAACATGTAGTACCGATACCAATAAATGTAACCCATTTCCCGTATAAGTCCCCGTATATGAGTCGTAGAAGTCACGTGTCTTTTAAAACATCTCTATACTTGAAAACAAGTAAAATTTGGTTTCTTTAAATAAAACAGTTTAAGAAATAAATATACGTCTATTATAACATGTGTCAAAACCTATATTAAAACAATATAAACTCTTTTTACATATATACATGCCAACTATAAATTTAAAACAACAGTAGTATGTCATTACTGATATCGGTAAGTAATCTTTGATGATTAATTCCAAGCTTAGCTTTTTACTCCACTCGCTCCTTTTACCTACGCGTGAAAATCCTCACACGCTAAGTATACACTTAGCTAGGAATAAGAAGAGCAAGTAAAATATTTTAAAACATAAGTAAGCCATAAAAGATCAAAATATGATTTAAATCGTGTAAAATATATATAAACGCATAAAAATGACTTGATAAGTCAAATTTTCATCACATAACATGCAAAACATTATTTCATATGCATAGCATACTTATCTATTGGTCTATTCAAAACTATCCATTCACAGCCAAATGTATGACAAATGAGAATACAAGGTACATAAGTTGCACATAACTGCTAAACGAAAGTATAGGTATTGTAGCAATAACAACACTATACTCATATATCGAAATGGTAATTCACAAACTCATTATGAACACCATCAATGCACACATAGTGTCGAAAGTATGCAAAGGTACTAATACGAAAATGCAACAAATGCATTAAACAAAATCGATCGATAACCACTTTATTCAAGGCATTGACAAGTGCTCATTATGAATACCATCATTGCACACATAGTGCCATAATACACAAAGTACTACTCCAAGTACAGGAAGTACTGCTATAAAAATGCAATAATGCATTAAAGAAAATCGATCGATAACCATCATACTCAAAGTATGTCGAAGTGCACCTATGACTCTCAATATACATACAATATGTTGTTATATCCCAAAATGCATATTAAACAAATGTTAAATAGAGTAAAATACATCCAATTGTTTTAGGGTAGTTCATACCCTAAAATGTTTCAATAAAATCATTTTCATAAACTTTATGAAAATACTTCAAAATGCGTTAAAAACATGCTTAGTAAAAACACTCGAGGTTGACTCATCGTATGTCCTCGTATCATATAAGTATATAGTAATGCACTCACTTTAACACTATTTATAAAAGTCTAAATATCAGCCTCACTAAACTTTAAGCTTGATCCTCTGCTTTAAATTCGATTTTATTAAGAAGTTCATCACAATTTTGTATTCTAGCAGTTTCCACTATCTTTAAAGAAATATTATTATGTATTAATATACTCACTAAAAAATTATTATGGTTATACCAATATAAACTTTACTTGAATAAAAATCAAACCATATAAGGTGTTTCTTCTAGTTCAATTTGTACAATTTATAGTGAATTTTCAAACTTGACTTACAGAAACTGTTTTGAGCAAAATCTGATGCCCTGTTTTCTGACCTATCCTCGATTAAAAATTCATATCTTTTTATATACTCCTAGAAATTAGTTTCGGGTTGTTCTAAAAAAACTAGACTGGTATAAGAATCCAAAAGTATAAGATTCGTCCTCTAATCATTTCTGTAAAATTTATGGTAATTTTCTAAACTTACTGATGATAACAAAATTTCTAGGCAGGTTTCATCAACTTGTATTTTCATATTATTCACTAATTCTATTAGATCACTTCTCACCATTGTAACTCCGTCACAATTTCATTGCTAGCCAATGTTTGTACGCTAGCATAAATACGAATTAAATATGCACTCACTTAGCATTCTTAGCTTGCAAACATTCCTTAGAAATTTACATTCATCCTTAACTCTAATTTTGTTTGATCTTGAATTCAATCATAATCTAAATGGACATCATTATATAACATACACATTTGAAACCACATGTTAGAATCTCACTAACACCCACAATGGAAAATAAATTCATAAAAACATTTCGATGCTCATTCGATACAATTTTCATGTCACAACATAAATGTTGATTTTATCACTTCAAGTAGAACATTCCAACTCATTTTTATCCAATTTATCCAAACTTCACATAAAATTTTCATTTAAGTTTTCAACTTTTCCATATTTATGATTTTATCCTCAACTTTTCTCAACTTCCCAAAATGACCCAATTTCACATTCTAACATCAATTTCAACACGCTAATATAAATTTCCATCATAGTGCAACAAATATTTAACAATTACATATTAATCCCATAACTTTTCATAGTTTTAAAATAGGTCCCCAAACTTTTACAAAATTACAAATTGGCCCAAATAATTTTCTAAAGCTTATAGAACCTTCCAAATATCATTTCTAAGATTAGGGGAATTTTTCACAATTATTCCCTGATTTCTTCCTTAGGGTCGAACACTTTAGGGGTTAGGGTGTTAAGGGTTTCACTTGATTCGAGCATGAAATCAACCTTGATTCATCATTTCAAGAACTCTACAATCAAACCCCTAACTTAATTTCGTGAAATCATAATTCCCCCCCCCCAAATTTAGGGTTAGGCTAAAATCAACATGAGCATGAATAGTCTTGTATAAGTGTTTTTAATTATCAATCAAGCTTGTAAATGATTCTACAACCTCAATAACATAAAAATCCATTGTCTTTTCTTAAAACCCTAACATGAACATAAACCTTAGAATTTGGGATATTTGAATACAAACAAGATTAGCATGCAATAATGGAACCAAATGATAGCACTTTTCTAATATAATAATTTTCTATTTCACAGCCGATCAAAAATCCCAATGAAATTGCTTGAAAATGCAAAATAAAATTTCTCACCTTTTTCCATGAAGCTCACAGCTAAGGGGCTGAAAAATACCCAACTTTCATGAAATTTCTCCTTAAATTCATGTTAATTTATCATGTATTTAAATGTAAATGAATTTAAAATTCATTTAATTGAGAATGACAATTTTGTCATTAATGAATCCTTATATTTACGTTCATACCAAGCCACATAACACTTATCTTTATAAAGTCAAATATGAACCAAAATTCTTGCCCTTTACAACTTTGTCCATGCAATCTTTCCAAAATTTCAATCCTTCTATTTTTCATCCAATGATCCAAAATGAACATGAAGATAAATTCTCAAATCTAATGGTCACCATTATTTTTTTTATCATTTTAACATGTGTAAATAATATTTTTAAGCTTGATTTAATAACCTTTAATTTTTTCCTGAATTTCTATTCGATCCGATTTATCGAATTTTTACCGAACTTTAACACTTTGTAGCTTTTAACATAATTTTCGGATCAAGAATCTAATTTCTACCCGAACTTCATTCTTGGGGTGAACTATTCATTTACCAGCTAAAATATATAACTTTTGAAAATTATACTTTTGGTCCCTAAACTTTTGGAAACTTACCC